>NC_139027.1:73510574-74157221 GCF_964662115.1 Mustela nivalis | reverse complement strand
GTGGAGGTCAAGGGTTTCACAGGCTTACTCTTTATTGGTGAATTTAAAACATAAGAGTGGGAATTTGAACTGTGGCAAGAATAAAAGCAAGGAGACCAAATGGTCAGTTACTGAAATCAACCAGGATCTCTAAAACAAAGGAGCCTCAGTGGGTGTTCTAGGTCTTTATCTATTTGTGTGTCAGGCAATTTGTTTACTCAAGACAGCCATCTTTTGAAGTGGATGTCTTTGCAATCAAAGCTTAAATCAAGCACTTGCATTACAAACAAGAAAACAGCAACAACAAAAACTGTCAGGATTTACACTGCACTTATAATCCTTCTTATTTCTGTAAGATTGGTAGTAATACCTCTTCTTTCATTCTTTTTTCTTTTTAAGATTTTTATTTATTTATTTGACAGAGAGAGACACAGTGAGAGAGGGAACACTAGCCCGGGGAGTGGGAGAAGCAGGCTTCCTGCCAGGGAGGGAGCCTGATGTGGGGCCCGATCATGACCTGAGCCAAGGGCAGATACTTAACGGCTGAGCCACCCAGGCACCCCTCTTCTTTCATTCTTTATTTTAGTCTTCTCTCTTTCTTTGGTTAATCTACCTAAAGGTTTGCCAATTTTGCTGACTATTTTGAAGAACCAAGTTTATTTTCATTGACTATTTTTCTATTATTTATGTCATTAATGTTCATTATATTATCTACAATTGTCTTTCTTCCACTTGCTTTGGTGATTAGTTTGTTCTTTTTGTCTCCCAGTGTAGTTTGATGGAAAGCTAGGTTATTAATTTGAGATATTTCTTCTTTTTTTTATATAGGTGCTTGGAGCTATAAATTTTCTTCTGAGTAAAGCTTTTACTGAATCTTGGGATTTGTGATGTGGTGATCTCATTTTTATTCATCTCAAAATATTTTCTAATTTTCCTGGTAATGTCTTCTTTGACTCTCCCTTTTTTTTTTTAAAGGTGCGTTATTTACTTTCCACATATTTGTGAATTTCATAAATTTCTTTCTGTTATTAATTTACTGTACCTTCAACATTTGTACTGTCTTTTAAAAATACCTCTACTGGAGCTCTGTGTGTGTGTGTGTGTGTGTGTGTGTGTGTGTTTGTGTGTGTGTGTCTGAATTTCCATCAGAAGTCACCTGCATTCAGCTCAAAAAACTTCCTCTCATATTTCTCACAAGGTGGAACTGCTAGCCTTGGATTCTCTTACTGTTTTACTGTTAATTGATCTGGAAGTGATTTATTTTGCCTTAATTTTTAAAAGTTATTTTGCTGGATATAAGATTGTTTGTTGATTGTACTTTTCCTTTAGCACTTTGACTATGTCATTGTAATGCCATCCAAGCCTTCATTCTTTCCTATGAAAAGTCAGCTGTTTATCTTATTGGAGGTCTTTGTAAGTGATGAGTCATTTTTCTCTTTCTTCTTTCAAAGTTTTGTTTTTTCTTTGGCTTTTAGCATCTTTACTATGACGTATCTGGGTATGGGTTTTGTCTGTATGTGGTTCTACTTAGAGTTCATCAAGTTTCCCAAATATATTGATTAATGTGTTTTTAAGTCAAATTTGGAACATTTTTAGCCATTATTTCTTTGAATGTTTTTCTGAACAATCATAATTTGTCTATTAGTTATTCTTTCAAGTAAATATGATATATAAGGGACACCTCAGTGGCACAGTTGGTTAAGCATCTGACTCTTGGTTTTAGCTCAGGTCATGATTTCAGGGTAGTGAGATCAAGCCCTGCATTGGGTTCCAGGCTCAGCACAGAGTCTGTTTAAAATTCTCTCTCCTTCTCTGCCCCTCCCCTTGTGCTCTTTCTCTCTCTCTAAAAAAATATTTTAAAAAATGTTATTATATGAGAAAAGTGGCTAGTCCAACTCACAACACAAATAATCTTACAGCTAGTTATCCTAGCTGTATTATTTTCCCCAGGGGTACAGATCTGTGAATCATCAGGCTTACACATTTCACAGCACTCACCATATCACATACCCTCACCAATGTCCATAACCCAACCACCCTCTCCCTACCCATCAGGGACATTCTTAAGAGAAATTGCTTTTTTTCTTTCATATGTAGTGAAAAGTACAGAGCGGTGCCACTAAAAGACTCCATCCTAACATTCTAGTAGTTTTACCCACCACTGCTTTGTGACATCAATACAAATGTCAACACAGTGAAAAAGACAAATGATATCTTAGTATGTTATAAATGTAGTTTGAACTTCTAGATGCCCTAGAAGTGTCTCCCTAGGGGGGCTGCAAGTAAATGTTGTAAATGACCTCTGCAGTACCGATGGTTTCCTACTCCTAAGATTTTTCAGCTCTCACTTCTCTACCTTAATAATCCATACCACTCTGAAGTACAAGTTTGATTGGGAGAATTAATAATTTCTAAAGTTTTATCCTGGTCCTATAAATCTAATTTTAGCATGTTTTCACACAACTCTGCTAACCATATATGTCTTCAAATTAGTTTTAGTTTTCAGTGCTTTACTTAAGTTATAGCTTTCTTGAGTATAACAGTTTTTTGGATGAAGAGACACAAACACAGAAATAGACCAGATTCCCTAAATAAGGAAATTTTAGGAACTCACTTCTTATCTTTTCTAAGACTTTAGCAATGAGGGCAAATGTACATAAGTTCTTTCGGATATGAGGAGTGTTCACTGTAATCCCTCTTTTCCTCAGGTCCATCCCAAATGGTACTGAATCTAAGATTCAGGAGATTTCTACTGCACACTCCTCCTTGCCTTGAGGAAAAGTGTAAAGAGTTATGTTTTTCCTATCTGGCTAGAGCTTAGAACATATGAGCATGTAGTCCTTATTCATGTAATGGAGATGATAATATCATCAAGAATGATAATGACAAGGCTAAGAAGGAGCTGAAAATTGCTACGTGCAAAAGATTGCCACCTTGACCATAATTCTTTGAGCAGTAGAACATCTACGAAGACATATTCTTTTTTTTTTTTTTTAGATTTTATTTATTTATCGGGGGGGGGGAGTGAGCACAGGCAGACAGAATGGCAGGCAGAGGCAGAGGGAGAAGCAGGCTCCCCGCTGAGCAAGGAGCCCGATGTGGGACTCGATCCCAGGACGCTGGGATCATGACCTGAGCCAAAGGCAGCTGCTCAACCAACTGAGCCACCCAGGCGTCTCTACGAAGACATATTCTAAACTATCACATATAATCAAATTCATCAAATTCTTATCAAAATCAAGAATATTTTTTCTTTGGCTGCTAATGTAAGGAATATGATTCTCTATTAAAAGACCAGTTAACACATCTGTTTTGGAACTGTCCTAGGTTCTTCTTCTTTCCCTAAAACATTATTTGGCTTTTCTTTGGTTTTGTCTGCTGGGTCACCAGCCTCACAACCATGTGCTGGCTGGCACCAGGCAATGGATGACTTGATTTCTTTACTGAAATAATATATGTGCTGAGAGCAGGGGATGAATGGGCCCATCTGCCTATACACATGTCTGTCAGTGGGCCATATGCCACAAAGTTTTTTCTCAGAGCATGTGTAGTAATTATCACTAAGGGCCAAGACACCAGTTAAGGCTTTTTAAACCAACACAATACATTTTTCAAAGAATAACATGTCTTTGGAATAGTTTCGAGGAGGTGGAACTTAAAGGTGGTTTCATTGAAAAATATCAACATTAAATTGCAGTTGTGTCCAAAATGTTGGAACAGGGTGAGATAAATATAGCATTTATCTGTTATTATAATTCTAGTAGTGATTATTATAGACATTCAGCAAGTTCTTTTTTTTTTTTTTTTTTAAGATTCCTTTATTTATGTGACAGAGAGAGGGAAAGAATATGGGGGTAGAAGGAGAGACTCCACACTGAGTCTGTGGGCTTTGATCCCATGACTCTGAAATCATGACTTGGTCTGAAACCAAGAATGAGTCACTTAACTGACCGTGCTACTCAGGCACCCCTTAGATCTTTGGTAAGTTCTATAATAGGTGGTACATGTAGCAAGCAAACTAGATAGAGTCGCTGACGTTTTAGAGCCTTTATGCATATAGTAGATAAGTCCAAAGACAAACTTAAAAGTCAGGGCTCCACTCTTTCTTTTCTTTTCTTTTCTCTTTTCTTTTCTTTTCTTTTCCTTTTCCTTCTCCTTCTCCTTTCCTTTCCTTTCCTTTCCTTTCCTCTTCTTTTCTTTAGCTCCTAAGGACTCCCCATGAGCATGGAGCCCAACACGGGGCTCAATGTCACCTCCCTGAGATCATGACCTGAGACCAAGTCACGAGTCTGACACCCAGCTGACTGAGCCATCCAGGTGCCCCTATTATTTCTTAAATTCACCAACATAAAGTTAGTAATAAAAATCCCTATGCATTTAACACCTATAAAAATTTAAAACCAGAAGAGATTTATAAAATAAACACAAGGCCAAAAAAGCCTATACAGTTCAAGTTGGCATATTGGATAGGCTGCTGTTTTGCTGAGCTCACACTTCAACTTACAATGAGTATATGCTCAGTCCTTACTGCAGTCTCGGTTACTGCATGTGACTCAATGACTCCATTTTCCTACCAGTAGTCTTTATCCAACTATTGTGAAACCTTTGCTAATAGAAGTAGCTTTCACAGTCATTTGACCTTTACATGGCACTGATATCCATGAAGGCTCTATGAAAATGTGTTAATTTTGTGTTTTCATTTCCATTATTAACTTTCTTTAAAAATATATAGCTTCAAATCACACTCAATTAAATATTCCACCCACAGCAATCAGGTTTCCTGGAAAGAGTAACCATGACTGTGTTTTAGGAATGTGCAGTTCCCTTAGGCTTTCCATGTTGTGAATTAGCTAGGATAAGCCTTGTCCAGATATGCTGGTTGAGGTCTCAGACACAAAGGCTTGCCAGTGACATCAAGGCAAGGATTGGTGAAGGCCTGCTGAAGGTAACTTTCACTTGATACAGACTGACTATTTAATTTTCAAGCTTTAAATTAATTTTTTAAAGATTTTATTTCTTTATTTGAGAGAGACAAAGGGAGCACAAGCAGGGAGAGGGGCAGAGGGAGAGGGAGAAGCAGGCTCCCCATTGAGCAGGGAGCCCCCATGCAGGAATCGATCCCAGGATGGTGAGATCATGATCTGAGCTGAAAGCAAGCACTTAACCAACCAATTTAGAGGTGCCCCTCTAAATTAATTTTTTTAATAAGCTGCATATTTTCATGGTATTCAAATCAGAAAACCACAAAGCCATGTTCAGTGAAAAATCCTTCTTACCTGTGTTCCAGACCACTCATTTCCCCTCCCTGGGGGGCAACCAGTATTATAATCTTAAGTCTCCTTCCAAAGATAGCTCAGGCACAGACAAGCAATCATGTATACACCTTCTTAAAGAGAAGAATTGATTAGTGTCAGATTTTCATATTGTAAATAATGTTAGGGATGCATTTTCCTTCACTTAAGAGGCAATGTTAGTAATTTCTCAAATTATAAAATAATGCACATTTATTACAAAAAACCTAAAAACTCCAAAAAAGGAAAAGGAAGAAAAAGAAAACTGCATACCATTTGGAGATAACCTCTGGGACCCACAATTATTTATATTTCTTTTTAGTACGGGTACACTGCACATAGAATATTACATTGGAATCTTTTTGTTTTTACTTATTAGTTTCAAACGATGCTATACATCATTTTTAATGGCTTGTGTGTATATACTATAATTTATTTAACCAAGGTCTCTTGTTTGAAACTCAAGTTGATTACAGTTTTGTACCATTATAGACCTTCACTTGATGTATTCTTAGTCTTTATTTATTGATGACTTGGTAATTTAGGTGCAAATTTCCTAAGGGAAAAGGCTGCGCTTGTCTTGATTACTTATAGCATGATGACTGGCTGTATGGATTTAACTATTAGATGACCATGGGTGCAAGAAAAAAAAAATGCAAATTTTCAGTAAAATTCAACCTCAAAATTTACTTAAGTGAAATTAAATCTGAGAAAGGATTGGGTTTCTGATTTCTCATAGAAGTTACTTTTTGGAAGGGAGGACAGGATCTCTCCACCTACAGCTACAAACCCTGTGGAGAAGACACAAATGGTTTGCTTATTTGCTTTCATAAAAGAAAGAAATGTGAGAAGGCGTCTTAAATACAAGACCGAGGTCACAAAAAGGGGACCTTCAATTTTAGGAAGCAGCACCTCTCTGGTTCCTACTGTGGTAGGACAAGAGTACTTTTTACATTGCTGGAATTAACAAGCTGTAGGGCACCCTTCCCAGCTGAAACACATCAGATAAAACTTGCCCTTCACCAGTGACTGTCAGATAATGCCCCTTGACGCCACAGAAAGCTACTTTCTCAAAACAATCCCCTGTTCCTTAGGGAAAGTCTATTTTAAAAGATGATTGTCACTAGACAATTGTGGTCTTATTATTCTTCTAAATGAGGCAACAGAACTCTTTTAGCTTGTTCAGCCTGCAGGAAATCTTTCCCCATCCCTAACTGTGAGTCTCCACAGTGGACACCAAGATGGTTCCAGGGCAAAGGACAGCCTAGCAAAGAAAGAGGGCAGACAGCTCAGGGGTTCTGGGGACTTCCATTTTTGACACAGCCGAAGGTTAACATTTCATATCACAAACTATGTCTGGAGATGGCCCCGCATAGTCAAAGCCCCAGTGCCTGGCATAAAGGCGTCCAAGAAGACCAGGAACACCAGAGCCCTGGTGTAATGAGGGTAACGGGGTGATTGTGCATTTGGGGACCCCATGTCATTTTTTCTGTCAAGAGAAACTTGCATAACAGGACTACGTCTGAGTTTAGGTTTGTGTAGGTGTAAAGAAGTCTCCTGCAAAGCTCTGATTTTAAAAACATTTGCAGAGAGAAGAGAAACAATCAAGGTTTTTTCCTCCCGGGGAAACTAGACTTTTGACTATTACCTGCCAAAGGAAATTTCCTTGGGTCTGTCCTTCCCTCGTCGTATAAAAAGCACTTCTGCTTCTTAATTTTTTTTATGATGATCCTTAAGATGCTGATGGAAAAATTTCCAACACCTTCAAAATGGTACTCTTAACGTTAACTTGGTCTACAATATACCCCCAAATGCATCCAACTTTACAAAAGACCCAACATCTCAGAGAACTTACAGCTCCTGCTTCTGTCAAGAACAAGATACAATCAACAAAAGTTCATAAAGTCAACTATATAAACTTGCAAACATACACCACCTTTTTAAAAAAATCTTTTTTAAAAAGATTTTATTTATTTATTTGAGAGAGAGAGAGAGAGAGCAAGAGAGCACATGTGTGTGTGAGGGGTGCAGGCAGAGGGAGAGGGAGCAGACTCCCGGCTGAGCAGAGAGCCCAATGCCGGGCTGGATCCCAGGACCCAGAGATCATGTCATGAGCCAAAGGCAGACACTTTAACCAACTGAGCCACCCAGATGCCCCCAAATCCCACCTTTTAAAAAGCTTTTATTTTAAACTAATTATAGTCTCAGAGGCATTTGTAAAACTAGGGCAGAGAGTTCCCTCTACTCTTCCTTAACTCCGATGGTAATATGTTAACATCACCGTAGTACATTATCAAAACCAGGCAATTGACACTGACGTTGGTGTTATTGCCATTATTCATTTTGACATTTGACAGTTTAAAAATAAAAACCTGAAGTCCTAAAACCTGAGAAAAAGAATGAGTTCCATCTCCTGCTAAGATCCTATCAGGTTCGAGTTCTCTATGCTCCAGCCCGCTCAGGCTTTATCGGTTTTGTAACACCCATGCCTTCTTTGAGCGAAGAAATGAATAAATGTTCTGTCCTGTAAGACTTGCTAATTCCTCTTGAATCCGCAGATCAGGCTTCCCCATATCCCTCTCTCCCTGTGCCTAACAGACCACTTCTATTGTTCTACCAGAAGGGGAAGGTAGAATCCATGGGGTCTCTCCTGGTGCTGTTCTTGAATTTTTTTTTTTAACTTTTTACTTTGAAATAACTATATATTCAAGGAAGTTGCAACAGTAGTACAGAAAAGTCTTTGAAACCCTTCACCCAGTTTCTCCCAGTTGTTATTTAAGGTTTTTGTATCAGTTTACTATATTTAAAAAAGATAATCAAGTCCTGTTGTTCTGTTTCGTTTTATTTTGTCTTTTTGTTAAAGTAGGAAACACCAAACTTTTTCTTTACTCTTTTTGTCCAGTGAAAGATAATCTATTATAGCTGAGACTGTTTTATTCAAGAGGTTGGGGCTAATTGCTAATCAGTTCATCGAAAATGTAGAAATGATAAAATAAAAAATGACACACGCGTCTTACATTCCTCATTTTAATTTGGCTCATGTAAAGGTGCTCGTTCTCCAGTGTTTTGGCAAAGAGTTGTAGAAAAAAAATCTGTGTTTCAGTGGAAAACAATGTATCACCCATAGTTTAACCTTCTGCCTTATCAAATCAATTCTATGGGAGCTATTTTGTAAATCTGCAACGTGGATAGCTGATACACATGCAAATTATGTCCTATCTGGTAGAGATGAACTTCCCTTGCCCCTGTGGAAAAGCCAATCTATGTCCATTTGCACATTATTTTACTCCATATAACATTTTAAAAAATGTTGCTTTTGAAGTGGTTACAACATCTGCCTGGTTCTTTGATTTCACAAGTTTAATGGAATTTTCACATACATTCATTGTTACATCTGAACTAGAGTCATGATTTTATCTTTTTCTGAAACATATCAGGATTAAGGCTTTTTCTTGGTATATTTGTCCACTATTGGGAAATGCTTCTTTTTCCTTGAAAAATTGCATTCATAACACAGACGATTTCCAGTTTCACTCTGTGTAAGGTGGAGGTAGAGTGTAAAGAGCTGAATGCTTCCAGATTCCTAAAACTGCTCGTCCCTTTTCCCCGAGTCATTAACTAGGGTTTCACCCACCCCTAATTCAGCAACATTGTTATTGAATGACTTGCCTCCATCTACACAGAAAAGCAATTTCCAAAGCATTCTTCCTAAATTTCAGAGAAATAAGAACTTTTTCTCCTCTAACGCTTGTATTTCACTAATTTAATAACATTTAATTAAATGATGTGGTAGAACTCTAACCAATATAAGCGGATCTGAGAACAAATCCTGGGTACTTCAGTGCTATCTCTGGTGAGGTCACTTAGCCTTGTGAATATGCTAAGGGGAGACCAGTGAAGAGAGTAGGTGGCCAGGACTGGCTGGTTTTTCTCCAAGTTCCTTTTCTACCTCCTGGGCATACAGCGAGACCTTGTATTCTAGCCTCCCTTTTAATAAGTGTGGCCATGGGACTGAATTCTAGCGAATGGCATTTAAGCGAAAGGGACCAATACCTCTTTTAGGTCTGGCCCACACAAACCTCCTCACTGCCACCCTCCAGTGTTCATGCCCCTTCTATTGGTTTGAGCTAGACCACAGCTTGGAAGTCAGTGATAGAGACAGTGGAGTGGGAAGACACCAGGAACCTGGGTCCCTAGATCCCTGCGGGGAGGACCTGCAGATCAGGAATATCAGGTTTGGACTTGAAGTGAGAAAGATACCAACTTCTGTAGTGAATGAGCCAGTGTGTATTTCTGGGCAGGTTCCTGACAGCAGCTAGCATCATTGTAACTGGTCTATAGCTTCTCCCTGATGGCCACAGAAGAAGAGAAGTCTTTCAGGGTGGATTATCCAGGTAAGGGAATTAATTTGGTCTGATGGAGCTGTTACCAATACCCTATAGAAATATCTATTTTTTTTTTTTAAAGCAGCGGGGATTTAGGCTCCTCACATATTTATTCATTCCACAAAGTTGTGCGGAGGACCTATTGCTTGTCGGTCACCACTCTGGTCTCTGCAAATATGTAACGAACAATGTAGACGGAAGTCTCTGTTCTCTAAGAGGTCAGGGGAGAGGGGTGCCTGGGTCCTGGGATCGAGCCCTGCATGGCGGGGCGGGGGGGAGACTCTGCTTAGCGGGGCGCCTGCTTCCCCCTCTCTCTCAGCCTGCTGTCTGCCTACTTGCGATCTCTCTGTCAAATAAATAAATAAAATCTTAAAAAAAAAAAAAAAAGCTCAGGGGAGAGACAGATGTATGCAAAATGAGAATGTTGAGAAGCTGGACAGCGATGTATGCTCTGAAGGAAAGTCAGGCAGGGAAGGCAGACCAAGCCTGAGGGGAGAGAGTGGGCATTGTCTGTGGTTTTCAGTGCCCCTGTCAAGGAAAGCCTCAGTGAGAGGGTGACATTTGAGCAAAGACTTGCAGGTGGTGAGAGAGTGAATCCTGTGGTATCTGGATGAAGAACACAGGTTAAAATTCTACTTCCATGACCCAGTTTCCAAAGTCAAGTCTGAGTTGGGGTGGGGGAGGCCCTGAGTGTGGCTGCCCGTGGTGCTGGCTTCTTCTCCTGTCCTCTGGACCAGCATCTTGGGTAGGTCCAAGGGCACTGAAGACCTGGCCTGGCAGAAGGGTTAGCCGCCAGGAGTGTGCCATCCAGGACAGCCACACACAGGTGTCTTTCTTTAGTCCTCACTGCCGGCACCCATCGATATGGCTGTCTTCACCCCTCTCTCCATGGCATGGGGCCTCCTGCGGGCATCCACCTTCTGGCATGTTTGCATTCCACCCTCTGGTCCAAAGCCAGGCTCCTTCCATTTCTGTGCTGTGTCTGTCCTGGCAGTTTGATCAGAGAGTGCCATCAACTCGACCAAGGTCGCAGAGCTAATAAGGGTCTTTATTCAGGGCATAGGCCCACTGGCCCATTTCTCTACCCTCGACATTCCTTCTTTCTACACTTTGGATAGAATAGGTATGGCCCACCCAGGGACAGAATTGTTTTATATTTATCTGTTTTATGATGTTTGTCATATAAGCCCCCAAACAGTGAGTTCTATTAAAAACAAAGGGCCACAGATTGCATGGAGCACTGGGTGTTATATGCAAACAATGAACCATGGGATGCTACATCAAAAACTAATGATGTACTGTATGGTGACTAATGTAGCACAATTTAAAAAAAATAAAAAATAAAACAAAGGGCACTCTTATTACAATTATCAATTGTGTAGTTACGGAAAAACTCATGTGTGTTGAAATAGACAAAGGAATAAAGACTGATATGCCATATGTACCTGACACCTGATTTTTTTTTTTTAAGATTTTATTTATTTATTTGTCAGAGACAGAGGGAGAGAGAGCGAGTGAGCACAGGCAGAGAGGCAGGCAGAGGCAGAGGGAGAAGCAGGCTCCCTGCCGAGCAA
The DNA here is from genome assembly GCF_964662115.1 of Mustela nivalis. Taxonomy (NCBI): domain Eukaryota; kingdom Metazoa; phylum Chordata; class Mammalia; order Carnivora; family Mustelidae; genus Mustela; species Mustela nivalis. Next base: position 74,145,992 of record NC_139027.1, on the reverse strand, counting down.
GGATCCCGACACGGGACTCGATCCCAGGACCCCGGGATCATGACCTGAGCCAAAGGCAGCTGCTTAACCAACTGAGCCACCCAGGCGTCCCCTGACACCTGATTTTATACAATGAATGGATACCTTTCAATAAGGGGAGAGAGGTTACTTTTTGTTTCTCTTATTTAAATGAATTTATTCTTTCCCAGAATGGCTCTATGAGATTTCTTTTTCACGTTAGTCATGATTTACTCCTTGTCCTACTCTTTCAGGAAGTGCAGTTTGGATCTGAAAGACTGAGGCTCACAGCTTTGCAAGGGATTTGAGCTTGGCATTCATCTTGATGTTGGAAAAGTTCTCCATGGAGGAAAGAAGCCTACTAAATATGTATTGTTTTAAAGCCAGTTTTTCAGAGGACTTCAAAAGACAAAAAGTGTCATTTATATAACGACTTTCCGGAAATTTTGTTTCAACTTTTACTGTAGTTAAAAATCAACCCTCTCCTTCCATTATCTGTTAATGATTCCAGAGCAGGGCTAATTCATTGGTCAGGAGGACGGCCACATGTAAAGCTGAGCTGGAAGACTGGGCTCTGGGGCTTGGAGGGTGGAGGCAAATTCCTGCCAACTCGAGAGAGGAGGTAGCTACAGGGCTCCAGGTGATTGAGGCCTTGGGGGCTCTGCTTGCCCTTTGGAAGCCTTAGCCACTGAGTGATTCCTGCAAGGTGGAGAGCTGGGGAGGAGACTTAAGTGAAGAATAGGGCAAAGCCCCTTTCACCCCAAGTTTCCAAGCCCTAAAATATGTGAGACCATTTGTCCATTCCCAGGGGTGGAGTAGTCTCTGGGCTCCCACCTTTTCCAGAAACTCCCCAAACCACTCCAGACAAAAAGATGCCACCGTTTCTCTGTTGGAGGTTTTATTTATGCCTTATTCTCTTCTGGAAAGGCACTGAGGTACACTTAATGGCCCCTGCCTTATACATGCATAAAAACCTTAAGACCAGAGTAGAATAGTTCTGATTGACAGCTAAAAGAGGTGAGGGAGGCCGACGATATTGGAGAGGTACTCTGGGTGAGTTTAAGGCATAATAAAAAAAAAAAAAACCAGAACAAAAAAGCACCAACTCCACAAAAGGCACACATTTCCATAGTGTTAAACTCCCAGAGAAGCATAGGGCATTTGGAAGCTGACTTATGATAACATAATGGCTTTATTTTAATAGATATTTGAGGAATAGAGATAATCTTCATATGATCATTTTTCATATTTTACAAAAGCCCTGGGCATAGAATATTCTAAACCCTACCTCTGTGACATTTCTTTCTGAGCAAGAAAATGTCAGCACAGTTGGCCTTTGAATAGTTGATTAACACATATTCTGTACGCTATATGTAATATATACTATGTTCTTTTTTTATACTATATTTTTTCAATTAAATAAGCTAGAGAAAAGAAAGTTACTGAGAAAATAATAAGGAAAATCCAATTATGCTACTGTACTGTGTTTATTAAAAAAAATTCATATATAAGCAGGCCTGTGCAGTTCAAGACCGTCTTGTCAAGCATCTGCTGTATATAGTTTTAGATGAAGCTGGACCAAGAGACGTGTGTGTATTTGTTTCCAGCTCTCTGTACATTCTGCATGCCCTTGCCTGTTCTCTACCTCATTTCCTCAGGTGATGGATATAGCACAGAGGAGAGCAGAGTGCCTACGACTTCTTCTGGCTGTTGTTCCCCAAAGGGTAAACCTTGGCTCATAAGGCAAAGAAATTCCCAGTGTCCGAGGACTCTGCTGTGTTCCCTCCCCATAGTTCTCCATCTCCTAGCAATTAGATGGGTCATGTTACTTGCTCTAGCCAATGGGTAATGAAACATGGCTGCAACAGTACAATTGTGCGTTTAGGTGCATTTTTTTTTTTGATAGAAAAATGCACTATGCTGCATGTATTTGTTCTGCAATTGATTAAAAGAATCTCAACAATATACCTTTGAACTTTTCTATGTTTTAACAAAAAAATCTTATTCTTTTAAACTGCTATCATATCACAATGAGAGTATACCATAATTTCAACCACTCCCTTATTGGTGGACTTGAGGTGATTTCCATGATTTCGTTATTTTGCTTTATAAAAATACTTCTCAAGGAAACCTAGCAGTGGAATTGCTTGACAGAAAGGTATGTACTTTCACAGTTTTAAAACAATGATTAAAGAATCTTCTATTAAATTCCATTTACTACTGTTTTACGTAGGATTTTTACAATTAAATTCACCAGTGAGAATGTTCTAATTTTTCTGATGTTATCCGGCTCCTCTCTTTCTCCCTTCAATCCTGAAGAAGTAGGAGTATTGCTTTAATTGGATCAGATTCCAGGATGTTGGTGGCACCAAGTTTATGGGTGTGAAGTTATCCACCAGGTGTGCTTCTCTCTCTGGCACTTCGCTGTTTCTCCAAGGGGAAAAAAGGAGGCCAAACCAGGGTTTACCTCTTCTAGTGGGCAGGCCCTCTTTTCTTTCTTCCTCCCACATAAGCAGTGCTACATATTAGCCCACCAGTCATGGTAAGGAGTTGGTAGAGAGACCTGAGTTTAGGAGTGAGGCCTAGCTCTGTGCCCACGTCCTGCACCCGCATAGGGTTGCTGGGTCAACCCACCCTTGGGTTAGAGGGACCTAAAACCGGGTAACACCTATTGCCTATTGCCATCAGCCTGTCTCTATAATTCTCTCCTCGGAAACCATAGGAAGAGGAATACCCAGCCAAGGCAAGATTTAGGCCCATTCCTGAATATCATTTCCATATGATCAAACTCTAATCCAGGAATATTGTCTTTGCCAGTTTTTAGTGTAAGTTATCTACTTTGAAGAGTGATTTTAAATTTCCCAAGTGTTTGGAACTTTTTTGTTTGGATGAAATGTCATTTAATTCTTCTTTCTTTCTTTCTTTATTAGAATATAGTATTAGACTAAAAGGCATCTAGTTCTTTTAAAAACAATGGCACATTGCAAACTTAACAAGAAGTGTGGGAGGGAGGGGTAATTAGAAAACAGACCTGCTTTATGCCATTTAATGTTGAGATGTGTGCTCCAAATGCCCATTCAAATCCAGTAAAGTTTTCACTGTGGCCTTCATATCCAGTTCTAAATGAACATTGTACAACTGGGATGACAGAAAATTTCTTTTGGAGGAAATTAGGGCCAACATGTGATCAACACATCATCTAGTTAAGGAGGCAGGGTACTAAGATTACTTGGGTTCAAATTCTGGGTTCATAGTTCACTATGAACTAGCTGAGTGAACTTGGAGGAGCTGCTTAATCTTATGTCTTAGTTTACTTATCTGTAAAGTGGGAATAATCATGGTGTTTTCCTCCTGGAGCTTTTGTAAGGATTTGAAGAAGCGATATATTTAAAATGCTTAGAACACTGTCTGGCATTCAGTAAGTTGTGGCTATTGTTTTGAATGTTGGCGAACCCCAAACATAGTAATTATCAAGAGTAGAACAGTTAGGCCTAACAGCTCTGGTCCACAAACGATGTTACATTGAGAGCCACAGGTTGGCAGTCACTCCCCCAAAAGTGAGCCATGAACTACAGAACATCGTAACTGATGTGAATGTCTATTATTTCGACTTTGACTTTGCTTTCCCGTGCTCCCACCCACTCGCCTCTCTCAAGGCAGCCCCTGACAGCCCAAACACCCTGGACCAGCAGAGCCTGGAAGGCTCAGCAGTGATTTCAGTCTGACTTAGCCGCTCCATGCACCGCTCCCCTTCCCCAGCATTTGCCTTCCAAGGGAGTGCTTTTGTATTAAGTCCCATCTCAGACTCCTTCTCACCATATAAATGATTCCCTTGAATCAATATTCTACTGCTGCTCTCTCTGGTTCCCATTCTTGGACTGGGGTTAGGAAAACTGCTTTTTCTCCTTCAGTTTCATTGACCTCCACCCACCCCCAAAAGATTCTAATTATGATCATAAGCACATTTAGTGCCAGTAATAGACTTGTTTGAAGAAAAAGAAAAACCATTCAACCTGAAAAAACAGCACAAGGGTCAGATAACAATGGAAGGGCTGTCACAAGGCAGTACACCATTGCCAAGAGTGCCAACTGACAGCTGATGCTCTGATTCTGGACACGGGGAGAAAAATTACTGTGGCTGGAGTGTCCATGGAAGGTTTTTCAAAGAGAGAAGAGCTTGAGCTGACCCTGAAGAGACCTGGAGCTCTGTGGCTCCCAAGCTGGTATAATCCAGTGAAAGGGATGGTCTGAGTAAAAGTATGTGGTCAGAGGCAGGGATGAGGCCAGTATCTCTGCTGGAACATTTATGTTGTGGGCAGTGGCAAAGAGTCTGAAGCTAAGGATGGGAGTGACACGATAAGTGCCCATTATTAAGGTTGACAGTAGGATACGAATGATCTGTGGAATGTAAATTTAAAGCCAATGTGGTAAACTTCAGAACAGTGGCATATCACAACTGTGCTAAAGGTATTTTTTTTTAAGATTTTATTCATTTATTTGACAGACAGAGATCACAAGCAGGCAGAGAGGCAGGCAGAGAGAGAGGAGAAAGCAGGCTCCCCATGGAGCAGAGAGCCTGATGTGAGCCTCGATCCCAGGACCCTGGGATTGTGACCCAAGCCAAAGGCAGAGGTTTTAATCCACCGAGCCACCCAGGCATCCCTGTGCTAAAGGTTTTCTTATTCCAGACCATGCAACACCCAAAAATAAGGTGAACCATCCTTTGGCTAGCGGAACTGAAGTCAGAATCAACTATGCACTACTTCAAAGACCTAAACTTCTGCTTACTTGTGTATCTATAATTTAAGTAGTTAATGTTTAACTATTTCATATGAACTTATGCGTGCAGGCACATACATCTAATTGACAAAAGCATAGAGTCATCTGCAGTCACTTGCATGTAAATGGCAAGTGTCACAGGGAAGGGAGAATGCATGGAGTGAAGGTGAGGGCAAGAGTGCCTGTGTGACTATGTAAGGCAGTGGGTTTGGCTGTGTGAATGCTATGCCCTCTCTCTAACCCACAAGACCCAACAATATTAGTCTGGAAGGGTGTGGACAACAGGGATTACTGTGGCATTGGCAAATGTGGGCGTGGCTGCTGTACTACCCTTTTGAACACAGTCTTTTAGTATTGTTGAATTTTTGTTTGTTCTCTGGTGGTGTGGTTACAGGAGTCATCTATAAGGCCAAAGGTATATAATCCAATAATTTTATGGAATGATTTGTGACCTGAGATCAAGCCTGTTAGGCTTTAGAAGTTATAAAGGCATTAAAAGAATGTAGGCGCCTGGGTGGCTCAGTGGGTTAAAGCCTCTGCCTTCAGTCCCAGTCACGATCCCAGGGTCCTGGGATCAAGCCCCCTATCAGGCTTTCTGCTCAGCAGAGAGCCTGCTTTCCCCACTCTCTCTCTCTCACCTGCCTCCCTGCCTACTTGTGATCTCTGTCTGCCAAATAAATAAATAAAATCTTAAAAAAAAAGAATGTAGGAAAAATGGGGTGCCTGGGTGGCTCAGTGGGTTAAAGACTCTGATTTCTCAGGTTGTGATCCCCGGACCCTAGGATTGAGCCCCACATGGGGCTCTCTGCTCAGTAGGGAGCCTGCTTCCCCCTCTCTTTCTCTGCCTGCTTTTTTGCCTACTTGTGATCTCTGCTGGTCAAATAAATAAATAAAATCTGGGGGGGGGGGGAAGAATGTAGGAAAAAGAACCTTCTGTGGATGAAGTAGACTTTTGGTGGTGGGGGGATAGGGTGGGGGCAGAATTGTTCATTTTTACCGCTAACTACGTTTTATTAGATCTTTGACTCAAAAACTTACAAATGATCTGGTCACTTTTTGAGTTTTGAAATTTAAAACACAGTTTAATATCCCAACATAATAAAACAATACTTTCCTGTGGGATCTTTTATTAAGGATTTAAAGATGCTTTTTGTTAAGCACAAATTTATTTCCAAGTGACTGAAAAATCAGAAAGCCTGTATTTTGAGCTCCATGCATGCTGGACACAGTAAAAATAAGGGTTAAAAATAAAGCCAAATGGAGAAAATAATGCTATAGGAATACTCCTATCTAATAAATAAGGGCATTTTTGGTAACTGCAGCCCCTCCCCCCAAACTGCAGCTCAGTCTCACCTGTCTTAGCTTCGCTCACACTCGATCGGCCGCTGAGCCGTCCATAACCAACCACCCCGCCTCCTGAAGGTTCTTTCCCTCAAACGTAAAATGAAGAACAGCTTTTCACAGCGTTCAGGTGAAAATTAAACAAGATTACGCAGACCTAAGTGCTCCGCACGCTGAAAAGTAGGTACAGAAGTTAATTGTAATGCTTCCTGCGGTGCACGGGCCTCGCTCCCGCCTTGGGGGCCTTCCTCCACGATTTGCTCGCGCTCTCAGCCCTGACCCGGGCTCTTCTGCGTGTTTATCTGCTCGTTAACTTAATAAATGTTCACCGCCGTTGTTAATTTTCCCGGCAACAACAGGTGGAGGGGACATGCCATCCGCCCTGTCCCCTAGCGTGGGGCTCTTGCTTTGCGTCCCAAAGTACCTTGGGGATCCAGGACACCCACATTGCCACCTCGCCCCTGAGCTTGCTGCAGAGCCCCCACCTTCAGCCCCCGGGCCCCGCGGGCCCCGCCGGCCCCGCCTCCGCCGGACGCGCGCTCTGTGGGCGGGGTCGGCTGAAGGAGCCGCTCCGTGATTGGCCGCGTCTGAGCAACCGGGCGACGCCGTGGTCAACACGCCGCGCCATTCGGGCTGGGGTCACAGAGAAATCGAACGTCTGAAATTCTTCGCGCCGAGCGGCGACCCTTCGCTTGCCGAAGTCGCTGCTTTACCAACCAGCGGGATGACCGCCTCTCCGGCTTTTTGGGGTGACAGGGTCCCCAGAGGATGAGAGGGCGGCTGCTAAACAGGAACCTCCTTGTCTTTCATCCGACAGACTGCCTAGTAAGTGGGATGCGATCCCTTCCACGACAGAACCTTCGAGGTTTCCAGGAAGCTGTGGAGGGAAAGCTTGGAATTACGCAGTCCTACGTGGACGCCCTCCACAAAAGTTACCAAGCCAGTTTGCCAGGTTCACTGAACTCTGGTCCTGGGGTCAGGCTGAGACACAGGTAGAAGACCCCTCCTGTTGTGAAACTCTTCCCACCCTACTCCACTCCCCGCGAAGCCCAGCCGGTCTGGTGGAGGACCAGCTTTCTTGGTTTCCCACTTACCATAGGCCAACAGCAATAAGAAGGTGAAGTGCACATGCGTTTGGAGTTAATACAAGAATCAGGAGAAAGCTATTTTTAAGAAATAATGATAAAATTAATAGTCCCAAAACAGGGATCTGCGTGGATTACAGCTTTCTGCAACCTTCTGGTCTGGAATATTCTTTGGCTTTTTTCCATTCTTTTACATTTACGTGGTTTTCCACAATCACGTCACTAAGACAAGCCCCGTTTTTTCTTTTTATATGGGCATGCAACTTACTTAGTTTTGGTTTCCAGTTGGTAGAGTTCTCTTAACTTCTAGGGAGTTCTTGGTTTCCTTCTCAGAAATGGTCTTCCTGGAGAAGCCTCGTTATTCTTAGATTTTCTTTTCTTGACCCCATTTTCTTAACTGTGGGCCAGTCCATTTCAGTCTTCTTTACTCTGCCCACATTATTTGAGCAGATGATCACAGGCTAGCCTCGCTCCTCGGGGCAGGAGAATGGAGGCAGGAGTCCATTAAGGGTTTCTGGGCGAGAGTTGCTCTAGAATACCCATGGGGCTTCGTCCCAGCTTCCTTTCTCCCTGGAACAACTGCAGTTCAAAACTCACATAAATCACAAGATATACCCACCTAATCTAGACTTCATTTCAACAAGGACTGACAAGGATATAGGCAGTTTTGGATGTTGATGATAAAACAGAAGTATACCCAATGGTTAAGCTGAATTAATGGACTTGAATATGTGCGTTGTGCCTCAATCTCTGACCATATAGGACCTACTCTGTTAAACCATGAGAACTTCCTCTCAGTGCTCCCCTCAGGACGACCTTGGGGCATCCCTATGAGCAGACTTTAGCAGCACAGGATGACTGTGCTTGACCCCTCTGGTTCCTTTAGTTGGGGCCTTTGACTTGTGCCCACTTAACCTTTCTATTTTTTCCCCTCAAGCTTTCCCTGCCTGCTCCTCCCTTCAGTTCAGCCTTTCACTCCCCCACCTCCTCCCTGTTTATACTTCTTCATTCTCTTTTGGAAATCCTTTCATATTTCCTCAAACTTAAGCTCTTCGCATAGCTTTTAAAACTTAGGGCAGGGTTCAACCGGATTTGTTGTTTCTTACTTCTGGATTCCTCTGTTCCCTAATTTGTGATAACCCCAGATGAAGAAATCCCAAAAAACCACAGTAATAATAATAACATAGTAATATGTGGAAAAGAGTGTGTCTCTATTAAAGAGACAGCTATTACCTGGTAATAGACATGGTTGAACTAAAAAATCTTTGCCTTGTTTGAAAAATCAGTATTCTCAGTAATTCTAGTGATCAGTTTAATTCAGCTCAACACCCTTACAAAGTGCCTGCTGTTTTTAAGGCATTGTGCTGTGCTGAGGATATTCATACAGTTTGTCCCTATAGTCACTGAACCTTCTTTTAGTCTAGAGAGGATGAATCTGAAGTGCCAGAAGTCATATTGGTGAAATGTCATAACAAAAGTGGGAGCTTTGCTGGGAAGATGTTGCAGAAGTTTGGTGAGGCGGTCTGGAAAGGCTTAATGGAGGTGGTAGAGCTTGCAGTTCATTGAAGGTTAAGATGGTGGTTCCCATAGGAGAACCACCTGAGACCAGCTTGGAGCTTGGAAAGGGGGTGGGCACTGTGTGGAGGGGTTGCTTTCTCAGATCATTTGGGTTCATTGCTCTGGCAGGATCTCTTATCCAGTCTGAGTAGAACGATCCCTTCTGTTGGGAGATGCCCTTTCTTTCCTTCCCTGTCTCCTTGGATTATTTCCATTGTCCATTTGCTTTCATTTCCGATAATATGGGTCTTCTCAGGCTAACAAATCCTAAGAGTCAAGACCTGAATCAGAATGACTCATATACGTTCTCAAATTCAGTAGAGCCAGCCAGACCTTTTAAAAAACATTTATTAAAAAAATTTTTTTTAAACCACATGAGTGCAGGAGGCACTGGGGCATGCCCCTTAGCTGGAGGATTCAGTTGCCTTCTGTTTGGAATCAAGAACATGTCCCTTTGGCCTTAAAATGTACGACTCTCCTGAAACCTTTTAGTTTCCAAAATCCAGTTTAGTTGCCTTATAAAGACATTTTACATAGCTGTGCTGCCATTTTAACCTATGACATGTAGCTTCCTCTAGTAAGAAGAACATAAGATATGGGTGAGTATGTATCAGGGAGAAGAAAGATGAACTAGAAATGATGACATAATCAAAAATCTTTATTTTGAGCTTCCTTTTCTTGTTTCTATGGGAACTGTTAGCCAAATTTAAAAGTCCTTCAGCTGGTAGTCTTTGTTGACCAGATCTCAAAAAATCTGTGAGTCTAACGTAGGAGGAGAAGCCCAAACTTAATAGCTCGTATGACTGGGGACTTAGGGGTAAAAAGGTACTCGAGGTAAAAGTGGTACAATTACTAAAGGTTAATGACTTTTCAATCATTTATTGGGGCATAGCTCTTTCAAGTCTATCAAGTGCTTATCCATGCATAACTCATTCAGTGCTTTTAATAATAACTTCTAATATCGTTTCATGAAAACTCTCTAGCTTATGTCCAGCTGATTTCTCTATTTGACTGATTTTCATATCGTAACAGAGACTTGCAGGGAATGTGGTTGGAGTTTTAGAAATGGGAAAAGGGAGTATTTCTGTTGTTGAAAATTTTTACAGCCCAGGAAACAAACACATGTGTTTCACACTCTGGGTACAGAGGTAAGCAGACCTCTCCCTGCCTGAAGGTGTGGTGAGCGGGTTAAGATTGCATTAGAGTCTGGGCCACTCCTTCCCTCTTGTGTACATGAGCTATATTTAGGCAGGTCTAGATAAGTTTAATATGTAGCATATTGCCTTGAGTCCAGTTGGTCCCAGAACAGCTGGTTACATGACTCAGAATGTTTAAGTCCAACTTTAAAACATTTGGAAAGTGAATCCAGGTATTCTAGCTGGGGTGAGCCACAGTCCGGTTCCTCCCCTGTTCCTAGCTCCCCGTTAGACATTCCATCTGTAGAAACACTGTATTTCCTGTCAGGGCTTTACCCTCTGTATCCTCTTTGGACGCAAAAGGTCTGGTGCAATTATAATTGGAATAATTGATTTATAATGAAGGTTCAGGAGAGAATGTTTATTTTCTAAAATGGAAGAGCTTTGCATTTTTCTGATTATAAAAGTCAATCCTCTTTCAGAAATGTTTAAATAATGTAAACATATAAACAATATAGAAAAAGCAAAAACCACATATATTACCACCACACAGATAAAACTACTATAAACTGTTGTCAGTTACCTTTCTAGATGTTTTCCTCTGTGCATACATGGGGATGTATGGATAGATATTGAACTTTGCAGATATATTTTAGCAATATATGTGGGTATCTTCTTTGTCAGCAAATAAGCATCTATATTAAACATTTTTAACTGGTAGATTGAATTCCACTTAATGATTGTGCTGTAATTAATATTAAACCTATCCTTTGTTGATGTCAGATTGTTTCCAAGTCTTCAGCAAGTCTGATTTTGACAATTGCTCTTATGGGAGGTCTCTGTGACTTAGATCCTAATTCAGAGATGGAGCTCTCAGCCTCATCTTCCACCATCTCTGAGCAGCAGCTGCAGGGGCAAGAGAGACAAAGCAACACGAAAACAGACTTGGCTGGGCAGAGTCTCATCTCATCTGAGGAATGGCTTCAACTGCATGGGCTTAAGAGCAACAAATTGACCTTGAAACAGATTCTGTCACAAATTGGATTCCCACATTGTGAAGGTAAAGTACTCATAAAGCAACGCTGGTTGGGAATCCCAATCAGCGTGCCATGCTTTAGCTTTTGAGGGGGCTGCATCAGTTCTGAAGGTCCCCCCCCCCCAAACCACAGGCCTCTGATCTTGTTTTGATCTCACATCCTTATCCATAAAAAATGTGCATGGACCCCCAATATGTGTTTGTTACATAGGTATATGATTGTCAGTCCACTTACTAAACATTGCTTATTTTCATTGCCTAAATATTGCTTAATTTCATTCTTAGTCCTTTTTAAAGATGAAATAAAAAAGAAATAGAAGTTGTATGTATTTCAGCAGATATCTTCTTTATCTCTTGGGATGTGCGAATCCCTTTAGGAGGTTGTTGATTAAGACAATAGCTATGTGTGGTTTCAGGGAGAGTGAGCGATTTTACTGTTGTGGGCTGTCTTATGTGACAGGCTAGTTTTTCTGAACACATTGCTTCGATATTCGGTCCTGAACTCCCAGTAGCGCCGCCGTCCAACAGGGAGTATGGAAATGGGTGAGGGTGTGTTTTGTTTTTGTGTATATTTATTTTCTGATGACATACTGAGTTGAGTTGCTCCTGAAATATAGGGCCTGGGGACCAGGGATACAGAATGTCTTAGGAAGTGTGAGCCTTCCCAGAGTGCCCTGTCCAGCATGGCAGTAATACCCCACTTGAGGAGCACTCCTTCAATCAGGGCAGTTGCCATTACTTGGATTTTACTAATTCTGTATTAGCCAATTAATTAATGAATTAAACACGTATTTATTGAGTGGCCAATAATGCTGTATTTCTGAGATTTTCACCAGTTCCCTTGGCAGCTTTGTTCCAGACTGGTGATAAGGAAGGCCTAGGGGATGGGGGCTCATTTTTTTTTTTTTTTTAAGATTTTATTTATTTATTTGTCAGAGAGAGGGAGAGAGAGCGAGCACAGGCGGACAGAATGGCAGGCAGAGGCAGAGGGAGAAGCAGGCTCCCCGCCGAGCAAGGAGCCGATGCGGGACTTGATCCCAGGACGCTGGGATCATGACCTGAGCCGAAGGCAGCTGTTCAACCAACTGAGCCACCCAGGCGTCCCTGGGGGCCCATTTTAATGCAAGGCCTTGCTTTTCAGGGCTCAGGCTGTGTGCTCCCATTTATCCTTCCACAAGGGGTTATACAGCCCTCTATCTTCTAAATGCAAGGTCTGTGGGATTCCTTTGTAAGGAAACAAAGCAGTTTTTTTTTTTTTTTAAGATTTTATTTATCTATTTGACTGACAGAAATCACAAGTAGACAGAGAGGCAGGCAGAGAGAGAGAGAGAGGGAAGCTAACTCTCCGCTGAGCAGAGAGCCCAATGCGATGCTTGATCCCAGGACCCTGAGATCGTGACCTGAGCTGAAAGCAGAGGCTTAACCCACTTAGCCCAGGTGCCCTGGAAACAAAGCAGTTTAATCTTGTTTCAAGTAACTATAATTCAGTCACTAATATTAGCAAAAATAGCAGTTCTTTCTTTATATTTTGTCAAAGATTTTTCAATCTAAGGTCATGGAAGTTACTGCTCTATGATTTTATTTTCTTTTAATGCCCTTGCTAGGCTTTGGCATCAGGATTATGCTGGCCTCGTAAAATGATTTGAAAGTATCCCCTTCTCCTGTATGTTCTTCTTCTTTTTTAATGTAGTGTTCAGTGGTTCCTTATTTATGTATAACACCCAATACTCATTACAACATGTGCCCTCCTAATACCCATCACCAGCTTACCCCATCTCCCTACCCCTCTCCCCTCTAAAACCCTCAGTTTCCCAGAGTCCATAGTCTCTCATGGTTTGTCTCCCCCTCTGATTTCCCCTCCTTCAGTTTTTCCTTCCTTCCCTGATTGTCCTCTGTGCTTTTCCTTATGTTCCACATATGAGTGAAACCATATGATAATTGTCTTTCTCTGCTTGACTTATTTCACTTAGCATAATCCCTTCCAGTTCCATCCATGTCCATGCAAATGGTAGATATTCATGCTTTCTGATGCTTGAGTAGTATTCCATTGTTTATATGGACCACACATCGTCTGTCGAAGGGCATCTTGGCTCCTTCCACAGTTTGGCTATTGTGGGCATTGCTGCAATGAACATTGGGGTGCATGTGCCCCTTCTTTTCACTACATCTGTATCTTTGGGCTAAATACCCAGTAGTGCAATTGCTGGGTCATAAGGTAGCTCTATTTTTAACTCCTGGATGTTCTGATGGTGCTTTTATGTGGGTGGTACTATTTCTTCTTTAAATGTTTGATGGAATATACCAGTGAAACTTACCTGAGCCTGGAGTTTTGTTTGTAGGAAAAGTTTGATGAGAAATTCTGTTCTGTAATCAGCATAGAGACCTTCTGTTTCATCATGCCGATTTTGAAAAGTTGTGTTTTTCAAGGAATTTGTCATTTTATCAGTGTTTTCTAACATATTGACAAAACATGTTTCATAATACTCCCTTAACATTTTTTTAATGCCTGTAGCATCTAAAGGTGTTCCTTCTTTCATTTCAGATATAATTTGTGTTTTTTCCTCACGTCTTTCTTGATAAGTCTTGTTCAGGGTATATCATAACTCTTCAAAGAATCAGATTTTGGGTTTGTTGGTTTTTTTGTTTTGCCCTGTTCTTCGTTTTCTATTTCATTGCTATCTGCTTTGAACTTTATTATTTATTTTCTTCAACTTCCTTTGAGTTTAATTTGCATTTCTTTTTCTAGCTTAAGGTGGAAACTTAGATAACTGATTTTTAAGCCTTTCTTCTCTTTTCATGTAGACATCTAAAATTTCTCTAAGCATTAGTTTAGCTGAATCCAAATCTTGATAGGTAGTACTTTCATTGTTATTGAATTGAGAATACTTTTTTTCTCTTGTGACTTTTTCCCTTGATTCATTTTTGAAATGTTTAATTTGTAAATATTTTAGCATTTTAAAAGAATCCTTGTTACCTAATTTACTACTGTTTATGTCAGAAAACATAGCCTGTAACACTTTCATCTTTTGAAATGTGCTGAGATTTGTGTTATGTCCCAGCATGTATCTTGGTGCACATTTCATGCACACTTGAAAAGAATGTGTAATCTGCAGTTGTTATATAGTATTTATAAATGTTCATTAGTCAAGATGGTTGGTTTTATTCTATTACAGATGTGCAGTGTCTTTAGAGATTTTTTTGCCTAGTGGCTTTGTCCATTTCTCCCTTTAGTTCTATCAGCTTTATTCATGCAGTTTGAAACTTTAAATACATACACATTTGGGATTGTCATATCTTTCTGATGAATTGACAAATTTTAATAATTTTTCATTGTGCATCTCTGTCTCATATAGTAGTTATTTGACATTTACTTTGATATTGATACAACTCCTTTAGCTTTCTTTTGCTGTATTTGCATGTAGCGTATATGTTTTTAGTCTTTTACTTTCAAACTATCTGTAGTATCTCTTTAAGAAGTTCCTCTTTAATCCATTCTCATAATCTGTCTTTTTTTTTTTTTTAAGATTTTATTTATTTATTTGACAGAAAGAGATCACAGGTAGGCAGAGAGAGAGGGGAGGAAGCAAGCTCCCTGCGGAGCAGAGAGCCCAATGCAGGGCTCGATCCCAGGACCCTGGGACCATGAACTGAGCTGAAGGCAGAGGCTTTAACCCACTGAGCCACCCAGGTGCCCCATCATAATCTGTCTTTTAATTGTAGTGTTTGGTTCTGTACATTTAATGTAATAATTGATGGAGTTAGATTTAGGTATGCCATTTTACTATTTGTCTTTTTCTTTCCTCTGTTTCTCATTTCCTGCCTTCTTTTGGGTAAATTGTATATTTTTAAACCTTTCATTTCATCCCGTTTAAATTTCAGTAGACTTTATAGGTATGCCTTTTTGCATTATGTTTTCAGTGGTTGCTCTCATGATTGAATCGTTGTAACCAGTCTGCTAAAAGTTAACTTTGTACTACATCATGTAAGATGTAAGAAACTTGCAGCAGTATAACTCCACTTAGCCCTACTCCTGTCCCTGGTATTATTGTTTTAATATATTTTATTTTTATATACATCATAAATCTCACAATCAATGTTATAGTTACTGCTTTAGAAAGTCATTTGTCTTATAAAGAAACTGAGTGGGAAAAAATAGCATTTTACAATCCACATATTTACTATTGATGATATTCTTCCTTCCTGTAAGACTTGCAGTTCCATCTGCTATTTGTTTCTAAAGAATTTCTTTTAAGCATTTCTTGTAGTGCAGGTCCTATGAATGACGGATTTTCTTAGTTTTTTGTTTATCTGATTTTGCTTTGTTTTTATTTCACTCTTCTTATTTTTTTGGATGATTGGCTGATACTTATTTTTTTTTCTTTTCTTTTTCTTTTTTTTTTTTTTGGAGAGAGAGAGCACCAGTGAGCCTGTGCCTGTGCATGTACATGCTCATGCGCATATGCATGCAGTGCCAGGGGGTGGGGCAAAGGGAAAGAGAGAAGAAAATTCCTAGCAGGCTCCACCCAGTGCAGATCCCCATGCCAGCTTGATCCCACAACCTTGAGATGCATGACCTGAGCCAAAATAAAGAGTCAGACACCTAGCTGAGCCACCCAGGTGACCCACTGGTTGATACTTTTTATCCTGAACTAGTGATAGCTTTACAGGAAGTTACAAAGATAATATAGACAGATCCCAAGTACCCTTCAGTGAGTTTCTCCTAATGGTTACATCTTATAAAGTTATAGTATAATATCAAATTCATAATTTGACATTGGTTCACTGTATGTGAATAATTCTGTGTAATTTTGCCACTTGTGTAGATTTGTGTAATCATCACCACCGTCAAGATGTACAACTATTTATCATCACAAAGATCTCCATTATGCTACCCCATTCTAGTTGTACAGACACCCTACCCACCAATATCCTTAATTTCTAGCAATCACAGGTCTATTTTCTATCTCTGATTTTCTTATGTAGAGAATGTTTATATAAATGGAATCATGTAGTATGTGACCTTTTGAGATTGGCATTTTTTTCATTTGGCATTATTTCTTTGAGGTTCATCCAAGTTGTTGCTTGTAGCAATGGTTTCTTTCTTTATATTGCTGTAGTATTCTAGAATATGGATGTACCACTGTTTGTTTAGCCAGTTACCATTAAAGGGTAGTTTCCAGTTTGGGGCCATTACAAATAAATCTGCTATGAGCAGTTTACAGGTTTTTGTGTGATGATAAGTTTTCATTTCTCTGGGATAAATGCCCAGGAATATAATTGCTACATGGTAAGTTGTGTGTTTATTTTTTGTTTTGTTAAGTTTTATTTTGTCTTATTAAGAAACTGCTAAACTTTTCCAGAGTAGCTCTATTATTCATTTCAGTAATAATAGGAGAGAAACAGTTTCTCCATATCATCACCAGTGTTTAATACTGTCACCATTTATAAGTTTTAGCTGTTTTAATAGTTGTGTAGTGATAGTTTGTTGTGGTTTTGTCTGTGTTTCCCTAATGTTTAGTTTTGTTGAACATCTTTTCATGTGCTTATTTGCTCTATATTATCTTTGGCAAAATGAATATTTCTTCATGTCTTCTGATCATTTTCTTTTTTTTTTTTTTTTTTTCCTACAACTGACAATACGTTATTCAATACTATTTACATTCCCCGGTAAAATTACACAATGACAATTTTCTTTTTTTAATAATTTTTTATTTTTTATAAACATATATTTTTATCCCCAGGGGTACAGGTCTGTGAATCGCCAGGTTTACAAACTTCACAGCACTCATCAAAGCACATACCCTCCCCAATGTCCATAACCCCACCCCCTTTCTCCCAACACCCCTCCCCCCCAGCAACCCTCAGTTTGTTTTGTGAGATTAAGAGTCACTTATGGTTTGTCTCCCTCCCAATCCCATCTTGTTTCATTGATTCTTCTCCTACCCACTTAAGCCCCCATGTTGCATCACCACTTCCTCATATCAGGGAGATCATATGATAGTTGTCTTTCTCTGCTTGACTTATTTCACTAAGCATGATACGCTCTAGTTCCATCCATGTTGTCGCAAATGGCAAGATTTCATTTCTTTTGATGGCTGCATAGTATTCCATTGTGTATATATACCACATCTTCTTGATCCATTCATCTGTTGATGGACATCTAGGTTCTTTCCCTAGTTTGGCTATTGTGGACATTGCTGCTATAAACATTCGGGTGCACGTGCCCCTTTGGATCACTACGTTTGTATCTTTAGGGTAAATAGCCAATAGTGCAATTGCTGGGTCATAGGGCAGTTCTATTTTCAACATTTTGAGAAACCTCCATGCTGTTTTCCAGAGTGGCTGCACCAGCTTGCATTCCCACCAACAGTGTAGGAGGGTTCCCCTTTCTCCGCATCCTCGCCAGCATCTGTCATTTCCTGACTTGTTGATTTTAGCCATTCTGACTGGTGTGAGGTGATATCTCATTGTGGTTTTGATTTGTAATTCTGACTGGTGTGAGGTGATATCTCATTGTGGTTTTGATTTGTATTTCCCTGATGCTGAGTGATATGGAGCACTTTTTCATGTGTCTGCTGGCCATCTGGATGTCGTCTTTGTAGAAATGTCTGTTCATGTTCTCTGCCCATTTCTTGATTGGATTATTTGTTCTTTGGGTGTTGAGTTTGCTAAGTTCTTTATAGATTTTGGACACTGGTCCTTTATCTGATATGTCGTTTGCAAATATCTTCTTCTATTCTGTCAGTTGTCTTTTGGTTTTGTTAACTGTTTCCTTTGCTGTGCAAAAGCTTTTGATCTTGATGAAATCCCAATAGTTCATTTTTGCCCTTGTTTTCCTTGCCTTTGGCGATGTTCCTAGGAAGATGTTGCTGCGGCTGAGGTTGAAGAGGTTGCTGCCCATGTTTTCCTCAAGGATTTTGATGGATTCCTTTCGCACATTGAGGTCCTTCATCCATTTTGAGTCTATTTTTGTGTGTGGTGTAAGGAAATGGTCCAATTTCATTTTTCGGCATGTGGCTGTCCAATTTTCCCAGCACCATTTATTGAAGAGGCTGTCTTTTTTCCATTGGACATTCTTTCCTGCTTTGTCGAAGATGAGTTGACCATAGATTTGAGGGTCTATTTCTGGGCTGTCTATTCTGTTCCATTGATCTATGAGTCTGTTTTTGTGCCAGTACCATACTGTCTTGATGATGATAGCTTTGTAATAGAGCTTGAAGTCCGGAATTGTGATGCCACCAACTTTGGCTTTCTTTTTCAATATCCCTTTGGCTATTCGAGGTCTTTTCTGGTTCCATATACATTTTAGAATTATTTGTTTCATTTCTTTGAATTCTGATCATTTTCTAATTAATTTTTTTCAGTGTTCAGTTTTGAGAGCTCATTATATATTCTAGATATCAGTCCTTTGTCACACATGTGGCTTGCAGGTATATTTTTCTAGTCTGTAGCTTATCTTTTCATTCTCTAAAGAGAGTTTCTCAGAGCAAAAGTTTTAAATTTTGGTGACTTTATTGATTTATCAATATTTTTCTTAATATAGAGCTTACTAATTCTCAAAGACTATCGTCTATATTTTTACTGAAAGTTTTATAGTTTTACATATTTAGCCCATGATCAGTTTGAGTTATTTCTGTATTAGTTTCATTTTTGGACTGTGGATATCCACTTGCTCCAGGACCTTTATTTAAAATCAAAATCAAAAGGTTTTTGCACAGTGAAGGAAACCATCAACAAAAAGACATTCAGTTAATGTGAGAAGGTATTTGCAAATAATATACCTGATAAGGGCATAATATCTGAAGTATATAAAGAGCTTATGCAATTCAATACAAAAAAACCCCAAACAACCTAGTTTAAAAATGGGAAGAGGACTTGAATAGACATTTTTCCAAAGAAGACATCCAGATAGCTAACAGACCCAGGAAAAGTTGCTTAACATCACTTATCATCAGGGAAATGCAAATCAAAACTAAATGAGGTATCACTGTTAGGGTCTGTAATCAAAGGAGCGAGACTGATACAAAGCAAAGGTCAAGCAAAGCTTTATTTTGACCCAAGCATCGAGAATCAAACTGACCTGTCAGGGCCGTCTCTTGCATAGAGGCGACCCCTCCCAGCCTCACAGACTTTTATAGAGGTAGTTTAGCGGGGCTATACACAGGTGGCCAATGAGATTGCAATACATAGAGAAAACTGCACAGTCATGCTAGGTCTGCCACACACAGGAAAAAACTGCTAGGTAACACACAGGTGGCCAATTGAATTTCAATTTACCCTACTGATTAGATGTCTTCATCTGGCCTGACCAGCCCTTGTATCTAGGCTTTGCAAGTAAGTTCCTCTGGGGGGGCGGGGTCAATCTAAGTTCACTACATAAACACAAAATGACTCCCTCTGGCCAACCAGGCCCTTACAATCACCTCATACTTGTCAGGATGGCTAAAAATAAAAAACACAAGAAATAGCAAGTATTGGTGAAGATGTACAGAAAAAGGAATCCTTTTACACTGGTGGTGGGAATGTAAACTGGTGCAGCCACTGTGGAAAACAGTGTAGAGGTTCCTCAAAAAATTAAAATAGAAATACCATATGATCCAGTAATTCCACTATGGGGTATTTACTCAAAGAAAAGGAAAACACCAATTTGAAAAGATTTTCATGCCTAAGTTTATTACAACATTATTTATAATAGCCAAGATATAGAAGCAAACTAAATATCCATAGTTAGACTAATGGATAAGGAAGATGTGGTATATACATAACAATGGATTATTATGGCTCCATAAAAAGGATGAGATCTTACCATTTGCAACAATAAGGATAGACTTAGAGGGTATTATGATAAGTAAGATAAATCAGACTGAGAAGGATAAATACTATGCGATTTTATTCATGTGGAATCTAAAAAACAAATGAGAAAGCAAACGAAAAGCAGAGTCAGACCTATGCAGGGGACCTATGTTGGTTCCCAGAGTTGGGGTGGAGTGGAGGACATAGGATTCCAGTTATGGAATGAATAAGTCAGAGGAATAAAAAGCATAGCAAAGGGAATATAGCCAATGATATTGAAGTAGCGTTTTATAGTGACATAGCTACACTTACAGGGAGCATATATTGTTTCTTGAAGTTGAGTCACTATGTTGTGTACCTGAAACAAATGTAACGTTGTATGTCAGCTGTATGAAAATAAAAAAATGAAATAATAAAATCAAAGACTGTCCTTGTTGTTTTGAATTGCTTTTGCATCTTTGTTAAAAATTAGGTGGTTGTAGTTGTATGGGGCTATTTCTGGGTTTTCTATTTTGTTTTGTTTCTCTGTGTGTCTGTTTCTACTAATACCATATAGTCTAGATTACTGTAACTGTGTAATGTCTTGAAATAGGCAGACTGATTACTCTACTTCAGTCTTTTTCAAAATTGTTTTAGGTATGGGGCTCCTGAGTGGCTCAGTGGGTTAGGCCTCTGCCTTCGGCTCAGGTCATGATCTCAGGGCCTTGGGATCAAGTCCGCATTGGGGGGGTCTCTGCTCCACAGGGAGCCTGCTTCCTCCTCCTCTCTCTCTCTGCCTGCCTCTGCCTACTTGTGATCTCTCTCTGTCAAATAAATAATAAATAAATAAAATACATATTTAAAAAAATTGTTTTAGGTATAGTTTCTTCACCTTTTTATATAAATTTTAGAATAAACATGACTGTGTCTACAAAAATATTGCTGGGATTTTGATTGAAATTGCATTAAACCTGTATATCAATTTAAGTAGAATTGACATATTTACTATGTTGAGCCTTCCATCCATAAATATTAAATATTTTCCATCGATTTACATCTCTGATTTATCAGCTATTGTAATTTTCGATTACATGTGCTAGCTAGAACTTTCAGTACTATGTTGAACAACTGTAGTGAGAGTAGACATCTTTACCCCATATCAGATCTTTGGGGAAAGTTTCAGTCTCTTACCACTAACTATAATATTAGCTGTAAGTTTTTTATAGAATTAAAAAAATCAAGTTGAGGAAGGTCTCTCATATTCCTAATGTACTGAGAATTTTTACCATGAATTGGTATTGAATCTTTCTGTGTCAATTGAAAGTATCATGTGATTTTTTTTCTTCCCTAGCCTTTTAATTTGATTGATTATACTGATTGGTTTTTGGATATTGAGCCAATATAGCTAATCATTTTTACATATGTAATCATGTAGGATATTAGTTTTCTCTTATTTTAGTACTGCCTTAGTCTGGTTTTGGTATCAGGGTAATATTGGCTTCATAGAACAAGTTGGGAAATGTTCCCTTGTCTTCTGTTTTCTGGAAAATGCTATGTAGAATTTTAATTATTTCTTATATGTTCAGTAGAGTTCTCCAGAGAACTTCTCTATGCCTGGGGATTTCTGTTTGAGAAGTTTTTAATTATAAATTCATTTCCTTATTAGGTATGCTGCATTTCATATTAAGAAAGTTGTGGTAGTTTGTGTTTTTTTGTGGGATTTGTTCATTTCATCTAAGTTGTCTACTATATGTGTGTGGAGTTCATTATAGTATTCCATTATTCTTCTGATGTCTGAGAGGTCTTTTTTTTTTTTTTTTTTTTTTTCCTGTTTCATTCCTGATACCAATAACTCATGTCTTCTCTCCTTTTCTTTTGTCAATTTTATTAATCTTATTAACATACCAACTTTTTATTTAATTGATTTTCTTTATTGCTTTTCTGTGTTTAACTTTCCTGATTTCTGCTTTGGTGTTTATCATATATTTCCTTCTGCTTTGGATTTGTTTTGCTATTTTTTTACTTATTTTATATGGGAACTTAGATTATTGATTTGAGACTTTTCATTTCTTCTTATATAAGCATTTAGTGCTAGAAATTTCCCTCCTGGCAGTGTTCTTCACATTTTTTATAGGCTGTATTATCTTTTTCTTTCAGTTTAAAGTATTTTTTAAAATTTCTGTGGTACTTCCTCTTTGACCCATGGATTTTTTCAGAAGCATGTTATTTAGTTTCCAAGAATTTAGACATTTTCTTGTTATCTTTTTGTTACTGATTTGTAGTTTGTTTCTGTTGTGGAGAGAACATACTCTGTTTGGTTTTAGTTTAAAAAAAAATTTTTTTTAATAGCCATGGATATGATTGGTCTTGGTATATATTCTGTGCTTGTAAAAGAATGCATATTCTTCTGTTGTTGTGTATATTTTCCTATAAATGTCAATTAAATCTTGTTTGTTGATGGTGTTGAGTATCCTTGCTGATTTTTTGTCTAGCCATTCTGTCAGCTGTTGAGAGAGCCGTATTGAAATCTCCAATTATAATTGTAAGCTTGTCTTTTTACCTTTCAGTCCCATCAGTTTTTGCTTAAGATATTTGCAGTCTTTTGTTTGATGATACACTTTTAGGATTGCTGTGTCTTCCTGGTGGGTTGACACTTGAATTTATATAATGTTCTGCTCTGTCCCTAGTAATATTCTTTGCTCTTTAGTTTACTTTTCTGATATTAATATAGTCAATCTGCTTTCATTTTATTTCATACTTAAATGACATCTTTTTCATTCTTATGCTTTTAGCTTATATATGTCTTTTTTTTTTTTTAAATATTTTATTTATTTATTTGACAGAGAGAAATCACAAGTAGATGGAGAGGCAGGCAGAGAGAGAGGGAAGCAGGCTCTCCGCTGAGCAGAGAGCCCGATGCGGGACTCGATCCCAGGACTCTGAGATCATGACCTGAGCCAAAGGCAGCGGCTTAACCCACTGAGCCACCCAGGCGCCCTAGCTTATATATGTCTTAATGTTTGAGGCAAGTTTCTTGAAGATACCCTATTGTTGGGTCATTATTTATTTATTTATTTTTAAAGATTATATTTATTTATTTGAGAGAGAGAGAGCATGAGAGGGAGGAGGGTGAGAGGGAGAAGCAGACTCCCTGCTGGGCAGGGAGCCTGATGTGGGACTCGATCCTGGGACTCTAGGATCATGATCTGAGCCAAAGGCAGTCGCTCAACCACCTGAGCCACCCAGGTGCCATGGGTCATTATTTTAAATCCTCTTTGCAAATCACTAGTTTTTTCTCTCTTTCTAAATTTATTTATTGAGTTTTTATTTTAATTCCAGTAGAGAGTTGTATTAGTGTTAGGTGTATAATATAGTGATTTGACAATTCCTTACATCACCTGGTGTTCATCATGACAAGTTCACTCCTTAATCCCCATCACCTATTTCACTCATCCCCCTACCCACCTACCCTCTGATAATCACCAGTTTGTTCTCTATGGTTAAGAGTCTTTTCTTCCCCCCATTTTTTTCCACTCGTTTGTTTTTTAAATTCTTCATATGAGTGAAATCACATGACATTCAGCCATAAAAAAGAATGAAATCTTGCCATTTGCAATGATGGAACTAGAGAGTATAATGTTAAGTGAAATAAGTCAGAGAAAGCCAATCACTATCTTTTTATTCTTGTACTCAGGCCATTTACATTTAATGTAATTATTAATTTGTTAAGGCTTAGACTGTGTATTGCCTTTTTGACCTTTGCCTTAATCATCGTGGACAAAAGAACCAGGAGACTAAGAAACAAACCTTGTTTTTCCTCCCCATGCATTCATGCATTAAAGAATTATGCATGTCAAAAATAGTTAACTTATATCATAACGCCTAGAAACACTTCATTATTTAGGACAGAATACCAAGTATCATGGATTTTTGCTGTCACTGGAGATATAATTCAAATGGTATCAGAGAAGAAAATTTTGAAATAAAAATAAATGTTGATGATGCATCGTTTTGACTACTTTTTCTTTTTTTTTCTGAGTCGTTCTTAGGGTTTTTTTTTTTTTTTTTTGACTACTTTTCTTTATAAAAATGCAGATTATGTAACTTCTCTGGGGAGACCTGTGGCTTCCCGATATGCTGATGGCCTGTTTCCACAGTTCTACAGACCCGAAGATGGCAGAGTATACAACGTAAGTCACAGTTCTCTTGATGGACAGGCCTTATGACATGCTTCTAGGTCTGGGAGTGGCCTATGTGAGGAGGCACACACTGCTTCCTATCGATGCAGTGGAGCAAGGCCTTAGCAGGGCTGGAGGCTTTCTTGTGACAGTGTGAGAGTGCTGAAAGTTACAGCTTAGGACCTGGGAAGGGAAGCACTTGACCTCTTAGATGAGTGCATGAAGCTGTTGACCAGAAAGTAAAAACCTTTGCATATAAGTACTTTGTTTTGCCTTGAAAATAAAGAAGAAAAAGTAGTATGACTGAGGTTAGCAGACAGGCAAGGGTAGCTGCTGACCTGACAAATGCACTGGGAATAGAGGGCCACTTTTGCAGGTAGTCGTGAACAGAGCAAAAGGCTCCTATTTCTGGAGTCCTTCATTCCAGCAATGCAGCATGTGACTTACGTACCCCCGTAACATGTCTGGCCTTGTGCACACCCTGGCCCACCACAGGAGCTCACAGAGACGCTTGTCCCATCACGTCACTTTATGGATATTTCTTCATGTCAGTGCATGTCTGTGTACCTCCTGGACTTTTACTAATTCTTCTCTTTTTTTTTTTTTTTTAAGGTTTTATTTATTTATTTGACAGAGACACACAGCAAGAGAGGGAACACAAGCAGGGGGAGTGAGAGAGGGAGAAGCAGGCTTCCCACTGAGCTGGGAGCCTGATGCGGGGCTCAATTCCAAGACCCTGGGATCATGACCTGAGCTGAAAGCCGACATTTAATGACTGAGCCACCAAGGTGCCTCTGTTATTTCTTAATGTTTAAAAAGTTCAGGGGTACCTGGTTGGGTCAGTTGGTAGAACATGTGATTCGTCATCTTAGGATTCTAAGTTCAAGCCCTACGTTGGGTGTAGAAATGACTTAAAAATTCAAATCTTTAAAAAAAAAAGTTTGAATTACTTTTTGAACTTAGCCCGGTTCTAAGCAATAATATCCATAGAATCTTGAGTTTGGTGTGCTGTATATATTTTTTACCTGAACTACATGGAAATCAGTACAGAACTATTGAAAACATCCATCTTTGCCATCTGTCGACCTCCACAGCTCCTGTGACATGGTCCCACACTTGTTTCTGTACTGTTGTAGAAAGTTTAATAAGTGCTGTGGATACCAGCAAGAGATTTAGGAATTTTGCCTTTAGCAGCCATGACAAGCAACAGGAGGGGGTGCCGGAGCTTGAGGAATAAGCTGAAGAGAGGCAGGGGATAGAGAAGGAAAGCAGTTTAAGGCGGAGGGAATGGCCCGAACCAAGGCATGAAAATGTGGAGTTATGTGGTGTGTTCAGAAAACACATTTTCCTTAACAGTTCAGGTATTTAGGGGGTTATTCTGAGGGTTGTTAAAGTAAGAGATAAGTACCAGATCTTCCAAACTTCGATTCTTCACAAAAGAGGGCACATTTTTTTTCTTACTCCTTTTCTATATCTCCTGCCTCCCTAAGCCTGCACAGTTGTGCTAGATCTGTGTGACTGATGGTTTGTTTGTGTATGAGAAACTGCCTGCAAGCCTCTGTCACCTTTCAGTGACAGCCTCTGGTGGTATTGGTAGCAGCTGTGAGTGCTGAAGTGATCCAGGTTGGGGGAGCTTGGCCTGGGAGACAAGAGGATACAGGGCACAGGTTGGGAGCAGGAGGGTGAGTCACGGGGGTGGCATCCCTTAGAGGAAGCCAGGCAGATGTGCTGGCATGTCTAGAAGCATTTTCAGAAATATTTTTGGCATGTTGTCCTTAGGAAAACTTTAGTGAGACTTTATTTTTTCCCCCATCTGCCTTTGCTGATCTCTCTTTTCTTCTGCCTAATTCCTTGGAAGTTCTTTTCTTCTACCTAATTCCCTAAAATGTTCCCTGGACATTTGCTGGTGAAGATAATTCTATAATTATAAAGATAAAATGTTATTTAGAAACACCTTTTTTTTTTCTTTAAGATTACTCTATTTTGAATAGATCACATCATCATCATTTCTTCTGTGGGGAATCATCCAAAGGGTTTCTTAGTTGAAAGATTGGAACAATTCCTCATGGATTATGTGGGGTTTAGAGGATCATCTACAACATGCTCAGTTCTTGATGGCAGAGGCCATGAATCAGTGGGCCCTGTTGTTCCTGGCTGCATGATAGTTCAGATGACATATGTTGGTGTGTTTTTGTTCTGTTTCTTTTTTCTTTTCTTTTTTTCTGCATTGATTTTCATTAAGTTGACAGCTAAATCAGAACTGATCTATCAGTTTGTGGAACATTTAACACAAGCTGTGGAGAGTTACAAGCAGCGGATGGACTGGCTCACCAGCAGAAGCCGGCAGATTTTTGGCGTCATCTTGGAACAGTGCATTACCATAGTGCTGGATTTGGGCGGCATGCTGGAGGAGGAGCTTAATCTGTGCCAAGATGCTTTAACAATGGTCCTCCAGGAGCAGGTGGCTCACATAGCCAAGTTTAATATCATACGGTGAGTTCCCACTGGATGGGGATATGTCAGTGAAACTTCGTAAGGAGTTTTCATATATTTGAATATTTTTTTTTAAGATTTTATTTATTTATTTGACAGAGAGAGATCACAAGTAGAGAGACAGGCAGAGAGAGAGAGAGAGAGGAGGAAGCAGGCTCCCTGCTGAGCAGAGAGCCTGATGCGGGACTTGATCCCAGGACCCTGAGATCATGACCTGAGCCGTAGGCAGCGGCTTAACCCACTGAGCCACCCAGGCGCCCAGTTTTCATATATTTGAAGTGAAGTAACATATCTTTGGGGAGGGAGGAGGTATTATCTTGTCATTTCCTAGAATATATAATTCCAGCAGAGGATCCACAGTGAAAACTTGTATCTGCTTTGCTTAGTTTTCAAATTGGAAGAGATTTAGAAACATACTTTTCTTCAGTGCATGGCAAGATAAAAATATGAGAATAGGAATTACACTGGATGTATACTTAAGACCACAGAAATCTCTGTGGTCTTTTTAGATTTTAGCCTGAATAATGAATTCAGCCTTGTCACAGATATCTCTGTTTTTCTTGTGACTCCCCTGTAAATTGATCCCCTTAATAGAACAGCAGGTGGCCAGCTTTGTAGAATTTCCATATTTCAGAGTCTTCACAGTCAGTTACTATGGATTCTTGGATTCAAGAGAATTTAGGCTCTAAGGCCAACTTCTCACATGGAACAGTGGCTGTACCTTCCTGACAGGAAAAATCTGGATGAAGGGGACATCTGCCTACTTGAGTTTTTCTTTTGAAGAAAATATTTTCAGCTAAACAGATGACATCTTTGGGGATGTTGCCTAATTGTGTTCTAGCCCAGATTTCTATTTCTGTTGCAGATCTATTACTGAAGGAATCAAGTCTTAAGTCTGCAATGCGTTAGCTTTCTTGGAAATCTATGCTGTAGCATTTAGGCCACTCAGCCAGATTTCTACCCAGAGGGGCCACATAGAGGTGACATAGGTGTGAGGCAGCCTCTGTCTCAGGGCGGTTTATGAGGGACAGCTCGGGCTGGTTCAATAGTCCATGATCCATATAATTCTTAAAATTATGTATGCATATGTTACTTATATAATTTGTTCAACTACAAACACAGAGATAAATAGATTCAAATAACTCTTCTTTCTTGGGGGGATTCCATCACAGCTTTCTAAGTCCCAACTACATAGTTTGATCAAACATTCCCAGGATTTAAAAACTAAAGTTTTGCTGAACTCAATACTATTTTTGATCTGGAAGGGGTAACTGATGGGAATTCGGAATGATGAAAACAGTGTCTTAATAGAATTAGAAATAAAATTTTAGAGTAATAAAATTGGTGCTGATTTACAAATCTTAATGCTGTGAATCCTTATAAATTTTCTCTTAATGGAAGATAGTTGTATATAAACCTGCCTGTTCATGAAAATCATTTCCTCAGTAATTTTATTGGTGGCCGTTAATGTTTACGCGTTTGAGATTGTTTAATTTTCCTGTACGCATTGTCTTTCCCAGTCAGTACAGCTCATGGAAGGTAAGGGTGCTTTGGAGACCACTCTTAAATGCTTGCCAGATGTATTGGTAACTTTCAGAGGGCCAGAAACTGTGTTTTCTTTCATTCAGCTCTGGTGATGGTAAGTGGCTTGCTGCTCGCACCTCCGAGACTGAGGGCTGACAGCTAGGTTGCCCACTGCCCCTGTGACATCCTGTGTGATTCCTTTCAGGGTTTCCCAGCGGCCTGTGAAATGGCAGGAAAATGCTGTTCCTGTGACAGAGCAGTCCATAGCTGCTGCCATCAGTTGGGTTGAGAAAGTGCCTTTTGAGCTGGCCGTGAGCCAGGCTAGCTGCCTCGACACTCTGCTGGAAGCTGGGAACGACCAAACGGTAAGTGTGCACCCTGTGATCCTGGTCACATCGGTGGCTTCCACTTTCTCTCTCCACACCCAGTACCCCCATACTGCCTTTCAGCTGACCTGGGTGCCTTTCAGCAGCATCCCATGGAGACCACATCACTGGCATCAAAGGGCCCTGAAAGTCTCAGTCCTCCTCACCTCTGAATTTTGGAACCAATTGAGAAATTGGTGATAGGCCCCAGGTGGAGATCAAAATGGCAGCTTTGGTGATGGCAGAGCTGGAGCAACCAAAATGAGACCCCCTAACCCTGCCCCCTGAGCTTGGCGGGGCTCCCTCTGGGTGATTAGGGCACGGAGTCGACCCCCATTTAGGCAGTGCCCACAGAGCCACTGAGCTCACAGCCACTGAACAGTGAGGCAGGACAGGGATTTCAACACAGTTGTGTTATGTCTCTCATATTTTTGTTCTGTCCTTGTTCTCCTGACAGTTAGCTAAATCAATGCATCTCTTATGGGGCAGAGAGGTTGGGAGATTCTTTGTGGAATCCTGAGGTCAAGGAAATAGGGATTCCCCACATCTACGTTCTGAATCTCTCCCAGTTCCTCCTCTTCACAAATGGATCTGTTATGTGCTTTCCAAGGTGAAGTATATCCATATAGAGGCATCATCTGTTTTTGAATATTAATGCACTCACATGTGCCTTTTTGATGGGCCCTTTTGGACATAAAGCTTTACCTGGAAGAAGTGCTGAAATGGTGGTGGTTTATGTCCTGTTAGCCACAAGGGTGTGTGTTTTTGTGAGTGATTCTAAGGATATGACTTGAAGGGAGTGGCAGGCTTGTGGGGAAGGGCTCTGGGTAGGTGGGGTCCTTTGGGCAGCCTTGGCTTCCCAGGTAGAGATAGATCTGCTTTCCTTTGGGATACGGATACTTAACTACTACTTATGGATTGATATGAGTGAATACTTAATTACTTCTTCTGCTCTGGACTCCTGTGATTCTGTAGTTTTCGAGCTTTACTCTGCTACATTAAGTCCTTTCTTGGGCAAGCAGGCCATGTGCTGGTACCTTGAAAGGGTAGCCCTTACAGGTCACCGGCCTGTTTATTGATACTGAGGAGGATGGTTTAAAATTGGAAATGCATTGTTTATCCTTTCGAAGCCAGAGGAACAAATGGTTCCCATTAAAGAACAAAATAGAAGCTACTTTGTTCTTTGGCCTTTCAAGTTTGTTTTAACATCTGTAAAATTTCAATTGTCTGGACACTATAATAAGCATTCAAGAAATGGAACATTACACAGGCTCTTGGGTGAGTGTGTGTGTGCACGTGCGCATGCCTGCATGTACGTACGTATACACACACACACACACACACACGGGTGTTCTGTTTCTTTGTTCACCTAACTACCTTGGTCATAGCTGACTCTGGTGACCTGTCATGACTTGAAGATTTCCCAATGACCTTTGATTTTTCTATTTACTTTCCTTTGGTTTGTGCTTCTCCTTTCTTGGATTCATCCCCAGCCCAGCAAGTCCTACAGAAGAGGAAGAACCCAGAAAGAGATTAATAGGCACTGATTATCAAATGCTACTTAAAAAGTCCTGAGAAGACTCTGGAGTATGGCAAATATAAAACATACTCAGACCACTGAATTCTTCCTCCTAGAGCTTTATCTGGATGTGGTCTATGGGAACCTTCTAGTAACTGCAACTGCCTCCTATATAAAAGTGCTATGCCCCATGTTTTGTGAAGTGCAGGGGGTAGGCAGAGGAATGGGTTCCCCTAATGGGTTGCCCCTCTGCTCTGTGCCTCATATCCACCCCACTGAGTTTCAGATTGATTCATGTAGCTGGTTTTTTCTATAACCAGAAAAGATACAAGGCTTAAGAAACTTTTGAACAGTAAATCTAGATACCCAGACTTTTGACACTGATGATAACTTGCTTTGGATTAGCATCTCCCAAGAGTGAATCCTGAGAAGAACGAAGAGAGTGGCTGTTGTTTTGTGTTCAAAGATTAACATGGAAGTTGGGCTTTTCTATCTGATTCACATGAAGAGTGAGGGCTGACTGATGGCATTTGGTGAGGGTAAAGGAGGATCCTCAGAGGCTCTTGGCCTCTTTCAGAACTGGGCTTTGTTCCCATAGTCGGGCCAGAAGACCAAACATGCAGGGATGACTGAGGGTGAGCCTTTGAATCTAGAGGAAGCCAGGCAAGGTGGGGTTTACCTGATGGCAGCGCGAGGAGAACACTATTGATGGATGAGGTATTCTGTTGGCTCCTGTGCAAAAGGGTCTGGCTCATGGGAAGGGCAGCATGTGGGGTACTGAGGCAATTTCTGATGTTTTTAAAAGGGCTGGCCTTGTCCTCAGAGTCCAGGGTATGCTGTCTAGCCCAGGCTCTCTGCTCTGCACTATTTTCTGTCCCAGTGTGCATTTTGGGGATGTTGGTAGTTTCCCTGGCCTTAATGAGGAGGGGTGTTTGCCAGGAGGCCCTGGAAAGGCCTGCTGATCCAGGATGGGAGGGCTTGTTTGGAAAGAGAAGGCTGGTTATTCAAAGCCTGATTCCTAGCTGCCTAAGAAGGCTAACTGAGGGGGCTTGCCTTCTGCTTTCAGCAGAAGGCTACCTGCCCAAAGGGTACCTGTGTAGTTCTTGCCTCTCTTCTGTCCGGCTGATAGGGATACATTTGTTTACTTTAAAAAAGTATCTTCTTCACTGGGGGAGTAAATGGGTGAATTAGAGCCAGACCCCTATGATTCCATAAGGAACCTTCACCACTGGACAGTAAACTGAAGGGCTGACCGTACCAGTCACAAGCATGGCTGTGGTTCTGCCAGGCATCAGATCTTTTCACCTTTGTGTCCCTAGAAATGGCGGTGCCTGGCAAGGGCTCAGTAAATGTTTGTTGAAGATTGAAGGAGTGGGAAAGAAGTACTGTTGATATTGTTGAAATTGGGGCTAGATGTGGGTTCGAGAAATTCCCATTCCCCTTGCTATGGTACAGATTTGGGTTTTTTAATTGAAAGGCGGTAGTCTGCATGGAACCAGGCAGGTGAATTTGCTAAGCCTTGTATGACTTCTGTGGGGATAGTGGTTGGAGACAGGAACCCCGAAACCTGGCAGGCCAGAAAGTTGTTGGTGGTCGAGAGTGTTAGGAGGAATTGGAGAACTGAGTTGGATTAACATCAGAAGGGCAGTTACCACCATGGGGTAGGGGGATCAGAAATCAAAATGGGCTGAATAAAGAAAGGGCTACCACAGGTACAGGAAAGATCTGGAAGTCAGATCCAAGGTCTGGAGTTGGTCAAAATTGTTTAAACAGTCAAAGTTGTATGAAGAACAAGACAGAATTTTGCTAGGCCTCTCACTGCCGTTCTGGGTGACTTACTTTCATTTGACTTTGATTCTTGCAGAGTGGAGGTTTTGACAGCCCAAGACTTCTGACAGGCCACAACAGAGGACAGTCAGGGCGGAAGCAGCCGTTCCCAGTCTGGTTCTTCTTTTCCCCCAAACCTGTGTCTGAGAAGATGTCATGGCCCCTTTGGCTGGGCTGAGTGCAGGCTGCCGGGGGCAGCTGCAGAGCAAATGGCCCAGACAGAATAAGGCATTTCAAGTGGAAACAAACGCTCTACCCCCCTTTACGTAAAGTGTCAAGAGTTTTTGACTCCCAGTACAGTAGCTGAATGAACCCCAAGTATTTTCTAGATCTTGTGTTAACAAATTCAGTACAAATTAGCATTTAGGGAAAAATGCTGATCAGTGAGAAAGCTGCTCCTGGTCTGGCTGCTGCTGCTGATCGATCCTCAAGACTGGCCCTTGCCCCGAGTTGCTCAGAGGTACTGGGTCAGGGGAGAGGATTCCTTTGAGGACAGTTCCCCTGAAACCATACCACTTCACCCAGGTTTTAGTCAGTGACATTGATACCAGGGACTAGGAGCCTTGGATGGTGTGACAGCCAAGAAAGTGAAAAGAGTGCCTATCTCTGGCCACCTTCCTATCCCATGATCTTGCTTGTACAGTTTTGGGATTCACATCCATCTCTTTCCTTTCGTTTCTTTTTCTTTTTTAAGATTTTATTTATTTGAGAGAGAGAGAGAGTGCATGAGAGAACTCAAGCCAAGGGGAAAGCAGAGGGAGAAGTAGACTCCCCATAGGGGCTCTCCCATTAGGGAGCCCCGTGTGGGACTTGATCCCAGGACTCTGGGATCATGACCTGAGCCAAAGGCAGACGCTTAATGGATTGAGCCACCCTGGCACCACTCACCTCGGTTTCTAAGAAGTGACCAGCCTTGCCATGATGAGCCGACAGAATGACGTGGTTGAAAGCAAAGGCAGAAGGTCACGCGGTCAGGCAGCTGGATTTCCTAGCTGAAAGACCAGGTCAATTCACCTGTCTAGTCCTCTGTTTCTTCATCTGTAAACTGGGTATGATAACAAGAAATCCTTTTCCACAGGACTCTTGTGAGTGTTGAAAAAAATAGTTCACATTGGTTTATCATCCCAAAGAGCAGATGACCCCAAAGCCATGTCATTTTAAAAGGCATTTTGCCACTTGGTGGAGGATGGGGCTAGGTGGCATATTTACCTTTCTCTCCTGTTTTGTTAGTGTCATTTTGTGAGTGGAAAGAAGAGGCAGGGAGACAGTGTGCCAGAGGGGACTGGGGATGGGATAGGTGGTCTCACTGTAGAGCATGTCCCAGGAAGTCTGTAGCACAGATAATGGAAAACATAGGCAATAAAGCAGCTGAGAAATGAACTTAATGAATAGTGAATTACCCTGGAGCCTGAGCAAAGGAAAGGAAATCCTGACTCTGCTGGCTACAGCAATTTTTAGCTTGATGCAGTCTCAAGGGAAAAACATCTCTGTACAAGGATCTCAGACTCTTGGGTCATTGCCAGCGCAGAGAAGCTGAGTTGGCATGATGTGCAACAGAGGTGCATAGTGTCAGAAGTCGCAGATGGACCACCTGGAGATGTTTGTCCTCACTCACCTCTCTATTGAGCTAACAGATCTTACAAAATACTCCCTGTGCCTATTTTCCTTTCTTGGGCCACATGTGACTTTAGATCTTTATGTGAGATTGAACCCATCCCCATGCTAAGTTTGGGCCCAACCCAGCTGGAACACTAATAACAGTGCAGCAAAGGGGAGCCCATTGAACCCCTCTCACACAAAGTAATGTGGGTGAGGGGGGAGAAGGGAAAGAGAATGCATTTGCTGAGAGAATATTAGTTCCCTAACAAGGGATACAGACATCAACATTTCTTCCTTCTTTCAATATTTTTTCTGCTTCTTGGCAACTGGCTGCAAGAAATATACAACATTGCTCTGTCTTTACTTCCCATTAGGTCCTTTTTAAAATCAGGGATCAGGTTTGAAAGGCCTGAGAGAAAGAGTCATGGGGGTGGGGTGGGCACAGTCAGCCCCAGCTGCTGCAGACAGGGGGGCCCAGCCAGCCGGGGAGCTGACCATAAGTCCTCTTCTCTCTGCATCAGGTGGGTTTAAGTCCCAGGTTTGAGGTTGAATTGAGGTACCTGTGTACCTTCATTAGCAGGGGTTTGTGATTAGAGCAGAGAAAGGCTCATGAGTCCATGACATCTATTTATCCCTTCAAACCCAGTGTATTTTGTGGGGATTCTTCCCCAGTTTTCTGTTGAAACAGTCATGGTGTTTTAAGGGGTGGATGTAGATGGCATGTATTCTGGCTCTCTCTGGGTTTTTAACTTTCTGAGAACTATGCATGCATAAGTGCAAGTTGTCTTGTTTAAACTCAGTCACGAGGTGCACTATATTACCTCCTTTTTTATAAGTGAGGAAACAACTTCTTTCCTTTTCCCCAAGTTCACAGAACTTGTTAGTAGCAAGGAAGTCAAGTACCGTGGAAGGCAGAATCCTCCGGAAGAGGAGGGCAGCGTGGTTGAGGTTGGAGTGGGACTCTGGTCATGGGGTCCCCTTGGGTGGATTTTAACGTGTCTCTAACTGAAGCAGGGAGCATTATGGGATTGTCTCCTACCTGGGTGAGGTGTGCATCTCCCATACCCCTCATTGAAGGTTGGGGTGTGTGTGTGGTGGGGCTCCTGACATGGGTTTGTTCATTCTCCTGTCCCCCTCATGGCCTGGTGTGGTGACGAGACTCAAGGCCCAGTGTGTGGACTTGGTCCCTGACCTGCTGCATAAAGTCAGGACAGGCTTATCTTGCCCACGTGTGCTTCCCCGTGACATGAGAGCAGAGAGTGAGCCAAGTGGAAATAAGCCCTCCTTCCCCCTGTTCTGCCTCAGACTGAGGAGAGATGAATTTGTATTATAGAATTCTGGCACCACAATGGGAAATTATTTGTAAGCTTCCTGCCCACAGTAACTGTGCCCACACTTGCTTTGTGTTGAAAACAGCCACTCCTGACCTGTCTCATGTATCCATGGACTTAATGGAAGCTCTTTCCCACACTAGCCTATCCTGTCCTTCCCAAGTAAGACCCAAGACTGTGACCACTGCCAACAGACCTTGACACCAGGCCTTGAATATCTCACTTCCTGACATTGGCCCCCGAATATCGTCACCAAACATGGATCTGTGCTGCTACTCCTGCTGTCCGCCCCCCCACCCCCCAGGAGCAAAGGCAGTTTTGTAGAAAGTGTACTGCCAGTGAGTCTGGTACAAGTCTAGGGCACTTCAGGGAGATAAACTTGTTGCTTCTCTTATCTTGCAGATTGAATCCATTTACTACTTTGTGGTGGGAGATGTTCCTGAGCAAACCAAGGGGCTCCTTCTTCAGGGGGCTTTGGAGATCCCATGTCCTGTCTGCCCAGTGTCTTTCAATGCCAGAGGAGAAGGCACTATTGCTTTCTTAAAGGATCTGAGTGCCAAGACCCACAGCAGGTAGGCAGAAAATGCGCTCTTGAGTGACAGTGGCGAACTGCCTGCTTGCGCACGATCAGCAGTGATACTCCTAACCATTCTGTTCCTGTGCTCTCCTCCGTCCAGTGGTCTTTAGTCTCCAGGCCTTTTCTTCTCTACCCGGTGTTAATCTTGCCTTGTTATTTTCTGTAATTCTGGTGGTCTGACTTCAGGGGCCCTTGCTGACCCTGGAGAGATTGCTCCCTCCAAGGGTAGCTAATTTCTAAAGAGTTTAGATGGCTCACCCAGAAGTGCACCGTTCCTGTGCAAGCTAACTGATCCAGAGCACCTTGGTGCCAGCAGTCACTCATGCTCAGGACCTCTATTTCCCTGCACCGTTCATGCCAGGGCCGGGTACTGGACATCTTGGCGCAGCTTCTACAATCCAGAACCCATTGAAATTATTCAGCTACCCATCCTAAACCTCACCCATTCCATTCTGCAGGAATTACAATAAAGACTCTTGCCTGTGTTTTCCCCTTATTCCCTCATGCCTCCTGACCAGCCCTGGTGCTGCCCTGTGTGGCATGGCGTACTGTGCTGTGGTGTGTTCCCCTGCCTCTTGAGAGCTATATTAGTAGTCAGTTTGGGTCACCGTAACAGGTAACACAGACTGGATGGATTAAACAACAGAAATATATTTTTCACACTTCTGGAGGCTGGGAAGTCCAAGATCAAGGTGGTGGCTGATTCAGTTTCTGGCAAGAGCTCTTCCAGGCTGCCTTCTAACTTTATTCTCACTTGGAAGGAAGGGAAAGAAGGATGATGAAGGGAGAGAGGGAGAGAGAGAGGGAGAAAGAGAGTGCACAAGCACACCTGTAAGTTCTTTGGTATATCTTCTTAAAAACATACTAATCTTGGGGCGCCTGGGTGGCTGGCTCAGTTGGTTAAGCATCTGACTTCTGATTTCTGCTCAGATCATGATTTCAGGGTCCTGAGACTCCTCAACTGTGATCTCAGGGTCCTCAACTCCATGGGGAGTTGAGCTGCGCTCAATGGGGACTCTGCTTGACTATTTAAGTGTCTCTCCTGCCCTCTCTTGACCATCCCTGCTTGTGTGAATGCTCTTTTTCTAAAATAAATCTTAAAGAAAAAAAAAAGATACTAATTAATTCATTGGATCAGGGCCCTAGCCTTATAACCCCATTTAATCTTAATTGCCTCCTAGAGGCTCTATCTCCAAATACCGTCAAATATAATTACATTGGGGGTTAAGTCTTTTTTTTTTTTTTTTTTTAAAGATTTTATTTTATTATTATTTATTTGACAGAGAGAAATCACAAGTAGGCAGAGAGGCAGGCAGAGAGAGAGAGGGAAGCAGGCTCTCTGCTGAGCAGAGAGCCCGATGCGGGACTCGATCCCAGGACTCTGAGATCATGACCTGAGCCAAAGGCAGCGGCTTAACCCACTGAGCCACCCAGGCGCCCGGGGGTTAAGTCTTCAACATATGTATTTGGGGGTTGGAGACCACAATACTAGTCTATAGCAGGAACTGTGAGTAGCAACCTCTATTTTCAGTGGCAGTTATACTGATCTGGTGCCCTCATTGTAGCTGAATAACAACTGAATATACATTTTAAAACATACCCACCACCTTGTCTGTGTGGATAGGCTTAGGTCCCTTGTGGAGAGAGATCAGGTACTTAAGTATTTATAAGGAGAATGATCGAGCCTTTGTCTCAGCCTGTCTGTCTGAAGTGGGTACAACTCCTGCCCTCGAGCACGTGTTCCCAAATTTGCTCATCACCTTTGCCTGGGGAGCTTGTTAATAATTCAGAGTGGAGGGGCGCCTGGGTGGCTCGGTGGGTTGAGCCTCTGCCTTCGGCTCGGGTCATGATCCCGGGGTCCTGAGATTGAGCCC
This sequence comes from Mustela nivalis, assembly GCF_964662115.1. Taxonomy (NCBI): domain Eukaryota; kingdom Metazoa; phylum Chordata; class Mammalia; order Carnivora; family Mustelidae; genus Mustela; species Mustela nivalis. The sequence continues at coordinate 74,109,002 of NC_139027.1, read as the reverse complement.
TGCATCAGGCTCTCTGCTCTGCAGGGAGCCTGCTTCCTCCTCTCTCTCTGCCTCTCTGCCTACTTGTGATCTCTGCCTGTCAAATAAATAAATAATCTTAAAAAAAAAAATTCAGAGTGGAGGGCTTCACCTTACAGGTGATTCTACATAATAGAGGGGATCCTGGGACTAGGCATTTAATCATTCACTTTGCAGAAAAACCCCGCAGGGAGTTTGATTAAAATGCAGATACCTGGGGCATCTGGGTGGCTCGGTGGGTTAAACCTTCAGCTCAGGTCATGATCTCAGGGTCCTGGGATCAAGTCCCACATCGGGCTCTCTGCTCGGCATGGGGCCTGCTTCCTCCTCTCTCTCTCTCTCTCTCTCTGCTTGTCTCTCTGCCTACTTGTGATCTCTCTCTGTCAAATAAATAAATAAAATCTTTTAAAAAAATGCAGATACCTTGGCCATAGCCCTAGAGATCCTAATTTTTGAGCTCTAGGAGAAGGCCAAGAATATTCATTCTTAACAGGACCCCTGATGATTCTGAAGACCACTGCTCTGGTTACCATTAAAACACTTTGAAATCTTTGAACATTAGATGTTTGGCTTTGATTCTGGGTTCCTAAATCCCCTCAAATACAGGAGGGCTCACTGCCCTACTTTTGCTACTAGAGAGAGTAAAAGGCTACTGGCAGGCCCACCTGTCTTGTTGGTCCTCTGCTTAATTCACATGGGGCATTTTCTTTGGGCAGGTGATAGGTTAGGGTGTAATTTAACATGGGAAGACTTGCAGTTCAGCTCCTGACTTTTAGGCCATGTACTATTGAGTATGAGTTTTGCAGAAGAGGATGACATATAGACATGCTTTTCTGTTCCTGCTCTTGCCCTCCCAAGTGAGCCAAGCCCCCAGCCAGTGGTGTTCCTGCCTACTCCGTGCCTGTCAGTTCCCCAAGTCTCTGGGTTGGCCACCACACACCCTTGGCTGTTGAACCTCAGCTGAAGAGCAGTCATTAGGGAACTCCAAAGAGCATGCCCTAGCATCTCAGCTTGCAGGGAGGCTGGATTCCTGGTTCCCCTGTGCCCGAGTGCATGTCTGAATAGAGCCACTGACCTGCAAAGCATGTTTTGGTGTCTGCATAAGTGAGTTACCCTGTTTTCTACTCTGGAGAACAGATCAGAGAGTAGAAAGTCCTGGGGATCAAAGGTCTTAGTACCCAGGGTGTGGGACCTGGCAGCACAAACCTCAGCCTGCTTTGTAAGGAAGTCAAAGGACAGGGGAAGTTGGCCATGTCCGCTCCAGTGGAAGCACCGTAGGAGGCAGGGATGGCCAGGTTAATGGTCCGTTGGCCTCATGAAGGGCTGTTGGGACAAGGCTGGCTTGTTGAGTGCCATTGTCATTGTTTTAGTTGCACCTGAAACCCTCTAGAAACAGATAGGACTGAGGATTTCCATGATCCAGGTAAAGCCCCCACACCTCTCCCACCATCTGTGCATCCAACTGTCCATCCCAAGCCCCTGCTTCAGGATTCTCTTCCTGCTGAAGAAGAGGCAGAGGTGGAACTCTTGAGGGACTAGAGGAAGGAATGTTACCCAGAGAGCTCCTGTTAATCAGAAAGAAATTTCCTGCTATCACTGACTTTTTGGATCCCAGGTAATTGGTGTCAAGGGTGTGCTTAGCCCGTCATTTTGTAGACCAGACCAGTGCTTCTTGAATCCCTCTGGGATCTTGTTAAAGTGCTTATTCTGACTCAGCACCTCCAGGTAGGGCCTCAGAATGGGCATCCCTAACCAGCTCTCAGGTGCTGCTGCAACTCCTCAGACCACATTTTGAGGAGTCAGGTGCTAAAAGTTCCACACAAGAATTCTTTCATTAGTGCTTTTGCCTAGCTTCTGGGGAAGTGCTTATTTGCCGAATTAAAGTTGAAGCCCATCAGCATTTGGCAGACAAGCCAGTGGTGCCTGTTATCACCAGCTTTCAACACTGAACCTGCAGGGCCACGGGCATTGTTGGGGCCTCAGACTGTTGGCTTGTCAACACTGTGTTGACATGATTGAACCCTGGGAACAGAAGGATAAATATAAAGCAGAGGGTATTGTTTTTCTAGGGTCAATACATACCATTTGGTTGGGTTAATTCCCTCTAAGAGAAGAGTCATCTGTTAAAATCCCAACAACATTCACAGTTCTCTCTTTTCTCCTGTCTTTTGTTTTGGGAGAACTGCAGGTACAGGGAAAAGCCATGAAACATCTAAGATGCTTGGCGCCACAGCAGAGTAAGGTCACAAGTCTGGGAGAATGAGTGGACATGCACAAATAGCACTACTAGCCTAAAGTTGCGAATCTCTTCCTGTTTCAGATTTCATGCATTTGCAGAGAGAACCGAGTGTGTGGACTTTCCTGAATTTGCCGTAAAGGATGGTGACAGTGTAATTACTTGGAATTTAAGGAAACTGAAAGGAAAGCGCCCTCCAGGTATCTGGGATTCAAAAAACACACAATTACCCAGTGTGGTTTTCTGTATCTTTAGAAATGAAAGCACTAGATAGATAGGGACTGATGGTATCTTTTTCATTATTTGTCTGGTCCAGGGGAAGTTCCTGATATTACTAGTGAATTTGTCAGCCTTGCAACCAGGCAGAAGTTTATTACCATCCAGGAAAGTGGCCTAAGTTATGTGTGTGGAAACTTGAGAAGCTTCTGAGGATGTGGTCCCGATGTGTCAATGCTGGACTTAGTCACTGGGCAGGCAGGGCCGCTCTGATGCCGGGTTAGCTGATGCTGTAGCAAGCATGCCAACACAGCTTGTGGGTTTTCTGCTGCCCTGTCCATCAGTGACAGTAGGGCTTCTAGGCTCATGTACGGGATTGACCTGCCTCTTGTGAGGGCCAGGGCCCCACGGGAACCTCTGTGGATGTAGAGTGAACCTCCCCTTTTATGCAGAGACTGTGATCAGAGAATTTAACAGCATAGAGAATGAGGTCACCAAACCAGTGAGAAGTAGGTTCAGAAAAACCAGTGCTAGAAGGTTATTCAGAAAACCAAGAGGTGGGAGTTTCTTTGGGGCTGATGAAATGGCAGAGTGCCAAAGACACTGAGTAGACCCTGATGAGAAAAGCAGAGAAGGAAGCTCGTGTCCAGAATGTGAGATGTTGTGGGGGGACCCAGCTGGAAGTCTGAGAGAGCCCATCTCCACCTCCACTCTCCTACTCATTTTAAGTTTTTGACTGAAATCTCTAGCTTCAGTGTAAGGCCAGAACTACTCTTTGGGAGAAGCGAGGAAGCTGCAGGAAAGATCTGCTTGACAGGTCCCTCTGTTCACATGATGGTGCTACAGAGCTCCCAGGAGAAGGGCGTGGGGCTCTAGGAGGAGGTGGTTGCATTACAGGGCTAGGGGGCCAGGTGGAGACCAAGGCAGGGGGTTGAATCACAAAGCCTGTCCCTGACACAACTGTTGGGGACTCTCAGTGCCCTGCAGCAAGCTGGGGAGAGGTTCTGCAAGAGCTCATGGGTGGCACTGCTTTAAGTAATTTACGCCTTTGTTCTGATGGCGAAGAGGCTATCTCTCCAGAGAATTTGAGAAACTGTCCATTGTTAAGCAAGGTTAATGCTATTCTAAGAACAACAACAATATTAATTCAGCATATGCCATGCCTAGCGAAAGTAATTCACAAGATTAAGCCTAGTGGGCAATGTTTCAGTAAGGGTAAAGAGTGCGAGGTGTCACGGGTTCCCCAAGGCATGCCAATTTCTGTAAAGGGGTTCAGTTTTGGCTTATATGTTCCTTGGCAACTTAGTTATAAAGGGAAGCCTATCTGGCTTGCTTAGCTTACATTTTCAGCACTACCATCTTCCCAACCCTGTGACTCATACAGATTTAAATTATAGATTAAAACATTTTCTTAGTCCAAAGTGCTCAAAGCGTGGCCTGCTGTTCTAGTGGCATTTCAGTGATCCCACGTTCTGAAGTTGAGGAGAGAACCCAAATCCTAAATACACAATCTTATCTCCTCTATCCATCACGGTGTCCCAGAAATGCCAGCGTTGCTTTTCTCCCACTCAAAAACTGCCCAGAAATCCTTGACAGACTAGTCTGGTTTGGAAAACGTGTGGTTTCCAACCCGACCCAAGGCCTCAGACCAGATGATCAGTCCGTCCTGCTCAGTTCCTGTTCCGCATGTCCCACCCTTGGGGTCAGCGTTTGCCAGTATGAGTTTGCTTGGGCCCCTCTCCAGGCTGGGGAGGGAGGACACCCCCCTTAGGAACACCTGCTCAGGAGTTCTTTGTGCCTCTTGTTGCATGGAAAGGAGAGACTGTCAAGTGAAGAGTTAGAGGGACACTGCTCAGAAAACTGACCTGGCAACTGGAAGAAATTTCCTGCTTTTCCTGCTATTACCAACTTTCTGGACTCCAGATAACTGGCTTTCAGAGTATGACTTCCCATTACCCTATGCACTATCCCCATGCAGAAAAGCTATAGTCCAGTTAAATAATCTCTCCATGTAGGTGTCCTTGCCTCTTTTTCTCTTTGTTCTGGGCTTGAGTAACTGCTAGAGAGGAGAAGGGGTACCAACAGAGCCTAATTACTGTGGGACCAGAGTGATGCTGCCTTCTGGAGCTCTTCTGAGCCACCCAGCCCCCTGCAGCTTGAATTCCCTCTCAGTTAATGAGTATGGATTCTCTTCATGGTCTTTGTGTATCATGAAATATTCATCTCATCCATAAGGAAAATAAAACAGAGGCATTTGAAGTTCCCTGAGCTCTCAGAATTTTAAGAAAAGATTCCTCTCTTGGACCAGGCAGTCCTTCCACTGTTCTTTTTTTCTTTTAATTTTTAAAATTTATTTTCAGCGTAACAGTATTCATTGTTTTTGCACCACACCCAGTGCTTCCACTGTTCTTGCCTGGGTTGGGTTTCACCATCCCCAACATTCTCCTGGCAGGTGTCCCCAGCCACCTCTTTGATGGGAAATTAAGGTGTGAATTGGATGGGCAGGTAGCAGGGTTTCCTTGTGTTGGTGGCTGGCTCTTAAGGAATCTGTGAACGAGCTTCCTAGTCCTCTAAACATGGCAGCCTATGCTTGACTGCAATGACAAGCTTCATCTGCCCTGGCTGGTAGGGCTTCTGTTGGTTCTGCCAAAATAGTTGTTCTTTCTTCAGAGTCTAAAATAGAGGCCGGAAAAATCATCTTCCATGTCCCTGTTTCTGGGCATTCTCAGGGAGTCAGGGAAACTAATAAGACTAAGCAAACTCTGAGTGGCCCTTCTGCTGATTTCTTTGTGTCTGACTAGGACTTAAAAGCATTCTGTCTATTTTTTGAAACCCAGTCTCAACTCCAGTCACTGGTGTTCCCCATATCTGCGGTGACTTCCAGGAGGCCACACCTTCTCTGTGCATCAGTTTCCAATGGTTACAGCCATCGACTAGATGTGAATTGGCCCTGTCTAACGCTTGTGTGGGTGACAGTATGCACTCCCTAATATCAGTTACGAACATCTGGTCACAAAAGCAAGGTTGGGCATATTCTTTGATTTGGAGAATTCAGTTTAATTTTTGATTCTAGGGCCCCCCTATCCTAGCAGATTGGTAGGAAATTAACCTCAGTTTATCTCAGAGTTCTCCTCCTGAGCTTTCCCCAATGTTTGGAGGTTCTAGGCAGTGCTATAAAACCCCATGTGGCTACTGAAACTTGAAATGTGTCAAGTCCAATTTGATTTGTGCTGTTAGTATAAAATATACTCTGGATTTCAAATACTTAAAACAGAAAAAATGTAAAATATTTTTAATATAGATATGTTGAGATGGTAATATGAATATATTGGATTATAGCAAATAAATTAATAAAGTTAATGTCATTTATTTCTTTTTACTTTCTAAAATGTGGCTACCAGAAAATTTGAAATTGTAATTTGTGGCTTGCATTGCATATCTGTTGCCTCACTCTGCTCTCAGTCACATGGGCTGGCCCTGTCACTTAAATAGCTATGTAACTTTGGGCAAGATATTTCACCTTTCTGCCTCCTGTTCCTCCTCTATAAAGAGGGAATAATAGCTATTCTACTCTATTGTCTGTGTTAAATGATGAGGAGGCAGAATAAGGCATTGTCCTGTGTTCTAGGAACTCTAATGCAGTAGAATCAGGAGCAACCTGGCTTTGGAGTCAGACTTGAGTTTGGATTTATCACTGAGCTGTGTGATCTTGGTTAAGGTACCTAACCAATCTGAGCTTTAGCTTTCTTGTTTATGAATGAGGATCATGGTGTTTGCCTTGTGGGTTGTTAGGAATATATATATGTGTGTGTGTGTGAATATATGTGTTTATATATGTATATGTATGTATGTGTACACTGTATGGGTGTATATATACCACACACATGGTATTTTATTTTTTAAAAAATATTTATTTATTTATTTACTTTATTTGGGCGGGGGTGGAGAAGAGGGAGAGAGATTCTCAAGCCGGTCAAGCCAACTCTGTGCTGAGTGTGGAACCTGACATGGGACTCAGTTTCACAATCCTGAGATCATGACCTGAGCTGAAGTCAAGAATCAGACACCCAAAACTGTGCCCATCAGGTACCTCACACAGTGTTTTATATAGCACCTCGTACACAGTTGGTAGGTCATAGATATGTGATAGGTACATAGTTGATAGGTCAATAAGTTATGAGTGCTATTATGCTTAACCGTCATCTTCCTGTTGGTTACCCTGCTGTTATCACCACCAGGTAATCAACTTAAAGACTGAGTTTTTGTTTTCTTCTGACATGTAATTTTCATGTTTGTTTTAGTTTTACTTCTATTATTAAATAGATTCATTTCTCACTTATAGTCCATTTGCTTTGGTTTTCCAAGGCATCTCTTGATTGGCTGAAGTTCTAATAGTTTCCTCAAGGAATAATCACAAGAACAGTATTCCCAGGGTTTTCAAATGTTCTTTTCTATATCTGCATACTTAAAGGACAATTTGGCTGGATAGAAAGCTCTTGGCTGACTCTTTTCCCTTTGAGTGTCGTATGGCTTGTGCTCCATTGTCTTCTCATGATGCATGCCGTTGAGGAGAACCCTGAAGCTAGCTTGATTATTTTTTTCTTTTCTAAGGTACTTTACCTTTTTACCTGGTTGTGCAAATGATTGTTTTTATTCCCAGCTTTATTGGGATTAAATTGACATATGATGTTGTGTAAGTTTAAGGTATACAATATGATTTGATACCCATATGTATTATAAAATGATTATCATAATAAAATTAGTGCATCTATCACCTTACATAATTACGATTTCTTTCTTTTTTTGTGTGTGATGAAAATGTTTAAGATTTACTCTTCTTACAGACTTTCAAATATTCAACACAGTGTTCTTAACTACAGTCACCATCTTTACAGTAGATCCCATAACTTACTCATCTAATAACTGGACTTTTGTGCCTTTTGACCAACATTTCCACATTTCTCCCAGCAAGCCCCTGGCAAACACCATTATACTGCCTGTTTCTTTGAGTTAGTTTCTTTTCTTTCTTTCTTTCTTTCTTTCTTTCTTTCTTTCTTTCTTTCTTTCTTTCTTTCTTTCTATAGCACCTTTCTTCCTTCCTTCCTTCCTTTCTTTCTTTCAGGAGTCCACATGTAAGTGAGAAGATTGTTGTTGCAAATAACAGGATTTACTTCTTTCTCATGAATGAATAATATTTCATTAATATATCTGTTTGATCTGTGTCTTTATCTACATCTTTCATCTTCTTTATCCATTCTTATGTTGATGGACACTTAGGTTGCTTCCATGTCTTGGCTGTTGTGAATAGTGCTGCAATGAATATGGGAGTGCAGAGGGATTTCACCTCCTTGGTTAAATTTATTCCTATGTATTTTATTATTTTTGATGATGGAGTTGTTTCTTAATTTCTCTGATAGTTTGTTAGGATATAGAAATGCAACTGATTTTTATAATTTTGTATTCTGTGAAGTTTACTGAATTTGTTTATTAGTTCTAATAGTTTTTTAGTGGGGTCTTTAGGGTTTTCTATATATAAGATTGTATCATCTATAAACAGAGACAATTTTACATCTTCCTTTCTGATTTGGATTTCCTCCGTCCCTCCCTCCTTCTTTCCTTCCTTTTCTTTTCTTTTTTTTTTTTTTTTTAAAGATTTTATTTATTTATTTGACAGAGAGATAGCACCAGCAGGCAGAGTAGCAGGCAGAAAGAGAGGCAGAGGCAGGCTTTCTGCTGAGCAGCAAGCCCAATGTGGGGCTTGATCCCAGGACCCTGGGATCATGTGACCTGAGCGAAGGTAGTCGCTTAACCAACTGAGCCACCCAGGTGCCCCTTTCCTTCCTTTTCTTGATTGCTCTGCTAAGATTTCCAATACTTTGTTGAATGAAAAATTCAAGGATTTTGAATTCTGTCAAATGCTGTTTCTGTATCTATTTTTTTTTTGTTGTTGTTTCTGTATCTATTGAGAGGATATGTAAATATTTAATCTTTGGTCTATTAACATGGTGTATCACATTGATTTGCATGTGTTGAACCACTCTTGCATCCCAGGGAAAAATTTTGTTTGGTCATGGTATATGATTTTTTTTTTTTTTTAAAGATTTCATCCATTCATTTGACAAACAGAGATCACAAGTAGGCAGAGAGAGAGGAGGAATCAGGTTCCCTGCTCAGCAAAGAGCCCAACACGGGGCTCGATCCCAGGACCCTGGGACTATAACCTGAGCTGAAGGCAGAGGCTTTAACCCATTGAGCCACCCAGGCGCCCCAGTGTATGATTTTTTTTTTTTAATTTATTTTTTACTTATTTTAAGCATAACAGTATTCATTATTTTTTCATCACACCCAGTGCTCCATGCAATCCAGTGTATGATCTTTTTAATGTGCTGTTGCATTTGGTTTGATAGTATTTTGTTGAGAATTTTTGCATTTGTATTAATCAGAGATAGTGACTTGTGGTTTTCTTTTCTTGTAGTGTCCTTATCTGGCTTTGGTATTAGGGTAATGCTGGACTTGTAAAATGAATTTTGGTGTGTTCCCTTCTCCAACTTTTTTGGAAGAGTTTGAGAAGAGTTGGTATTCTTTAATGTTTAGTAAAATTCACCAGTGAAACCATCTAGTCCTGGGCTTTTCTGGATTGAGAGATTTTTGATTACAGATTCAGTCTTCTTACTTATTATTTTTTGGATTTTCTGTTTCTTCATGATTTGGTTTTGGTAGGTTATATTTTCCTAGGAATTTATCCATTATCTAGTTTGTTGGTGTTCATATTACTCTCTCTTATAATCCTTTGTATTTCTGTTGTGTCAATTGTAACTTTTCTTTCATTTTTAAAATTTTATTTATTGATTTTCTCTTTTTATTTTAGTCTAGTTAATGGTTTGTCAATTTTGTTTATCATTTCAAAAAACCTCTTAATTTTGTTGATCTTTTCTATTATCTTTATGGTCTCCATTTCATTTAGTTTTGCTCTGATTTTTGTTACTTCTGCTAAAATTGGACTTAGTTCTCCTTTTCCTGGTTACTTGATATGTAAATTTAGGTTCATTTATGGTCTTTTTAACTCCCTTTAATGTAGGTGTTATTGCTATTAATTTCTTTCTTATATGAGCTTTTGCTACAACCCATAGATTTTAATTACGTATTTCCATTTTCATTTCTTTCAAGATATTTTTTTGGTTTCACTTTGACTTCTTCTTTGACCCATTGGTTGTTCAGGAGTGTGTTGTTTAATTTCCACACATTTGTTAATTTTCCAGTTTTTTTCACATTAGTAAGTTAGTGATAGTTATTATTTATCAATAATTACATTGGGTCTATTTGGTCCAAGTTATAGGTCAAGTCCAGTGCGTCCTTATTGATGTTCTGAGTGATCTTTCCATTGCTCAGTGTGGGGTACTGACGTCCTGTTGTTGCATTGTTGTTTGTTTCTTCCTTCAGTTCTGTTAATATTTGCTTTAAATATTTAGGTATACCGTGTTGGATGTATACATATTTATAACTATTATATTCTTTCAATGAGCCAATCCCTTTATCATTATGTAGTGACCTTCTTTGTCCCTTGTGACCAATTTTGATTAAAAGTCTATTTTATCTAATGAAAGGGTAGCCACTCCTGCTCTCTGTTTGTTGCCATTTGTATAGAATATCTTTTCCCATCTGTTCACTTTCAACCTATATAAGTCTTTAAAGCTAAAGGGAGTCTCTTGAACAAACAAACTGAGGGTTGATGGAGGGAAGGGGAGGTGGGATGGGGTGGCTGGGTGATGGACATTGGGGAGAGTATGTGCTATATGATGAATGCTATGAATTGTGTAAGACTGATGATTCACATACCTGGACCCCTGAAATAAATAATATATTATGTGTTAATAAAAAAAAATAAAATGAATCTCTTATAGTAGCATGTTGTTAGATTTTGTGTTTTTAAAAAAATCTAGTCAGCCACTCAGTGTCTTTTGATTGAATAATTTAGTCCTTTTATATTTAGCATAATTATTGATAGAGTAGGGACTTATATTGGTGGTGTTTTCTGGCTCTTCAGATTTCCTTTGTTGCTCTCTTACTGTCTTCCTTTGTGATTATTATTTGAAGTAGTATGCTTTAATTCCTTTATCTTTGTCTTTTGTTTGACTACTGTAAGTATTTCTTGTGGTTATTATGAGGTAAATAGCACAGTCTATTTTAAGCTGGTAAGAAATTACTTTTAATTGCATATAAAAACTCTACTTCTTTGTAGAAGTACTTCTACTTCTCCTCTCCCCACATTTTATGCTATTGATGTCATACTTTACATCCTTTTATAAGTACTGTAGTCATAGTTATTTTTAATATATTTCTAATTTTTATGCTAGAGACAGCAGTCATTTACATACCACCATTACACTGTTATGGTATTATAAGTTTATTTAAGTATTTACCTTTACTACTGAGTTTCATACTTACCTGTTTTTGTATTGGTGCTTAGTGTCTTTGGCATTTCTGCAAGGCAGGTCTAGTGGTGATGAATTTCCCTAGCTTTTGTTTGTCTAGCTTTTATCTCTAGCTGATTTCCTTAGCTTTTGTCTAGCTTTCTTTAATGTTTTTATCTCTCCTTCATTTCAGAAGGACATTTTTCCTGGATATGTATGGTTAGTTGGCAGTGTTTTCTTTTAGCACTTTGAATATATTATTTCACTTTCTTCTGGAATGCAAGGTTTCTGCAGAGAAATCTGCTAATAGCTTCATGGGGTTCCCTTGTGTATGATAAGTCATTTTCTCTTGCCGCTTTAAAAATTCCCTCCTTGTCTCCGAGTTTCTACATTTTTATTATAACATGTTTCAGAGTAATCTTCTTTGGTTGATCTTGGCTGGGGTCCTTTGAGCTTCTTGTACCTGTTATCCATGTCTCTCCCTGGATTTGGGAAGTTTTCAGCTATTATTTTTTAAAATCATTTTTTAAAAATACCACAGTTTTTTTCCCTTTTAGTTCTTTTCAGTGTTCCAAAATCATTGTTTTTGCACCACACCTAGAGCTCCATGTAATATGTGCCCTCCATAATACTTAGCACCAGACTCACCCAACTCCCTCCTCCCCTCCAAAACCCTCAGTTTGTTTCTCAGAGTCCACAGTCTCTCATGGTTTGTCTCCCCCTCTGATTTCCCCTACCTCACTTTTCCTCTCCATCTCCCTTTCTTTTTTCCTTCTGGTCCTCCCATGGTGTGAATGTTTATTGGCTTGATGGTGTCCCATAATTCATGTAGACTTTCTTCACTCTTTCTTATTCTTTTTTCTTTTTGTTCTATCTGGTTATTAACAAATGATCTATCTTTGAGTTTGATGATTCTTCTGCATGATCAAGTCTGTTGTTGAAGCTCTCTTGAATTTTCAGTTCTATCATTGTATTTGTATTTGGGGAATTCTACTTTGGCTCTTTTTTATGGGTTCTGTTTCTTTATTAAACTTTTCATTTTGTACATGCATTATCTTCCTGATTTCATTTGATTGTCTATGTTCTTATGCCTTTCACTGAATTTCTTTAAGATGATTGTTTTGAATTCTTTGAAAGGTAATTCATAGATATCTATTTCTTTGGGGTTGGTTATTGGAATATTATTCGTTTCCTTTGGCAGTGTCATATTTGCCTGATTCTTCATGATCCATGTAGCCTTGAAAATGGTATCTATTCAAAGAAGCAGACACCTCTTCCAGTCAATATAGACTGGTTTCACAGGTACAAACCTCTGTCTATTCCCTGGACTGATGGGATTACCTCTGGAATCCCAGACATGCTGGGTTAGAGCCATAATTAGCAGGTGGGTATGGTTCCTATCAGGTCCCTGGGTGAATGGAACTCTCTCCAGTACCTTGTTTAGTAGGGAGGCTCTGGGACAAGGATCCTCTTCAGGATCCACAACTGGGTCTTTAGACAATGCATCTATTACTGGGTGCATGACAGGTGTGACTCCTACCAAGTCACTGGGAGGGCTGCTGCCTGGTCACTGAGGGAGTCCCTGGATGAGCAGGACTTGACCTAGAGCATGACAGAGGATCTAGAGCCAAGTATAAGACCCTTTCAGGATCTTCTGAGGTGAATGGAAGGGTCTTCTCCTGGTTTTCTGGGCTGGCAAGTCTGCCAGGCCTGCAGCTATGATGTGGTTGGAACCAAATATAGGGCCCTTTAGGATCTCTGGGGGCACAACTGGGAGTAACTGCTGCTGGGTCCCTGTGTCGGCATGACTATTCACAGACCATAGCTGGAGGGCCTAGAACCTAGTATGGGGCTCTTTCAGACTAGAGTATCTCCTGCTGGGACTCTAGACCCTTAAGGCTTCTGGCCTGTTGGTATGAAGGATCTGGAGCTGAGCATAGAGCCTTATGGATTTCAGAGTGTCCAGACACTAGTGTCTTCTGTCTGGTTCCTGTGTCAGCAGGCCTGCCTGCAGATGGCCACTGAAGAGGACAGGAGCCTAGTATAGGGCCCATTCAGGATCTGTGGGGGTGAAGACTGGAGTGTCTCCTGCACAGTCCTTGTGCCAGCAAGACTACGCACCATGGCTGGGATGGGCTAGAGCCCAGTTATAGGGCTTTTTAAGAATCTACTGACTGACGGGCGCCTGCGTGGCTCAGTGGGTTAAAGCCTCTGCCTTCGCCTCAGGTCGTGATCCCAGGATCCTTGGAGCGAGCCCCACGTCGGGCTCTCTGCTCAGCGGGGAGCCTGGTTCCCTTCCTCTCTCTCTGCCTGCCTCTCTGCCTACTTGTGATCTCTGTCTATCAAATAAATAAATACAATCTTTAAAAAAAAAAAAAGAATCTACTGACTGAGTTTGGTGGGTTTACCTTCAAGGACTTCTGGACCATGGCCAGTAGAGATTGGAGTTAGTTCATGGGCTACTTCAGGGTTCACAGCCAGGACCAAGGTCTGAATGTCTATAACCTGATACTCTGCATGATTTCTGGGTTCCGTGGCATATGGGCATATGGTGCTAATGACAGGACCAAAGCAAATGGGGCTATAGCTGAGTCCTCAGGGCTATAGATCTGTTTCTTCTTCTGTATCCAGGACCATGGTTAGCAAGTCAGCAGCATTAGTGCTGATCTGCCTTCTCAGAGTGACTCTTAGTTTTGGACCCCACTAGGGTTTCACAGTCTCCTACCTGGATGCCAAAGCTCCCGTGTAGGTACTTTTTTTCTTTGGATTGATGTGTAATTGTTGTTGGTGTGGATACGATTGAGGGACATCTTATTCACTGTTTTGCTCCAAAGTCTGTTAAGTCCCAAGATATATCTCAGTGTCGACTGCTGTAGTTGATAGTCCCTGGTATGCAGTGCCCTTTACAAATGGAGATCAAAGACTTCAACTTCAAGCAAGTTTCCTTGAATTATATCTTTACATATTTGTTCTCTTCCATTGTTTTATTTATGATTATTTTAAAACATATTTGTTATTATTTTCAAATTTAAGGAAAACTTAGACATTGCTTGGTATGTGCCAAGTACTATTCCAGCCTCTTATCTTTTAAGTCACTTAATCTTTATACCAACCATGTGAAGTAGGTACTATTATTCTCTTCATTTTAAAATGTGAGGGAGAAATGAAGCCAAAGTAGTTAAGAAGCTTCTCCAGATTCATATAGCAGACAGAATCAAGATTCAGACTCAGTTTATTCTCTTAACCTTTGCACTATGGTGGTTTTCTTCTTCAGGGATTCATTTTATGTGTAAGGTATAATAAATTTCCATTAACTATCATATCTATAATTTTCCTTCTAATATTATTTTATTTTATTTTATTTTATTAAGATTTTATTTATTTGTTTGACACAGAGAGATGCAGTGAGAGAGAGAACACAAACAGGGGGGTGGGAGTGGGAGAAGCAGACTTCCCACTGACCTGGGATCCCGATGCGGGCTCGATCCCAGGACCCTGGGATCATGACCTGAGCTGAAGGCAGATGCTTAACGACTGAGCCACCCAGACACCCCTCTAATATTTTATTTTTATTTATTTATTTATATTTTTAAAAAGATTTTATTTATTTTTGTGAAAGAGAGAGTGCAAGAGAACACGAGAGGGGGAGAGGGGGCAGAGGGAGAAGCAGACTCCCCACTGAGCAGGGTGCCCCATGCAGAGGTTCTATCCCAGGACTCTGGGATCATGACCTGAGCCAAAGGCAGATGCTTAACGACCGAGCCACCCAGGTGCCCCTCTAATATTTTATTTTTAAATTTTATTTATTTATTTAAGTTTTCTAATATTTTAAAAATACTTCACTTCTGTTTGTGTTCACCTTCTCTTGTTTCTAACAATGAGTTCCATAGTATCTTTTCTTTATTGAATTTCTACCAATTTCGTCTTCTGTGATTTGTTTGCTTCTTTCCTGAGTTTTCATATTTCATCTCTTCCTGTTTCTTGCTGTCTTACTCTTGAGTTGTTCTATTTCTGCTTTGTTTTCTTCCATCATGGAGATGATGGCTTCATATATATATATTAATTAATGGTGAAATGTTGATCATAATTTTCATGTGTTCCTTGATAACATTTTTAGTGAACATTAGTCATCTCTTGATAATTTTGCTGCTTTTTTTCCCCTTACAGTATCCATGTTTGGATGCTGTGTACTAGCTTCTAGTACTATAGATATGTATAGACAGGTCATATGGGAGGTAGTGTAGCAACTCAAAGGCTTGCTTCTTTGCTGTTCAGAGGCGGGGGGGTTCCTACAAATAAGTTTGTTCTAGGTGATGCTTTGTGAAGCCTTACTTCTTTTTGCCTTTCTAAACCAAAGATAAGGCTTTTGCCACTAGCCCTTGTCATTGAGGTTCCAGTATCCAGTGTTGCTCACCCTTGACTTTGGGTGGGCCCCCCACTTTCTAATACCTGCCCCAGCTCTCTGGACCACTCCAGGTGCACTTTCTCTGTGCTTTCTTCTGCCCATCTCAGCTGCTCAGGATGTTATTTTTGTCTCCTAATTTGGCAGAAGAAGGCATATGTGTTTTCTGTTTTTCTTTAAAGATTTTATTTATTTATATTGTTGGGTTCATTATCAAAGGAACGAGACTGAGACAAAGTGAAAGTTATGCAAAGCCTTATTCTATGCCAAGCGTTAGAAGTTAGACTGACCGGCCATGGAAATGAGACTGAGACAAAGTGAAAGTTGTGTAAAGCTTTATTGTATGCCAAGCATTAGAAGTCGGACTGACTGGTCAGGGCCGCCTCCAAAGAGAGCTAGTTTTATAGGACACAGCTGCAGACTTCTACATGTGTGGCTTTGGCTGATTGGATGTTTCCACCTTCTGGACTTGTTTTAGGTGTGTGTTTTAGTAACAGTTACCTGGAACTGATATCAATAACTGTTGAAGTGTTTATTAAACAAAATGGCCTTGTTTTAGGTGTGCGTTTCAGCAACAGTTACCTGGAACTGATATCAGTAACTGCTGAGGCATTTATTAAACAACAAAATGTCTACCTAGGCAACATGGAGTCACTATGGCTAAGTAGGCCCAGGCAGGCCCTAGGGGTTTAACAGGTTTTGATGTGGAATTGGCCCCAACAATATGACAGAGAGGAAGCACAAGCAGTGGGGGTGACAGGCAAAGGGAGAGGGAGCAGCAGGCCTCTCACTGAGCAGGGAGCCAGTGAGGGGCTGGATCCCAGGACCCTGGGGTCATGACCTGACCTGAAGGCAGACACTTAACTGACTGAGCCACCCAGGTGCCCCTGTGTTTTCTTTTTTAGTACACATCCTACCACCTTCCCAACCATAATTTCTAGGAAAAATAAAAGATACTAAGTTATATAGTTGTGTTTATCCTGGAAGTAAATACTGAGTCTGGAATGCTCAAAGATGTACTAAAGTAAGTAAAATCAGTGTGAAACCCAATGTCCTCATCTTTTGTGTGGGGTGGATGGTGTCTTTCACTTTTTCTTGTCACCCATTTATGCATTATGTCGCTACTCACTATATTGACATAAAATTAATGAAGTATCATTTGAACACTTGGCCCATCTCTTCTCAAATTCTCAAATTCCAAAATATCTTTCAGTAGGTTGGCATAAAATTCTTGTGTTTTGTAAAGAATATAATTTGTAAATTTAAAAATATACTTTCTTTGGTCTTTCTTTCTTCTACTATTTCTCAGAAACCATGATATATCACTTCTAATTATTGGATGAGAGTGGGGAAGTGTACTAACCTGTTTAATGTTTAACTCTTATCACTTTAAAGGATTTTTTCCTAATGTGATTAAAGCTGGTGTGTGTGTGTGTGTGTGTGTGTGGTGCGTTATATACATTACCTCACTTAATCTTCACAGTAATAATGTGAAGTGAGAAGAGAATCAGCCTTGGGGTTATTTTTTGAGGTTACGTGACTGATAAGATGCCAAGCAGGAGGTCCAAACCTAGGTTGTCACAAACACTCTACTGTCCCATACTGTGCAGACATAGTGTAAATAATTTGGAAAATACAGAGAAGAAAGGAAAAGAAACATTGTTACCACCCAAAGATTTTCACTGTTGAACATACTGGTGTATCTCCTTCCCGCCTTCTTAACTATATACTTAAAAAAATTTAAAGCATCACGCTCCTATTATGTACCACTTCGAATATTGCATTTTCCCTTAATGTTATAGCAAGTATTTTTCCATGTTCTTGTAAAACTTCTGTAAGTGATATTTAAAAATACATAGTGCCGTTGATCCTTCAGTAATGCAACAGTTAGGAGCACCAACCCTCTGAGCAGTGAAAAATCCACATATAACTTTTGACTTCTCTGAAACTTAATTACTGATAGCCTACTGTTGACCAGAAGCCTTCCTGATAACAAAAACAGTTGATTCACATATTTATTTTTATGTTTTGTGTATTATATACTGTGTTCTTATATAAAGTAACCTAGAATAAAGAAAATGTTTTAAGAAAATCATAAGGAAAAGAAAATACATTTATAGTATTGTACTGTATAAAAAAAATCTGTATAAGTGGACCCACATTGTTCAAACCCATGTCATTCAGGGGTTTGTGGTATACTTTAATTCTGTAAACCACTTATTGTTGAACATTTGGGTAAGTTTGAATTTTTTTTTGTTATTAGATATAATACAGCATTTTTTCTGTGGTATATTTCCTCACGTGTTTTAGACTTTTTTAGGGAATGTATTTTCAGTTATGAAAATACTGGATCCACATGTTTGAACATTTTGGGTTAGTCTTTCACATGGACTTGCTTTCTAAAAAGATGATATAACGCAAGTCAAAGTGTTTTATGTTTTAATAAACATAAATTTAAACATAAACATAAATAAACATTTATGTTGACTCACATCAACAGTGTATGTGGAATCCCCATTTCATAGAAACTGAATTAGCATTAAAAATAGCTATCTCATTTTTATCTGAATTTCTTTGATGTAGAAATTAATGTTATCAGTAGCCACTAGTAGAGGCGAAATTGGACGTTTTGTATTTAACTTCTTTTATGAATTACTTGCTTGCCTTTTGCCCATTTATTTGGTGGAGTCTTGTGTTTCTTATTATATCCTGTGAACTTTTTGTATATTAATGACATTCACTTATCAGTATTACTACTTATTGATAATTTATCCTACTTACTGTTTTTCCTTTCATTTTGGCCATCATTTATATGCACCTTTATATGCATCATTTAAATTCTATAGCAAGTCCAGTCCATAAATCCTATAGCTCCTCTGTGATTCCATCTCTTTTCCATTTGGTCCTTTATGGCCTGAGTTGAAAATGAAAACAAAGATATTTTTGGTCCCTCTAGATTTGTTTTTGAGGTATGGTGTAAGATAAGGATGTAAACAGATTTTTCCTTAAGTAGCTAACAGCTGAATTCACATCATTCCCTCATGAATCTTTACATTTTCTTCACTGGTGTATGTAGGTTCCTTTGTAATATATTGCATTCGTGGGTATAGGCTTGCTCCTGGCCCATCCACCTTGCTTCTTTGCCCTTTCTTGTTGTAATCTTCCCTCTCTGGTGATGATCTTTTGACATTAATTCATTTTTAGTTCTGCCTTGTATATTTACTGTAGATGTGAAAAATGAACTTGCTGTTATCTAAATGAATCTTCGTTTTGTGTGTGGCTGGACTGCCTTCTGAGGGGAGGGTACACATGTGCTTGGTTTCTGTGCTGTCTGTTCAGTGAACACTTGTTTTCTCACAATATCCATGGGCACTTTAAGGTTTTTATTTTTTGTCCCCAACATATTTTTCTTCCTTCCTTTCTCTTTTTTCTTTTCCCCACTCCTCCTCCCACTCACTGCTTATTAGTACAGTTTTGGGACGTTCCAGTGGTATAATATGAAAGCAAAACAAAAGATTGAGCTGTACCAGTGGTCTACTTACTACAGCTTGTCAGTGTATTAAAGCCATAGAAAAATTTGGAACAATGATGTGGCATTTTTACCCATTATCAAGTAGACATGTAAAAAAAAGGCTGTAATTATTCTCCAAAGTTTCCAAAGTCATTTAGAGTGCTCCGACTAAAACTAGTAGAGATTGGATAAACTAGATACATTGCTACAAATTCTGATTTCATTTATTTTTGACATTTGATAAATTGTTGGCAAGTAGATATTTGTAGGAGT
The DNA here is from genome assembly GCF_964662115.1 of Mustela nivalis. NCBI lineage: Eukaryota > Metazoa > Chordata > Mammalia > Carnivora > Mustelidae > Mustela > Mustela nivalis. Next base: position 74,089,935 of record NC_139027.1, on the reverse strand, counting down.
CTGCATTTCTTAAAATGGGTTTGATAAATTGTAATAGTGTCTGAAAATAAGTAAGTTACACATGAATTATGACCAACTTCTAGACCTTGTGTTTTGGGGTAATTCCTTACATCAGCCCTTCCCCTAAGAAGGTAAAACTAGTTGTAGGCTGAGAGCAATTTTGTCTTGTTTCGTGCTTCATTGCAAAGGCAACAATTGATATATCATGTATAGTCCTTTATTCTGTGCTTGCTTTGGGTTCTTGTATGTACATTAATTTCTTGGAAGAATTTCCTTCCACACTGAAGTTTTTCCTGTTTATTTTTCTAGGACTATTCTTTTCAGGTGATGGAAAGCTTTTCCATTGTTTTGACGGAGGCTGCTTAGGTTGGTATGTTAGATAACACCTAAGTTGTACATTAGATAGCACATGACATTACCTCTCAAGAGTTTAAGGTCCATCTTCTTTGACTATCAAGAATATTTAGAGAGAGGACAGGAAGGGGACTGGGGTTCGTGTCACCTACTGTGTCAGCCCCCCTGAGCACTTGTGTAGACGGTAGTGGCTGCCTACCTCAGGGATCAAGAGGAGATTGCCTCTAGCCCTGATTCTGTGGCCAGGCACTATCTAAAGACCTTCACTCTGGATTTGTTATATGGGAGAAATTTTATGGGAGGAGACATATCCTTTTGTTCCCCTTGCCCTCTGGGATCCTCTGATTGCTGCACTGTGTCTGGTTTCCCCCACATTAGCCTGGATGAAAATTCAGCTCCTCTATTTATTTACTTCTACTACCCATCTCTCACACTCATCATTAGTGTGACTTCTAATGCTACTGACCCTCTAGAGGTTGAGAAAAGACTGACACACATCCTCCCTGACTGTTCCCTTCTGTCTCTCCTTTTTTTTTTTTTTTTAATTTTTTCAATTTATTTATTTTCAGAAAAACAGTATTCATTATTTTTTCACCACACCCAGTGCTCCATGCAATCCGTGCCCTCTCTAATACCCACCACCTGGTACCCCAACCTCCCACCCCCCTGCCACTTCAAACCACTCAGATTGTTTTTCAGAGTCCATAGTCTCTCATGATTCACCTCCCCTTCCAATTTACCCCAACTCCCTTCTCCTAACACCCCTGTCCTCCGTGATATTTGTTATGCTCCACAAATAAGTGAAACCATATGATAATTGACTCTCTCTGCTTGACTTATTTCACTCAGCATCATCTCTTCCAGTCCCGTCCATGTTGCTACAAAAGTTGGGTATTCATCCTTTCTGATGGAGGCATAATACTCCATAGTGTATATGGACCACATCTTCTTTATCCATTCGTCCGTTGAAGGGCATCTTGGTTCTTTCCATAGTTTGGTGACCGTGGCCATTGCTGCTATAAACATTGGGGTACAGATGGCCCTTCTTTTCACTACATCTGTATCCTTGGGGTAAAAACCCAGGAGTGCAATTGCAGGGTTGAAGCTCTATTTTTAATTTCTTGAGGAATCTCCACACTGTTCTCTCCTTTTGCCTTCCGAAGCCCATCACCATTTCTTTTCAATCCTAATGATGTGTATCTCGTAATTGGGGTTTTTTGAGCTCCTTGGACCTGCTGGTTTATAGTTTCCATCAAATTAAAAAAGATTTCAGCCATTATTTCGTGATCATCGATCTATAGGTCAACTGCAGTTTGGTTCATCTAGGATGGACTTGTCCTTTTTTAATTAGTATATCCAGGATATAGACTTACTGTAGCGAATAGCATGAGCACAAGAGCCAAGCCTAACCATGCAGTCATGTTTAAAGGCCCTGTACATGTCATGTCACTAACACCCCATTGGCCAAATTCAATTACATAACTATGTCCAATGTCAATGGGATGGGGAAGGAAGTAAATTTTTGCTGAACAGTAACTGAAGCTATCACAATCTTTTGTTCTTGTATGGTTCTTTTGTGGCTCTGGAAATCAATGTCTGCTGGAAGGTGAGTCAACTTTAGAATCATACCTGGATTCAAATCCTAGTTTTACTACTACTTGTGTGACCTCAGCAAGTTTCTTAACCTTTCTAAACTCTGTTCCCTCAGTTGTAAAAATGGTAATAATAGCATTTACCTCACATGGCTTTTGGGAAAATTAAAACATGTAACACATGTGGAACTGTTCAGTACAAAATTGACACTCAATTAGTGTTAGTTTCCTTTTGAGATTCCAAGTGGGCTTTTACTGTAGACATTGGTTCTAGAAAGTAAAACAATCTGACAAGATACAAAAGCCTCTGTCATAAAGAATATTTTTAGAATAGTCATGATACTAACCAGTTGATTTTCATTCACAATGACAGATGAAAATTGGAATTTTGATCCAGGAAGTGGACACTGTACTGTTCAACTATGTACTGATAGGGGGAAGGTCCATTTTCAAGGTTGATACTAAGGGTAGGCCTCCTTCAGGAGCACCCATTCTTATACAAGAAGGAAGAAATAGGATTAAATGGTGGGGCATTTTCTGGGCGTGACTTTCTCTTCCTTATTGTCAGACTGGGCTCAGGGAGAGCTCAAATGGTGCAAGAATAGTTGTAAATTGGATGTGGTAGTTTTCAATTCTCAGAAGCTTTCATGTAGATTGTTCTGGATGGAATCTGGGGTATTGCTTTTCGGGGAAGGTGCTTTCCATGGACTATATCTTTAAGAGGTACAGTCCCAATCCTGTGGAGAGTTGGCTACTCTTTAGGTTGTGAAAGCCCTGTGGGCCTAGAGTGAGGGGGTCTGTTTGCTTGTTTGAGGACTGTTTTACAAGGGAGAGAGGCTTCTGATCTCCTGGGTTTGGAGCAGACCTCATCTTTTGTAATGGTTCTCCTTGTTTTACTCTTGAAAAATTTAATTAAACTGAAACTGTGAATATAGAATAGGAAAATCATGTTAAAGTAAACAAATGTCCAATTAAGGGCCTGGCATCAGGCTACAAAAAGTAAAAAATTTTGGCATTGATGTAGCTATCTTGGGATCTAGACTGATTGGTGATGCAAACAGTGGACTTATCTTAGATGGTCTGTGATGTCAAGCTCTTCAGAATTGGAAATCCAAGGCACTCCTGTGGTAGAATGAGCATCCAGGCTGATGGTCGTGGTCAGAGCTCTGAGCTCCCACTTCAAGCCAGAGGAAGAGGTGGAGAAGGAGGAAGAAAAAGAGGATGAGGAAGAGGGGGAGGCAAATCGCAGACACTCGGGGCATGTTGTAACTTCAACATGGTTCCATACATACAACCAAAAGAGCTACCAGCTCAAGACCCTCTCGGGGTTCCAGGACATCAGGATTGGGCAGCACAGCATCTTTTGCTTTTACCTGCACCCACATCAGGCATCACTAAGGAATTCATCATCATCCTTCCCACTGAGCAGTGTTGCCCTGGGCCCTCTGCATCGTTCAGTGGTCAGCCCCTGCTTGAGCAGAACTACAAACAGGGGTCACTGCACTCACCTCCATATTGGCTCTTGTCTCCAAGAGAGACTTTTAAGTGAATAAATAAAAAGGGATATTAGGTAATAGGAAAGGGCACTATTTTTCTGAGAGTGTTTTTGTTTGTGTCTAGTGTTTTGGCAAAATGGTGTCAGAAAAGCTGCCCAGATCAGCTAGTTTTATTCCGAAGTCCAGAAATGGTGTGGCTCTGAAAATTTGGCTGATTCTACCTTTGGAAACTGTACTTTTTTGGTGTGTTGGTGGAGATAAATGCATGAACTAAAACTAAATATTATGAAACCAAATTTTATTTACTTTAAGTTACGCTCCGGCTGTTAGGCTTGGAGAGGAAAAAAAACTAACCAAGTTGTGTTCTTGGAAGGCATTTCTGATCTTTAATTAGATATTTAAAGTTTACTGGCCCATCACTCAGGCTTGGCATTGCCACTTTGTTTCTAATCTCTGATTTAATTTAGAAGCACTGATTGTAATTTACTGACAGCAGGAGGCTCTCTCAGAGGTCTTCCTTCTCCCTAGAACTCAGTTTGATTCAATGGCTGGAGCTGGAGCAGCTGCGCTTCCAAATTGTTGCCACAGTACAGTTTTCAAGGCTGAGAGACTTTAATTATCTCCGGGTTCCTGCTCCTTCCAATAATGGTTTGCCTTGAATTTCTGGGAGACAGGGCACTCTCTAGTTAACAACCATTTGTTCAATACCTTCTGTGTCTTTAGAGGCTCACGAGGGCTGAAGAGGAGATTCCGAACACATAAAAGACAAGGTTCCTGTTTAGGGAGCCTCACCTCTTAGAATATCAATTATGCTTCTGCTTGATGATGTAAAAGTTGTTTGTTCCCACCATAACTCTAGGAGCCCAAGTTAGGATTTAAGAATTTCCCACCTCCGTCTCTACCCTCTCCCTCCCTGTGCCTGGTACATGTATACGTGCTATACGGGGTATACGCTCTACTTTTCCTAACCAAAGAGTAAGACACTTTCAGAGTAGGGAGCCCCCGTGTTCCTTCTCCATAGTGTGTTTATATCCTGGGTTAACTTGTTATTCTCAGCTCCTGGCTGTAGAATAGCCTGTCACTGGGATGCCTTTACTGCTCACTATAGTCCTTTCCTGGCACCGGACAGTAGTGGGCTCAGCCCAGTTCTTCGGTCACGAACAAAATATTTTAGAATCCCACTGAAATACTTGAGTGGGTCCAGACATCTTGCATCACCTAAAAAAATATATGGTGTAGAGAAATCCCTCAAGAATCTTTTAAAAATTAAATGGAGTTACTAAATAAAAGAACTGGTGTCAATTTCTGATTATATTTGAATAAACTTACCCTGATTTGAGGGCACTGTTGCTTTCAAAAGTCAGGCACTGTGCTAAGCTCTGGAGATACAGTGATGAAAAAAGAAGTCCCTCTTCTCAGGAAGTTTATGCTCTGGAACAGCCTATTTGGAATGTCTGCCAGCTGTCAGGGATGTACCAAGAAGAGTGGTTATAAAAACAGATAAACATAGTTCTGTCTTCAAGAAAATCACAGTTGGACAAGGGAGACAGATACGCAGATAGCCAAAGTCCAACACTTGAGAGCTCTCAGAGCTACTAACCCCAGAAGGCTGTGCCATGGGTGACAGCCAATCCCAGGGCGGGCAGGTGCCAGCTAAGCCGGCAGGTGTGTGCCGCTGCTCGTCAGAACCTCACAGTAGGTCCTGGTCTGGGAGCTCAGCTCACAACCACCATCACCTACATTTCAGAGTTACAGACTGGTGCCTTCCATTCCAGGGAGAGATGAGCCTACAAGCTCCTGGAAGGAAACTAAAAACAACCAACACCCAACAGATGAGGTTTGCTTACATAGATCTTGTGTTGTGATCATTTACGAGGACACAAGGGCAGTGTTCCAGTGTGGAAAGAGAATGGGCAGCTTTGGAGACAGACAGACCTGGGTTGAGTCCTGACTGCACTACTTCCTAGTTGTGTGGCCTTGGGTAAGTTTCGTAATTTCTCGGAACCACAGTTCGCTCATCTTTTAAATGCTGGTGATGATTCCTATTTATGTGATCATTGTGAGAGTAAATGAGGCAATATATTTCAGTGCCCAGCACAGTGGCTGGCACATAGTAGGCACATAGTAAATTTTAGTTTTCCCCCTTTTCTCCTTCTTGATGCATCAGTGGGAAGCAGGCATTATAAAAGACATCTAATCTAAAATAAACAGCACTATTAGAAATAGTGGAATGTAACAAATCGTATCAGTGAGAATGGCCTGGATAGGTATCTAGAAGTTGGTATGTCAGGGCTTCTCCAGCACTTTGAAGGGGGAAGGAGCGCTCTGACTTCTTTGAAGAGCCCTTTTTTAGGGCAGAAATAGGGACATAGGGTATTAATTAGAATACTGATTCCAGAAATGACTCAATTTTTTTCCCCAAGAATATTTTGTATAGAAATAATTTATTTACATGCCTCTCTCACCTATTAATGTTTTGCAAAATTTTGTGGCAAAAGAATCACTGGGATGCCTTTAGGAGTACAATTTCCTGGCGTTCCCCCCCCCACACACACACACTCAGAATAAGTCTGGGGTATGGCCTAGAAGGTTGCACTTTGATAAGCACATTGGTGGGTTCTGACACAGGTTCTGAGGACCAAATTTTGGAAGGCTACGTGGAGTGAGAACCCCTTAAAATGTGGACTGTTTCCTATTCATTCTGTATTTCCAGTGCTCAGATATAATAGATATTGATTGAATTTAGTTGAATAAATGAGTGAGCAATGATTCTCTAGGAAGATGTATTATTTAAAAGAATTGGCTTTCTGGGTCCTAGGCCAGTGTCTTGTGAGTTTGAAGAAAATAATTAGTCTACTAAAACTTGTTAATGAGACCCAGGGCTTCCCCGGTAGCCCACATGACTCGTTTCACAAAAGTGGGCTTTTTTTTGAGGACAGGAGGCTGAGCAGATGCTCATGTGGGGCTGCTCCCTCAAACAGTAGCCCTAGCCTTGTTGTTTCTCAGTTGATTCAGGGTTAGTTGATAGAAATCAGGGAGCAGCTCTGTGAACATCTTGTGTTCTTTCTGTGCACTGTAGGTACCTTAGAACCAGAAAGATGTTCGGGCCTTTTTTGTGATGGAAAAGCTGAGAAACAATAATTTAAACAAATTTTCTCTGAAGGAAACTCCCAAGTTCCCCTGCATTAATCATTTCATTAAAACACCTCTTGATTGGTGCCTTTTAAAGGGTATTGTTTATTCTAAATAGAATAGACTTAATCAGCTAAATTTCATCTGCGGGTATTTGGGCATTGCTTCTTTAGCTATTGCTTTTTTTTTTTTTTTAATTGTTATTGCCAGCTTTCTTTCTTTCTTTAAGATTTTATTTATTTATTTTACAGAGAGAGATCACAAGTAGGCAGAGAGGTAGGCAGAGAGAGAGAGGGAAGCAGGCTCCCTGCTGAGCAGAGAGCCCGATGTGGGACTTGATCCCAGGACCCTGAGATCATGACCTGAGTCAAAGGCAGCAGCCCAACCAACTGAGCCACCCAGGCACCCTAGCTATTGCTTCTTTATCCCTGTGCCCATGTCTTTATCACCTCCTTGCCTGGTAGCATCCAGAGCCTGGGGTCATCCTGGCTGAGTTAGGTGGAGAATAGGGATGGCTTATATTCAGGTTATCTAAGTGACTATTGGATGATTAAACTGCATTGCATTGGCATTTTACGATGTTCCACCAAGAAGAGAGAGACCCTAGGAGATAGGCTCACACCCACTTAGGAAGAGTTGCCCATATTTGGGATTTGAAGTTACTTTTAAGAGGTCAAGTCCCTTGTGAAACATATATATTCATTGCTCCACGAAAATTCTAGACGTTTATCCAGATGGTGAAATGACTCTATTTTCTTTAAATTGATCAGTGGCTTATTTCCATAGGGCCACTGAGTGCAGCTGACATGCACCTCATTGGTTGGGGCGGTGGGGCTGGATCAAGCCAGAAGATGTTCAGTGGCCTCTCACACCCCAAACGGCTTAATATATAATTTGACACAAGTAACTGGGGATTTTCCATTGCAACGGAAACTGCTGATTTCACCACTTGCAATACCTGTATGGTTGTCATTGCCCCCTTTCATAGAACCTTAATGTAATTGCAGATGCCTGGGGATTTTACTCCCCTCATAGTTTAGTCAAAAAAACACATTGTATTGCTTTCTGTAAATAGAAGCACGTGATGCTTTTTCCTGAGAATACTGTCTTTTGATAGTTCTGTTCAGTTCGTTTAGATCCTCACAGCTGAATAGGAGTTTAGGACTCCAGCAGACAGCAGTTTCTCCCCATCTGGGTCAGTTTTGCACCCAGGAGTCCTGGGAAGTGGGGAAGGGCCACAGACAGATGAACCCACACTGAGACTAGGGAGGAGTCTGGGAATCAGTGTTGCTGATGGTGCTTTTAGTTTCTGGCCAGCCCTCTTTCTGTGCTACATTAGGTTGATTGGGGACCAGAGTCATACTTAGCTACTTTTTGAATTCCCTTTTCCCTCCTACCCTGGGAGTGCTAGTGCATTAGATATGTGGGGGGAGCCTTGTGTCTTTGTGTCAGGAGGATCTAAAAGGAAGGGACTTAATGCTTGAGGGCATGTCATTGTTAAGGTCTGGCATACTTAGGGCATAGTCATGTGCTCAAATGATGGGAGTCTATTACATACCACTCAGAAGAGTTTCTTGCAATATTGGACCTGTCAATCCTGAGGCAGGGTAGTTCCCTGAGGAAAGAATATATTAGGGGCTTGGTCATTGTTTCTTTGTAATAAGGACAATAAAAACAAGGAAGGATAAGAATTCTTGCTGAAAACACTAGAGTTTGTGCTAAATTCCGTAGAGAATACAAAGAAAGAAAAGACATTGTTCCTAAGTTCCAGACATTTGCAATCTAGTGAGCAAAGTCAGTCTGTGCCAACACAGGCAGTAATCCAAGCTCACACCACAGGAGAGTTTTAGACCATAGCTCTTGACAGCAGGATGACCGGGGACATACTGCTGATTGGTGAGCTGTGTTGTAAGCAGCTGCGTACTAAAAATAAAGCATCATGTTTGTGAAGAATTGACTTAAATTAGACTAGATTCAAAGTTATGCAAATACTAGCTCACCATCCCTGGCTGATGCTGCTTTGTCCTCCTTGGAATTGGCGGTTGGGGTGACAGGCAGCCAGGAATTGCATATACTGTCAGCCTGTCTAATGGGGGAGGGGGTCTGAGAGTGTGCCTGGAAGCAAAAGGACTGAGAGCAGTGCTTGTGGTTAATGCCTTCCATGAGACTGAGAAGGAGCTGGAGGCAGATCACTGTTTGCTGTGATGGCTGGGCCAACCTTGATGGCAGAGGCTGGACAGTGCCTTGAATGAAGTGCCTTGAATTCAGTGCCACTGAATGCAGTGGAGGGCCCTGAGTTTCCTGATGGTGAGGATAGTGGTGTACAGGGGCACTAGAGGCTAGGAGGACAGTGCCCTGACCAGGTGGCAGAACACTGGAGGGAATGTTTTGGGGCCTTGAACCCTGGACTTGATTGCAAGGCAGGGAGCAGGGCCCTTAGCACTGGCAGAGCCCATCCACCACATAGTAAAGGCATGACAAATATTTGCCAAATGAAGAATTAATGAATTGGACTCTGACAACTGGACTTTATCCTGTAGGTGAGACATGGAAGATCTGACAGGGAGGTGGTGTTCCCCTGACATATCAAAACACATCTGACCTGGGGCTCATTTCATTTGTTAAACCAGCCAGTCCGAGAAATCAATACCGGGTGCTAATGAAAAACAGCAGTTTAATGTGACATGTCTCCCAGCTGATGTCAGAATTCTTTGAGCCTTCAAATTGCTACCTCATGGCACATGGGAGATGGCCGGGCTTGTTGCGGCGGGGGTTGGGGGGACGTTTGGGTTGGAAGATTTGGTACTTTGTCTGGATGTCTCTTTGAGGAACCATATCCTGCTTCTGTGCCCAGCAGATCTTGGCTGGCTTTTACCTTGATGATCAAAATCCGTGTGGCTTCCTTGTGGTTTTGTCTCCTCTGTGGTTTAGCCTGGAACATCTCAAATTCACCAAGCTCTCTGAATACCGGAATTTCCTGTGCCTTGTCCTTTATCCTCTTACTTTTCAGTAGCTCTGTCTCCCTGGGTTGCAATTGTCTAATATCCCAGCTAAGTCCCTTAGAAGTGTCCCTGATAAAAATGGCAGCACTTCCTCACTGCCTGTGGAATAATGAAACTCTGCATCCTAAGTCATGCTTTTTATTGCTCTCCAGTTTGTCCCATTTTGTTTTTAAAGCAAATCTAGTTAAATGGACAGTATTAGGTTGTTTGGCTTTCTGAGTGCCAGCATAGGAATCTGAAGCTACCTAATTATAACAACTAAACCAGTGTATTGATAATCTAATTACTGTCTGCCCTCAGAGCATGCTATCACTTGCTGCCCCTTAAATACACTGTTCTGGTTCTGGTTTTTACTTTGTCGGTGACCTGTGGCTTACTCCCTCTTTTTTTTTTTAATTAAAAAAATTAAAAAAAAATTTTTTTCAGCATAACAGTATTCATTGTTTTTGCACCACACCCAGTGCTCCATGCAATCCGTGCCCTCTCTAATACCTGCCACCTGGTTCCCCCAACCTCCCACCCCCCGTCCCTTCAAAACCCTCAGATTGTTTTTCAGAGTCCATTGTCTCTCATGGTTCACCTCCCCTTTCAATTTCCCTCAACTCCCTTCTCCTCTCTAACTCCCCTTATCCTCCATGCTATTTGTTATGCTCCACAAATAAGTGAAACCATATGATAATTGACTCTCTCTGCTTGACTGATTTCACTCAGCATCATCTCTTCCAGTCCCGTCCATGTTGCTACAAAAGTTGGGTATTCATCCTTTCTGATGGAGGCATAATACTCCATAGTGTATATGGACCACATCTTCTTTATCCATTCGTCCGTTGAAGGGCATCTTGGTTCTTTCCATAGTTTGGCGACCGTGGCCATTGCTGCTATAAACATTGGGGTACAGATGGCCCATCTTTTCAATACATCTGTATCTTTGGGGTAAATACCCAGTAGTGCAATTGCAGGGTCATAGGGAAGTTCTGTTTTTAATTTCTTGAGGAATTTCCACACTGTTTTCCAAAGTAGCTGCACCAACTTGCATTCCCACCACCAGTGTAGGAGGGTTCCCCTTTCTCCACATCCTCTCCAACACATGTTGTTTCCTGTCTTGCTAATTTTGGCCATTTTAACTGGTGAAAGGTGATATCTCAATGTGGTTTTAATTTGAATCTCCCTGATGGCTAGTGATGATGAACATCTTTTCATGTGTCTGATAGCCATTTGTATGTCTTCATTGGAGAAGTGTCTGTTCATATGTTCCTCCCAATTTTTTTATGTGATTGTCTGTTTTGTGTGTGTTGAATTTGAGGAGTTCTTTATAGATCCTGGATATCAACCTTTTGTCTGTACTGTCATTTGAAAATATCTTCTCCCATTCCGTGGGCTGCCTTTTTGTTTTGTTGACTGCTTCTTTTGCTGTGCAGAAGCTTTTGATCTTGATGAAGTCCCAAAAGTTCATCTTCGCTTTTGTTTCCTTTGCCTTTGGAGACATATCTTGAAAGAAGTTGCTGTGGCTGATATCGAAGAGGTTACTGCCTATATTCTCCTCTAGGGTTCTGATGGATTCCTGTCTCACGTTGAGGTCTTTTATCCTTTTTGAGTTTATCTTTGTGTACGGTGTAAGAGAATGGTCGAGTTTCATTCTTCTACATATAGCTGCCCAGTTTTCCCAGCACCATTTATTGAAGAGACTTGTCTTTTTTTCCACTGTATATTTTTTCCTGTTTTGTCGAAGATTATTTGACCATAGAGTTGAGGGTCCATATCTGGGCTCTCTACTCTGTTCCACTGGTCTATGTGTCTGTTTTTATGCCAGTACCATGCAGTCTTGGTGATCACAGCTTTGTAGTAAAGCTTGAAATCAGGTAACATGATGCCCCCCGTTTTATTTTTGTTTTTCAACATTTCCTTAGCAATTGTTTGCTAGGATCTTATTGAGAATCTTAGCATCATATTAATAAGTGATATTGGTCTGAAATTCTCCTTTTTGGTAGGGTCTTTGCCTGGTATGGGGATCAAGGTAATGCTGGCTTCATAAAAAGAGTCTGGAAATTTTCCTTCTGCTTCAATTTTTTGAAACAGCTCCAGGAGAATAGGTGTTATTTCTTCGTTGAAAGTTTGGTAGAATTCCCCAGGGAATCCATCAGGTCCTGGGCTCTTGTTTTTTGGGAGGTTTTTGATCCCTGCTTCAATCTCGTTACTAGATACCGGTCTGTTCAGGTTGTCAATTTCTTCCTGGTTCAATTTTGGGAGTTTATAGTTTTCCAGGAATGCATTCATTTCATCTAGGTTACTTATCTTATTGGCATATAACTGTTGATAATAACTTCTGATGATTGTTTCTACTTCCTTGGTGTTAGTTGTGATCTCTCCCTTTTCATTCATGATTTTATGAATTTGGACTTTCTCTCTTTTCTTTTGGATTAGTGTGGCCAATGGTTTATCGATCTTATTGATTCTTTCAAAAAACAAGCTTCTAGTTTCATTGATACATTCTACTGTATCTCTGGTTTCTACCTCATTGATCTCAGTTCTAATCTTGATTATTTCCCTTCTTATGTATGGACTTGGTTTGATTTGTTGTTGATTCTCTAGTTCTTTAAGGTGTAGAGACAGCTGGTATGTTCTGGATTTTTCAGTTTTTTTGAGGGAGGCTTGGATGGCTATGTATTTCCCCCTTAGGCCTGCCATTGCTATATCCCATAGGTTTTGGACTGAAGTGTCTTCATTCTCATTGGTTTCCATGAATTGTTTAAGTTCTTCTTTGATCTCCTGGTTGATCCAAGCATTCTTAAGCAAGGTGGTATTTAGCTTCCAGGTGTTTGAGTTCCTTCCAAACTTTTCCTTGTGATTGAGCTCTAGTTTCAAAGAATTGAGGTCTGAGAATGTGCAGAACCTCAGTCTTTTGGTATCAACCTTTTGGTATCGGTTGAGTCCTGATTTGTGACCCAGTATGTGGTCTGTTCTGGAGAAGGTTCCATGTGCACTTGAGAAGAATGAGTATTCTGTTGTTTTAGGGTGGAATGTTCTGTATATGTCTATGAGGTCCATCTGGTCCAATGTGTCATTCAATGCTCTTGTTTCTTTATTGATTTTCTGCTTCGATAATCTGTCTATTTCTGAGAGAGGCATGTTAAGATCTCCTACTATTAGTGTATTATATCAATATGACTCTTTATCTTGATTAACAGTTTTCTTATGTAATTGGCTGCTCCCATATTGGGGGCATAGATATTTACAATTGTTAGATCATCTTGGTGGATAGTCCCTTTAAGAATGATTTAGTGTCCTTCTGTATCTCTGACTACAGTCTTTAGTTTAAAATCTAATTTGTCTGATATGAGAATCACTACCCTGGCCTTCTTTTGAGGCCCATTGGCATGAAAGATGCTTCTCCATCCCTTCACTTTATGTCTGGGTGTATGTTTAGGTTCAAAATGGTCTCCTGTAGACAACATATGGATGGATCCTGTCGTTTTATCCAATCTACAACCCTGTGCTGTTTTATGGGCGCATTTAGGCCATTCACATTGAAAGTGATTATTGATAGATACATTTTTATTGACATCGTGTTACCTTTGAAGTCTTTCTTTCTGTAGGTTGTCTCTATATTTCTGTTCAATCCTATTCTTAGGATTTTTCCTCTTTTATAGAACCCCCCTTAATATTTCCTGCAGTGTCGGCCTGGTGGTTGCATAGTCTTTTAAGCCTTGCTGGCCTTGGAAACTCTTTATCTCTCCATCCATTTTGAATGTCAGTCTTGCTGGATAAAGTATTCTTGGCTGCATGTTCTTTTCATTTAGTGCCCTGAATATATCTTGCCAGCCCTTTCTGGCTTGCCAGGTCTCTGTGGACAGGTCTGACGTTATTCTGATGGGCTTTCCTCTGTAAGTAAGGAGCCTTTTTGTCCTAGCGGCTTACAAGAGAGTATATCTACAATTATGATTCCTCAATTTGACTATCAGGTGCCTTGATGTTTTTCTGGAATTTATAATCTTGGGTGGAGACCGTTTGGCCTCTAATACATGAATGCTGGTTCCATTTGTGAGATTGGGAAAATTTTCATGAAGAGCTTGTTCCACTATATCTTCTAGATTTCTTTCTTTCTCCTCCCCTTCCGGGATTCCAATAATTCTGACATTGGAACATTTCATGGCATCATTTATTTCCCTGATTCTGTTTTCGTGGCTTCTAAGCTGTTTGTTCCAGGCTTCCTCCTGATCCTTTCTCTCTATCTGTTTGTCCTCCAGATCACTAATTCTATCTTCTGTCTCAGTTACCCTAGCTTTGAGAGAATTTAGATTAGATTGGAACTCATTGAGAGCATTGTGAAGCTCATCCCTGGTAGCTTTCAGCTCTTCCCTAACATTGAAAACATGATCTCTGGTCGCTTTCAGTTCGACCCTAATCAATTCCGTTTGGTCATTCATGGCTTTCTCCAACCTAGCTATTGCCTGGATAATTGTTAGCCTGAATTCTCTTTCCAACATGTTGTCTATGTTGATAGCCGTTAGCTCTGTTGCAGAAGGCCCATCCTCTGTATTTTTCTTCTGTTGGGCATTCCTCCTCCTAGTCATTTTGGTGAGAGATGGCTGAATGGATGTAGCTGGATGTGTCGACCGTGGTGCAGTCACGGTGTACCCTGGAATGCTTCTGAGCAATCAGGGTTCCCCACCCAAATGAGAGAAAAAAGAAAAGAAAAAGAGAAGAGAGACAGGAAAGAAAGAGAAGATAAAAGAGAAGGCTTAGTCCAAATGGGCCCCTTGGTAAGATTTATGAAGTATACAAACAAAAACAAACAAAAAGACTGATAAAAGTATATTACAAGAGAAAAAAAATAAGCAAATGAAGGAAGAACCTTGTCAAAAAGAACCCCAAGTGTAAGATTTATGTACTATCAGGACAAACACGAAAACACAGAAACACTGGTGGAAGAAAAAGATGGGAGAGTGGTTATAAATCCTCAGTGTGGGCAAGGAAGGTTGCTTTGATTCTTCCTGGATGTATCTTGATATCTTTGTTAAAGGACTCAACTTTCCTAAGATAAAGGGGGATTAAAAATTGGTTTACCTATAGGGGTAGCATTGATTGGGGAAAGGGCATTACCTTAAAGTTTAACTCTGTATGAATATTAGAAGATAAAAATAAAAAAAGGAATAAACTAGACTAAACTAAACTAAAATTAAAAAAAAAAAAGAAATTTAAAAAATAGAAATGCAAAAGGAAAACACAGGTGTATGTATCAAAAAGTTCAGGTTAGGGACGCCTGGGTGGCTCAGTTGGTTAAGCAGCTGCCTTCGGCTCAGGTCATGATCCTGGCATCCTGGGATCGAGTTCCACATCGGGCTCCTTGCTTCGGCAGGGAGCCTGCTTCTCCCTCTGTCTCTGCCTGCCATTCTGTCTGCCTGTGCTCGCTCTCTCTCCCTCTCTCTCTCTGACAAATAAATAAATAAAATCTTAAAAAAAAAAAAGTTCAGGTTAGAAGATTATTATGGAGTTTGATGTACTGGACATCTCACTGTGATGATAAATAGGTTAAAAAATTACCTATATATAAAAAAAAAAGCCAGAATAGTGGGAACGAATTAAAAATAAAAGTTGTCCTATGAAGTAGTGGTGGCTGTTCTCTTGTCGTCTTTTTTTTTCTCTTTTTCCTTTCCTGGTTGGTTTTCT
This sequence comes from Mustela nivalis, assembly GCF_964662115.1. NCBI lineage: Eukaryota > Metazoa > Chordata > Mammalia > Carnivora > Mustelidae > Mustela > Mustela nivalis. The sequence continues at coordinate 74,074,692 of NC_139027.1, read as the reverse complement.
GGGGAAGGGGCCTGCCACGTGGGTTTTCAGTCCCTGAAGTTCTCTCATCTAAGTCCTCCTGCCCCCCTCAAGGGGGTGGGCTATGAGGAAACTGTTTTTTTCAGGCTTTTGTTCTCTGGAGGTTTTTATGTTTGTTCACTTTTGTTTTTCTCTCTAACCTTGACCGCTTTTGATGGTTTTTGTAGGTTTAGAGGAAAGCAAACTGCACCCTGACCTCCCTCTCAGAGAGAAGTCTCAGTCTGGCTGCAGAGCCCTTATAAATCCCCCCTTGGCCGCTGGCAGAGCAGGTTCTGAGTTGTGGTCCTTGGGGATGCAGGATTTTTTGCTTGTACCCCAAACCACGACAGTGGCGGCTGTCTGGCAGCTCCAGACTGCCAGAGAGGTTTCAAGCAGTGATGGCACACTGAGATTTTCCCACTGGCCCCGGCTGGGAGTGCCTGGTCTTTCCGGGTGGAGAGCACCTGGCTGGCGCCAGTGCACTCCTCTCTCAGGGGAGGGCGCAGGGTGCTACTCGGACTTTGATAGCATGGCAGAGCACTCGCGTGGGGACTGCAAAAAGGTTGTGCTTCTGTTGGCTGGTGAGGCTCCCAGTCCCTCACAGGAGCCGGGCCCCAAGCGCTCTCAGGCGCGCTGCTGGCTCAGGGACCAAGACCTGGTTTCTCTGCTGCACTCTCTCTGGCTCTGCGCCAGGGGTGGCTGTCCTGGGTCTGGGGACTTAAGCCCCTGTCCCTAACACCCTGATTCCCACAATCCATCCCCCCCCCCCCGCCCCGCCCCGCGATCCTTTGCTCTTTTTGAGTGCTTTCTGCCAGACTCCCGAGTTAATGCTGGTCCCCAGACGCAGGGCACTCTGGTATTGGGGTATTACTTTCCAATGGGTTGCCTCTGGTGGCTCCCTCCCCCTTTTGTTTACCTTCTGGTATTAGTCCGACTTTCCCACTCCGCTTTACCTGCCCACTGGAGTCTTCTGCTCCGATAGAGATCCAGACGTGTATAATTCTGATCTCAGGCTGATTTCGTGGGTGATCGGAGTTCTTTGGAAGGTAATCAGCTCACTGGAGGGTACATACAGGTTGAAAGGGCACCTCCTCCTACTTCCCCACCATCTTGTCTCCAATCAGCTCACTCCCTCTTAAGATACTGTTGGCAAGTCTGAGGAAAATGGAAAGCCTTGACTCATTTGAAACTTTTAGAGAGGATTCTGCTACTTAATACCTCCGTGCTCCAGTAAGCAGCTGGAAGTCAGTTTTGCTTTTGCAGCATTCAGAAAGCCTTGTGGGCTTAAGGTTTGCATTTGGCAGCAGATTGCGGTATTTTGGGAGTTCCAGCATGGAGCTGGGTACCCATCATGTTTCACTCCTCGGGCTATCAATGGCTGTAGAGCCATGATGGCCCTCCATCTCTGTCAGGAATTGTCACTTGCTTCTTTATGAATACAACTTTTAATATTCTCTCTCCACCTGGCCAGCTTCAGGAGGGCCAAATCCCTGGTGTCCCTTTACTTCTGCCCTGCCCTTCTTGACTACATTTGAAAGTCAGAAACTTTGACTATGGTCTGGCCTTGGTCTGTCCTGGTGGCTTAAGGTTAATCACCCTGGGTAGATGAATCTCCGGGGGCAGCCCCCAGACCTGATGATATTCTCTCAGTCTCTGTGGGTCTAGGGTCTCAGGCATCTGTGGACTATCATCATGTAGATGGGCTTGGTAAGTGGGATCTCCGTAGAAGCAAGGGGGGTGCATGTAGAGGGACCCTCTATAACCATCCATTCCTTTTCTAGGACAGCTGTGCAGGGTGGCAGAGTTGGTAGAGTCACACCAACTTGGGTTTGACTCCCTGCTCTGATAGTCATTGACAGTGTGACCTCGGATGACTCATTCTGCCTCAGTTTCTGTGTAGCTGTAGAAGGAGGACAAGAGTAGAATTTGCCTTCAGAGCTGTGGCAAAGAGAAAGAGACAGTGTTTAGAAGGCCCAAGCACAATAGCAAGCACAAAGCATGTACCCTCAAAGGTATTTCTCATTGGACAGTTTGGACTAGCTTACTTTAATGATAACGTTGTCCATGTTCTCTGAGCTGACTGTATACAGCTTGTAAAATTGAGTTAGTTGTTTAAGCTTTTTACTGGAAGGGAGTTTTTAAAACTAGAGAATATGTCTACAAAATTCTTGTTACTACAACCATACTAGAAACAACTCTGGAGCAGTGACTATCTGGTAGCCCATTGATGCCTTGAGTAGGACCAGGCCAGTGGCTGGGTCCATGGATGCCACTGAAAATGGGAGGTATTCTCGTGGCCTCTTAGAATCACCACTGGCCTCATGATGTTGTCAAGATACCACTGCAGGATCCCTTATGTTGTACTTCTGTGGTCATACCCATTTCCCTCCTGGTCCAACACCCTTCTTAATCTCTGGAAACTACCAATCTGTTAGGGAGGGCCTGGACCTCTTACCCATAGGATAAAATTTTATTGATTGATTGTGAGAATGAGATTAATGTCTATATTAAGGAGCCATATCATTTTGAAAAAAATAGCATACAGCCAAACCTAACCCTTAATTGAGACAGTAGAAATCCAGAAAAGGAGGCCAAAGAATCATTTCTTACACTAGGGGAAAATAAAGACTGTGAAGGTGGTTTTTAGAGAAGTAGGAAATCTCAGCTTAATCAAAAGAGATTAGGAATTATTACTTTCATATACCACTGAATTTCCCTTCCTCACCCTGGCTTTTATTAGGTGATTTTGAATAATTTTATTCATCTTATTTAAGTATTATCAAGAATTCATCTTAAAATATTATGGCTGCTACAAATATTTACAAAGATTTATTACATTTTAAAATATGGGTTTATGATTTTTTTCAGGTGACAGCACTTCCTTAAGGATTTCAGTTCTGATTCTCAGATTAGTAGGGAAAGTGGAAGTTGATGTTTGAAAATGTTTTAGAAACTTGGCTGGAGTGTAGCAGGCCTCTGGAACTACCAGAGAGTTCTTGGACCTGCCATAGGCACCCACTCACACTATGTTTCTCCTCCCAGGAGCTGGAGTCAGAGAGGACGTGTTTCTCATTTGGAGGGAGATAGAGGAAGCCTGTAGCACTTTGACTCAGATCCAGAAGCTGGTCACGGAGCCATCCGTGGCTCCGTCCGACGTGGCCACAGTAAACCATGGTGCGTACCATTTATGTTCATAGTGTAAGAGTCATAACTGTTACCAGTTGGGGATGAAAGGATGTTTCCTGAGGCGTTTTTCCAGAGTTGTGCTGTTTGTATGTGTGTGTGTGTGTGTATGTGATGAGAGAGAGAGAGAGAGAGAGAGAGAGTGTGTGTGTGTGTGTGTGTGTGTGTGTGTGTGTGATTGTTCAAGAAAAACCAGCTGGACAGGCAAGTGGTAACTGCTAGGGAAAGACGCCTCAGTGTACTGGGCTTAGTGTTGACTACAACACGGACGATTGGGGATTTGTAGCCAAGGAGCAGGGTGGGGTTGGTTGATGGAAAATTATTAAGAGGAAACATCAGGGGTAAAGGGGGATTCTTGCTAAACCTACCTGACAGGATCTTTTTGAAGGGAGGTCAGGGTGACCAGATATCACCTGGGGGTGGTGGGCTATGAGGACTTTGATTAGATGTAGAGGGTGGGGGATTCTGGCTAAACTGACTTAACAGGATTTTTGCTAAAATTGGGTGATCTAGAGAAAAACATGGGAATCCAAAGGTGGAGGCCTAGTTGAGAAGAATATTTCAGAGGAACCTGAGTTTGGAGTGAGAAAGTCCTGGTTGCAAATCCTAACTCCTTCATTAGGCATTGACCTGAATTAATTCCTTTAAGTTTTAGTTTATTCTTCTGCTAAGTAACTATATCCGTCTTGAGGGATTATTATAAAGATTAAGTAAAATAATACACACTTTGCACCAAGCAGGTATTTGATAAATGTTTGCTGAATCTTTCCCTTTTACACTTAGAGAGTATACTGATTCTCCTTTCTGAATTCTTAAGTTAGTGCCTATGTAGGGTGCTGGTTTCATTTAGGGCAACTCTAGTAATAATGGTGGTTAGCACTTACAGCACATCCCTTACACGGCAAGCTTTGTGCTAGGCTCTTCACAGTATTCACTCATTTAACCCTTCCTACAATCTTATAAGATAGGTGCTACTATTATCTCCATTTAGGTTAAGTAACTTACTCAAGGCTACAGAACTAGAAATGGTGAAACCAGGATTCAAAACCTAGTTCCTCAGTAAAAGTACCCAAGTCTGGCTTTCACCCTAGACATTCTGATTGAATCCATAAAGTATGTGGTCTGGATATCAAGGGTTTTGAAAGCTCCCCAGGTGATCCTAATGTGCAGCAAAGTTTGGGAACCTTGGCCAGGCTGTATTGCCTCCTGGTACCCTGCCTATATTGCAGAAGTGTCAATGTAGGACGAGAGCAAGGAGCCAGACCAGCTAGGGCAGGGATGTGGTTGAAGGGAAGAATTGAGGAGCAGACATGTGTAGAGAGGGAAGAGTAGGTAAAGGCATGGGCAACCTTGCCCTGTGCAACCCGATGAATTCCTGGTGACAGTGAATCTTTCCTATGACTGGCTGTCCAGCTGTGGGTCTAGGGCAGCACAACTGCAGTTGCTTTGCCAGTGCCAGCTCTCTGGGGTCCCCAAGGAGGGGCCTATCAGGCTTGTCCAGAGGGGCTGCTCATTGGTAGTGACACCGTACTCAGTGTGAACCCAAAGCGTCCTCTGTCATCCTGAGAGAATGAAAATGAAGCGGGGGCTTGGGATAAAGTCCCAAGTAGCATCCATGCTACACAAGAGAGTGGTGATCCTGCTATTCAGGTGTGTCGGGGGTAGTGCAGTGGACTGTATTGTTCCTCCAAAGTTCATGTGTTGAAACTCTAACCCCAAATGTGATTGTATGAGGAAATAGGGCCTTTAAGAGGGATAGTTAAGGTTAAATGAGATCATAAGGGCGGAGCCCTAATCAAGTACGACTGGTGTCCTTATGAGAAGAGGAGGAGACGCCAGAGACCTCTCTCTTTCCACGCATGCACAGAGGAAAAGTTATAGGAGGACACAGTAGGAAGATGACCCTCTACAAGCCAGAAAGACATGCTTCACCAGAAACCAATCCTGAGGGCACCTTGATCTTGGATTTTCAGTCTCCAGAACTGTGAGAAAATGAATTTATGTTGTTTAAGCCACCCAGTCTATTGTATTTTTGTTGTGATAGTACAAGTAGACTAATATAGGGAGTATTTAAACTTGGGGTCGTTAGTCTTGAGGATTAAAAGAAGATTTTTAGATACTATTTCTAAAGGAAACAGAAAAGCAGTTGACCTCAGTAATTAATAGAAGGACAGATTACAGTTCCTTTATTTCAGTCTGTATCATTTTTTAAAAATAAATCTATTTATTTATTTATTTATTTGACAGAGATCACAAGTAGGCAGAAAGGCAGGCAGAGAGATCGGAAGGGAAGCAGGTTCTCTGCTGAGCAGAGAGCCTGTTGCGGGGCTTGATCCCAGGACCCTGGGATCATGACCTGAGCCAAAGGCAGAAGCTTTAACCCACTTAGCCATCCAGGTGTCCCCCTTTATTTCAGTCTAATACACACACACAACACCCAAAACTAAAAATTACACATTTTCAAAAGATGCTTCAAGTGTACTATTTCTATTTTAAAAGGAAAATTTGGGGGTGCTTGGGTGGCTCAGTGGGTTAAAGCCTCTGCCTTAGACTCAGGTCATGATCTCAGGGTCCTGGGACTGAGCCCGATGTTGGGTTCTCTGCTCATCGGGGAGCCTGCTTCCCCCCGACTCTGCCTGCCTCTCTGCCTACTTGTGATCTCTGTCAAATAAATAAATAAAATCTTTAAAAAATTTTTAAAAATTAAAAAAATAAAAAGGAAAATTTGGTCTGGTCCTTTCCACTCTTGGATACTCATTGAAACTTCTGTAACCTTGCTTTGGGCTTTGAGACCATGTTTGGAGTTTCTGATCTGCTCCTGTTGCCACCTATAGCACAGCATTAATGAGAGAAAGGAGAATCTGCTTTCTCTGAAGGCATAGCCGTTCCCTAACTTCGACTGCTCAAGGCCTGCTGGGTCAAAGGAGATAGCATAGCCATCTGGAGGTGGGTGGGTTAGAATGGAGGTGGTCAGATGGGCTGCCATTGAATGTGAAACATTCATGTGAATTAGACAAAGTCTCTCCTATACTGTTAATTGAAATAAGGGCATGATATATTGAAGATGTTTGCTATATACCTAAAGTAACTCCTAAATGACAAAACAGGCCAATAAAGGAGATAAAATGGAACTAAAAATACTCAATCCGAGATCTGTCAGGAGGGGAAAAGAGAGCTAAGAACAAACGGGGCCAATAGAAAACAAATGGCAAGATGATAAATAGAAATGTAACCATACATACATCAAGATGTATCAGTTTGTGCACTTTACATGTGCCTGGTTTACTCTATGTTAGTTATACCTCGGTGCAGGTGTTAATAAAGTAAAAGAGGAGGATGTGGATCGCTCTTGAGATGCTAAGCTGTTCAGAGATATTGGTGTTAATGCATCTGAGCATTCTGTGTTCTTGTGTGTGTGTGAGTGTGACGGGTATGACTTTAAGATGAAAAGATGGCTTTTCTCACAAAACGTTCAAGAATTTGTCCACATTAGAGAGACTTGACCCTTCTTTGGCTGATGCTGCAGCTCATCATTTCAGGAGCTCCTCATTTTTAATAACCTTCACAGCCATTTTTTCTCACTGGAGATAATAAGTCTAATCATGTTGTATAGTCATGCCAAGACTGGACTCTCAATATTTGGTTGTTTCAAAATATCAAACTCGATGTCAAACAACAAGGAAGGGGCTAAAGGCACACTAAAGCCCTACAGACAATTCCAACAGAACACATGGAGAGTGAGACAATACTTCTTTTTATTATCATTGTATTAAACCACCAGACAGGTGTCTCTGTTGTCATAACCTGTGGTGAAAGTACCCAGATTTGGGATTAGAAAGATAGTAATCCTTGCTCTGCCCACTCCTGTGTGACTGTTGGCAAGACATTTATTATCCATGCCTCAGTTTCCTTATTTGCAAAATTAGGGTGACAATGATAATACCTACTCCACAGGGCTATTGGGAAACTTAAATGAGGAAATACATGTAAAACATTTAGAGCTGTGCTATCACACAGTTAAAGTGTAATGATGCCTATTGAAAAGTTAATCCATTTAGTTTTTTTCTTTCATTTATTGAGTGCTTACAATATGTAGTTCTGTGCTAGATGATGAGTATCGTGGTAAGTAAAATAGACATGGAATGGTCACTCATAAAGCAACACCTTGTACTATTTCTTGCTTGGTGAGATCTGTACATCAAAGTATAATTACCAACTTGAATAGTGTGACTAAGGAAAAGTGTGTGCTCTTGGGATATTTATTTTCTGGGGTCAAGGAATGCTTTCCTGAGGAAATGTTACTGGAACTGATATCTGAGGGTTGAGGAGTCAAGTTATTGAGGTGAAGAGGTGGAAGTAAGGGGAAAGTATATAAGTAGGCAACAGAATGGCACTTGCAAAAGTCCTGAGCCAAGGAGTATGGCACTTTAGAAGCTTTGGAGATCAAGCTCAGAGATCAAGTTAGTAGTTGGCCTTTGATGAGTCTAGAGAGTTAGGCAAGCACTAGATCATGCTGGGTCTGTACGTCATCATGTGAGATGGCAGTCCTTAATTTAAGGCCAGGGAGAAACCACTGGAAGATTTTAAGCAAGAAAATTATAAAAACAGGTTTGCATTTAGAAAAAAAAAATCACTTTGAAAAAAAATCACTTTGGCTACTGGGTGGGTTTAAACAGATTAAAAGAAGGAGGCCAAGTGAGGCTGAAGGAAGGGAGTTAAGATGTATAAGTGAGAGGTGATAAGTGGGCAGATCTGAGAGAAGATTAAGATACTGAACTTGGCAGGACTTGGTGGTATGGAAGTTATAGGTGTCAAAGCTAAACTTCTAGGTGGATACCATGCTGGAAGAGAACCAGGTTTGGGGGTAAACACGATGAGGCTTGTTTGCATGTATTAAGACTGAAGCACTCTAGAGAGACCAAACAGAGAAGCAGGAGAGGCAATTGACTCTACAGATCTGCAGTTCAGATAGCTGTGAGTCACACACTATTGGATGAAACAGGCATTCTTGGTGTAAAGACCTGGGCCCATCAAGTGAGAATGCCATGTTTCTGAATCTTTTATTCCAAGAACTTTGGATTCTGATATATACAGATTCTGATATATATGAATTCTCTGTTCTGTACCAGTAATGCCCAATCAATGTAGTAGATGAGTACTATTTTACCAACATGATGACTTAAGATCTGAAAGCAAAGCAGACTAATTTCCAGAGCCCTTGTACATATTTACTTTCTCAAGAATCTGTTTCCCATTTGTTCAAATAGGACTTGCAATCTGGGCAGGGCACAGCTGGTTTCTTATGTAACCAGAAGCAAATCTAACACTTGTCAAAGTGCTCACACTTCCAGCAAGGCAAAAGAGAAAATAATATTTCTTCTCAGAACTGAATTTTTTCCAGCATGCTTTTACACCTCTAATGCTCTTTCTAGTTAAATGAATGTTGATAGGGCTGATTAATAAGCAGCAGGTAATATTGCTAAAAGGGCCAGGATTTTGTCGAACTCAAATATACATTTTCTTATAGGTAGTAACCCTGTATTTTCCACATTAAAAAAAGAAACAGAAAAACATTTTAAGAATATCATGTAATGCTTCCACAAGTCAGAGTTAAGATGCCACTGAAAAACTTCCCCCAAAATGTAGGGGAAGAATTAGTTCATTAGACTCCAGTACTTGTGATACATTAAATTTAGGAATGATGGCTATTGGAATGTAACACAAACTATGTTGAAATGTCATAGCTAGAATCCTGTTATTAAAAAGTGACTGTGGTAAATGAAAATGAAAGTTCAACTTACCAAGATTTGTAGGATGCAGTGAAAATAGTGCTTAGAGAAAATTTATAACATCTAAATGCATAAATTAGAAAAGATGATATGTCTAAAATCAATAAGCTTCCACCTTAGGAAACTAGAAAAAGAAGAGCAAATTGAATCTAAAATACCAGAAGAAGAAGAAGAAGAAAAAAAAAAAAACAATAAAAATCAGAGCAAAAATCAATGAAGTTGAAAACAAATCCCTAGAGAAAATCCAACAAAATCAAAAGCTGGATCTTTGAAAAGACAATAAGCCTCTAGCTAGGCTGACTAAGAAAAAAGAACACACAAGTTACAAAAATTAAAGAGGAGACATCATCAGAGATCCCATGGATATTGAAAGGATAATAAAGGAATACTATGAAAATTTTATGCCTGCAGATTTGACTGGGTTATTGGCTAAAATGGGTCAATTCCATGAAAGACACAATCTGTCAAAACTTCCACAAGAAGAAACAGACTGTTTGAATAGGTCCATATCTATTAAAGAAATTGAATCAAAATTAATAACCTTTCACACAGAAAGGACAAAGCTCAAAAAGGCAATTGTGAAAACCACTAGACAGATGTGACTCAAGGGGTCCTCAATAAAATGAACAGCTGATTTTTAATCAGATGTTATGGAGGTCAGAAGCAGTGGGATGAAGTATTCAAAGTGGTGAAAGAAAAAGATTGTCAACCAGCGATAGTATATGTGGCAGAACATCGTATCAAAAAGAAGGAGAAATCAAGACATTCAAGATGAACAAAAACAGATGTTATTGTTAGCATACCTGCCCTACCAGAAAAATATTAAAGGAAGTCCTTCAGGTTGAAATGGTATTTAGAGAGTAATTTGAATTCATATGAAGAAATGAAGGACACTGATAACTACATGGGTAAATATAAAAGATGGTATAAATGTGGTTTTTATTTACTATGTTTGTTTTTCTATCCGATTTAAAAGACAATTACAGGGCGCCTGGGTGGCTCAGTGGGTTAAGCTGCTGCCTTCGGCTCAGGTCATGATCTCAGGGTCCTGGGATTGAGTCCTGCATCGGGCTCTCTGCTTTGCAGGGAGCCTGCTTCCTCCTCTCTCTCTCTCTGTCTGCCTCTCTGCCTACTTGTGATCTCTCTCTGTCAAGTAAATAAATAAAATCTTTAAAAAAAAATAAAAGACAGTTACATATATCAATATAGGAATGCCTTAGAGATACTATGAGTTTGGGTCCATACCACTGCAAGAAAGTGAATATCACAATAATTGAGTCAAGTGAATTGTTTGGTTTCCCAATGCATAAAAAGTTATGTTTATACTCTACTGTAGTCTGTTAAGTGTGTAATAACTTTATGTCTAAAAAATCAATGTACATAACTTATTCAAAAGTTACTTTATTGCTAAAAAATTGCCAACCATCATCTGAGCTTTCAGCAAGTCATACTGATCACAGGTCATCATAACAAATGTAATAATAATAATATGGACCCTCAACTCTATGCTCAATTAATCTTCAAGAAACAGGAAAAAATATACAGTGGAAAAAAGACAGTCTCTTCAATAAATGGTGCTGGAAAAACTGGACAGCTATATGTAGAAGAATGAAACTCGACCATTCTCTTACACTGTACACAAAGATAAACTCAAAATGGATAAAAGACCTCAATGTGAGACAGGAATCCATCAGAATCCTGGAGGAGAACATAGGCAGTAATCTCTTTGATATCAGCCACAGCAACTCCTTTCAAGATATGTCTCCAAAGGCAAAGGAAACAAAAGCGAAAATAAACTTCTGGGACTTCATCAGGATCAAAAGCTTCTGCACAGCAAAGGAAACAGTCAAGAAAAGAAAGAGGCCACCCACGGAATGGGAGAAGATATTTTCAAATGACAGTACAGACAAAAGGTTCATATCCAGGATCTATAATGAACTCCTCAAACTCAACACACACAAAACAGGCAATCATATAAAAAATGGGCAGAAGATATGAACAGACACTTCTCCAATGAAGACATACAAATGGCTATCAGACACATGAAAAAATGTTCATCATCACTAGCCATCAGGGAGATTCAAATTAAAACCACATTGAGATATCACCTTACACCAGTTAGAATGGCCAAAATTAGCAAGACAGGAAACAACATGTGTTGGAGGGGATGTGGAGAAAGGGGAACCCTCTTACAGTGTTGGTGGGAATGCAAGTTGGTGCAGCCACTTTGGAGAACAGTGTGGAGATTCCTCAAGAAATTAAAAATAGAACTTCCCCATGACCCTGCCATTGCACTCCTGGGTATTTACCCCAAAGATACAGATGCCGTGAAAAGAAGGGCCATCTGTACCCCAATGTTTATAGCAGCAGTGGCCATGGTTGCCAAACTGTGGAACGAACCACGATACCCTTCAATGGACGAATGGATAAGGAAGATGTGGTCCATATACACTATGGAGTATTATGCCTCCATCAGAAAGGATGAATACTCAACTTTTGTAGCAACATGACAGGACTGGAAGAGATTATGCTGAGTGAAATAAGTCAAGCAGAGAGAGTCAATTATCATATGGTTTCACTTACTTGTGGAGCATAACAAATAGCATGGAGGCATGGGGAGTTAGAGAGGAGAAGGGAGTTGGGGTAAATTGGAAGGGGAGGTGAACCATGAGAGACTATGGACTCTGAAAAACAATCTGAGGGGTTTGAAGTGGGGGGGGTGTGGGAGGCTGGGGTACCAGGTGTTGGGTATTATAGAGGGCACGGATTGCATGGAGCACTGGCTATGGTGAAAAAATAATGAATACTGTTATGCTGAAAATAAATAAATTAAAAAAAAGAATAACAAAACAGTTTAGATGTCATGAAAGTGGAAGATTAGGAGTGCAGTTAAGTTTAGTAATGATATTTTTGATTCATATGCTATGTCCTAGGCTAGACAATATTTTTAATTTCTCACAGTCTTGAACCTTAATCCTTGAAGGGTAATTCAAGTTTTAGAGTTTACATACTGCAGTTTGTTTGGGGTGGCAATTTGCCATTGACTTGCCTCTGGGTTCTTTTGTATTCTTCCAGCTGGGGGACTTAAAGGTGGCCATTTATTAACTCCAGGTCTATATACGGCCACTGAAACAACTGGGTTTCAATCAAATCTTTTAAAAATCCAAACAACCAGTTTTTATGCTGTTGATCAGATTGATTTAAGGCATCAGTTGCTTCTGTTCTAACTGGGTAACTGAACAACTTCTCTTTCCTTCTTTCTTTCTCTTTCTCTCTCTGAGAGTTTCCCTTTGGAATAGCAGAAAGAGGATAGCATTCTAGTACCAACTCTTCCCCCTCTATCGGATGCTTGACAAGTTTTTTAACCTCTCAGACCTCCATGTTCTCATCTGTAAATAGAGAAAAAAAAAACACTTCACGGATTTGTTTGGAACATTAAATAAGAGATATGTGACCTTTGACACACATTTGGTATACAATAAATGTGAATTTCTTCCCTGTTTAAAAAAAATGTAATAATAAAAAAGTTTAAAATATTATTGAGAATTACCAAAATGTGACAGAGAGATATGAAATGAGCAAATGCTGTTGGAATAATGGTGCTGATAGACTTGCTCAATGCAAAGTAGCCCATACCTTCAATTTGTAAAACACATGGTATTTGAGAAGTGCGATAAAATGTATGCCTATGATAGGGATGTGATAGGGATGTTATAGGGATGTAGTGTATACCTTGATGACTATAGCTAATGCTGCTATATGATATATAGAAAATTTGTTAAGATGGTAAATCCTGAGACTCCCCTCTAGCAAGAAGAAATTTTTTTCTTTTTTTTCTTATTTTTATGGTATTTGTATGAGAACCTATCTGTTGTATTAGTTGAAGCTATTATGGTAATCATTTCACAACATATAAAAACGAAACCATCATGCTATATGCCTTAAACTTAAACAGTGATATATGTTAATTATTTCTCAATAAAACTGGAAAAATGTGAAAAGATAATCCACAGAATAGGAGAAAATATTTGCAAATCATGTCTGTTAAGAATCTAGTATCCAGAAGACATAAAGAACTCTTAGAGTTCGGGGGGAGGAGTCAAGATGGCAGAGAAGTAGCAGGCTGAGACTGCTTCAGCTAGCCGGAGATCAGCTAGATAGCTTATCTAAAGATTGCAAACACCTGAAAATCCATCGGCAGATCGAAGAGAAGAAGAACAGCAATTCTGGAAACAGAAAAACAACCGCTTTCTGAAAGGTAGGACCGGCGGAGAAGTGAATCCAAAGCGACGGGAAGACAGACCCCGGGGGGAGGGGCCGGCTCCCGGCAAGCGGCGGAGCAACGGCGCACAAAATCAGGACTTTTAAAAGTCTGTTCCGCTGAGGGACATCGCTCCAAAGGCTAAACCGGAGCGAAGCCCACGCGGGGTCAGCGTGGCCTCAGGTCCCGCAGGGTCACAGAAGGATTGGGGGTGTCTGAGTGTCGCAGAGCTTGCGGGTATTGGAACGGGAAAACCGGCTGCAGAGACAGAGCCGACAGTAAGCTCACAGCTCGGTATTATCTTGAACCGGTCGCAGGTTCGGTGAGCTCGGAGCGCGGCCGGAGGTCAGGCAGACGGGAGTAACTGGGTGCTGTTCTCTGAGGGCACACTGAGGAGTGTGGCCCTGGGCTCTCGGCTCCTCTGGGCCGGAGACCAGGAGGCCGCCATTTGTATTTCCGCCCTCCGGAACTCTACGGAAAGCGCTCAGGGAACAAAAGCTCCTGAAAGCAAACCCGAGCGGATTACTCACCCCGGCCCCGGGTAAGGGCGGTGTATTTCCGCCTGGGGCAAAGACACTTGAGAATCACTACAACAGGCCCCTCCCCCAGAAGATCAACAAGAAATCCAGCCGAGACCAAGTTCACCTACCAAGGAGTGCGGTTTCAATACCAAGGAGAGCAGCAGAATTCCAGAGGAGGAGAAAGCCAAGCACGGAACTCATGGCTTTTTCCCTGTGATTTTTTTTTAGTCTTGCAGTTAATTTAATTTTTTTCTTTTTCATTCTTTGTTGTTTTTTTTCTCACCTTCGGGTAAATTTTTTTTTTTAACTGTTCCTTTCTCTTTTTTAACGATTTTTTACTAGTTTATCTAATATATATATTTTTTCTTTTTTACATTTTTCTTAGGTGTTTTCCTTTTATTTAATTCTTTTCTTTTTTTTTCTTTTTTCTTTTTTTTTTTTTCTTTCTTCCTTTTTGAACCTCTTTTTATCCCCTTTCTCCCCCCTCACGATTTTGGATCTCTTCTAATTTGGTTAAAGCATATTTTCCAGGGGTTGTTGCCACCCTTTTAGTATTTTACTTGCCCCTTCATATACCCTTATCTGGACAAAATGACAAGACGGAAAATTCAACACAAAAAAAAGAACAAGAGGCAGTACCGAAGGCTAGGGACCTAATCAATACAGACATTGGTAATATGTCAGATCTAGAGTTCAGAATGACAATTCTCAAGGTTCTAGCCGGGCTCGAAAAAGGCATGGAAGATATTAGAGAAACCCTCTCGAAAGATATAAAAGCCCTTTCTGGAGAAATAAAAGAACTAAAATCTAACCAAGTTGAAATCAAAAAAGCTATTAATGAGGTGCAATCAAAAATGGAGGCTCTAACTGCTAGCATAAATGAGGCAGAAGCAAGAATTAGTGATATAGAAGACCAAATGACAGAGAATAAAGAAGCTGAGCAAAAGAGGGACAAACAGCTACTGGACCACGAGGGGAGAATTCAAGAGATAAGTGACACCATAAGACGAAACAACATTAGAATAATTGGGATTCCAGAAGAAGAAGAAAGAGAGAGGGGAGCAGAAGGTATACTGGAGAAAATTATTGGGGAGAATTTCCCCAATATGGCAAAGGGAACGAGCATCAAAATTCAGGAGGTTTAGAGAACGCCCCTCAAAATCAATAAGAATAGGCCCACACCCCGTCACCTAATAGTAAAATTTACAAGTCTCAGTGACAAAGAGAAAATCCTGAAAGCAGCCCGGAAAAAGAAGTCTGTAACATACAATGGTAAAAATATTAGATTGGCAGCTGACTTATCCACAGAGACCTGGCAGGCCAGAAAGAGCTGGCATGATATTTTCAGAGCACTAAACGAGAAAAACATGCAGCCCAGAATACTATATCCAGCTAGGCTATCATTGAAAATAGAAGGAGAGATTAAAAGCTTCCAGGACAAACAAAAACTGAAAGAATTTGCAAATACCAAACCAGCTCTACAGGAAATATTGAAAGGGGTCCTCTAAGCAAAGAGAGAGCCTACAAGTGGTAGATCAGAAAGGAACAGAGACCATATACAGTAACAGTCACCTTACAGGCAATACAATGGCACTAAATTCATATCTCTCAATAGTTACCCTGAATGTTAATGGGCTAAATGCCCCTGTCAAAAGACACAGGGTATCAGAATGGATAAAAAAACAAAACCCATCTATATGTTGCCTCCAAGAAACTCATTTTAAGCCCGAAGACACCTCCAGATTTAAAGTGAGGGGGTGGAAAAGAATTTACCATGCTAATGGACATCAGAAGAAAGCAGGAGTGGCAATCCTTATATCAGATCCATTAGATTTTAAGCCAAAGACTATAATAAGAGATGAGGAAGGACACTATATCATACTCAAAGGGTCTGTCCAACAAGAAGATTTAACAATTTTAAATATCTATGCCCCCAACGTGGGAGCAGCCAACTATATAAACTAATTAATAACAAAAGCAAAGAAACACATCAACAATAATACAATAATAGTAGGGGACTTTAACACTCCCCTCACTGAAATGGACAGATCACCCAAGCAAAAGATCAGCAAGGAAATAAAGGTCTTAAACGACACACTGGACCAGATGGACATCACAGATATTTTCAGAATATTTCATCCCCAAGCAACAGAATACACATTCTTCTCTAGTGCACATGGAACATTCTCCAGAATAGATCACATCCTCGGTCCTAAATCAGGACTCAACCGGTATCAAAAGATTGGGATCATTCCCTGCATATTTTCAGACCACAATACTCTAAAGCTAGAACTCAACCACAAAAGGAAGTTTGGAAAGAACCCAAATACATGGAGACTAAACAGCATCCTTCTAAAGAATGAATGGGTCAACCGGGAAATTAAAGAAGAATTGAAAAAAATCATGGAAACAAATGATAATGAAAATACAACGGTTCAAAATCTCTGGGACACAACAAAGGCAGTCCTAAGAGGAAAATATATAGCGATACAAGCCTTTCTCAAGAAACAAGAAAGGTCTCAGGTACACAACCTAACCCTACACCTAAAGGAGCTGGAGAAAGAACAAGAAAGAAACCCTAAGCCCAGCAGGAGAAGAGAAATCATAAAGATCAGAGCAGAAATCA
Source organism: Mustela nivalis (assembly GCF_964662115.1). Lineage (NCBI taxonomy): Eukaryota > Metazoa > Chordata > Mammalia > Carnivora > Mustelidae > Mustela > Mustela nivalis. Next base: position 74,058,315 of record NC_139027.1, on the reverse strand, counting down.
ATGAAATAGAAACCGAAAAAACAATAGAACAAATCAATGAAACTAGGAGCTGGTTCTTTGAAAGAATTAATAAAATTGATAAACCCCTGGCCCGACTTATCAAAAAGAAAAGAGAAAGGACCCAAATAAATAAAATCATGAATGAAAGAGGAGAGATCACAACTAACACCAAAGAAATACAAACTATTATAAGAACATACTATGAGCAACTCTACGGCAATAAATTTGACAATCTGGAAGAAATGGATGCATTCCTAGAAACATATAAACTACCACAACTGAACCAGGAAGAAATAGAAAGCCTGAACAGACCCATAACCAGTAAGGAGATTGAAACAGTCATTAAAAATCTGCAAACAAAAAAAGCCCACGGCCAGACGGCTTCCCGGGGGAATTCTACCAAACATTTAAAGAAGAACTAATTCCTATTCTCCTGAAACTGTTCCAAAAAATAGAAATGGAAGGAAAACTTCCAAACTCATTTTATGAGGCCAGCATCACCTTGATCCCAAAACCAGACAAGGATCCCACCAAAAAAGAGAGCTATAGACCGATATCCTTGATGAACACAGATGCGAAAATACTGAACAAAATACTAGCCAATAGGATTCAACAGTACGTTAAAAGGATTATTCACCACGACCAAGTGGGATTTATTCCAGGGCTGCAAGGTTGGTTCAACATCCGCAAATCAGTCAATGTGATACAACACATCAATAAAAGAAAGAACAAGAACCATATGATACTCTCAATAGATGCTGAAAAAGCATTTGACAAAGTACAGCATCCCTTCCTGATCAAAACTCTTCAAAGTGTAGGGATAGAGGGCACATACCTCAATATCATCAAAGCCATCTATGAAAAACCCACCGCAAATATCATTCTCAATGGAGAAAAACTGAAAGCTTTTCCGCTAAGGTCAGGAACACGGCAGGGATGTCCATTATCACCACTGCTATTCAACATAGTACTAGAGGTCCTAGCCTCAGCAATCAGACAACAAAAGGAAATTAAAGGCATCCAAATCAGCAAAGAAGAAGTCAAATTATCACTCTTCGCAGATGATATGATACTATATGTGGAAAACCCAAAAGACTCCACTCCAAAACTGCTAGAACTTATACAGGAATTCAGTATAGTGTCAGGATATAAAATCAATGCACAGAAATCAGTTGCATTTCTCTACACCAACAGCAAGACAGAAGAAAGAGAAATTAAGGAGTCAATCCCATTTACAATTGCATCCAAAACCATAAGATACCTAGGAATAAACCTAACCAAAGAGACACAAAATCTATACTCAGAAAACTATAAAGTACTCATGAAAGAAATTGAGGAAGACACAAAGAAATGGAAAAATGTTCCATGCTCCTGGATTGGAAGAATAAATATTGTGAAAATGTCTATGCTACCTAAAGCAATCTACACATTTAATGCAATTCCTATCAAAGTACCATCCATCTTTTTCAAAGAAATGGAACAAATAATCCTAAAATTTATATGGAACCAGAAAAGACCTCGAATAGCCAAAGGGATATTGAAAAAGAAAGCCAACGTTGGTGGCATCACAATTCCGGACTTCAAGCTCTATTACAAAGCTGTCATCATCAAGACAGCATGGTACTGGCACAGAAACAGACACATAGATCAATGGAACAGAATAAAGAGCCCAGAAATAGACCCTCAACTCTACAGTCAACTAATCTTCGACAAAGCAGGAAAGAATGTCCAATGGAAAAAAGACAGCCTCTTTAATAAATGGTGCTGGGAAAATTGGACAGCCACATGCAGAAAAATGAAATTTGACCATTTCCTTACACCACACACAAAAATAGACTCAAAATGGATGAAGGACCTCAATGTGCGAAAGGAATCCATCAAAATCCTTGAGGAGAACACAGGCAGCAACCTCTTCGACCTCTGCCACAGCAACATCTTCCTAGGAACAACGCAAAAGGCAAGGGAAGCAAGGGAAAAAATGAACTATTGGGACTTCATCAAGATCAAACGCTTTTGCACAGCAAAGGAAACAGTTAACAAAATCAAAAGACAACTGACAGAATGGGAGAAGATATTTGCAAACGACATATCAGATAAAGGACTAGTGTCCAGAATCTATAAAGAACTTAGCAAACTCAACACCCAGAGAACAAATAATCCAATCAAGAAATGGGCAGAGGACATGAGCAGACATTTCTGCAAAGAAGACATCCAGATGGCCAACAGACACATGAAAAAGTGCTCCATATCACTCGGCATCAGGGAAATACAAATCAAAACCACAATGAGATATCACCTCACACCAGTCAGAATGGCTAAAATCAACAAGTCAGGAAATGACAGATGCTGGCGAGGATGCGGAGAAAGGAGAACCCTCCTATACTGTTGGTGGGAATGCAAGCTGGTGCAGCCACTCTGGAAAACAGCATGGAGGTTCCTCAAAATGTTGAAAATAGAACTGCCCTATGACACAGCAATTGCACTATTGGGTATTTACCCTAAAGATACAAACGTAGTGATCCAAAGGGGCACGTGCACCCGAATGTTTATAGCAGCAATGTCCACAATAGCCAAACTATGGAAAGAACCTAGATGTCCATCAACAGATGAATGGATCAAGAAGATGTGGTATATATACACAATGGAATACTATGCAGCCATCAAAAGAAATGAAATCTTGCCATTTGCGACAACATGGATGGAACTAGAGCGTATCATGCTTAGCGAAATAAGTCAAGCAGAGAAAGACAACTATCATATGATCTCCCTGATATGAGGAAGTGGTGATGCAACATGGGGGCTTAAGTGGGTAGGAGAAGAATAAATGAAACAAGATGGGATTGGGAGGGAGACAAACCATAAGTGACTCTTAATCTCACAAAACAAACTGAGGGTTGCTGGGGGGAGGGGGTTTGGGAGAAGGGGGTGGGATTATGGACATTGGGGATGGTATGTGCTTTGGTGAGTGCTGTGAAGTGTGTAAACCTGGTGATTCACAGACCTGTACCCCTTGGGATAAAAATATATGTTTATAAAAAATAAAAAATTAATTTAAAAAAAAAGAACTCTTAGAGTTCAATAGAAAAAAGACCAATAACCGAATTGAAAAATAGACAAGTTTTAAACAGAAATTTCCCCAAAGAAGATACACAAATGGCCAAGAAGCATATGAAAAGATGCTATGAGAGAAATGTAAATAAAAATCACAGTGAGATAACACTTCACACCCACAAGGAGGGCTATAATAAGAGAGACAGACAATAGCAAGTGTTGACAAGATATGGAGAAGATGGAACATTTATATGTTGCTGGTGGGAATATAAAATGGTGCACCCACTTTGAAAAGTCTGGCAATTCTTCAAATGTTAAAATAGAGTTAGCCTATGTCCCAGCAATTCCACTCCTAGTTATAAACTCAAGGGAATTGAGAACATATGTTCACAACATTTTCCAGAATAGGTCACATGTTAGGCCCCAATATTATTGATACAGTCCAGAAGACTGAAATCATGTCATACATCTTTTCCATCCACAGTGGTATGAAAATAGAAATATCTCAAGAGAAAAGTCTTCAAAGAATGCAAAAACGTGGAGGCTAAATAACATGCTACTAAACAATAAATGGTTTCAACCAAAAAGTCAAAAAGAGAAATAAAAAATACATGGAGACAAATGACAATGAAAACACAGTGGTTCAAAATCTTTGGAATGCAGCAAAAGCTATTCAAAGAGGGAAGATTATAACCACACAGGCCCACCTCAAGAAGCAAGAAAAATCTCAAGCTAACCTTACATGTAAAGGAGCCAGAAAAAGAAGAACAAACAAAGCCCAAAGCCAGGAGAAATAAGGACATAATAAAAATTCAAACAGAAATAAATGAAGTAGGGACTTAAAAAAACAACAGAGCAAAGAAACCAACTTGTTCTTTGAAAAGATCAAAAAAATTGATAAGCCTTTTAGCTAAACTCACCAAAAAAAGAAGAGAGAATTCAAATAAATAAAATCTGGAATGATGGGAGAAATTCTAAACAATACCACAGAAATATAACAAATTGGGCAACCTAGAAGAAATGAATAAATTTCTAGGAACATATATCTTTGCAAAACTGAAGCAGGAAAAATAGAAAACTTGAACAGATCAATTACCAGCAATGAAATTGAATCAGTAATTAAAAAAAAAAATTCCAACAAACAAAAGTCCAGGACCAGATGGCTTCACAGGTGAATTTAAAGGAAGGTTAATACCTTTCTTTCTCAAAGTATCCAAAAAATAGAAAAAGAAGGCAACCTTCCAAACTGATTCTCCAAGGCCAACATTACTCTGATACCAAAACCAAATAAAGACACCACTAAAAAAGAAAACCAAAGGCCAATATCTTTGATGAACATAGATGCAGAAATCTTCAACCAAATATTAGCAAACTAGATCCAACAATCCATTAAGAAAATCTATTAAGAAAATCAATCACTGTGTTCAGGTGGGATTCATTCCAGTGAGGCAGCAGTGGTTCAGTATTCATAAATTGGTTAATGTGATGTATCACATTAACAAGAAAGGATAAATAACATATGCTTATCTCCATAGATTAAGGAAAAGCATTTGACATAGTACAATGTCCATTTATAATAAAATTCTCAACAAAGTAGATGTAGAGGGATCATATGTCAACAAAAGAAAGGCTGTATATGAAAAACTCATAGCCTACTCAGTGGTGAAAAATTGACAGCTTTTCTTCTAAGATCAGGAACAAGAAAAAGATGTCTACTCTCACCACTTTTATTCAACATAGTACTGGAAGTCCTAGTCACACATATTAGACAAGGGAAAAAAACATCCAAAATTGGTGAGGAAGAAGTAAAGCTTTCACTATTTGTAGATGACATGATACCATATAGAGAAAATCCTAAAGAGTCCATCAAAAAACTGCTAGAACTGATAAATGAATTCAGTGAATTTACAGTATGTAAAATTAACATACAGATCTATTACATTTCTATACACTAATAGTGAAGTAGAAGAATAAGAAAACAATTGCATTATGATTATAACAAAAAGAATAAACTTAATTAAGGAGATGGGAGAGCTATAATCTGAAAACTATAAAACATTGACAAAAGAAATCGAAGACAATGCAAACAAAAAGGTAGTCTGTGCTCATGGGTTAGAAGAACCAGTATTATTAAAATGTCCATACTATCCAAAGTAATCTAGACACTTAAAGCAGTCTCTATCAAAATACCAACATTTTTCACAGAACAAATAATTCTAAAATTTGTATAGAGCCACAAAAGACCCCAAATATACAAAGCAGTCTTGAAAAAGAACAACCACCCTGGAGGTATCACAATCCCAGATTTCAAGACCTATTACAAAGCTATACTAATCAAAACAATGTGATACTCCCCCAAAACAAACACAGTGATCAATGGAACAGAATAGAAAGTCCAGAAATAAACCCATGCTTTTATGGTCAGTTAATTTACAACAAAGGAAGCAAGAATATATAGTGAGAAGAAGATAATCTCTTCAACAAATGGTGTTGGGAATACTGGGCAGCTATGTGCAAAACAATGAAACTGGATCACTGTCTTATACCATACACACAAATAAACCTAAAGTGAATTAAGGACCAAATGTGAGACCTGAAGCCATGAAACTCCTGGAAGGAAACATAGGCAGTAATTTCTTTGACATCGACTAGAAACATTTTTCTAGATATGTCTTTTCTGGCAAGGGAAACAAAAGCAAAATTAAATTATTGGACTATGCTAAAATAAAAAAGTTTTTGCACAGTGGAGGAAACCATCAACAAAAGGGGAACCAACCTACTGAGTGAGAAAAGATATTTTGAAATGATACATCTGATAAGGGGTTAATATAAAAAATATATAAAGAATTTATACAACTCAACACATAAAAAAATCCAATTTAAAAATGGACAGAGGACCTGAAGATATTTTCCAAAGAAGATATACAGAGGGCCCACAGACACATGGAAAGATGCCTAACACCAGTAATCATCAGGGAAATGCAAAGTAAAACCACAGTGAAATATTACTTTGCACTTGACAGAATGGTTAGAATAAAAAAGGCAGGAAATAACAAGAGGATGTTAAAACAAAAAACAAACAAAAAAGGAATCCTTGTGCACTGTTGGTGGGGATGCAAATTGTACAACCATTGTGGAAAACAGTATGGAGGTTCCTCAAAAAATTAAAAACAGTACTGCTGTATAATCCAATAATTCCACTGCTGTGTATTTATCCAAGAAAACTAATTCAAAAATATACATGCCCCCTTTGTTTATTACAGCATTATTTTCAATAGTCAAGATATGGAAGAGACCCAAATGTCCATCAATGGATGAAAGGCTAAAGAAGACATGGTGTATATAACAATGGAATATTAGCCATAAAAAATAATGAAATCTTGCCATTTGCAACAATATGAATTGGCTTAGATTGTTTAGTGCTGAGTGAAGTCAGTAAGAGAAAGACATATGTCATATAATTTTACTCATATATGAAACTTAAATAAAACAAAGGAAAAAAGAGACAGACAAAAGCTGACTGGTGATTGCTAGAAAGGAGATTGGGGTGGGCGTAGGTGAAACAACTAAAGGGAATTAAGAGTACAGTTATCTTGGTGAACAACTATATAAAATAGTTGAATCCTATTGAAACTTGAAACTCCTGTAATACCATATATTATACTTGAATTTTAAGAAGTCCTTAAAAAGGCATAGGTTCACACAAAAACTAGTACATAAATGTGCATAGCATCATAATAGCCAAAAAACAAAAAAGTGGAAACAAATTTTTATTAAACTGATTAATAAATAAGCAAATGCAGTCTATCCCTACAGTGGAATATTATGCAGCCATAATAAGTTATGTGGCATGGATACATGTGACAGCACAGATTAACTTTGAAAGCATTATGTTATTTGAAACAAACCAGACCTAAAAGGCCATACATAGTGTGTAGGTTGCTGTTTACATGAAGGGTCCAGAACAGACAAATCCATAGAGTAAACTCATGGTAGGGAGAGGGTAAGGGAAATGGGGAGTGACTTCTTTTTTTTTTTTTTTTTTTAATATCACAAGTAGGCAGAGAAAAAGAGAGGAGGAAGCAGGCTCCCTGCTGAGCAGACAGCCCGATGCAGGGCTTGATCCCAGGACCCTGGGATCATGACCTGAGCTGAAGGCAGAGGCTTTAACCCACTGAGCCACCCAGGCGCCCCTGGGGAGTGACTTCTAATGAGCATAGGGTTTCTTTGTGGGGTGAGGAAGATGTGTTGGAATTAAATAGTAATGTTGGTTGCACAACCATGTAAATAAACTACAAACCACTTAACTGTGTACTTTTTAAAAAATATTTTATTTATTTATATGACTGACAGAGATCACAAGTGGGCAGAGAGGCAGGCAGAGGGAGGGGGGAAGCAGAGAGCCCGATGCGGAGCTCGATCCCAGGACCCTGAGATCATGACCTGAACCAAAGGCAGAGGCTTAACCCACTGAGCCACCCAGGTGCCCCTCAACTATATTCTTTAAAAGTGTTAGTTGTATAGTATATGAATTATATCTCAAAAAACAAGTTTTTAAAGAATACATGAAATAAATAGGCTGACAATTACCCCCCCCCCCAAACTCTGGCATTGGTGATGCAGGATCAAAAAAGTGGCACTATTTTAATTTCCCTATGGAAGCAGATTCAGATTTCTCTGTTGGCTTCATCCCAGTATCCACACACTGCTCTGTGGTTCCCATTATCACTACCATGTGACCCTCATGTTCTCAATCTAAAGTTTCCAAACTCTGCCAATCAGTCCCCTTCTCATTTTTTAATCTTGATATTCCACTTTATCCCAAGCATCTTGAATTGGTTTATCTTGCCACGTCATGCTATTTTTAAAGAAATAGTTGCCAGAGGTATAATTTGTTGCTTATGTCACGGATCCTTGACTATTTAGAGTTTATTTTAAATACTGTTGGAGATGAAGACACACTACAGTGTGGTTTTTGCAGTTCCTCTCTTGGAGTGTGTGCTCTGCCAGTGGTTTCTTCTCAGCCTCCGTGCAGGTCTGTTCCAGACTGACTGTTGCTCCTTATTTCTCAGCAGCCAGTTGCAGACCCTGGAGTTTAAACTTTCTACCTGCAGCTGCCTCATTCACAGCCCACCTGTAAAGCAAGTATTTTTCTCAGTTTCCTTTTTTCAGAATTAGGCAGAAGAGAAAGTAAGAGGAATGTGGAATGGTGTCCTTGAGATGTTAGCTCCTCTCCCACCTCCTGTCCACTGCTGGTGCTTTTTGGTCTTTATGTCTGCCTTTGCTCAATTTCCTTTCCCTCCTCCTTTCCCCCACTGAGGATTGTAGGAATTAGAGACACTCAGGGTTGAAATCATTTTTCCACTGGTTGACAAACAAGTTGGGTAAACCATGGAACTCTTTTCCACAGAGATTTTGCTTTGATTTTTACCTGCATTAAAGAGAGAAGTAAAAATCACTTAATGGTATTCCAGGGCCTAGAATTCATCCAAATTCTTTCCCATTGTATGCTAGTCCACTCAGGACTGACTCTACAACTGGCTATTTGACTTAGTGCCATATTAGAGATGTGACTTCAGTCATGTCACTACATCTTGTTCTTTGGCCCTCATGTGTATAACTCTTGGATCACTCAAGAGAACAGTTACCCAAACCTGCCTAGCAGGTCAGTTCTGTCGAATATGGTGGGTTACCATTCTCTCCCTCTGCCTCCCCTTTTCCCCTTTCTAGCTCCTGTGCAGTGCCGGGTAAATATGCTCAGCACATGGTGCTTTCACAACTGTAGATGAACAGCCAATATCTGTCAGTCAGCAAGTACAGTGAGCAAAGTATATGACTGCTGAGAGACAGGGTGCTCTCCTGAGCCATGCTGTAAACACGTCTTCTCGGTGCCCACTCCAGTGGGCTTCACTGTCTCACCTGCAGACAACCCTAGGCCCAACAGTTGCTGTCTGCTGACACGTGGCTGTCACTTGTCCTAACAGTTGCCACTTCTCTCTCTACCAGCTATCCTTAAATCATTCCTTTCTTCCTTCCTCCCCAACCTTCTTTCCCCCTCCCCCCCCCACCTCCCCTTTCTTCCCTTTCCTTCCCTTCCCTTCTTTCTTCCCTCCCTGTCCCCCGTCCTCTCTTCCTTCCCTCCCACGCCCCATCCCCCGTCCTTCCCTTGTTTCATTGGACACCACTTTTGGCTTCTTCTGAATCTTTCCTTTTCAACTACTTCACAGCATCCTTTGCCATGTCACTTCCCATGGGGTAGCCAAGTGTTGGCTTAGTGTCTCATGACACTCACAATGACAGGGAGGTTGGAAAATGTGTACCAAACTGTGGTCTGTCAGATAGAAGCCCTCCCAAATGTTTTATATAGAAAGGTTCTAGGACTATAGAACTTTAGGAAATAATATTTATGCCTCTACCTATGGTGAGTCCCACTGCTGATTCCTCAGACAAGTCCTGTGAAAAAGAACCTGTTGAAACTATTTTCAGCCTCCTCAAATTTTTTGCTAAGAAACCATCTTTCTGACTAAGAGCCACTGACATGTAGGAGAAGCAAGGTTCGTGGACCACAGTGTAAGAAACATTGAACTTGATGCTCTCTGAGGTTGGTTCCAGATCTAGAGCTCTAATTTATTCATTAGCTGATGGTCCTCTTGAGAGACTCATGGATATAACATGGCAGGAATGTGGTGCTGGACAAACAATCTTCAATGGAGGAGATGACTGTATTAATCAAGGTTCTTCAGAGAAACAGAATCAACAGGGTGTGTGTGTGTGTGTGTGTGTGTGTGTGTGTGTGTGTGAGTGTGAATGCAAAGAGAGAAAGAGGTTGAGACAGAGATGGATATATTTAAGGAACTGGCTCACATGAGTTTGGAAACTCCCAAGTCCAAACTCTGCAGGACACACCAACCTGCCTTCATAAGCTGGTGTTGCGTTTCAGGTCCCAAGGCAGTTTGCTGTCAGAATTCTCTTTTTCAGAGGACTTCAGTCTTTTTCCTATTAAAGGCCTTCAAGTGAATGGAGGAGGCTGTATCATGATATGGAGGGTAATCTGTTTTACCCAAAGTCTACTGATTTAAATGTCCTCTCACCTAAAAATACCTTCACAGAAATATCTAGAACGGTCTTTGACCAAATATCTGGGTACTGTGGCCCAGCCAAGTCCACACATTAGATTAACTATCGCCATGGGAAGGGCAGTTATGGTTATAAGTCCTTGGTGGCCATGAGCCACTAGGGAACGACACCTTAAGGGGAGGAGTAGGCACAGATAAACAGTGCCCAATTTGTCTTTTTGCTATGGCCCTGGCTATAGCAGTGATGTTTCAAAAGCATTTGCCAGTAGGTCTTGCGCATTAAAACATGTTTTGAGATTGACAAGTAGGATGGAGACAACCAGACACATTAATTCTGTGGCACAGAGGTGATCTGCTGTGTGCTTCTCCTGCGAGTAACTGAGAGAAAATATTTAGCAGTCTCTCACGTGGTGTAGGATGAGCTGAGTTCTCATTTCAGTGGTAAAGGAAGGTATTATACTAGGCTCTGTGGGTGAGGATTTATGTAACACTTTTAATTAAGATAACTCTAGGGGAATGGAAAGAACTCTTTAGTAAGTGACTCTAATGAGTGAATAACTCTTTTCCCCTCAACACCTGGGGAAGACAAGGCTCAGCCACTAATTGGTGTAATTAGCGCTGCAAGTGGGCAGATTTCCCCCCTTTTCTCCTTTCTTCAGCTTTGGAGCACCTAGGCTCTTTGTTTTTGCATGCTTTGCTGCCCCTCCTTTATTAAGTTCAGGTTGCTTTGGGGTTTTCCTTGATTCCCCTTTTCAGAGAGTAATTGGGAGCTTCAATCATGCCCCCAGGATCACTGTACTTGCCTGGTCCTGGGTGAAGCTAGGAGTCAAAAGTTAGTCTCTGGTTCTTTAAAATCCCTTGTTAGAATTGGCTTGATGTGTTTTTAGGAAGTCCTTTTGTGGTAAGCTTGAATTTGTCATTGAGAAAAGGCTCTTGACTTTTTAAAAGAAGGCAACCCCAAAGCAGAGCAGAAACATATGCTAATTTGTGTGTTGCTATGGATATAATTGAATGAAAATTTTATTTCAGACTACACCTGCTAATCAGAAACAAGGGAGGAGAATAAAGTAGGAAGAGGAGTCAAAGGCTTAGAATGTAATTAACAATAATTGAGGAAAAATAGTCACTCAAAGGGTTTTTCCAAGGAGGCTGATCCCACTGACAAAAATGGCTCTCTTCTCTTTGCTGTTTCCCTGTGATGCAGGAGAACCTCAGGGATCAGAAACTCTGGGGAGCCTCTGATTTGAGCTCCCTGTATAGGGAAAGAAGAGGCTTTGTGCATCACACAGAAACCAACTGCTGGTAACTGGGGACAGTGCACAAAGGGGTTTTTGATGCCAGGATGGCTTAAAGTTCAAAAGCCAAAACCAAGCTTCTTTCAGAAGTCCTAGCTCTAGTTGGCCTGAGTGTATTATTTAAAAGGTGTTCTATTAAAATCTGAGGATATGGTTCACATGTAGCCTAACTTGGCAAATCCTTTACATACAGTTGAGAAATGGTTGACTCTAAAGTGTTTTATTTCTTGAAATCCTATTCTGATTTTATATACCCTTATATATAATAATAGACAAGTATGGGTAGTGTTTTTGTTTCCCTGATATGGAGTGCTTTTTTTTTTTTTTTGTTAAAAGTATAATTGAACTTGAATCTGTATGTGGTAGAGGCATAACTGATGGGATCACCAAATCATAATTTAGAAAGCTCTTTCCCTATTGCTGTAGTTGCAAAGCTTGGTTGCACATTATAATCACCCAGGAAGATTTGAAAAATTTCAATATCCAGACCATTAAAAAAAATGGGTAGGGCCCAGGCATCAGTATTTTAAAAATTCGGAGAATTTCAGCATGCAGGGTTGAAACAACTTATCTAAGTGGAAATGAACTTTGTAGGTCTGGTGGACCTAGTATGTAGTGGTACGTTGTTTAAAAAAAAAACCCATCTCTTTGCCCAGCACCCTCTGCTCGTCGTCCTGGAGCTCTGCTGGTCTCAGTGGGACTAAAAGCTCAGGGTCTTTTCTGCCTTCCTTCCAGTGGCATTCAGATAAATGTTCGCCAGTCCACTCACTGCAGTAAAAAAGCTCTGATTTCCAGATTCTGTAAATACTCCAGCATGGTCAATTTTACCCTACCGGTGTGCTACCATGGAGCATAGGGTTGGGAGGAATGGTGTGTAGTGCGGTGCAAGCCCACTCTAGACACCAGTGCCTCCTTCTCAACTTTAGATTTGCTCACCCCTTCTTCTGTGCCCACCCCCAGATACTCCTTTAGGTGGCACTAGTGGTTTGAGGCAATGAATACTTTTCTGTTACATGGTGTTCTGCTCAGCTAACAGAGCACCTCCCCCCCCTACTTAAAGAGTATAGATGACCTTTGGAAAACACCAAGGGAAGGAGTAGAAGGCTGGGACTATTTGGACAATTATCATTCTGGTTGTACTTTAACCTGTGAGCCTGTCTACGGTAAGTTATAGATATAGCTCTAGGTGCTCGAGCTGACTATAGGAGGTTACTGAGCCTGCTGAGTTGAGGGCCAGGCTCTAAATCAGAATAAATTCACTAAAGCTGACAGCAGAGCTCCTGGAAGGCAGCCTGCCAGCCTTCTCTGTGATGGACTTCTACCTCAACACAAGTTACATGCCCCTAATTCTCATTCCCACTCACCACAAAGCACTTTCACATGACTTTTCTCATTGAATCCTTTCAACACACTTAGGAAGGCCAAGCAGACACTATCTTCAATCTGCAGGTGGAGAATTCTGCTGAAACTCAGGTTAAGTGCTGTGACTCACCTAGGTTTGAGCAACTTAGCCAAGTCATAAGTGGTGGAGTCATGACTTGAACCCAAAACTTCTGACCCCAAGTTTAATGCTCTCCTGACACATGGCCTTGGTCTGTTAGCCATCTCCTCAGACACATGGGGTAAGGCAACTTAGGTAGAGAAGGAAGTAGGATGAAAGCAGCAGATTCCTGCATTCTGGTCTTGTGAACTAATTCTTTGCCAGTCCTGATTTGGAAAGCATGCTTCTGGAAATGAATGTGATCTGACAAAGAACATGTTCCAGTTCAGTAAATACTAAGTTGAGGGTGCAGTACAAATGACTTCTAGAATATGAACTGCACTGATGAACTGTAATTCCAAAACTATCAGGAACAACCTCTGTTGAGAACGAGTCAAACTTAGAGGACACCTGGGACTCCAAGAAGTGGCTTCAGAAATATGGCTTGAAAGCCCAGAAGCTGACCTTTTATGATGTCCTTGCTGACTGCTGCTTCCGCCATGCTGATGGAGTCATTGATGTGAAAGCCAAACCAGAGGATGAGTCCGTGCAGACCAGTGCGGTGAGTGAAGTGAACTGCTGGGCCGGGCTGTGGCTTCTCTTGATGTTCTGGCTAGGGAAGGCCTCCCTCAGATCAGAACCCAGGGCAAGACCAAGGTGAGAGCATGAAAGGAAACCAGCTTGGTTTCCCTGAAGGAAGATACCCTTGTGTTTCCCATCTTGCACATCTCTGAATGGTACATGGGGGGTGTGGAGACCAAGTCTGGGAATGGTTTCTGAATATAAGTGGATTATAAAGTAATCATACATAAACCAGGAGCTGGGTTCTTAGGAGTTCAGGCATTATGAGTCTCAGAATTATTCAGCCTTTACAAAGGAGAAGCCCTCTTTTCCCCCATATTGAATGGAAGAGAGAAACTGGTGGTGAAGACGCCTGAAGCAGGCATCTCTATGGTCCTCTTGGATTGCTACTTTCTTAAAGATGCATTAGTCTCTTGACTATGGGCAGCATATTGTGGATTCCCAGTAAATATAAGAGATTATAGCACTGGAAAGGTGTATATTTAAAACTTTTGAAAGGTATAGTTCCATTGTGTCAATAGGTCTGAAAGGAATAACAGCTTCTCAAAGTGCCGAACTCTGGCTCACAATTGAAGGATAATGAACGAGTGGCTCCTAAAACTTTAGCACACATGAGTCAATGGGTTTGAGGTGGGGCCCAGATGCTGCCGAGGCTGCTGGTCCAGAGGCCATACTTGGAGAAACACTGATGTGTAGACAGACTCAGAAAACTATCAAAAGTTTAGGATTATGGAAAGATGAGAAGGTACCATACTATGAAACAAAATCAGAATAAAGTGATATTCTGTTTCTAAAACTGAAGGAACGTTCTTTTAGAGGGAAATAAAGGCCCAGGTCCACATTATGAAGGGAAAACCCAAGTGTGAGCAACAGAGAACAGGCTGCTGGAGAGGAAATCAAGGTCCTCAGATACACTGTCACTTTATGTGTTCTCCGAAGCTCCAATTCAGTGTCACCACTGAGATGTTTGTCGGTCCTACAGAGGTGAAACCCCAGTTTCTTTGCCACCCCTTAGACTGGCTGGCTGATGGGCTCAATAAGTCTTCCTGAGGAAAGGCCTTTCCTTGGGGGCTCCATCAGCCGCACCTGCAGTGTTTTAATGCTCTTGTTGCCATGTGTTTACAATGAACTACAAGGAGGACAGTGTAAAAACTGGATGAGAAAAATGCAGAACTGGGGCACTTGGGAGGCCCAGTTGGTTAAGTGTCCGACTCTTGATTTCGACTCACGTCATGATTTCCATGTCGTGAGACTGAGCCCAGCAATGGACTCCACTCTGAGTATGGAGCCTGCTTAAGATTCTCTCTCTCCCTCTGCCACTTGCATTCTCTGACTCTCTCAAAAAAAATAAATGTATAAAAAGGAAATGAAAAGAAAAAGAAAAATGCAAAATTGACGGAAGAGTTGTTTCCTGGCTTGTGGACCAGGATGCGGAGTAATTGCCATGTTGCAGGGAAATCTCATTTGTGGATTTCCTCCCCCAGCACAGTTTTCTGATTTTGTAGTCATTATTCAGTAATGTTTTTAGTTCAGGAAATTGTATGTAAGTAGATTTTCACTTTTAAAATACAATACATTAGGCCCTGAATATTTACAAATACCAGTGCCTGTCAGTTGAAACCTAGCTTACCGCAAGCTGGTGATGTTGTGTCATGTTCAAGCCTGTTCAAGCCTGTATCTAAGACTGGTTTCTCCTTATTCTTTCTTGGCAATTTTGAATGAAATCTTACAGGGATGGTTTTCAGAGTCTGGCTTATAAATGAGGAATTTTACCTCAAATTTCTTTTGCTAAAAAATAATAGAGAAGTAGAAGTTGAGAAGTGTACAGAACAGCTGTCTTCATTCACAGACATTGATGAATAAGGGAAAGTTTTATTTTCAGTATTTGGGGCTACATATCTGAACCTAGATTTACACCTAAATTTGTGATGTGTGTGAGGTAGGGAATAATGAATGTGTCAAATAAGTTGATTATTGAGGGTTCCCTCAGCCCCTTCAAACTTGAAACTATAAAAACTGGTTTGTAGGGATGGATCCAAGTACCTTGTTTACACTGAGAAATAAGTGACTAAGAAGGCCTTGCTCTGTGTTGTTTCTAAGATAGATGAACATGTATGAGGAGGAGACAAAAATGCATTTCCCATTAGAGGATTCAGGCAAAGTTGGGGGCACCCCTAAGTCACATTTCATTCATAAGTACTGATGCTGCTGGTGCACAAAGCCGGCCTTGATGTTCACAAACCCACCTAGTCTCACCATTTATTCCTCTAACAGATATTTACTGAGCTTTTAGTAGGTGTCAGGCCGTGTGGTCTGGATTTGGCGTGAGAAGACCCCATGGAAATGCTACTTCTCCAGTTACTGATTATGAGATCCTGAGCAAATAATTTCACTGTTTTGAGTCTTACTTTCCACATCCGTAAAATGAGTGGTATAAAATCCAAATTTAAAAATGCATGTCTGGGCACAGGGCCTGGTTAGGAGATGTCCGGTAGATGCTACCTTCCTTCTTTTTATAGATTGCAAACATTGTGAATCAGAAATAAGCATTTATGGAATGCTTGGGTGCTTGATACATAAGGTGAATATTTGTGCTGTCTTAGCACACACAAGAAGACAAAGTTAAGGGGTCTCTGAGAGGTTAGGCCATGGGATGGCAGGGTTTGACCTCCTATCTGCTGGGCCCTCACACTGCACTTTTCCCATTCTGACACTCTGCTGTCTGCCACCTGCATTCACATACCATATGGTCTGGTGTGTTTCCATCTGGGAGCGCACAAGGCACAGTTGGAAAAGGCCGTGTGACAGGATGGAGAATAGGGAGAACTCTCGTGTGACAAGAACATGGTAAGAATAAGAGAGAGGACATCTTTCTCTTTCCACCTTTGTGTTGTGCCTGAGTTGTGGTTTCCCTAATGCCTGTCTTGGGAATCATCAACCATCAGACTGATCTCATCTCAGTCACCACCAGACTTCTCAATTCTGATCCCCATGTGGCTCTGGCATCCCTTCTCTGAGCCTCCTCCATTCCTCCTTGCCTCCTAAATTCTCTCCACTCTACCCTCTGGCACTAAAAGTCACCAGTACACCCAAAATAGCAAGTGCCCTGCAGTGTTCCCTTCGCCTGTTTGTCTGGGTTCTCTCTTGAGGACCTCAGAGGACCTCAGAGAGAGGTTTCTGTCCATTTGCCTTGGACCTGTGGGCAGCAGAGGTAGGTGGCTCATTCCTCATTGCTGTTTTTTGATCATACTCCCTCCCTCTTCCCATGTCAACAGAATGACACCCACGACACCCGCTGTGACTCACCTTTTCTGAGCCCCAGGTCATCCCCACCAGTAATTGAAGATTATAGCTTCTGGCTTATGTCACTGGCTCTAGCCATTTTTAATGTCAATCGCATGAGACTGACCCTTCCCAGACACTGACATTTCATTTCTCTGACCTCCTGTTCTCCAGTAACTTCCTCCTACACCCACTCTCTACCTCCCCTGCCATAGGCATCCCCTTGACCTTGTCATTACAAATCACGCTGCCTCCATTATAACCCATATAATTCCAGAGGTCCCACTTTCTGACCTCTTTTTTTAAGGTCATTTCCTCTACTACCCTAATTCCAATCTTTCAGCTCCATCGGGATTATACATTTTGTTGTTTCTGCTCCCTGTTCTCTGTTCTCTTTATCCTTTTGTCCCTCTCATACATTCTCAACTACTTTTCCTCTCTTACATTATTGCGCTCAACTGTGACACCCCAACCCTGGTTAAATTCAACTCAGCCTTTTCTGCCTTATAGACTGCATCAGAAGAAATCAGAGAAAAGCATAGCCACAGTGCCTGGCTTCCCTTTAAATTCCTGACCTCTGACTTTACATGGATCTCTTGTGCTGCCCCCAGTCCTCCTGTGCTTTTCTGATCCACTTAGATGCTTATTCTAACGTCTGCACTTTTCTCCTCAGACTTCAAATATCTTCTCTTCTTTGCTCACTCTCAGCAAGTGACCCTGGATTCTCATTTTACTGAACTTGCAGTGAACATCCATGATCATCCACCTCATATGTACAAATCCTCCAGCATTTGCACCTATATGTTCTACCCTCATTTCTTTTAGGATGGTGGAATTGTCCTCAGTTTTGTCTAAGGTCTAAACCCCTCAATGTGTGCACTGATCCTTATTCCCCATTCATTCATTCTCCTCCTTTCTATATCACAGATATTATTCTCATTTCTGGATCTTTGCAAACATGGTTTTCTTCCTCACATCTTAAAAATACAGGTTTTGGGGGCACCTAGGTGGCTTAGTCGGTTAAGCATCCAACTCTTAATTTCAGCTGAGGTCGTGATCTCAGGGTTGTGAGATGGAGCCCTGGGTATGGAGCCTGCTTGAGATTCTCACTCCCTCTCTCCCTCTTCCCCTCCCCCGCTCCCTAGTTGTACTCTCTCTCAGCAAAGAACCCCCCAAAAGTTTCTTGACCCACATGTTTATCTCTGGTTCTGCTTCATTTGTATCATTCCTCTGCACCTCTTTAGAATTCAGCACCTCAGGAATTTTATGTGTTTCCTGTCTCGTCTTGCAGTTTCCCATGCCTTTATGAGTGCACTCCAACTGAGCAAGGCTCCCTCTCCATCAGAACCCACTCTTTCCAGGGATACATGAACTGCTAAATCCAGGGGTCAGTTCCCAGTCTCACTCTTACTTGACCTACTATCAATATTTGATATAGTTGGTTACTTCTTTGAACTTCTTTTGCTCTTGCAAAGAGCAGCACACTGTCCTGTTTTCCTCCTACTGACTTTTCTGTCTTGGTGTTCTTTGCTTCTTTCCCATGTCCTCAGCCTCTAAATGCTGAGGGGCCTCAAGGTACAGTCCTCAGACCTCTTCTCTCTCTGTAGCCATTCTCTACATGATCTCATCTAGTCTGTGGCTTTTAATACTGTGTGCATGCTGGTGACTTCCACATTTGAATCTCTAGCCCTGAGTCCTTCCCTCGTCTCCACCTGACTTTTTGCCATGTCACTGGGATGTCTGATAGGCCCCTTGAACCTAGCACATCAGGTAAAGGTCCAGATCTTCCCCTTCAAGGCTACTCTTTCATAATCTTCCTCCTGTCAATTCATTGCAACTCTATTTTTATAGTTCTCCAGGCTGAAAACTATAGAGTCATTCCTTAAGTCCTCTCTTTTCTCTCATACCCACATCTGATCTCTCATTAAATGCTGTTAGTCTATCTTCATAACATGTCTATAATCCAGAATCTAACCACTTCTCACCACTTTCAAAACTGCCCCTGGCCCATGCCACCTAACTGATCCCTGACCCCCTGCTTTTGCCCTTGACTCTTCACAGTCTCTTCTCAACAGAGTAACCACAGTATCCTTTCCTTATTTATTTATTTTTTAAGTCTACTCCATGCCTAGCATAGAGCCCAATGCAGAGCTTGAACTCAAACTCTGAGATCAAGAGTTGAGCTTGATCAATCAAGAGTCAGACACTTACGACTGAGCCACCAAAGTGCCCTACCACAGTATCCTTTAAAATGATATTTTTATAAATTAAATTTAAAAATTATAAATAAACAAAACTATAAATTGTGTCACTTGTTTAAGAGGGTAGGTCTTAAAATATATAGATCATCACAAGAAAAAAATTTGTGACTCTGTGGTGGTGTTACCTAAATTAATTGTGGTAATCATTTTGTACTGTAGGCATATATCAAATCATATTGTATGTGTAATATAATGTTATATGTCAGTCATATCTTAATTTTAAAAAATGTGTCACTTCTCATGTTAAAGCCTTTGGGTAGTTCCTTTTTCACTCAGAGGAGAAGCCAGTCACTTCCCCTAGCAACTGGACTTTATGTAGTCTGCTTCTGGCCCTACTCCTCATACTACTCTAGCTTCATCTAACTCCTTACCTTAGCTCACTGTGTTTCAACTGCATCAGCCTTCCTAAACTGTTACAGACATGCCAGGCAGACTCTTACTCTTACCTCAGGGCTTTTGTACTTGTTGTGTCCTTAGACTTCCTCCCAGACTCCATACAGTCGCACTCCTTGTTCCTGATGGTCTCTGTTCATATTTATTCTTCTTTTTAGGGCTCTATTTTTTCAGGTTTTAACTTCTTCATCCTCCCATCCCCTGTTCTCTGCTGTCTTCCATAGCATTTGTCATCATCTGACCTGCTGTATAATTGTTTATTATCTGGCTCTTCCCCTGTAATGTGAGTTCCACAAAGGCAGGAATTTTGGTTTTTGTTTATGGATTATATTGCTGCTGCCTACAAGACTGTATTGTTGGTGACTTGGAGTCATGCTTGCTAAACTCATAAATCAGTTGTGTAAGCTCTCTGTGTGGGAAGCCATCATCCTCAGACCAGTTTTGTATGTACCAGTAGAGGGTGCTAGGTGTGGAATGGGGGTTCTTGGCTACTTTTCTTCATTTGGGCCTGGGAGTAATGATGGAAAGATGCTTTCTGTAAATCTCAAGTCCCACCTCCTCTAGATAGTCCTCCTGACCCTCTAGTCCATGAGGATGCTTTCATCTTTCTAAGATTGCCCAGGTATTATTGTCTCAACCCAGCATCTAGTACTCTGCCTTTCTAACTGTGTGTGTGTGTGTGTGTGTGTGTGTGTGTGTGTGTGTGTGAGAGAGAGAGAGAGAGAGAGAGACCGAGCACGTGAGTGAGCATGTGGTTTTCTGCTGAAAACATCTTCTCTGAGCCTCAGATGGGATTGCACTGTCTTTCTGACCATGATGCTTGATATCTGACACAGGTCTCCACATAGAGCAGCTCTAGTGCACGTTTTGTTGAATCAACAGTTTAATGATTTTACCATGGGAGTGAGTGCTAAGAACTAAATAAATAAGGCAGAAATATGGGGTACCATCTGGAGATGACTCTGAATGGTCTGAGTGGCTTCTGTCCTTTGTCTTTTCCTTAGGAGACCAACAAGAAGACAGTCCATGCGAAATACTGCCATAGATTTGTCCATGCTCCCTGGAAGGATGGGAGCTTGGTCCATGTCTGCATTACCAAGGAGAAGTGTACATGGTACAGTGAGAGAATCCACACGATCCTTGCCCAGATTCAGAGAAGGTTGGTATATTTGCAGAAGGGTACAAGTGGTTTAGTCTCTCTTGAAATTCAAATCTGCTTGATCTCTTTGTAAAAGCTTAACCATGAGAAAGAGCCAGTTAACACTGCTCAGTCAGGGTTGCCATCTGATTGATGGCTTGCTGGTGGCCTTGTTGTTAGCAATAAAGGGGGATGTTTCGATCCTATTCCAAGCTGCCTTGGTGCCAGTAAAGACTCTTAAAAACAGCAAACAAAGATGGTTATGTTGGTTGCACATCACTATAGGAGACTAAGGAATGCTTCCGCTGATGTCTTGCATTTTTTTGTGGGCCATAGGTATACTGCAGATTGTATCACACCTGTTCTCTGTATTCTTGGTTATTGTACTTCAACACAACTTTAACAATGTGAGATATGTGAATATAATGGAATAATGTATATGCAGCTAAAAATAACCTCACGGACTCCCTTGCAACACTGCTGGTTCTTAAAGTCTTCCAGTGCTAATGCCTCTGACCTACTAATGCTGTGACCTCAGCTTCAGCCCCATGCGGATGATCTAACTTAATGCTTTCACCTCCCTGCTGCCAGAGGACAGCTTAGACCACCAAGATCAAATCCATTTAGGTGCATGGCCTCTGAGGTCAGATAGACCTGGATTCTAATACCAGCTCTGCCACTTGCTCTGTGATCCTGGGCGAGTTACTTAATGTCTTTCTGCATCAGTTTCTTCCTTTTTAAAGTGGGAATAATAGTGCCATTTATAAATTGCTCTGTGGTTTAGATTAGATACCAAATCTAATGAGTATAGGCTAGTATCTAGCTTGCAGTAGTCACTTAAAAATGAGAGTTCCCTCCATCCTTTCATGTTTTCTGTTACAAAATCACCAGCAGCAGGTCCCTGTCTGCTCTTCTATGAACTCTTTAGAGCCCGAGTTTCTCAAAATCCAGCTGGTGATGATATTTGATCCAGAACAAATAATCCCTGGGTCTGGAGTTTTCTCTGCTAATGATCTTGGGGCTGACTTCTGGGGAGAGTAGTTTGTATTTCAGGCCTGGGAAAAAGGATACTGTTTAAAAGACACTCCACTCAGTCCCTGCCAGGTCTTTTTGTCCTTCTCCACCCCCCAAGTTTCAAGGGTTGTTGAGAAATTCTCTCCCCTCTTCTGTTTTCTGGAAGTCTTTGTGGAGAGTTGGTACCAACTCATCACTGAGGCCACCTGGGTCTGGAGTTTTTCTTTGTGGGGAGGTTTTTAATTATGTATTCAATTTCTTCTCATTTTGTAGAACTGATGTTAGTAACTGCTGTCATCTTTATTTTCAGTCTGCTGGAGGTTATCCATTTTAGTGATCTTTTCAAGGAACCAGCTTCTGGTTTCAGTGGTTTTTTTTTCTGTATAGTTTTAACTTTCTGTGCCACTTTATTATTTCCTTGTTTCTCACTACTTTGGGTTTAAGTTTCTTAAGATGGATGCTCAGATACTGATTTGAGACCTTTCTAATATAAGCATTTAAATTTTCTTCTGATATTGCTTTAGCTGCCTCTCACAAATTATTCACTTAAAACTATTTTTGAATTTCCCTTATAATTTTTTTTCTTTCTTTCTTTCCTTTTTTTTTTTTTTTGTACCTAGAGTATCCCTTATAATTTCTTGTTTAAGCAAACGTTATTTAGAAATATGTTTACTTTTCAAGTACTTGTGGATTTTCCTGATAGCTTTTCATTTCTCTATGGACAGATAGATACTATATGATTTCAATTCTTATAGAGATGTGTTTTGTGACCCAGAATATGAAGAAACGCTATGCGTTCTGCTTTTGTTGGGTGGAGTGTACTATAAATATCTCAGTTGAAGTTGGCTGATAGTTTGTTTCGGTCTTCTATATTATTACTGATTTCTTGTTGAATTGTCCTACAAATTGTTGAGAAAAGAGTGTTTAAAATCTCTAGCTGTGGTTGTGGATTTGTCCATTATTTTTTCAATTCTGTCATTTTTTTTCCTTCATGTAATTTTTAACTCTATTACTAGGTGCATGACATTTAGGGTTATCATGTCCTCTTGATGAAGCAGCTCCTAAAATGTCCCTTTTTATCTCTGGCAGTATTCCTTGTCCTGAAATCTGCTTTGTCCAACATCAATAGAGCCACTACAACTTGCTTTTGATCATTTTCTGCATGTTTTATCTTTTTTCCATTTTTTTAATCTTTACCTGTTTGTTGTGTCTTATATTGAAATAGGTTTCTTATAGACAGAATATATATATATTCTGTATATATATATATATATATACAGAATATATATATATATATGGTTTTGTAAATCCAATCTGACAACCTCTGCCTTTTTTTTAAACTCCTATGGTTCTCAAAAACAAACAAACAGACAAACAAAGATAATGTAGGGAGTTAAAAAAACATGATAGTCAGAATACACTATTCAGTATATACTGAATAGTATATTCACCTGGGTGGCTTCGTTGACTAAGCATCTGTCTTCAGCTCAGCTTATGATCCCAGAGTCTTGGGATTGAGTCCCGTATCAGGCTTCTTGCTCAGTGGGAAGCCTGCCTCTCCCACCTGCTTGTGCTCCCTCTGCTTGTGCCCCCCCCACTGACAAATAAATAAATAAATAAATAAATATAATCTTTAAAAAAAAAACCCTATTCAGTGGGAAAGTTGGAAGATGAAGGCAGTCTCTCAAAAAGCAGAACACAGGGGCGCCTGGGTGGCTCAGTGGTTTGGGCTGCTGCCTTCAGCTCGGGTCATGATCTCAGGGTCCTGGGATTGAGCCCCGCATTGGGCTCCCTGCTCCGCAGGAAGCCTGCTTCTCTCTCTCTCTCTCTCTCTCTCTGCCTGCCTCTCTGCCTACTTGTGATCTCTGTCTGTCAAATAAATAAATAAAATCTTAAAAAAAAAAAAAGCAGAACACAAGCATTCTAGGGTTGATGTTAGCATACATGCATACATACAAATAGATAGGTTATGGACATACAAAAAATGAAGGGGAGATCTCACAAGACCAATGTTTCCAAACCAAAAGAAAGTTGCCAGGAATGTCTAGAAAGTGGGTAATAAAGACCCATCCAGGATACATCATCACAAAATTTTAAATACTAGAGATAAAATATTCTAAAAGTTACCATTTATTCCCCAACCCCCCATTAGGTTTGTTTTCATTTGTTTCTCTTTATCTTTTGGTCCTCTTCAGCCATTTTTCCCACCTTGCCTCTTGCAACCACCAATCTGCTTGTTCTTTGTATCTATGAACTCATTTTTTGTTTTCATTTTATTTGCTTTAGATCCCACATATAAGAAAGATGATGTCTTTCTCTGACTTACCTCACTTAGTATATTGCCTTCAAGGTTCATGTGTTAAAAATGGCAAGATTTCATTCTTTCTTATGGCTGAATTATATATATATATAGATATGTCGCATCTTCTTTATCCATTCATCTATTAATGGATACTTGGCTTGTTTCCCTATCTTGGCTGTTGTAAATAATGCTGCAGTAAACAAACATAGGGGTGCTTATATTTTTTTGAGTTAGTGTTTTCTTTTTTGGATAAGTACCCAGAAGCAGAATTCTGGATTGTGTGGTTCTTCAGTTTTTTTCTTAATATTTATTTGTTTATTTATTTTAGAGAGAGCATGCACAAGCATGAGGGATAGAGAATCTGAGAGAGAATCTCAGGCAGGGCTGAAAGAAAGAAAGAAAGAGAAAGAAAAGAAAGAGAGAGAGAGAAAGAAAGAAAGAGAGAGAATCTCAGACATAGGGCTTGGTCTCATGACCCTGAGATCATGACCTGAGCAAAAACCAAGAGTTGGATGCTTAACCAACTGTGCCACCCAGGTGCCCCTTCTATTTTTAATTTTTGAGAAACCTCCATACTCTTTTCCACAGTAGCTGTACCAATTTACATTCTCACCAACATGCATGAGGGGTTTCCTTTTCTCCACATCCTGGCCAACACTTATTATATCTTGTCATTTTGATAATAGCTGTTTCTAATCTCTGCCTTTTGATTGGAGTATTAAGATCATTTCCATTGGGGCGCTTGGGTGGCTCAGTTGGTTAAGCGTCTACTTTCAGCTCTGGTCATGATCCCAGGGTCCTGGGAGCGAGCCCCTCATTGGTCTCCCTGCTCTGCAGGGAGTCTGCTTCTCCCCCTGCCCCCCCACTCTCTCTTTCTCTGTCAAATAAAAAAAATAAAATCTTTTAAAGAAAAGATCATTTCCATTTAATATGATTATTTATTTGGTTGGATTTAAATCTAAGATCTTGCTATTTGTTTTTTGTCTCACCGGTTCTTTGTTCCCTTTGTACTCTTCTACCTTCTTTTGTTGGAGCATTTATTTATTTATTTATTTATTTATTTATTTATTTTTTTAGATTTTATTTATTTATTTGACAGACAGAGATCGTAAGTAGACAGAGAGGCAGGCAGAGAGAGAGAGGAGGAAGCAGGCTCCCTGCTGAGCAGAGAGCCCGATGCAGGGCTCGATCCCAGGGTCCTGGGATCATGACCTGAGCCGAAGGCAGCGGCTTAACCACTGAGCCACACAGGCGCCCCTGTTGGAGCATTTTTTATGGTTGCATTTAATCTTGACTGTTAGCTTATAAACTCTCTCTGCTTGTTTTGTTTTGTTGTATGTATGATAGCTTTAGCATTTATAGTATATCTTTAAGTTGCCACAGTCTACTTTCAAATAATATTTCACTTCATCTATATCATAAAAATCTTACAACTTCCATTGCCTCTTCTGTCTTTTCTTTTGTTGTCCTACACTTTATTTCCATATACGATAAACCCATAAAACATTATAAACAATCAACTGTCATATAAATAGACTTAAAATGAGAATTAATGTATTTTGTATTTATCCACATATTTGATATTTCTGTGGCTCTTTATTGTTTTGTATAGATCCTAATGGAGGTCTGTTGGTAATGAATTACCTCAGGTGTTTTAGTCTGAAAGACTCTAATTTACTTCCTGTTTTGAAAGAGTTTTTTTGTTTTGCTTTATATAGAATTGTGGGTTTACAGTTTTATAATTTCAGTACTTTAAAAATATTTCTTCATTGTCCTTTGGCTTGCTTGATTTGATGAAAACTCTATTATTTTTATGTTGTCTCTGGGTGCTTTTTTTATCTTTATTGTTTGATTTCAAATTATATAATATGGTATGCATTGGTGGTTTTTATTTTTTCATTTTTCTTCTGTTTAGGTTCTTTGAGCTTGTATATATGTGTTTATTGTTTTACCAAAATTGGAAACATTTGGCCATATTTCTCCAAATATGTTTTCTGTTTCTGTCTTTCTTCTTCTGTCTTTTCTATCTATATATATGTTGGACTCCTTGCTATTGTTCCATGTGTTGCTTATTCTCCGCGGTTTTTTTTAAGGCTTTTTCCCTCTGTGTTTCATTTTAAATTGCTTCCTATCACAATGTCTGTCTTAAGGTTCCCTGATCTGCTAGTGTAGTGTCTGTTAATACCATGTAGTGTATTTTTCATTTTGGTAATGTGTATCTCTGTATTTTCCATTTCTGTCCTTGTTCTGCTTATACTTTACTTTGCTGAACATACGGATTGTGTTTATAATAGCTGTGTAACATCCCTTTCTACTAATTCCAGCATTTGTGTTATTTTTTTTTTAAAGATTTTATTTATATATTTGACAGAGAGAGAGAGATCACAAATAGGCAGAGAGACAGACAGAGAGAGAGATGAGGAGAAGCAGGCTCCCTGCTGAGCAGAGAGCCCCATGCGGGACTCGATCCCAGGCCCCTGGGATCATGACCTGAGCCGAAGGTAGAGGCTTAACCCACTGAGCCACCCAGGCGCCCCACATTTGTGTTATTTTAGGGTCTGTTTCTGTTGATCTGTTTTTCTTCTGGTTATGGGTCATATTTTCCTGCTTCTTTACATGGCTGGTAATTTTTTACTGGGATGCAGACATTTTGAATTTGAAGTTCTTGGGTACTGAGTTTTGCTGTATTTTAAAATACATGTCCTGTGATGCAGTTATGTTTCTTGGAATCACTGGGGCTTACTTTTAAGAGCAAGTAAGGTCTAGGGCAGCCTTTAGTCCAGGGCTAATTTGGTTCTACTACTAAAGCAGTATCCTTATGAGGACTTAATGTCCTATGTATTAAGGAGGTTTCCCACTCTGGTTGTTTGGAACATGAAGTAACCCTGTGTTAACTCTGAGGTGTTGATCTACTTACTGTTATGGTGATTTGTTCCTTAGCTTTCGGAGTTTCTTCACATGCATGCCCTGATCATTACTTAGCCAAAATCTTTAGGGCACTTTCTGCAGATGGCCAGAGCCCATTCTCTTCCCCCTTTTTCCCCTCTTTCTCCATCCCTCTCCACTCTCTCTGCTTCAATACAGCAACCTCTCCTTCAGTATTTTGCCTTACAAATTGTAGTTGCCTAGCCTTGGTAAACTCTGAAGTCACTTTCAAATATTTTTTTTATTTGCCCTGCCCCCTCTTCCTGGTCTTGGCTGAGGATGTGAACTTAATTTACATCCTGTTGTGGGCGCCTCAGTCCCAATCACAGAAGTAGTCCTGCTCATACAACTGTCTGATGCTTAGTTATTAGAGGGATCTGGGGTTGCTTGATATTGTCCAAAAGCTTCAGTGAAGTTTCTGGAATGTGCTGACATGACTAACTTGACTGCAGTTAGCAGAGTTAAAAGAACAAATGGTCTGAAGTCATAGCTGAGGGATTCAAACTATCAGATGATAGGAAGTAGTTTACTTTTGGCTTTGGAACCCAGTATTGGATTTATTTTTCTGTCCTGTTGATTTTCCTAGCTGTTTTGGATTGATGATGGAGAAGTAGAGGGGGCTGGTGATCAGGGAGCCAGCCCAAATATAGGATTTTCCATAGAAAACCCTCCCAAGTGAGTAATCCACTCACAGAAGATTGTGCATAAGCAATACAGCACAGCTTGACCTCTATAGATGTATTATTAAGTTTTTAGGAAGATTGCCAATACTGCCCGCAGGCTCTAAAAATCCACTTCCAACCTTTTTCTTGCCTAGGATTAAGTGGCTGCAGGATAGAAGTCAATTCCTCTTTGGAAAAGTACCCAGTGATTGCGTCTATGTCCTCATTGATACATCTCACTCAATGAAGAGGAAACTGGACTTGGTGAAGGACAAGATCATCCAGTTTATAGAGGTTAGATGGGGCTATCAGGTGCATGGGTGTGGGGACCTTTGTGTCATGAACACATCCACAGCAGCCTTCACCTGCACTGGTTATGAGAAGTGCACAGGCAAGGTCAGCACCCAGACGTCCACAGGAAAGCCACTTTAGAGAAAAGCTCCCTTTTGCCACTTAGAGAATCATCAGTTCTTTGCAAGTGGACCCGTCCTGCAGCATGGTCCTTTCTATAACCTGTGGGTTGCTAAGGGAGTTTCAGTGTCTACTGCTTCACATTTCCTCTGTCCTGAAACCTGTGGTGTGCACACATCTCCATTGTCTCCCAGATGCTCTGTCACCACAGCATTTTTATTTTAATCTCCAGTATTTATTAGCGGTGTTGCATGCAGTGGCCCCAAAAAACTGATGTGTGGGAGGAGTGCAGGCTGGTGGTTAGGAGCTTCCAGGTCTTAGTCCATCTGTACTGCCTCTGACTGGTGTCACCTGAAGCAGACTGCTTTCCTCACTCCGAGTCCCCATACCTCCAGATGGGTACCCTGGTGCTGTCACTAATTAGTGGTGTTGATGGGAGTGTTAGCACAGATCATTGTGGGGGATGTTCACAAGGCCAAAATACAGGTTTTAATTTGATAAAATTCTGTTGGAGAAATATGGGCTGGTAGAAGGCAAGTGAATAGATGTGTAACCAAATAAAGCCTTCACAAAACATGATAAGTGAAACGATTACACCATTTTGGATTTCTCTTCCTTAAGCAGGTTCCATTTACTGGAAGTATGTGGTATACCATCAATGATACTATTAAAGACAACAACATTTAATGTTATGTTGTATAGAAAAACTTATGCATGTGTGTGACATATATAAAATATTCATACATATATACATTTGTAAAGGTATACTCCAAACTGTGTAAATTTTGTTTAAATGTTTTTTGTATTAGAAAAGATTTTCTCTTTATAATGTAATTTTTAGCTTCTAGAACTGAAAATAGATATTGTGATTAAAATTTATCAAACTATGACCTGTCCTAACCTTATCTTACATCTGAGTGGTGTTATGGTTAAATAATAATTCTCTTACAGGAACAGCTGAAATATAAAAGAAAATTCAATTTTGTGCAGTTTGACGCCCAAGCAGTTGCTTGGCAGGAAAAACTTGTTGAAGTCAATGAAGATAATTTGAGAGGGGCTCAGTCCTGGGTAAGAGACATTCAGGTAAGAAAGATGGAGGCTAGGTCTGGGGGAAGAAGCCTGACTTGATCACCTACTGAATTAATCATGCCATGGAAATTCTTTTTTTTTTTTTTTTTTTTTTAAGATTTTATTCATTTATTTGACAGACAAAGACCACAAGTAGGCAGAGAGGCAGGCAGGGAGAGTGGAGGAAGCAGACTCCCTGCTGAGCAGAGAGCCCGACGTGAGGCTCGATCCCAGGACCCTGGGATCACGACTGGAGCTGAAGGCAGAGGTTTAACTAACTGAGCCACCCAGGTGCCCCATGCCATGGAAATTCTTGACAAAGGACTCTGGGTGTCAAGATGGCAGGGTTTCACACACTCATTTTCTTTACAATGGTCACATTAATCTAAACTCATGAGTCACTATCTTAACATTTAGATAAGACTTTGTTCATAACACACCTTTTCCAGAGCTGCCCTTGGCTCAGATCTCAGCCCCTTTATGAAGATAGATTTCAAAATTTATTTTTTTTGTACTAGAACCTTCCGATTTGATCTTTCTGAAACCTCATTATTGTTTCAAATAGTGTATTGCAGCTATTTTAAGCTATGGATTTTGTTCCAAAGTAGTGAACTGGTGGAAACATACCAGTGTTCTGGCGAGAAGCTAGAGAGAGAGGGCAGCAGCAAGATACATTGAGAAGTGAAATACATTCTTCAGGCCTGCCTTTTACTTGGAGAACTTTAAAGCTACCCCTCTTGGCATTTACACAGACTACTAGGAAGGAATTCCCTTTCCTTAAATTTTTTCTTGTCTTGATCTTTTCTTAATTTTTTAAAAAGTTACTTTTCCAGAACCATAAAGCATTCTAGATACTTGAGATATGCTAAAATTGAAACTAAGGGCTCTTCTCAAAAAGTCAGATGTTGATCACAGACATCTTTAAAATAGTTCAGTACCTGAGTTTAAATTAAGTCCCAGATTTGGGGCACCTGGGTGGCTCAAAGGGTTAAGTCTCTGCCTTTGGCTCAGGTCATGATCTCAGGGTCCTGGGATCAAGCCCCACATCCGGCTCTCTGCTCAGCATGGAGCCTGCTTCCCCCTCTTTCTCTGTCTGCCTCTCTGTGTACTTGTGATCTCTCTCTCTGTGTCAAATATATAAAATCTTAAAAAAAAAAAAAAAGTTCCCAGATTTGACAAGGAGCCACGAATGGACACTTGTGGGTCTCCTTGAATATTGAAAATAGCTTGTGCTGTCATTGGGATATACCAGAGTTCCCTTGGGATTGGTTTTTTAAAAAATGGGAGAATGAAGAAGTATATTCTATAAGAAATAATGATGCCTATAAGATCTTGATCTAACTGGCTACCTTACCCTGGGAAGAATATTCAATTCATATTCAATTTGATACATTTCCAGGATTAACCAGTGAAGTTACTTGAGATAAATGCTCCCTCCTTTTACAGACCATATGTAATAGTTAATTCAGAGCCCACTAATTTAGGGTTTGTTATGACAAGATATTATATACATAATATCATTAGATAAAAACATTAAGGGGTGCTGCTTTATACAAAAATCACTAATGAATAGAACCAGCCATCTAAATGGCTAAAACTCAAAGTGTGATTCTGTTCTCTTAAAAAATCTCCACTGAAGGTCTCTTTCTTGCTTACTGAATGTGCAAAATTTATTTTCAAGATGACCATATTTCTCTATATTCTTTTGACTGGCTTGGCTCAGGAATCAACCCAGTGAATTCAGGACTAACCACTCAGGTGTTCCAACACTGCCATGTGTTGGTGTCGAAGTGGTAGTTCCTCAAGGAGGCATAGCCAGTACTAAGGTCAGAGGAGCACAGGCTGGGACAAAGTCTGCCCAGTAGTTCGGAGTAGAATCTGGCCCAAGGCTCCTGGACCAGGAGGCATTAACTCCTAACTGTCTTTTCTGTGATTCTCAGTCTGGCTTTCTCCTAGCTTTTCTACCATCTTTTCAACATTCTCTGAACAGTGGGCTTGTCAACAAGACTATTGAGATGAGGCTCAGAGAGAAGAGTTGTACTATTTACCATCTGAGCTACATTTCTGATGCCCAAATGTTGAAGGAGTTTTTTGGTGTTTTTTTTTTAAACCTTTTTAATTTGAAATAATTTTAGTTTTTTTTAAATTATTTTTATTAACATATAATGTATTATTTGCCCCAAAGGTACAAGTTTGTGAATTGTCAGGCTTACACTTCACAGCACTCACCATATCACATGCCTCCCAAGCTATGGGAGGGGCCAAGCACCCTCTCCACACCCTCCTCCCCTCAGCAGTCCTCCATTTGTTGCATGAGATTAAGAGTCTCTTATGGTTTGTCTCCCTCCTGATCCCATCTTGTTTCATTTTTTCCTTCCCTTCTCTCTAAACCCCCCACACTGCCTCTCAAATTCCTCGTATCAGGGAGATCATACGATGATTGTCTTTCTCTGATTGACTTATTTCACTCAGCATAATACCCTCTGGTTCCATCCACATCGTTGCAATGGCAAGATTTCATTTCTTTTGATGGCTGCATAGTATTCCATTGTAAATATATACCACGCCTTCTTTATCCATTCATCTGTTGGTGGACATCTAGCTTCTTTCTATAGTTTGGCTATTATGGACATTGCTGTTATAAACATTCGGGTGCATGTGCCCCTTCGGATCACTACATTTGTCTTTAAGGTAAATACCCAGTATTGCAATTACTGGGTTGTATAGTAGCTCTATTTTCAACTTTGTGAGGAACCTCCATGTTGTTTTCCAGAGTGGCTGCACCAGCTTGCATTCCTACCAAGAGTGTAGGAGGGTTCCTCTTTCTCTGCATTCTCTCCAACATCTCTCATTTCCTGACTTGTTAATTTTAGCCATCCTGGCTGGTGTGAGGTAGTATCTCATTGTGGTTTTGATTTCTATTTCCCTGATGCTGAGTGATGTTGAAGACTTTTTCATGTGTCTTTTGGCCATCGGGAGGTCTTCTTTGCAGAAATGTCTGTTCATGTTCTCTGCCCATTTTTTTAAAAATTTTTTATTTCTTTTCAGCGTAACAGTATTCATTGTTTTTGCACCACACTCAGTGCTCCATGCAATCCGTGCCCTCTCTAATACCCACCACCTGGTTCCCCCAACCTCCCACCCCCCGCCCCTTCAAAGCCCTCAGATTGTTTTTCAAGAGTCCATAGTCTCTCATGGTTCACTTCCCCTTCCAATTTCCCTCAATTCCCTTTTCCTCTCCATCTCCCCTTGTCCTCCATGTTATTTGTTATACCATACAAATAAGTGAAACCATATGATAATTGACTCTCTCTGCTTGACTTATTTCACTCAGCATAATCTCTTCCAGTCCTGTCCATGTTGCTACAAAAGTTGGGTATTCATCCTTTCTGAGGGAGGCATAATACTCCATAGTGTATATGGACCACCTCTTCCTTATCCAGAATGAGAACTTCAGGTTGAGACCTGATTTAGGACCAAGGATGTGATCTATTCTGGAGAATGTTCCATGAGCACTAGAGAAGAATGTGTATTCTATTGCTTTGGGATGGAATGTTCTGAATATATCTGTGATGGCCATCTGGTCCAGTGTGTCATTTAAGGCCTTTTTTCCTTGTGGATCTTTTGCTTGGATGACCTATCCATTTCAGTGAGGGGAGTGTTAAAGTCCCCTACTATTATTGTATTATCATTGATGTGTTTCTTTGATTTTGTTATTAATTGGTTTATATAGTTGGCTGCTCCCATGTTAGGGGCATAGGTATTTAAAATTGTTAGATCTTCTTGTGGGACAGACCCTTCAAGTAAGATATAGTGTTCTTCCGCATTTCTTATTATAGTTTTTGGCTTAAAATTTATCATTTATCTGATAAAAAGATTGCCACCCCAGCTTTCTTTTGATGTCCATTAGCATAGTAAATTGTTTTCCACCCCCTCACTTTAAATCTGGAGGTGTCTTTGGGTCTAAAATGAGTTTCTTGTAGACAGCATATTATTGGGTTTTGGTTTTTTATCCATTCTGATACCCTGTGTTTTTGATTGGGGCATTTAGACCATTTACATTCAGGGAAACTATTGAAAGTTATGAATTTGGTGCCATTGTATTGCTGGTAAGGTGACTATTACTGTAAATTGTCTCTGTTCCTTTATGGCCTATGTTATTTTTTGACTCTCTCATTGCTTAGAGGACCCCTTTCAATATTTCCTGTAGGGCTGGTTTGGTGTTTGCAAATTTTTAAAATTTTTGTTTGTCCTGGAAACTTTTTATCTCTCCTATTTTCAGTGATAGCCTAGCTGGCTATAGTATTCTTGGCTGCATATTTTTCTCATTTAGTGCTCTGACTATATCATGCCAGCTCTTTCTGGTCTGCCAGGTCTCTGTGGATAAGTCTGCTGACCATCTAGTATTTCTACCATTGTATGTAATAGACCTCTTGTCCCGAGCTGCTTTCAGGATTTTCTCTTTGTCACTAGGATTTGTAAGTTTTACTATTAGATTATGGAGTGTGGGCCCATTTTTACTTATTTTAAGGGGGCTTCTCTGTGCCTCCTGGATTTCGATGCTTGTTCCCTTTGCCACATTAGGGAAATTCTTTACTATAATTTGCTCCAATGTACCTTCTGCCCTTCTCTCTCTTTCTTCTTCTTCTGGAATCCCAATTATTCTAATATTGTTTCGTCTTATGGTATCACTTATCTCTCGAATTCTCCCTTCATGATCCAGTAGTTGTCTCTCTTTTGCTCAGTTTCCTTATTCTCCATCATTTGGTCTTCAATATTGCTAATTCTCCTTTCTGCTTCATTTCTCCAAGGAATAAGAGCCTCCATTTTTTCTTGTACCTCATTAATAGCTTTTTTTCATTGTTTATTTTTTATTTTTATTTTTATTTTATATTTATATTTATATATATAAAGTATTTATATTTTATTTTTATTTTTTATTTCAACTTGGTTTGATTTTAGTTTTCTATTTTTTATTTTATTTATTTATTTATTTATTCATTTTATTTATATTTTATTTTTTATTTCTCCAGAAAGGGTTTCTTTAATATCTTCCATGCCTTTTTCGAGCCCAGCTAGCACCTTGAGAATCGTCATTCTGAACTCTAGTTTTGACATAGTACCTATGTCCGTATTGGTTAGATCCTAGCCTTCAGTACTGCCTCTTGTTCTTTATTTTTTGTGATGAGTTTTTCTGCCTTGTCATTTTATCCAGATAAGAATATATGAACTAGAGAATAAAATACTAAAAGGGTGGCAAAGACACCAGAGAAATGTACACTAATGAAATCAGAAAAGATCCAAAACCAGGATAGAAGAAAGGGGAAAAAAGAAATAAAAATAAAAAATAACACACACACACACACACACACACACACAAACACACATATAATTAGACTGGTGAATAGAACAGAGCCACCCACTTGATTATGGGTGTATTTTGGTCTCTTAGAAGAAACTACCTCCCAAAATTTTAAAGAAAGGAAAACTTTTACATATATATATATATATATATATATATATACATATATATATATGTAAAAGTAAGGGTAAACATGATGAAGGGATGGTATATGATTGTAAAGGTGAAAATTTTAATAAAATTCTAAAAAAGGAATTGATAAGATAAGTTGGTTGGAAAAAGAAAAAAAAAAGGAGGAGGGAATGTGGTCTGGCTGGAGACTAGAACAAAGCCATGTGCTAGATTAGGGTATATTTTGATCTATTAGGAATGTATCCCAAATTTTTTAGAAAAAAGAAAACAACCTATATGTATACAAGAAATAAGGTTAAATACAATGAAGGGATAAAATGTGACTATAACAATGAAGGTTTAAAAAAAATTTTTTAGAAAAGTATTGTGAAGATAAACTAGTTTAAAAACGTTAAAAGAGGAAAGAGGAAAAGTTAAAAAAATAGAATAAGAAAAAAAACTAAAAAAAATGAACTTTGCAAGACTAAAAGATCAAGCCATGAATTCTATACATTGCTTTCCCCTAGCTCTGGAGTTCCACTGTTCTCCTTGATCGCTGAGCTTGGTCTTGGCTGGATGTTCTTGCCGATCTTCTGCGGGAGGGACCTGTTGCAGTGATTCTCAAATGCCCGGGGTAGAATTGCACCACCCTTGCCAGGGACTGGCCTAAGTTATCTGCTTGGGTTCACTCTCAGAGCTTTTGTTCTGTGATGCTTTCCATACCACTTTGGAGGACGGGAATGAAAATGGCAGCCTTCCAATCTTCCAAGATCTTCCAATCTTCCCCTAGAGGAGCCGAGAACTTGGGGCCCCATTCCTCATTGAGACAAGCAGTCAGTCACTCCTGTCTCCCTGGTCTCTGACCTCACTCTGAGCTCACCTGGCCTGTGACTGAGGGTTTCTGTCTCTGGTGCATGGCCCCGCCTGTAGTCTCAAACCCAGCAGATTGCTGCCATGCTGCTCCTCCTGGAGCAGGAAGGTGATTCTCCTTGGATCTGCTGCTTGTGGGGTCCCTGCTCAAAGAGCAGTGTCCCAACTGTGCCTTTTATCACAGCTTAAGGTAACCCCAATCTGAAAGCTCACTCTTTGGCTCTGTCTCTGTAGTCGGTTTCCTTGCTCTAATACCTGGTAGCTCTGCCACACTCAGACACCCCTGATATTTCTGTGACCCTGCAGGACCTGAGACCACACTGTCCCCACGAGGGCTTCACCCCTGCTTAGCCTCTGGAACGATGTCCCTAAGTAGAGCAGACTTCTAAATGTCCTGATTTTGTGCCACACTTCGCCACCGCTTGCTGGGAGCTGTTCCCTCCCCTTGCAGTCTTATCTTCCCATCTTTTCGGATTCACTACTCTGCATGTCCTCTACTTCAGAAAGTGGTCACTTTCCTGTTCCTAGAATTTCTGCTCTGCTTCTCTTCTATCTCTTCTATCTCCCGTTGAGTTTGTAGGTGTTCGGAATGGTTTTATACCTATCTAGCTGAACTTCATTTCAGTTTGCTACTCCTCTGCCATCTTGCCTCTCTCTGAAATTATTTTAGTCTTAACAAAAGAGTGGCAGAGATAGTACAGAGGATCGGCCTGTATTCCTCTTCAGCCAGCTTCCCTTAATGTTAACATCTGGCATAACCATAGTTCAGTTGCCAAAGCTAAGAAAATCACAGGGGCACCTGGCTGGCTCAGTCAGTTGTGCATGCGACTCTTAATCATGGGATCCTGAGTTTGAGCCCCATGTTAGGCTTAGAGCCTACTTAAAAAAAATTAAAATAGAAAATCTATTTAAAAAAAAAAAACCTAAGAAAATCACATTGCTTCATTCACAGACTTCACTCAGAGTTCATTAGACTTTCTACTAATGTTACTGTTCTGTTCCAAGATTCAGTCTAGGGTCCCACATTGGATTCATTTTTTAAAAAATTTTATTATCGAAATATAGTTGACATACAGTTTTATATTAGTTTCAGGTATACAACATAGTGATTTGACAACTCTATACATTACTCAGTGCTCCCTATGGGAAGTGTAGTCACCATCTGTCACCACATGATATTATTACGGTACTATTGACTGTGTTACCTCTGCGTACTTTTCATCCCTATGACTTATTTATTTGATAACTGGAAGTTTCTACCTCTTAATCCCCTTCACCTCTTTTCCCCATCCCCCACATTACATTTAGTTCCGGAGTCTCCTCAGTCTCTTCCAGTCTGTAAAGTGTCCTCAGTGATTCCTTGTCTTTCATGACCTTGACGCTTTTGAAAAGTATTAATCGGGTATTTTGTAGAATGTCCTTCAGTTTGGATATATCTGATGTTTTCTCATGGTTAGATTGGGGTTAGAACACCTCAGAAGTGATGCATCCTTGTTAGGGCCTCATATCTAGTGGTTGATATGCCTTAATACTAGTCATGTTAACTTTGAGATGCGGGTAAGGTGGCTTCTGCCAGTGTGGAGAGCCATGAAATAGATGCAAGGAGTCACGTATGTGAAAGTGCCCAGGGACGGAGCCTGCGGAGGATGCTGGTGACAATGACAATAGTGATGACGACTGTCCTACAGCTCAACCCCGCGGCGAAGGCGGAACCAGTTCAGCTGTGGACCCTGGCGAAGGCTTGGCCGTCCCCTCTACCCCTGACTAATGAGTCAGATATTTTACCCCCCTTTTTCACCACTAACGCTTCTACAGGCCTGCCATGGGTCCCCTTCTCTCCTGAGGAGGAACCCCTTACTAATATTACCCTCCATCTATCGGGTAGCCTTTGCTTTACCACTGTACTGCTTTGGATTGGGTTGTCATGCTACAGCAGTCACTCTCGTTCCTCAAAAACTGGGCAGGCGTAGGAGCCTTCGTGGTGTTGATGATTCTGGCTCAAGTACTCCTAGTGAGGTGCATCTGTAAAGCTGCGCGACGGCAGCAACGGCAGCAACAAGTTTTGGTGCAAGCTATGATGGCTCTAGAGGCTGGTACCTCCCCCCAGATATGGCTCAATATGCTGGATTGGTAGTCAAAGACGGGTAAGACTGATCCCACACCATAGCAACCTAAGACAGGGGCTCTTCGACCAGGGAGAGTACCCGATGACGGGTAAGCATGTGTGCTGAGGATTGGCAACCTAAGACAGGCACGATCCCTGCCATAAAATATAAATAAAAAGGGGGAGCTGTGGAGAGCCATGCAATAGATGCAAGGAGTCACGTATGCGGAAGTGCCCGGGTTTTGAGGAAGCGAGACTGATTGGCTGACGGCAGACATGGGTGAGCCCGTGCGCACTGCGTGATCAGGGAGAGGGGCGCGTAACTAGAGCGGTGATTGGCCGAGGCGGTGGATATATATAGTGGGGAGATTGCCTGTAGGGGAAAAAGGAAAGCAAACAAATAAAGAAGCTTGCCACTCATCACGTCTCCGGGTTGTTCTTGCGGGTCGAGAGCGACATGCCAGGTTGCTCCTATGTAAAGTTACTGTTTTTGTTTTTATAGATAAAACGTGTTTCGGATGAGATGCTTTGAGACTGTGCACATATCCTGTGTTTCTTAAATATTTACTCATGAATTTTAGCACACTGTGGTGGATCTTCTCTACGGCCGTTTTCACAGTGCTGTTCTAATGGTGACTTTCTGTTTCCTCCCTTCCTTTTACATTTATGCTTGTGAACTCTTCTGCAACTGAGAGTTTCCTCTTCCCCCCTTGTATTTATTCATCAATCATATTTATTTCATATTGGACTCCTGAATATTGATTTACTCTTTCAGTAATAGTTGAATGCTATTATTTATTTTGTTGTTACTAAGCTTCTTCCCACTTTGGCCATTGGGAACTCTTTCAGGTCGCCCCCTATATCCTTCATACTTGCATCTAGCTTTTTTTTCTTTTTTGAATACTTTCTTAATTTCTGGTGCTTTGAGATGTTTCATGTTCATCTTATATTTTCCCAGCCTCATCCCTGGAGTTTACCACTTCTCCAAGGAACCATTGTTTCTTTTATTAGAGAATGGTGTTTATAAACCAAAATCTGGGTGTTGAGGTATGTTTATCGCCACTACTAGACTCACTGCTTCTAGGTCTTCTCAGTAGACAAAGATGGGAAATATATGTATAATTACCCATCTGTCCATAAACATCTATATTCCCCTATCTATTTATCTGTATTTTCATTAAAAAAGAAAAATAAAACCATGAGTTCATACTAATACATCTTACAAAAATCCAGAGCCACAGGATTTATTTGTAATCAGTGTATTTGCTTATTTGTAACTTCTTTGCCCATGAAAAACCTGCTTGTCATTATCTGTAATGCATTTACTTTTTTGTTCAACCCTAGTATACATATAAAGTAGTTTCAGAATTTCTAACTCATACTCTGAGAAACAAAATTATCAGCTGGAGTGTACTGTTTACACATAGTTCTTTCTGTGTTTAGCTTTACAGTATCCAGTCAAAGAGCTGTTTTCTAAAGTTACTAAGTCAGGTACTTTTTTACCTAACTACTTCAGTGTGGTTATGTCATTCATCAATATGCTGGTTCCCCCCATATCCTAGTTGAACTGTATTTTAATTTGTACAGAACACTTTTATTGGTGTATAGATATGTGGGTTTTGACAAGTGCATAGAGTCTGAATAAAGACACTGGGAAAAGGTAGACCCACCAGAGATCCAGTGAGACTCCCAAACTGCACTCCAGGACACAGGCTCTGACACATCATCCAGTTCATTGGAAGCAGTGGTGATAGTATAGCCGTAGCGATAATATAGCCATTGCTATCCCAGTCCCTGCTCTTCGACTCAGATCCTGTCAAGTGGTCCATTCTGCCAGCAATGGCAAAAGCAGCAAAACTCCAGCTTCCCAGTTGTCATTTTACAACCCGAGTGTGGTGGGCATGATCCACTAGAAATAATGATAGCAATAAGGTCATTTGGCCGCCATTGCCCCCATGCCACAGCATTGTATGAGTGGTCTGATCTGTTGGCAGTAGCCACAGTAGCAACATCTCAGGAAGTTTCAGACTGCACTGCATGCCTGGGGTAGGGTTGGTGGTCCCATGAAACTGCAGCAGTGGCAGCAGCAAAGCCTGGGCATTTCTAAAACCAGGTCACCTCTAGGTGGCAGAACCTGCTGGTAACAGCAAAGTCCCTGAGTGTCCCAGCTTCACAACTGTGGCACCAATGGGAAGTCCAGTCCTGCAACAACAACAAAGGCAAAGCTTTGTATCTTCCTGCTCTCAACTCAGAAGTATAAATAGAGTCAGGCTCAGCAGCTTCTGCTTGTACACCCCAGCAGGTCATCTAGCACCATTAGGCAGCCCAGAGACATGCCTTTCCTAGGCTTTCTATAGGCAGCACCAAATAGGAACGAGTTGGAGCCCCAGCAGCACAAGAAGAACAAAGCAGACCAGAATAGGACTGCATGGGGTACAAAATTAAATCGTCATTGGAACTAAAGCCCACAAACATAGGCTAAAGTAAACATGCTAAACCTGAACAGGGTGACTGCCTGCTAAATGACATTTAAATGGGAATAGTCAGTCTCCTAACATAGTAACCAGATTGTCCAGGACATAAAAATCACTCATCATACCACAATCCAAGAAATCCACATTTGAATGAGAAGAACAATCAACTGATGCTAGTACCAACAGAGCCTCTGAAATCTCTGGGACAGTAAAAAAGAGGTAACAGTCATACCATCGGAATTCTAGAAAAGAGTGTGGGACTAAAAATGTATTCAAAGAAGTAATGGCTAAAAGCTCTCCAAATTTGGATGAAAACATAAAAACTATAATTCAAGAACCTAAGTAAACCCCAAACAGGGTAAAACCAAAGAAATCCATACCATAACATATTATATATTTAATCTTCTGAAAACTAAGGATGAAGAAGAATCCTAAAAATACCCAAGAGAAATAGCACACAAACTATAAAGGTACACCAATTCAAATGACAGCAGTTTCTCATCTGAAACCATGAGACCAGAAGGAAGTGGCACACACAACATTTTTCAAATGCTGAAAGAAAAGACCTGTAGGCTGTGAATCATCTTTCTGGTGATGATATCCTTAGGATGCAAAGAGAAGGGAAAGAGAGAGGATTTGGTGCTGGGAGACATATCATTAAAAAATGAATGGCTAGGGGCGCCTGGGTGGCTCAGTGGGTTAGGCCTCTGCCTTCAGCTCAGGTCATGATCTCAGGGTTCTGGGATCAAGCCCCACATCGGGCTCTCTGCTCGGCGAGGAGCCTGCTTCCTCCCCTCTCTTTCTCTGCTTGCCTCTCTGCCTACTTGTGATCTCTGTCAAATAAATAAAATATTAAAAAGATAGAATGAATGGCTAATGGAGTTATCCAAATAGGAAGAAAGCTTAGACCTTCAGAAGTAAAGGAAGAACAGTAGAATGGGTACATAGAGAAGTAAACATAGAGAATCTGTAACCTCACCAGTTGCTTTAATCACGTTTTATGGTTTAAGCAAAGTTTAACATCTAATATGGTATGTAATTAATATAGAGAAAGTACTTCAGACAAAAGGACCTAAATGGAAAGGATAGTTTTTATACTTGAATTGATAAACTTCAAGTATATCAGTATCAGGAGGCTGTGATAAGTTACACATAAGCATAAGAAAATACCTAGAGCAACCATGAAGCATACTACATACGGCAGTACACTCAAAAACATTACAAATAAATCAAAGTAGAACACTAAAAAAATGTTCAAATTATCCATAGGAAGGAAAGGAAAAATAAGGTACATGAGAAACAGAGGAAGTACACAGAAAACAAAAAATGGGAGCTTAATTAAATACCAGTAATTACATGTAAATCATCTAAATATACTAATTACATGACGGAGATTGGATGGTAGACAAAAACATGATCCAATTCTATGTGATCTATGAGAAACTACCTTCAAAAATAACACAGGTTGAAAGAAAAAGGATAGAAAAGATAAACACTAATTTTTAAAAATCTGTAGTAAATATGTTAATATTACATAAAGTAGATGTTAAAGGAAAGAGAACTATAAGAGACTTAACATGATAAGAAAAAGATCAATCCAGCAAGAGGATAACAATCCTAACAACACTTATGGTGAACACAGTACAATACATAAACTTGTCCAGTCGTGGTGTTATACCCCTGAAACTGATGTAACATTTTGTGTCAGCTATATTTTAATTTAGAAAAACGAAGCCAGCTCTCCTAAATATTTATGCACCAAACCACAAAGCTTCAAAATACATTAAACAAAGCCAGATGGAGTCAAAAGACATGACAGACAAATACAGCAATTCTACTTGGGGACTTTGGTACCCCAGTCTTAGCAGTTAATAGCACTGTTGAATAGTCATCAAAGATTTGGAAGAACTGAACAACACCTTCAGGTAAGCATATCTAATTAACATTTATAGAATGCTCCACCTACCAAGAGAATACATAATCTTTTCCAAGAAACATTGATCATTCACATAAATAGATTATATCTTGAGTTATAAAACAACCCTTAACAAATTTAAAAGCA
Source organism: Mustela nivalis (assembly GCF_964662115.1). Lineage (NCBI taxonomy): Eukaryota > Metazoa > Chordata > Mammalia > Carnivora > Mustelidae > Mustela > Mustela nivalis. The sequence continues at coordinate 74,016,392 of NC_139027.1, read as the reverse complement.
TTGAAATCTTACAGTTTTGAGTCACACAGATATCTTCAGACTGTAGTGGAATCAAACTAGAAATCAGTAACAAAAAGACACCATAAAAATCTCAGAACACTTGGAAATTAAAGAACAGGCTTTAAATAATTCACAGAAAATCATAAAAAAAAAATTAAAATTTCATAGAATTAGGGACACCTGAGTGGCTCAGTTGTTTAAGTGTCTGCCTTTGGCTCAGGTCATGATCCCAGGGTCCTGGGATCGAGCCCTGCATCAGGCTGCCTGCTCAGTGGGGAGTCTGCTTTTGCCTCTGCCCTTCTCCTCCAGTTGTGTTCTCTCTCTCAAATGAATAAATAAAATCTTAAAAAAAAAATAAAATTTCATAAAATTTAATGAAAATTAAGTACAGCATGAAAATATGTGGAATGCCAGCTAATACAGTGCTGGAAGGAATTTAATGCACTAAAAGCCTCTATTAAAAAAGAGGAAATTATTTCAAATCCGTAATCTATGTTCTTTTGTCAAGAACCTCTGTTCTGTCTTTTCATGAATATTTATATAGCAGAGAGCCTAGGGAAGTAGGAAAAGGTGGCCTGCTTATTATCCAGTATAAAGGTAATATCTGACTCCAGAGCAAAGAATGAACATGCTTATAGTCCATTATAGGATATTCAGTTTTCCTAAGTTCAGGGTCCCTCTCCTTTAACACAACCTATTGTATGTGCAAGTGTCACTTAACCCTCTCGCCATCACCCTGTAGGAATTGGGACCTAGGAAACTGGTGCTGAACCGCCCTCCCCCCCTACCTCGCCCACCGACATTCTGGCTACTGCTGCTGCTGTGAGTAGTAAAGTCCTTTGTTGGTGACCCAGACACCCATGTTAGTTTGCAACTAAGGCAAAATCTTAGGCCCTTCACAGCTTTTGATGTATATTCATGTAAAAACCTGCAAGCAAACGTTTGTAACAGCTTTATTTATAAATGCTCGAAGTCAGAAATGACAAAGATGTCCTTCAACAGGGAATGGATAAACAATTTTACATCCATTTAATGAGGGATGCTACTCATCCATAAAAAGGAACAAAGTCTCAATTCATGAAATAGCATGGGTAGATCTTAAATGCATTTTGGTAAGTGAAAGAGGCTCAACCCAAAAGTCTACATACTGTGAGGAGGAGACAGAGGTTAAAGTCCAGCTTCCCCACTTGCACTGTGAGGGGTAGATCACCTCGATACTGCTGGTAGGAGTGGACACAGTCAGGCAGGGAGGGCTTGTTACACTTGGTGGGGATGAGAATCTTGGCTCAGCCCTTGGCCTTCACTGCCACCACTCCAGTAGGAGTGTCGGGGTATTTTATTTTATTTATCCTACTTGACCTTCTTGGGTCCATGTGTTTATGTCGGTCATTGTTTTGAGAAAATTCTCAGCCATTCCTTTTTTCAGTTATTTCTACTATCCTATTTTCTTTCTTGTGTTTCCAATTATGTACATGTCAGACCATTTGATATCATCCCACAGCCCTTTGATGCTCGTTTCTGTTCTGATTTATTGTGTTCATCTGCATTACTGTGGTTTTGATTTTTAGTGTTTTCTTTCAGTTATTTCTTCAGGTTCCCATCCCTCTACAGAAATTGCCCGTCTGGTCTCCAGCATTGTTCACCTTTGCCATTAGAAATGTTAATGTATTAATCACAGTTATTTTAAATTTTCTTTCACATAGTTTCAGCATCGGTGTCACCTGAATTTGTTTCTGATGACTACTTTTGTATCTTGGTAATATGTTGTTTGTTTCTGCTTAGGGTGTTCATTTTTTGTTGTTCTTAAAAGCTAGACATCATGTGTAGTATATAGATACTGAGATAAATTTTATTCACGTCTGGAAATGAGCATACATTTCTTTTTGAGGGGAGAGGCATAAACTTAATCTGATCCAGAGCTGGGCTGGGTTTGCCGTCTGTTTGTTCCTGTTACCTTCAGTGCACCGGCCCTCACATTCTTGGGGTGGTACTCAGGCTTAGGGTGGGGGATGACATTTTAGAGGCTTGTCCTTTAGTGTCTGATCTACTCTCAGATTTTAATTTTCCCTTCACACTGGGCCTCAGACAGAGTCTGTCTCTTTATGTGTTCCTTGCTGGTCAGTGTTTGTAGGGGAAGGGTGGGGTGTGTGTTCTCTGAGCCTTCATTTTAGGGGGACTGCAGTCTCAGAGGCTCAGGGGTCTGTCCCACTTAGTAGTTCCGAGCCCAGCATCTAGCCTGGCTCCTTTTCCAGCATCTAGCCTGGCTCCTTTTCCACCGGCCCTCACATTCTTGGGGTGGTACTCAGGCTTAGGGTGGGGGATGACATTTTAGAGGCTTGTCCTTTAGTGTCTGATCTACTCTCAGATTTTAATTTTCCCTTCACACTGGGCCTCAGACAGAGTCTGTCTCTTTATGTGTTCCTTGCTGGTCAGTGTTTGTAGGGGAAGGGTGGGGTGTGTGTTCTCTGAGCCTTCATTTTAGGGGGACTGCAGTCTCAGAGGCTCAGGGGTCTGTCCCACTTAGTAGTTCCGAGCCCAGCATCTAGCCTGGCTCCTTTTCCAGGTGTGGAGTATTTGGTTTTTCCCCCTTTCCTTCCCTCCTCTGCCCTGGATTTTCACCAGAGCCCTAAGGCTGACTGTGTTTGTTGCCTCTCTCCCCCCTGCCTCCCTCCTCCCACACATTCACTCATTAGAGCTTTTATTCTGAAGGTGAGATGGAGCACAAGGGTTCCTGTGTAACTCTTCTTCCCCAGTTCTGCTCCATGAAGGAGACTTTCTTGGGCCAATCTTTTCTGTGAGCGCCTGTGGGCTTTGTGGTGAAACTGCCTTCAAGAGAATGCAGATTTCCCCTCTACCTGTGGCCTGCAGACCTTTACCTTCTCACCAGTATATAGCTAGCTAGCCTCCACCAGTTCACCAATCACCCCAGGCAAGCTCTTCTGACCTAATGTCCCCTGCATCTCGTCCTAGGAGCCTGTGCTTACACCTCACTGGTCCCTGCACACGTCTGTCTCTCCTCACACTTGGGGCCAGCTGGTCACCCTGTGACCTAAGCACTGTGAGGAGTGTAACAAAAGGCAATGATGTGTTATTGTTCATCTGGCTTCTTTTTGTTATAAGTTTGACAGTGACACTCTGGCCAGCACTCTGTATCCCTGGGCAGAAACTGCAGGAGTTTTAAAAACTTAAACAGTTTCCTTGCTATACCCCAGATGGCTGATGTTACAATGCTCACATTTGAATAAATCCTGGTCTGTCTTGCCAGGCTTGTATTCAAACTGTATGTTTAAACTGTTGACAGCCGCATGAACAGTAACTGACTTAGTGCCTTACAAAGATAGTTACATTAAGAACTATGTCATCTGGGGCGCCTGGGTGGCTCAGTGGGTTAAGCCGCTGCCTTCGGCTCAGGTCATGATCTCAGGGTCCTGGGATCGAGTCCCGCATCGGGCTCTCTGCTTGGCAGGGAGCCTGCTTCCCTCTCTCTCCCTCTCTCTCTCTCTCTGCCTGCCTCTCCATCTACTTGTGATTTCTCTCTGTCAAATAAATAAATAAAATCTTAAAAAAAAAAAAAAAGAACTATGTCATCAGGACAGGAAGTCCATAGTCCTGGCTTCTAGTAGCCCTGGAATTGTCTGGATAGAGGCTTTTATGGCATGCCCAAGGATTTGGCTCCTTGGAATTACTGGGTTTAAATTATTACTTCAATATAATTTTATCTTTATTTCACAGGCATTTTTCTTTTATTTATTTATTTATTTATTTATTTGGAAGCAGAAAATAACTTGTTTGTGAGAGTTTTCTGGAGATTCAAGTACCTCTCTCTGTCTCCTTTGTAGATTGGAAGTTCCACAAACACCCTGCATGCCTTGCAAATTGCTTTTGCTGATGAAGAAACACAAGTAATCTACCTTTTGACAGATGGGAGACCTGATCAGGTACTTACCAAGGTTGGGAACAGAAAGGGATTCACCAGTGCTCTGAAAGTAAATGCCGAGAATGGGTTTGAGGGACATTTTCAACTGCTTGAAACAGCTTGAAAAACTGTTGAAAGATGTTTCCTTAGCCTAGGGACCCAGAACTGAGGTGAAAAAATACACTGAGGAATGCCTTTGTCTGCTGAAATGCAGAGGGGAATTTATGTGACATCAAGTGTTGTCTTGAGGCGCCACACACCCACAGGCCTGGAGACCAACCCCATGAAAGGAGATCTCCACCTTTCCAGTGAGGACTGGTGTATATTTTGTTACAAACTAAGAGTAAGGAGATTCTTTTTGATTTTTTTTTTCCTCTGGGGACTCCAAATCTAAACATGTCACTGCACAATGTCCTTGGTTTTACCCCTAATTTTAACTTCGTAATCATTCAAACAAAAGCATGCCTTTCTAGTGAAATGTTCTTTGTTTTGCTTAGCCTAACTGGAAAATATTTGAAAAGTTTTAGTGGAGTCTGTTCATCTTCTTTTGAGCTTTGTGAATGGAAGACTAATGCTGTGGGCATTGAATAAACATAGGGATTTGCAGGCCAGTACAATGTAAATTAACCGCTTAAGTGAATTAGTATCAACTTGCATCCTTCGTTGTGAGATGTTTGCATGTGAAGAGTGCTAGGCAAGTATTGTAAAATATCCTGCGTCAGATGGTCCAAGGCTTAAATAGTAAAGCAACTGGATTTTATTACAGCATGAGATTTATGGCAGAGAAGTTATATGTAAAGTGAATTTTGTATTTTTGTAAAGTGAAGTTTTATTTTGAATGATTTTCCTATCAACTTCATTATGCTTTCTGTTCAAAAGCAATTTATTGTGCCTTGCTTATGTTCCTTGTGTGGTGCCAAGGTTTGAGGCTACAAGCATGAATGGTATCTTACCCCTGCCTTAAGGGCATTTACACTTCAGAGGATATGCTAGACATGTGTGGTTAACTCTGATCTGACACAGGGTGTGGGGCTGTCTGTGCTGTGAGATGTCTGAGAACAGAGCTGCTGTACAAGATGGGGAGAAGGTTGGGGAAGGTTCCACTGAGGAGGGGACATTTGATCTGTGTCTGGAAAGAGGAGAAGGGATTTTCTAAACAGAGGAGATGACTAGTATCCTGGGCAGAAGAAACAGAGGTGTGGAAATATGTGGACTGCTCAGAGAAGCAATCTGAGAGCAAGGACAATGACAGAAGAGTGTTGGGGTTGAGGCTGGAAGGTTCGGTTGGAGGAAATAATCCTTGATGGCCACCTGGAATGAGTGGGTGGGCTTTACCACAGTAAGGGCTGGGGGGTGGCACTCAGCAGGGCAGGTGGTCCCATTCACCTGTACTTCAGAAATGTGCCTCAGGAGTGCAAGGGAAAGACTAAATCTTGATGGGAGTTAGTGAGGGCCCACATCAGGTAGGAAACAGAAATGTGGAAGAGAGGACTCTCCTCAGAGATGAGATAATAGAGTAACATCAAAGGACTTGGTGACCAGTTTGGGAACAGAGGAGGACAGAGAGAGGAGAAGATGGGAGAAAGAGAAAATGGAATCACAATGTGATTGATTTGTAGTTTATAACAATATGTTAGTAACTGATTTAAATTTAAACTTAAAGAAGAAATAGTGTTTGGGAGTTCCTGGTGAACGAAGTCAGCTTTGAGTACCTGTAGTTCAAGGATGTCCAGAGACCTCTTGAAATAAGGGGCTGGTGTTTGGGAAGGATGGGGGTAGGGATTCTGATTTGAAAGTCATTTGTACAAGGGGTCTTTACTTTTTTAATAAACTCTTACTGATTTTACTGTTTGCACTATAGGTCAGTTACAAAATATAGATCAGCATATGAGCATAAAAAGGAAGAAAGTTTAACTCACTCATAATTCAGTTTTGTGTTCTCCCTTGTTTCATCTAATATATGCATTTTTTTGCAAGTCATGAGAAATTCTTCCAAAACATCATTCTCAATGACTGTATCATATTCCATTATATAGATTCAATATAACTTCTAACTTGGAAGTTAATTTTATTTAATTTTTGAATAGTAATACATTCACATGGTATAAATTACAAAGGTACAAAAGGGTATGCAGAGAAGATTCTCTCTCCAACGTCCTGTTCACTAGCTAAGAGGCAATGTCTGTTACCAGTTTCTTAGATCTTCTTTCAGAAACTGTTATGCAAACAGAAATGTATTTTTATATACTCTCTTTTATAAATATATAAATGATGGTGTATTACACACATTATATTGCACCTTTATTTATAAAACAATATGACTTGGAAGTTGCTTAATATATAAAGAACTTCCTCATTTTTTATAGCTGCCTAGGATTCCTAGAGATGGTCACTGAGGTTGTTTTCAGTCTTTCTGTTATACACTATGTCTCAAAAATAACTATGCACATGTGTTTTGTATATGTTTATCTGTAGCATAAATTCTGAGAAGTAGGCTTAGTCCAAAGGTATGCATTTTGAGAGGTACTGCTAAATAGTCCCCCAAAAGGGATGGACCAAGTAATACTCCTATAGCTGTGTATTGGGAAGGATTCTTGATTCACAGTCCACCATGTATTTCAGAGGGTCTGGAATCTCCCGAGAGTATATACAAAATGTACTTGTACATTTCTCTGGGAGAAGAGCCCTCCCTAGCTTTCACCAGAGGAGAACTATGGAAACTTCACCAGAAGATTTATGGAAACAGATGATAATCAGAATCAGAAATATCCAGGCCACCTGAAAAGTAATTTATAAACTCCTAGTTAGGCATTTTGTGTTCATATCTGCCTTTTCTCCTGTGCAGTCCATTTTTTCTGCATGGTCCCTCAGATTCTCTCCAAAAAGCAAATGAGTATTTGATATTCATGTTCTGTGTGGAGGACATTAACACATATCACTCAATCTCTATTTCTTTTTTGAACTTGTCACTGACTTTGTAGGATCTGAATATGTTAAGGCTGGTGCTCTTATTCCCAATACTCAGCAGAATTTTCTGCTTGAAAGGACACACCAAAATGAGGTTCAGGATTTAATTCCATAGATAACCAGCTTACTTTTGTTTATTAAATGTCCAGGGAAGAATTATATAGCAAGACAAGTCTTAAATTAATCAAGTTAAAAGAATTCTAATAATATTAGTTGTCATTAAAATAGAATTGCTAGGTGTCCTTTGGTGGGCATCTCTAGGTATGAATGGACACAGCCCAGCACAGTGCTGCATTCTGGGGCTTCTTTGAAGTTAGGAACTTATCCTGGCAGGACTCAAGACAATGAGGTTGAGGAAGGCTTCTGTGCTGTTCTAAACACAAATGAGTGGGGAAAGCCTAACATGAGCTGTGCGAGGGGTGGGGAGCTCAGAGAAGAAACAGGATGAGCCACTGTGCAGACAAATCTCCTTCAGAAGTTAGAGGAGTTAGGGGGACCTATCCCTGCCTCTCTTCCCACCCCAAGTTGACATTTGTGGTGAAAGGGTCACATTGTTTAGAAAGTGAAAATGCACATTTGTTCAGATTCAGAGAAGAGGGAACTGGGAAGAGTCTCTCAGGCATGCTGCTTGACCTCATTTAGGGATGGAAGGGACTTCTGTGGGGAACATATGAAGGAGTCCTGGGCTGAGAAAGGTTTCCTCAATGTGGTCTAGGAGTTACACAAGGAGAAGGCCCACTACTTTCTAGTAACAAAGCTCCTAGAGTAAGTGACTAGAGGAATCAGGATCAGCAAAGGCTGCTGTCGTAACAGGTTTTCTTCCATGTTCTGAGCCTCCTCTTCAGAGCTGTGAAGGCATAAACCAGGGAGAGGAATCCATGGGGGCAGGGGGTACAGGCAGGAGGTCAGGAATGGCTCTTTTACCCTGTAGGTATTGAGCTTGTGCAACAACCCCACTGTCTGTGCAGCTCTCTAACACCACGGGGTATGAGAACATCATGTCAGTTTAGAAAACACTACCTAAGGCTGGATGCATGTGGGAGGCTCACTGTGATACACTAACAGGCTTTTTCATGCCTGGGTGCTCTCTGGCTGTATGGAATGGTAGAAATGGTTTTGGAGCTAGAGACCTCTGCTGGAAGTTCACCCCAGCACGGTTCATCTGAATGACCTCGGGCAAGTTCTCTACTGTGAATTTCCTCATCTGTGGCTCAAAACCAATACTCCCTACTCACAAATTTGCTTGGAGTATGATGTCCCATGACATTCCCCATGAATGCATTCCACAGGTGTTTATTGAGTACCTTGTATATGCCAGGCACTGCTATCAGTCTGGGATACAGTAGTAAGCAAGATGAACAAGGTGCCTGTCTTCAGAGAAGCTTGTGTTTTATAGGGAGATAGGCAATGAATGAATAAATATATGAAGTAATGTCAGGCAGCATATGAACAGATGAAAATGCTACCCACAGTACCTGGCACCCACAGTCAATATTAAATCAATGTTAATTTCTTTCCCTTTCCAAATATCTCAGCTCTAAGTCAGTATAAGAATAGTTCCTGGCTTAAAGGCTATAAAATTAGCAGAATTTAGAGCTAGTATCTCCAGTCTGGTATCAGGGGCAGTGGCCAGGATTCGCTGGTAAGAAACAAGGACAATAATAGCACCCACCTCAGAGGGTTATAGAGAGGATAGAGGTGGACAGCACGAGCAGAGCTCTTAGTGCTCAATACATAGTAGGTATTCAGAAATAGAAGCTAAACTGAATGAAGAGGAGGCGGCTTGCATTTGACAAGCTGGTTGGGGTCAGCTCATTTAGGTTACGATTTGGTTAGAAGCATGTGTTCTGATGAGCACTGGGTGTTACAGGCAACTAATGAATCATTGAACACTACATCAAAAACTATTGATGTACTATATGCTGGCTAAATGAACATTTAAAAAAATAAGAAAGAAAGAAAACAGCTGATGTCCAGAGGGGAGAGGAGAGAAAAAGGATGAGAGGTGGAGGTGGGCTTAGGGGTAGGGCCAGTCTCAATGCTGGAGCCAGACACAGAGACTGAAGCTGTGTGTAAGTGGTGGCTAGAATGAGACCAGAACCTGGGGAACCACTTAACCAACCACTTTCTGGGCAGTGTGTGAGCTGCACAAGGCCAGCCAGTGGTGTGTCTCCCTTTTCACTCTGCCTTTCCAGGACACATAACCCAAATATAGGAAGGGTTAAAGGCCAAATGATAGAAACTATAAGTGGACAATGGAACTGGATGAAGGAGCCAGCAAGTTGGGTTAATCAAAGAGGGTCTCCTGGCACTGAGAAATGTAGAGGAAATGGGGGCAGGCCAATCAGAGGCAGTTTCTGAAGGTTCTTGGCTGAGAACTCTCGGCTGATGGTGTGGTGGAGAGACGGCAGGGGAATTAATCAGTTCTTCTTTCCTGACGGTTAGGTGATATAAACATTACTTGAGAGTCCTTACCAAGAGACTATTTTATTGCAAATGACGGGAACAAACAGTCTGGCATTGCTTCTGATACTAAAAATTGGCTTTGAATTCCAGACTTATGGCTTAAGAGCTTGAATTCCAGACTTATGGCTTAAGAGCTTAAGAGTGTGTACTACAAAAATTTTCACATTTTTATTTTTTCTTTCTTTTCTTCTCACTTTCCATCTCCCTGTTTCCCCCTCAAAATGTATCATTTCAGCCACCTGAAATGGTTATAGACCAAGTCAAAGTTTTTCAGAAAATTCCTATTTACACCATCTCCTTCAATTACAATGATAGTAGTCAACTATCCATCAGTTTCTCCTTCTGTATGTGGGGCCTTTAACTACTGGGCCAAGTAAAGTTGTGTATTACTGGGGATAAAAGTAGAGGAGCAGACAAATGATGGCTGAAACAATGGAGAGATTTATAGTCCTATGAATAAGAAGCCCAGCATAGGTAGTCTAGGTTCTAGAGCTACTCAAGAGGTCTCCAAGAAAATAACCTTCTTTTTATGTTCATTCTCCACCATCTTTGTTTATAATTTCTATCCTCCTTGTTGCAAAATGGCTACTCTATCTCTAGGCAGTGTCTATTTTCCAGCGGGATGGAGGATGGGAAGGGGAAGGACATTAGATTTGTTGTTGTCATTGTTGCTAAATCTTTGCCTTTTTATTAGAGAAAAGGAATATCTTCCCTGGGACTTCTGCCTATATTTCAGTGGATAGAACTGGGTCAGATGGCTAATTCTAGATGCAAAAGAGGGTCAGAAGATGAGTTTTTATGTGTGTATTGTTTGTTTGTTTTAAACTAGGCACATTGCTGTCATGAAAAGAAAACCAGGGTTCTGACAGTAAAAAAGGATGAGAGGAATTTATATTAGTAGTCAACTATCCATCTTTCTAACTACCTCACAGTATTGTTGTGAGGATTATTAACTGCTATGTTATACTCACAGCAGAGTGCCTTAATAATTCTCTCTTCTTTCACTTGGGAGACACAATGACCATCATCTACCTGAAGCTGGAAAATGCTCTTTTCAAGTAGATGCTTGGGAAGCCATATTGAGATCCAGTAGCTTCACTCTGTAGAATCCCAATAGCCATGTTTTCCACTGATGCTTTCAGTGCTCTAAAGTATAGCTCAGCACTTTAAAAGCATGAACTCTAGGCTCAGGTGCACTTAATGGTGATTTGGTTAGTCACATCTTTCTTCAAGAATTGTTTCTGTACCAAATTGTGAGCCTGTAGAGGCAAGGGCTGAGTCATTGGTCTTCATACTCTCACCATCTGGCAGTGTTTGCTTTGTTTATTGAATTGAATTGATACCTTTCCAAGAAGCCATTCATCACTGTATAAGGAATTACTAGTTGAGAATCTCACAATCTATAGCAAATACTAAGGATTTTCACATTTTTATTTTTTCTTTCTTTTCTTCTCACTTTCCATCTCCCTGTTTCCCCCTCAAAATGTATCATTTCAGCCACCTGAAATGGTTATAGACCAAGTCAAAGTTTTTCAGAAAATTCCTATTTACACCATCTCCTTCAATTACAATGATGAGATTGCAAATGGATTTTTGAGTGAGCTTGCTTCTTTGACTGGGGGAGAGTTCCATTTTTATAATTTTGGCTGTAAGGATCTGTGTCTTCCAGGGATTGTTCAGGTAAGATCTTAATATAAGAGAGTATTCATTAATTTGGGCATTACAGACTGGAGGCCAGTGGACAATAACTTAATTGAGAAAATTGCTACCATAAAGACAAGTTGAGCAAATGAAATCACCCAAGTGTGTACTACAAAATGTGGTCCAAGGACCATCTGAACTAAGGCATTTATGAAAATGCAGATTCCTGGGTCATACTTCAGAGCTGCTAAATTAGGCTTTAGGCATAGAGGCACAGGAATCTTAATATATTTTGTTTTTCCTCTAGGTTTTTTTTTTTTTTATTATGGAAAGTTTCAAACATACTCGAAAGTAGAAGAGTATGTGGACCCCACCCCATATACCCATTATCAGATTCAATAATTATCAACATTTTGCCAAATTTAGGAATCTGTGTTTTTAACAAGCATTACCAGAAGGTCCCTACCTGTAGTTTGTTAACCACAGCTGTTTACAGGGATTTGTGGGAAACTTAAGAAAAATTCAGATCCTAGGTAGTTGTTTCCTGACCTCTCAGACTGTATAACCTTGGGACCATCTGATAAAGCATTTCATTCCAATAGGCTGATGGGAGAAAGTAAATAAAATTATATTCTCCAGTCCTTTAATCTTGGCCCGAGGAAATACATTTCAAGATTTCCCTTCTAGAGAACTTTTTTTGGTCTTATTGTCTGTCCTGTGGAGTCACTTTAAATCCAGGACAGGCCAGAATATCAATCAGTGCTTATATTTGAAGAAACTACCAGAGTCTGGGGAATGAATCATTTGAAAGGATTGAGGGAACAATGACCTCTCTGAGCTTACAACAGAGCACGGAATAGTGACTATAACCCCACCAGCTAGACTGGAAAACCTCATCATCCAGTAGGCATTAGGTAGAGTATAAAGAAGGGTCTTGCCTCAGGAGTAGGGACAACCAAATGCTGCCCCAGGTCTGCTTAGAAAACCTTAAATGAAGACCTGACAGACTCAAACTATATCCTGCATCCCTGAACAAACCCCAAGAATAAATATAAGAAAGCAAAAATATCCATTACCCAAAAAAGTAAATTGACTATTTCTGACATCCAATCAAATAGTACCAGGTATATAAAGAAGCAGGAAAATAAGGTCCATAATGAGAAAAAGCAAACAGAAAAATTAAAACATATGCATAGCTGACTCAGATGTTAGTATTAGAGCATTAAAACAGTTATTGTAGCTGTGTTTGCTGTGTTCAAAAAGGAAGAGACATGAAAGATATAAGTAAGTCACAAATAAAAATTTTAGAGGTGATAACTAAAATATATGAGGTAAAAAAATACATGGAATATGAGGAACAACAGGTAAGACATTGCAGAACAAAACACTAGTAAACTGCAAGGCAGCAATAGAAACTATCCAAAATGTAACACAGAGAAGAGAATTAAAGCAATAAACAAGCAAACAAAACCGCAGAAAATAGGGCATAAATGAGCCATGGAAAAATTCAGGAAGGCTAGTAAATACGTAATTGAAACAATAGTGCCAGAATTTTTCCAGTTTGGTTGGAAACTATAAACCCACAGACCCAAGAAACACAATGAATGCCAAGCACAAGAAACATGAAGAAAATCACACCAAGTCATATCAGAATTAAACTTCTCAGAAGTAATGACAAGAGAAAAGTCTTAAGCGAATAGGGTGAAAGAAGACAAATGGGTACAGAGGAACACAGGGAAGACTAGCAGCATATTTCTCATCAGAAACAATGCATGTGGAATTATAGCGGAATGATATTTTTAAAGTACTGGAAGACAAAAAGGCTCTGTGTAGAATCTATACCCTGAAAATATCTTTCAAAAAGGGAGTGGAATGAAGACTTCAGAGATACACAAAAAATGAAAGAACTCGTCACCAATAAACCTGCAGTATAAGAAATGTTAAAGCGAGTACTTCAGGTAGAAGGAAAAGCATATCAGATGGAAATACAGATATACACTAAGGAATGAAAACCGGAGGATAGCTACATGGTAAATGCATAGGTAGATAAGTAAGGCTTTTTTCCTCTTGTTATTTGCATATAATTATAAGGTAAATTACTGGAGGGACTTCCAGTTCCCACAACAAAGGTATAGTCCCATTCCTCCTAGGTCCTACACTTTAAACTAAAAAATGTCCTGGACATAACACAACAAATAAGCATAAGAATACTCTGAAAGGTGAAAAGAAGAAGGAGGACTTCCTGGGGGCCTCAGAACTTAAGGATTATATGACAATAAGTCTTGGGGGATTTGTTAATGCCTTCCATATATCCCAGAGAGGGCACTGCTGAACCCTCCAATCTGGAATCTGTAATAGACACAGACCAAAAAAAAATGACCCAAGGAAAGCTTATTCTCTCTAGTCAAAGGACTGGGAAGAAGGTGACCTAAAAACAGAAAACCATTTTTGTTTTCTTTTTTTAGATTTTTATTTATTTATTTGACAGAGAGATCACAAGTAGGCAGAGAGGCAGGCAGAGAGGGGTGGGGGGAGCAGGCTCCCCACTGAGCAGAGAGCCCAATGCAGGGCTCATTCTCAGGACCCTGAGACCATGACCTGAGACGAAGGCAGAGGCTTAACCCACTGAGCCACTCAGGTGCCCCAGAAAACCTTTTAAACAATATCTGCCATAATCCAGCCATATAACAATGGGAAAACTGCACCGCTTTCCCTGAGATTTGAGTGGAACTGAACAAAGAGCTGATTTTCCACACTACTGGGAAGTAAGCGATGGTGCTCTGATCCCTCTGCCAGGTGGTATCAAGGAACTGACCAGAGTGCTAATCTTCCAGCCTTCACTGTCAGAGTAGTGTGAGTAGGGCTGAATGGAAAGCTGATTTTCCAGACCCTGATAGAGTAGGTGGTGTTCTAACTCCCATGCTAGGATAGTATCAGAAGATTGAGAAGGAAGCTTATTGTCCATCCCCTCTCCAGTGGAAGACAGTAGTGCTCTGATTCTCCCACCATGGAGTCCAGTGGCAAACTGGGTCTCTATCCCACCAGGCATGTCTAAGACTTAACAAAGCAATGTGAGGATGGTCCAGTCACTACTGTACTTTGCTTCAGCCCTCATCTCAGTGGGACTCAGCAACGAGATGAACTTCCACAAACACTCAACATCAGTGAAAAAGAAAAAGGAATTGTGAGTTACAGATAGACAATGCTCCACTTTCCCCCTGTCCCTGAAGCCAATGAGGGTCGATAGGGTGCTGAGCCTCCATTAACACCCAACAGAATAAAAATAAATGAAGTGTGAAAGGGGAGTAACCCCCACTGTGGTCCTTTCTGAGTGGAGAGCTGATTCTCACCCCCCATTCAGGAACATTAAGACCAAAGGAGGCAGTGCTATCTGGGGCTACTCTGTACTCTGATTCCCTACCCTTAGGATCTCTCACTGTGAACAAAGTAGAGATTACTGGCCTACATAAAGAGAACTGAACTTCCAATTCCTGAACTCCTGACACTGTCGCAGCCTGCCTTGATGAAAATAACTGGAAAAAAAATCCACTAGATACACAGTTGTGCCCCAAAGAAAGTAAAATATAGCTGCAAGAGTCCCCAAACGTTTTAAAAAGTATACTAGAAAAACAGGTTCACTGGAATAGGTGGTCAAGACTAGCCAAAGAAACACAGCCACAAGTGGCCTAGTCTTGGAAGCCTCTTTTCCCCCACAGATCTGAGACTCTTCTCTGCACAGAGGCATCAGAGTGTATGGGAAGAATAGGCAAGAAGACCTCAGCCAGAGCAAGGGGTTCATTCCAGGAAAACTGTCTTCCTATGCCTCCTAAGCTACCTAGTGACACAGGTCACTAGTTGTAGAGGCACCAAGAAACACCTGGCAGTCTGACTAGGGGAAACTCCTTTTCCCTGCTCAGACAGCACCAGCAGAGACTAGTGGGAGCCCCAGCAACACCAAATTGAAAGAAGACCAAAATAATATAAAAAAGTCTCTGAAAATTAAATTGCCATTGGAGCAAGAGCCCACAAAAGTAGGACTAAAGTCTCACATGCTAAATTTAAACAGGGTTACTGCAAGCTAAAATAAAAGCTTTAAAATAGAACCCAACGTGAGACAGGAATCCATCAGAATCCTAGAGGAGAACATAGGCAGTAATCTCTTCAATATCAGCCACAGCAACTTCTTTCAAGATATGTCTCCAAAGGCAAAGGAAACAAAAGCGAAGATGAACTTTTGGGACTTCATCAAAATCAAAAACTTCTGCACAGCCAAGGAAATAGTCAAGAAAACAAAGAGGCAACCCATGGAATGGGAGAAGATATTTGCAAATGACAGTATAGACAAAAAGTTGATATCCAGGATCTATAATGAACTCCTCAAACTCAACACATAAAAAACAGCAATCATATCAAAAAATGGGCAGAAGACATGGACAGACACTTCTCTAATAAAGACATACAAATGGCTATCAGACACATGAAAAAATGTTCATCATCACCAGCCATCAGGGAGATTCAAATTAAAACTACATTGAGTTATCATCTTACACCAGTTAGAATGGCCAAAATTAGCAAGACAGGAAACAACATGTGTTGGAAAGGATGTGGAATAAGGGAAACCCTCTTACACTGTTGGTGGGAATGCAAGTTGGTGCAGCCTCTTTGGAGAACAGTGTGGAGATTCCTCAAGAAATTAAAAATAGAACTTCCCTATGACCCTGCCATTGCACTCCTGGGTATTTACCCCAAAGATACAGATGTTGTGAAAAGAAGGGCCATCTGTACCCCCAATTTTTTTTAAGGTTTTATTTATTTATTTGACAGAGAGAGATCACAAGTAGGCAGAGAGGCAGGCAGAGAGAGAGAGAGAGGAGGAAGCAGGCTCCCTGCTGAGCAGAGAGCCCGATGCGGGACTCGATCCCAGGACCCTGAGATCATGACCCGAGCCGAAGGCAGCAGCTTAACCCACTGAGCCACCCAGGCGCCCTGTACCCCCAGTGTTTATAGCAGCAATGGCCACGGTTGCCAAACTATGGAAAGAACCAAGATGCCCTTCAACGGACGAATGGATAAGGAAGATGTGGTCCATATACACTATGGAGTATTATGCCTCCATCAGAAAGGACGAATACCCAACTTTTGTAGCAACATGGTTGGGACTGGAAGAGATTATGCTGAGTGAAATAAGTCAAGCAGAGAGAGTCAATTATCATATGGTTTCACTTATTTGTAGAGCATAACAAATAGCATGGAGGACAAGGGGAGTTAGGAGAAGGGAGTTGGGGAAATTGGAAGGGGAGGTGAATCATGAGAGACTATGGACTCTGAAAAACAATCTGAGGGTTTTGAAGGGGTGGGGAGTGGGAGGTCGGGGTACCAGGTGGTGGGTATTATAGAGGGCACGGATTGCATGGAGCACTGGGTGTGGTGCAAAAATAATGAATACTGTTATGCTGAAAATTAAAAAAAAATTTTAAAAATACATATAACAGAACAAAACAACAACAACAAAAATAGAACCCAGACTCTCATAATGCAATATAGCTAGAATGTTCAGGATGCAGTAAAAAAATCACTCATCATACCAAGAAACAGTAAAATCACAACTTAAACAAGACGAGACCATCACATGATCCCAACACTGAGATAGATGAATTAGATGTTGGAATTACTTGATCAAGATTTTAAAGAACCTACATAAAAATGCTTCAGCAATCAATTATAAGTTATATGGAGACAAATGAGCAAATAGAAAATATCAGTGAAGATGTAGAAGTTATAAAAATTTCCAAGTTGATATTACAGAACTGGAAGCTATAATAGCAAGTAAACCCACTGGGTGGGCTCAATGGTGAGAGTAGAAATGACTTGATTTTACCAGTGAACTTGAGGTCTGACAATAGAATTTAGCCAGTCTGAACAATGGAGAGAATATACTGAAAAACAACAACAACAACAACAAAAGAAGCCAGAACCATGGGGACCTATAGGACAATAACTGAAGATCCAACATTAGTATCATTGGAGTTCCCCAGAGAGAAGAAAGAAAGGGGAGCTGAAAGACTACATGGAAAAATAACTGAACACTCCTCAAATTTGGTGAAGGATAAAAACATACAGATTGAAGAAGCTGAGTAAACTCCAAAGAGGATAAACCCAAAGAAATCCATGCCAAGACACACTATGTTTCAACATTCAAAAATCAAAGACATTTTTCTGTTGAAGGGCATCTTGGCTCTTTCTGCAGATGAATGGATAAAGAAGATGTGGTCCATATATACAATGGAATATTACTCAGCCATCCTAAAGGATGAGTACCCAACTTTTGCATCAACATGGGTGGAGGAACTTATGCATGCATACAACATGCATCAACTGGAGGAGATTATGCTGAGTGAAATAAGTCAAGCAGAGAAAGTCAATTATCATATGGTTTCACCTACTTGTAGAATATAAGGAATAGCATGGAGGACATTAGGAGAAGGAAAGGAAAAGTGAAGAGGGGGGAAATTGGAGGGAGAGAGGAACCATGAGAGACTGTGGACTTCGAGAAACCAACTGAGGGTTTTAGAGGGGAAATGGTGGGGGAATGGGTGAGCCTGGTGGTGGATATTAAGGAGGGCATGTACAGCATGGAGCACTGGGTGTTATATGAAAACAGTGAATCATGGAACAGTACATCAAAAATTAATGATGTACTGTATGGTGACTAACATAACACAATAAAATTTTTTTTAAAAAAAATTGAAGACAAAGTCTTTAAAATAGCCCAAAGAAATGACATCAAATTGAGAGTGGATTTTACCAAGGAGGCCAGAAAAGTGGCACAATATTTTTCAAGTGTGGGAAGAAAAGAACCATTGACCACATATTTTGGACAAAACTATCCTTCAGGAATGAAGAGGAAATAAAAATATTCTCAGAGAAATAAAAATTAAAAGAATTTGTTGCTAGAAGCCCTACTCTTTTATTGGCTACAGGAAGTTCTTCAGGCAAAAGGAAATAGAAAAATAAGAAATTGTGGAGCATCATGGAAGAAGGGAGAAAAAGCAAAAATATGAGTAGATGTAATAAGTGTCCTTTTCCTCATGAAATCACATTCAGTGATTGAAATAAAAATTATGGCACTCTGTGATATTCAAGACAGTGATAATTTAAAAGTAAAGAAGGTAAAAGGACCTAAGTGGAAGTGAGGTTTCCATATTTTCCTTGAAATAGAAAAATGTTAATGCTAGTAGACGGTTAAAAATCTCACTCATATGCTGTCCATACTCAGAGAAACCATTATGAAAACAATATAAAGAGATATACTCAAAAACACTGCAAATAAATCGAGATAGAATTATTTTTTTAAAAGTTCAAGTAACCTGAAGGAAGGCAGGAAAGAAACAGAGGAGCAAGACCAATGAAACAAGTAGAAAACAAATAATAAAATAACCGAACTTTAACACATCAATAATTACTTTAAATGTAAATGATATAATTACCCCAATTGAAAGGAGAAATAGAAAAATACAAGATTATACTTGTAGACTTCAATACATCTCTCCCAGCAAATGACAGAAACTACTAGATGCAAAATCAGCAAGACAGAGAAGATCTAAACAGCACAACCAACAAGATCTAATTGCCACAGATAAAATACTCCCCACAACAGCCAAATACAAACTTTTTTCTAGTGTTCATGGTATACTTATTAAGATAGGCTATACAACAGGTGATAAACCTCAGCTGATTTAAAAGCCTTGGCTATAATAGCTGAATTACAGATTAATTCATTACAGATTAATAGCCTAAGAGTCCATCAACTGATGAATGGATAAAGAAGATGTGGAATTTAATTCAGCCATAAAAAAGAATGAAATCTTGCCATTTGCAGTGACGTGCATGGAGCTAAAGAGTATTATGCTAAGTGAAAGAAGTCTGTCAGAGAATGACAAATACCGTATAATTTCACTCATATGTGGAGTTTAAGAAGAAAATGAACAAAGGGGAAAAAAGAGAGAGGGAGGCCAACCAACCAACCAACCAAACAAACAAAAAAACCAGACTCTTAACTGTAGAGAACAAACCAGTAGTTACCAGAGAGGAGATGGGGGGGTGCAATGGGTGAAGTAGGGGATGGGGATTAAGGAGTCAAAGGAATGTCAAAGCTTTTCAAATGGTACACTTCACATGCATTTGCTTTATTGTATATGAGTTATATTTCAATAAAGCTGTTTATTAAAATGGAATAGTATGAGAATGACCTGAAATCCTTTAATTCTTCTTTTCCTCATATAGTTGACTTTCTGTTAGAAATGTTTGAAATTTGAACTCTTTTATACAATTTTACAATATATTTACATCTTATTTTGGCAGAATGAAGATTTGACTCTTCTAATTAAGGAAATGGAGCAGGGACAAAGTGACCTGGAGAAGGTACAAGACCTTTATTCAGAGTCCTTAATCATGGATTGGTGGTACAATGGAGAAAAGGAAGGGGACAATAAGTGAGTGTGCCAAAGCCCCTGTTTTCCTCATCACTGGGGTCCTCTCAGATGCTCTGCTCACTCTGCTTGACACCTCTTCTTTCTGTAGTACTTTTGGGATTTCCTTTAGTGTAAAGAATCATATAGCATAGGGCGCCTGGGTGGCTCAGTGGGTTAAAGAATCTCATAGCATGATTATGTTAGAATTTCTCTTAAGAAAGGAGAAGGCATAATCTAATAATTTAATTATCTAACATATGGCTTAAGGAGGCCACATATTTACCTTTATATGTAAGTTCTGGAATCTTTGCATGACACTTAGAACAGTGTTAACAGTTTACTCCACTCTGTGGATGGGCCCCCCCAACCCCAACAGTCATAGATCACAGCAGGAGTGCTGTGTAGTGCAGGAGAGCGGACTCAGGGATTAAGAGGCCCAGGGGTCTGGACTTTACTCTGTGTGATGTTGGTGAATCCCTGACTTCTCTCCAAATCTGTCCATTGATGAGTCTTGGTTTCCTCTTTAAAATGGCAGCTATGGTGGTAGGATTTGGGATAGATAATGTCTCAGGTTTTTTTCTACCCTATATTCTAATATGTCTCTAATTAGTAATTTTTAAACAAAAATCAGAACCAATGTGACACTCAGAAAAGGTATCAAATCTTAATATTGTACAGATACTCAAATATCACAGCTTCATATAAATACTCTATCAGGAGGATATCTTTTTATTTTAAAGCATGATAGCTAATGAAAAGAAGTTAAAAATACATTTATCAGGGGCACCTGGGTGGCTCAGTAGGTTAAGCCTCTGCCTTCGGTGCAGGTCATGATCCCAGGGTCCTGGGATCGAGCCCTGTATCGGGCTCTCTGCTCAGCAGGGAGCCTGCTTTCCCGTCTGTCTCTGCCTGCCTCTCTGCCTACTTGTGATCTCTGTCTGTCAAATAAGTGAACAAAATCTTAAAAAAAAAATACATTTATCAATCAGGATTTCATCTTCATCAAAATTCACTGTCTTCCTGTTAGCAAATTAAGCATTAATATGGGCAGGGAGCAGGGCACGAGCAATGGAATCAGTAAAAAATGATAAATGTTATACTGGGCCATCTCCTAATGAGCTATTACAACATTATTTTTAAAGTATTGGAAAAGCTCAGATACAACTTCTAAATGCAGAGAATTTGCACAAGTAAACTAACAGTCAAATAAATGGGCAGCACCTCAGTGTGAATTACCCTCTGTACCTTACCAGCCATTGTTTGGAAGTTGGCTTAGTCAGTTGACTCTATCTGCCATTCATTGAGTAGTGGATGCATTCTTTTTTTATATTTCTTTTTTAGGGGCTGGATAAGGCAGGTTCTGGAGTCATGCAGAGAAGTGTTTTAATCCAGGCTTCCTACCATTACATGTTGGGTAAATTTAGGCGAGTTACTTAACCTTGTGGAGCCTCAGTTTCCTGATCTACAACATAGGAATAATGGTAGTCGGAGGGTTGTTGGGGAGATTAAACGAGGTTATGACTGTTATATAATAAGAGCTCTAAATTAACATAAATAAAGAATAAAGCTCAATGCCTCGTTCTACAGGTAGCATGTGTCTATCCTTAGAACATTAGGGGGGGCGCCTGGGTGGCTCAGTGGGTTGAAGCCTCTGCCTTCGGCTCAGGTCATGATCCCAGGGTTCTGGGATGGAGCCCCACATCGGGCTCTCTGCTCTGTGGAGAGCCTGCTTCCTCCTCTCTCTCTGCCTGCCTCTCTGCCTACTTGTGATCTCTGTCAAATAAATAAATAAAAATGTTTAAAAAAAAAAGATTAGGAAAAGTTAATTCACTGATTTAACTACACTCAAAAACAAATTGCCTTGTTCTTGCTTTCTACCAGGGGAAAAACATTTCAGCCTCCAATCTCCTCACTCTTCCTTTCTTTTTTTTTTTAATTTAATTTTATTTTTTGTGTTCCAAGATTCATTGTTTGTGCTCCATGCAATACGTGCCCTCCTTAGTACCTACCACCAGGCTCACCTAACCCCAACACCACCTCCCCTCCAAAACCCTCAGTTTGTTTCTCAGAGTCCACAGTCTTATGGTTTGTCTCCCCCTCCAATTTCCCCCAATTCACTTTTCCTTTCCTTTTCCCAATGTCCTCCATATTATTCCTTATGCTCCACAAGTAGGTGAAACCATATGATAATTGACTCTGCTTTGTTAATTTCACTCAGCATAATCTCCTCCAGTCCCTTCCTTTTTTTTTTTCCCCAACATTGTGGAGTACATACCATGTTCCAGGCAAACTGGGATGCACAGATGAATACAGACCCAGTCCCTTCCATCACAAGATGCACAATGTGGTGGGGCATACAGACGTACATGATTATGGAACACTGGGAGTGGTCTACAAAGTAGGCAGTCAGGTCGAGGGTGAAGGAAGGAGGCCATGCTTTACAGTGTTGGAGCAGGAGATTGTTCTGGAAACTTTCCTTTTTGTGGTTGCTATGTTCAGAGCTTCAGAAAAGATAGATCTGGGAGGATTCTCAGGCATTTCTAGGGCACCTCCTGGCCCCAGATCTTCACAGGAGTGGTTTCCTGTGATCTGATATTGGCACAGGGGTCCAAGGCAAGGATTTCTCTTCTCTGGCTTTTGTAAGAGCTAGCTATTCAACCCTTTGGTTAGAGAAAGGGGTTTCCGTAAGGCTTTCTGATTTACAACTGTCTCTCCCTTATGTTAATTCTCACATCAGTCCCATAGAGTCAGTGCATACCTGAATTTCCTGCAGTTTTTAGAGGAGGAGGAGGATGAAGTTCAAAGACTGAGGGACTTTACCGTGTCCACACAGCCAGAAAGGAACAGAACTGTGATGTGAGCCGTATCTAATGACTCCACATCGGGGCCCCTGTTCACACTTCTGCTTTGGGTGGGGAAAAAGATTATTCTTGAATTAACCAGATGACAGGAAGCCCCCTCCTTTAGTTTGTAGCATTCAACATGATTCTATTGATCTAACTGCCTTCTTGATGGAAATTTTGTCTTTTTCTCTCTCCTCTTATTCCTCTTTTTTTTTCTTCTATTTTTTGTCTAAATCAAAACAGGCATCAAAAAGAAATCTGTTCGATGGTTTCAACCCCAGAAAAATGTGCAAAACCTCATTCTGATGTCAAGTCAACACCAATGTCATCCCTAAATACGTTGTACTTACCAGAGGATCTTTCAAATCAAAAGATTCAGAAAAAGAAAGTCCTTCATGCAGGTATCAGTGAACAAAATGGTTTGATTCTCATTATAGGTTTTCCTTCAATGCAAGAAGGTAAAATAAAACTAAATCCACATAATATTTTAAAAGGAACCTAAACCTGTGGGATTTTTTGGTTTTGTTTTTGCTTTATTGATATATAATTGACCCAAACATTATTTTGGTTTTAGGAGTACAACATAATGACTTGATATTTGTATATATTGAAAAACGATCACCACAGTAAGTCTAGTTATCATCTGTCACAACACGCAGTTACAAAAACATTTATGATGAAGACTTTTAAGATCTGTGCTCTTAGCAATTTTCAGATATACAGTAAAGTATTAACTATAGTCACCATGCTGAATATTACATCCCATGTCTTTATTTATTTTATAACTGGAGGTTTTTATCTTTAGACCCCTTCTCCCACTTTGCCCACTTCCCCATCTCCCACCTCTGGCAACAATCAGTCTGCTCTTCACGTCTATGAAATTGGTTTGTTTTTTGGTTTTTGGGGTTTTTTTTTTTTGTGGGTTTTGTTTTAGGATTCCACATATAAGTGAAGCTATATAGTATTTGCCTTTCTCTGTCTGACTTATTTCATTTAGCATAATGTACTCACAGTCCATCCATCCGTGTTGTGACAAATGGCAAGATCTCTTTCTTTTTCTAGCTGAATCATACTTGTGTGTTTGTATTTGTAATATGTATATATATTATATCTTTATCCATTTATCCATTGATGGACACTGAGTTTGCTTCCATATCTTCACTATTGTAAATAATGCTGCAGTGAACATTGGGGTGCATACATCTTTTTGAGTTAGTGCTTTTGTTTTCTTTGGCTATATATCCAGAATTTGGCTATATATCCAGAATTGCTGAATCATATGATAATTCTAATTTTTTGAGAAACCTCTATACTATTTTCTAGAGTGGCCACACCAATTTACATTCCTACCAGCAGTGCCCAAGGGTTCCCTTTTCTTCACATCTTCACCAATACTTGATATTTGTCTTTTTGATTCCAGCCATTCTAACAGGTGTGAGGTGATGTCTTGATTTTGATTTGCATTTCCTTTTCATTTTGTTCATTGTTTCCTTCATTGTGCAGAGCTTTTTATTTTGATATAGTCCCAATAGTTTAATTTTGCTTTTGTTTCCCTTTTCAGAGGAGATAGATCTAAAAAAAATGTCTCTGTGGCCAATGTCAAAGAAATTACTGCCTCTGTTTTCTTACAGGTGTTTTATAGCTTTAGGTCTCAACATTTAGGTCTATAATCCATCTTTTGAGTTTATGTTTGTTATAGTGAGAAAGTTGACCAGTTTCATTCTCTTGCATGTATCTGTCCAATTTTCCTGGAACCATTTGTCAAAGAGGCTTTTTCCCACTCTATATAATCAACTCAAAATAATCCTGTGCCATGGATTATTTGACTATAAAAGTGTGGGTTTTCTCTGGACTCTATATTCTGTCCTATTGATTTGTGTGTCTTTTTTTGTGCCAGTAGCATTCTTTTTGATATGTGTAGCTTTGTGCTCTTGCAATCCAGGATTGTGATGCCTCCAGCTTTTTCTTTTTCAAGATTGCTTTGGCTATTTAGGGTCTTTTGTAGTTCCATACAAATGTCAGTATTATTTGTTCTCTAAGAAAAACATTGCTGGTATTTTGATAGGAGTTATATTAAATCTTTAAATTGCTTTGGGTAATATGGACATTTTAACATTATTTGTTCTTCTAATCCTTGAGCAGGGAATATTTTACCACTTGTGTCATCTTCAATTTCTATTATTGGTGTTCTATAGTTTTCAAAGTATAGGTCTTTTACCTCTTTGGTGATAAGTTTATTCCTAGGTATTTGATTATTTTTGATGTAGTTGTAGATGGGATTGTTTTCTTTCTTTTAGCGACTTCATTATGAGTGTATAGAAATGCAATGGATTTCTCTATGTTAATTTTGTATCCTGCAACTTTACTAAATTCTCTTACCAGTTCTAATAGTTTATTGGTGGAGTCTTTTGGGCTTTCTATATAAAGTATCATGTCATCTGCAAATAGTGAATGTTTCACATCTTTACCAATTTGGATGCCTTTTATTTCTTTTTGTTATGTAATTGGTCTGGCTAAGACTTCTAGCACTACGTTGAATAAAAATGGTGAGATTGAGCATCCTTGTCTTTTTCCTGCTCTTAGAGGAAAAGTTAATCAATTTTTCACCATTGAGTATGGTGTTAGCTGTGGTTTTTTCGTATATGGCTTTTATTATGTTGAGGTATATTTCCTCTAACCCTACTATGTTGAGAGGTTTTTATCATGAATGGAGTTTTTGTCATTTGTCCTTCGTCAAATGCTTTTTCTACATCTATTGAGATGATCCATACAGTTTTTATCCTTTCTCTTTTTAATGTGATGTATCACATTGATTTGTGAATATTGAAACACCTTTACATCCTGGGAATAAATCCCATTTGATTGTGCTGAGTGATTTTTTTAATGTTTTGTTGAATTCTGTTTGAAAATCTTTTGTTGAAAATTTTTGCATCTATGTTCATCAGTGATACTGACCTGTAGTTGTCATTTCTCATAGTGTCTTTATCTGGTTTGGGGTTCTTTTTATTTTTATTCATTTATTTATTTATTTTTTCTTACCATAGCATATACCCTCCCTATGTTCATCACTCAGCCACCCCATTCTTCCCACCATCCACCCCTCCAGCAACCCTGTTTGTTCTGAGATTAAGAGTATCTCGTGGTTTGTTTCCCTCTCTAGTTTCATCTTGTTTCATTTTTTCCCTCCCTTCACCTATGATCCTGTCTTGTCTCTCAAATTCCTCATATCAGGGATATCATAATTATCTTTTTCTGATTGACTTATTTCCTAGCGTAATACCCTTTAGTTCCATCCATGTCATTCCAAATGGCAAGATTTTAGGGGTTTTTTGATGGCTGCATAGATTCCATTATATATATATATATATATATATATATATATATATATATATCACATATTCTTTATCCATTCATCTAGGCTCTTTCCATAGTGTGGCTGTTGTGGACATTGCTGCTATAAACATTTGAGTACAGGTACCCATTTGGATCACTACATTTGTATCTTTAGGGTAAATACCCAGTAGTGCGATAGCTGAGTCATAGGGTAAGCTCTATTTTCAACTCTTTGAGGAACCTCCATGCTGTTTTCCAGAATGGCTATACCATCTTGCATTCCCTTCTCCGCATCCTTGCCAACACCTGTCATTTCCTGACTGGTTAATTTTAGCCATTCTGACTGGTGTGAGGTAGTATCTCACTGTGGTTTTAATTTGTATTTCCCTGATGCTGAGGGATGCTTAGTACTTTTTCATGTGTCTGTTGGCCATTTGGATGTCTTCTTTGCAGAAATGTGTGTTCATGTCTTCTGCCCATTTCTTGATTGGGTTATTTTTTCTTTGGGTGTTGAGTTTGATAAGTTCTTTATAGATTTTGGATACTGGCCCTTTATCTGATATGCATTTGCAAATATCTTTTCCCATTCTGTCAGTTGTCTTTGGTTTTGTTGACTGTTTCCTTTGCTGTGCAAAAGCTTTTGATCTTGATGAAGTCTCAATAGTTCATTTTTGCCCTTGTTTTCCTTGCCTTTGGCAATGTGTCTGGGAAGAAGTTCCTGCAGCTGGGGTCGAAGAGGTTGCTGCCTGTGTACTCCTCAAGGATTTTGTTGAATTCCTCTCTTAACATTGAGGTCTTTCCTCCATTTTGAGTCTATTTTTGTGTGTGGTGTAAGGAAATGGTCCAGTTTCATTCTTCTGCTTATGGCTGTCCAGTTTTCACAATACCATTTTTCCATTAGGCATTCTTTCCTACTTTCGTCAAAGATTAGTTGACCATAGAGTTAAGAGTCCATTTCTGGGCTCTCTGTTCTTTTCCACTGATCTTTGTGTCTGTTTTTGTATGAGTAGCATACTGTCTTGATGATTACAGCTTTGTAATAGAGCTTGAAGTCTGGAATTTTAATATCCCAATTTTGGTTTTCTTTTTAAACATTTCTCTGGATATTCAGGGTCTTTTCTGGTTCCATTTAAATTAGGATTATTTCTCCCATTTCCTTGAAAAAATTTGATGGTATTTTGATAAGGATTGCATTAACTTGTAGATTGCTCTAGGTAGCATAGACATTTTCACAGTATTTGTTCTTCCAATCCATGAGCATGGAATGTTTTTCCATTTCTTTGTGTCTTCCTCAATTTCTTTCATGAGTATTCTATAGGTTTCTGAGTACAGATTCCTTGTCTGTTTGGATAGATTTATTCTTAGGTATCTTACGGTTTTGGATGCAATTGTAAATAGGATCGACTCCTTAATTTCTCTTTCTTCTGTCTTGTTGTTGGTGTGCACAAATGCAACTGATTTCTGTGCATTGATTTTATATCCTGACACTTTACTGAATTCCTGTATGAGTTCTAGCAGTTTTGGAATGGACTCTTTTGGGTTTTCCACATAAAGTACCATATCATCTGTAAAGAGGGAGAGTTTGAATTCTTTGCAGATTAGGATGCCCTTTATTTCTTTTTGTTGTCTGATTGCTGAGGCTAAGACTTCTAGTACTATGTTGAATAACAGTGATGATAGTGGACATCCCTGCCATGTTCCTGTCTTTAGGGGAATAGCTCTCAGTTTTTCCCCATTGAGAATGTATTCGTTGTGGGGTTTTCATAGGTGGCTTTGATGATATTGAGGTATGTACCCTCTATCCCTACACTGTGAAGAGTTTTCATCACGAAAGGATGCTGTAGTTCCCTTTTACGAAGATGATACTGAAAGCTAAGAAAGAAGCCCCCCCCACCAAAGCCGAAGCCAAGGCAAAGGCTTTGAAGGCCAAGAAAGCAGTGCTGAAAGGTGTCTACAGTCACAAAAAAAGAGAAGATCCGCACATCACCTATGTTTCGATGACCCAAGACTCTGCGTCTCTGAAGGCAGCCCAAATACCCTCAAAAGAGCGTCCCCAGGAGAAACAGGCTTGATCACTATGCCGTCATCAAGTTCCCCCTGACTACTGAGTCAGCTGTGAAGAAAATAGAAGACAACAACACACTTGTGTTCATTGTGGATGTCAAGGCCAAGAAGCACCAGATCAGACAGACTGTGAAGAAGCTCTATGATATTAATTTGGCCAAGGTCAGCACCTTAATCAGGCCTGATGGAGAGAAGAAGGCATATGTTCAACTGGCCCCTGACTATGATGCTTTGGATGTTGCCAACAAAATTGGGATCATCTAAACTGAGTACAGCTGGCTAAATCTAAATACATTTTTTCATGATAAAAAAAAAAGAATGCTGTAATTTGTCAAATGCTTTTCCAGCATCTATTGAGAGTATCATATGGTTCTTGTTCTTTCTTTTATTAATGTATCACATTGATTTGTGGATGTTGAACCAACGTTGGAACCCAGGAATAAATCCCACTTGATTGTGGTGAATAATCCTTTTAATGTACTGTTGGATCTTATTGGCTAGTATTTTGGTGGGAATTTTCACATCTGTGTTCATCAAGGATATTGGTCTGTAATTCTCCTTTTCAGTGGGGGTCTTTGTCTGGTTTTGGGAGCAAGGTAATGCTGGCCTCATAAAATGAGTTTGGAAGTTTTCCTTCCATTTCAATTTTTTGGAACAGCTTCAGGAGAATAGGTATTAATTCTTCTTTAAATATTTGGTAGAATTCCCCTGGGAAGCCATCTGGCCCTGGCACTTACTTGTTGGGAGATTTTTGATAACTGCTTCAATCTTCTTACTGGTAATGGGTCTGTTCAGGCTTTCTATGTCTTCTTGGTTCAGTTTTGGTAGTTCATATGTCTCTAGGAATACATCCATTTCTTCCAGATTGTCAAATTTGCTGTTGTATAGTTGGTCAAAATATGTTCTTTTAATTGTTTGTATTTCTTTGGTATTGATTGTGATCTCTGCTCTTTCATTCATGATTTTATTAATTTGGGTCCTTTCTCTTTTCTTTTTGATAAGTCTGCTAGGGGTTTATCAATCTTATTCATTCTTCCAAAGAACCAGCTCCTAGTTTTGTTTATCTGCTCTACTCTTCTTTTTGTTTCTATTTCATTGATTTCTGCTCCGATCTTTATTATTTCTCTTCTTCTGCTGGGTTTAGGCCCTTTTTTGCTGTTCTTTCTCCAGCTCCTTCATGTGTAGGGTTAGGTTGTGTATTTGAGACCTTTCTTGTTTCTTGAGACAGGTTTGTATTGCTATATATTTACCTCTCAGGAACGCCTTTACTGTGTCCCTAAGATTTCAAACAGTTGTGTTTTCATTTCATTTGTTTCCACGAACTTTTTAAAATTTCTCTTTAATTTCCTGGTTGATGTATGCATCCTTTACTAGGATGCTCTTTAGCCTCCATGTGTTTGCGTTCTTTTCAACTTTCCTCTTGTGATTGAGTTCTAGTTTCGAGGCATTGTTGTCTGAAAATGTGCAGGGAATGATCTGAATCTTTTGATACTGGTTAAGACCTGATTTGTTTCCTAGGGTATGATCTATTCTGGAGACTGTTCCAGTTTCACCTGAGAAGAATGTGTATTCTGTTGCTTTGGGATAGAATGTTCTAAATATATCTGTGATGTCCATCTGGTCCACTGTGTCATTTAAAGCCTTTATTTCCTATTGATATTTTGCTTAGATGATCTGTTCACTTCAGTGAGGAGAATGTTAAATCCCCTACTATTCTTGTATTATTGTCTATGTGTTTCTTTGATTTTGTTCTTAATTGGTTTATATAATTGGCTGCTACCATAGTAGGGGCATAGATATTTAAAATTGTTAGATTTTCAGCATGGAGGTTCCTCAAAAAGTTGAAAATAGAGCGACCCTATGACCCAGCAATAGCACCACTGGGTATTTATCCTAAAGATACAAATGTAGTGATCTGAAGGGACAAATGCACCCAACTGTTTATAGCAGTAATGTCCACGATAGCCAAACTATGGAAAGAACCTAGATGTCTATCAATAGATGAATGGATAAAGAAGATGTGGTATATATATATACAATGGAATACTACGCAGCCATTAAAAGAAATGAAATCTTGCCATTTGCAACAACATGGATGGAGATAGAGGGTAATATGCTGAGCGAAATAAGTCAATCAGAGAAAGACAATTAACTTATGATCTCCCTGATAAAAGGAATTTGAGGGGCAGAGTGGGGGGTTTGGAGAGTAGGGAAGGGAAAAATGGAACAAGATGTGATCGGGAGACAAACCATAAGAGACTCTTAATCTCACAAAACAAACCGAGGGTTCCTGCGGGGTGTGGGGGGAGTAGGGATAGGGTGGCTGGGTTATGGACATTGGGGAGGGTATGTGCTATGGTGAGTGCTATGAAATGTGTAAGCCTGATGATTCACAGATCTGTACCCCTGGGGCAAATAATACATTATATGCTAATAAAAATAGTTAAAATAATAAACTAAAAATTGTTAGATCTTCTTGTGGGACAGACCCTTCAAGTATGATATAGTGTCCTTCTCATCTCTTATGATAGTCTTCTGCTTAAAATCTAATTTGTTTGATAGAAGGATTGCTACCCCAGCTTTCTTTTGATGTCCATTAACATGGTAAATTGTTTTCCACACCCTCACTTTCAATCTGGAGGTGTCTTTGAGTCTAAAATTAGTTTCTTGTAGACAGCACATCGATAGGTCTTGTTTTTTTTAATCCATTCTGATACCTTGTGTATTTTGATTGGGGCATTTAACCCATTTACATTCAGACTAATTATTGAAAGATAAGAATTTAGTGCCATGTATTGCCTGTAAGAAGACTGTTACTACATATTGTCTCTGTTCCTTTCCAGTCTATGTTACTTTTAGGCTCTCTCTTGCTAAGAGAGGACCTTTTTCAATATTTTCTATAGGGCTGGTTTGGTGTTTGCATATTCTCTTAGTTTTTGTTTGCCCTGGAAGCTTTTTATCTCTCCTTCTATTTTCATTGACAGCCTAGCTGAATGTAGTATTCTTGGCTGCACATTTTTCTGGTTTAATGCTCTGAATATATCATGCCAGTCCTTTCTGGCCTGCCAGGTCTCTGTGGATAGTCTGCTGCCAATCTAATATTTCTACTATTGTATGTTGCAGACCTCTTGTCCTGAGCTGCTTTCAGGATTTTCTCTTTGTTTCTGAGACTTGTAAGTTTAACCATTAAATGATGGGATGTTGGCCTATTTTTATTGATTTCAGGGGGAGTTCTCTGTGCCTCCTGGAATTTGATACTTGTTTCCTTCCCCCATATCAGGAAAGTTCTCTGCTATGATTTGCTCCAATGTACATTCTGCCCCCTCTCTCTTTCTTCTTTTTCTGTGATCCCAATTATTCTAATATTGTTTCATCTTGTGTCATCACTTATCTCTCAAATTCTCCGCTCATTATCCAGCAGTTGTTTATCTCTCTTTTTCTCAGTTTCTTTATTCTCCATCATTTGCCTTCTATATCACTAATTCTCTCTTCTGCCTCATTTATCCTAGCAGTAAGAGCTTCCATTTTTGATTGCTCATTAATAGCTTTTTTTAAATTTCAACTTGCTTAAATTTTATTTCTTTAATTTCTCCAGAAAGGATTTTATTTCTCCAGAACGTCATTCTTTAGTATGTTCTGTGCTTTTTTTCATGCCCAGTTAGCATTTTTATAATCATCATTCTGAACTCTAGCTCTCATATCTTACTAATGTCCATATTGATTAGGTCCCTAGTAGTTGGTACTGCCTCTTGTTTTTTTTGAGGTGAGTTTTTCCATCTTGTCATTTTGTCCAGAGAAGAATAGATGAATTAGAGAACAAAGTGCTAAAAGGGTAACAATGACCCTAGAAAAATATACACTAAACAAATCAGAAGAGACCTAAAACCAGGGGGAGTAGAAAAGAAAAAAAAAATATGATTAGGCTGGTGAATAGAACAAAGCCACACACTTGATTTTGGGTGTGTATTGGTCTGTTAGAAGAAACTGCCTCCCAAAATTTTAAAGAAAGAAAAACATATATATCTATAGCTATATGAATATTTTTATATGTAAATAAGGGTAAACATGATGAAGAGATAAAATGACTATAAAGATGAAAATTTTAAAAGATTTTTAAAAAGGAATTGATAAGAAGTTGGTTAAAAAAAGGAAAAAAAAAAAGGAGAGAATGTGATCAGGCTAGAGACTAGAACAAAGCCATATACTAGATTTAGGGTATATTTTGGTCTTCTAGAAGAAACTGTATCCCAAAACTTTAAAGAAAAAAAAAAGGTTAAATACAATGAAGGGACAGAATATGAAAAATTTAAAAAGATTTTTAGAAAGGTGTCAATAAAATAGGTTAAAATAGGAAAGAGGAAACATTAAAAAATATATAACAAAAAATAAAAAAAATTTAACTTGGAATGGCTTCAGAATAATGGGAAAAAAAACATGAATCCTGTGTGCTGTATTCTCTTAGCACAGGTATTTTGCAGTTCTCATTGATTGGTAATGTTTGTCTTGGCTGGATGTTCTTGCTGATCTGGGGGAGGGACTTTGCCCGAGGTGCAATTGAACTGCCCTTGCCAGGGGCCAATCTGTTCAGGTTTGCTCTTGGTAGCTTTTGTTCCCGAATGCTTCCCATACAGCTTTGGAGGACAGGAATGAAGATGGCAGCCTCCCAGTCTCTGGCCAGTGGGATCCAGAGCTCAGGGTCACACTCCTCAGTATGCCCTCAGAGAAAAGCAGCCAATCTCTCCCATCTCCCTGGTCTCCGGCTGCACTCTGTGCTCCCCCGGCCAGTGACTGAGTGTTTCCATCTCTGGCGCATGGCCATGTTTGAGTCTCCAAACATGAAGAAATCCCAGCAGATTTCTTCAGCGTGCTCCAGCACTGTTCCTCCCAGAGGAGGAATTGGGGGGGGGGGTCTCCCCAGAGCTGCCACTTGTGGGGTCCCTGCTCAAAGAACAGTGGCTCAACTGTGCCTTGGATCACAGTTTAAGGTAACCCTGAGCTGAAAGCCCACTCCTCGGCTCTGTCTCTGCAGCCAGCTTCCCTGCTCTGATACCTGGGAGCTCTGCCGCACTCAGGCACCCCTGGTTTTTCTGTGACCCTGAGGGTCCTGAGACCACACTGTCCCAGCAGGGGCTCCACCCCTTGCTTTGCCTCTGGATTGACGTTCCTCCATGGAGCAGACTTCTAGAAGTTCTGATTTTATGCGCCACTGCTCTACAGCTTGTCGGGAGCCAGCCCCTCACCTCTGTGGTCTATCTTCCCATGTATCGCCTTGAATTCACTTCTCTGCACGTCCTGTCTTCCAGAAAGTGGTCACTTTTCTGTTCCTAGAATTGCTGCTCTTCTTCTCATCTATCTCCTATTTAATTTTTAGGTGTTCGGAATGGTTAGATGACTATGTAGGTGAATTCCTGGGACCAGATGAAATTTAGCTTATCTACCCCTTCGCCATCTTGCTCCTCCTATCCTGTTTTGGTATCAGAGTAATGCTGCCCTTGTAGAATGAAATTGGAATGTTCTTTCCTCTTCTGTTTCTTGGAATGGTTTGAAAATAGTAAATATAACTTCTCTTTAAATATTTGGTAGAATTCACATAATTTGTTGGGAGTTTTTGATTACTGCTTCAATTTCATTGTTAATAATTGACCTGTTAAATTTTCTATTTATTCCTGGTTCAGTTTTGGAAGATTTTCTTCTAGGTTGTCCAATTTTTTGGCTGTAATTTTTCATAATATTCTCTTACAGTTTTTTTTTTTTGTTTGTGTATTTTTGTGGTGTTGGTTATTATTTCTCCTCTTTTGGTTTCTGCTTTTATTTATTTGACGTCTCTTCCTTTTTTTTATGGGTTTAGCTAAAGCATTATCAATTTTTGTTGATCTTTTCAAAGAACCAGCTCCTGGTTTTATTAATCTGTTCTATTTTTGGTCTGTATTTCCTTTATTTTTGATCTAATCTTTATTTCCTTCCTTTAACTGGCTTTCGACTTTTTTCTCCTCTTTTCAGCTCCTTTAGTCATATAGTTAGGTTGGGTTGTTATAGTTTGTTTTTTTTTAATAAAATGCAGCTTTTACTTGAAGATTTTTTTTTCCCTATAGTTGTTACTCTAACACCACCATTTGTTAAGAAGGCTATACTTATACATTTAATTTTGTATGTTTGCCAAAATCAGCTAGTTATATCTGTGTGGGTTAAATCTAAATCTTCTATTCTATTGATCTTTTTTTTTTAAAGATTTTATTTATTTATTTGACAGACAGAGATCACAAGTAGGCAGAGAGGCAGGCAGAGAGAGAGGAGGAAGCAGGCTCCCTGCTGAGCAGAGAGCCCGATGCAGGGCTCAATCCCAGGACCCTGGGATCATGACCTGAGCCGAAAGCAGAGGCTTTAACCCACTGAGCCACCCAGGTGCCCCATCTATTGATCTTTGTATCTCTCTCTCCACCAATACCACAATATCTTGATTAATGTTGCTAATACCTTATTATCAAGCACCACGGTTCCTCCAAATTTATTTTTCTTTTGAAAAAATATTTTAGCTATTTTTTGGGGTCTGAAATTTTGCTTAAATTTTAGAATGTGGTTATTTATGTAGAGGAAACCTTTCTAGGATTTTGACAGGAATTGCACTGAATCTATAGATTGATCTGGGGACAACTCACGTCTTTATGATGTTGATTCATCCAGTCTGTGAACAGAACTCATGAATATGACAATACATGTAGGTCTTCTTTGATGTCTTATTTTGTAATTTCCAGCTTAGAGATCCTGTACATGTTTAATTAAGTATACACCTAATTATTTCATTGTATTTGGAGTGATGGTAAATGGTATTTGCTTTTTAATATAGGTTTCCATTTGTTCATTAGTTCATTATGTTCGTTAGTTTGTCAAAATGCAATTGATTTTATGCGTGGATCCTATAACTGGCAACTTTACTGAACTCAATAGTTCTAGGAATGTTGTGTGTGTGTGTGTGTGTGCGTGCGCGTGCGCACATGTGTGTGTTTGTGAGTGTGTGATATGTACTTGTGGATTTCTTGCCATTTTCTGCATAGACTATATATCATCTACAAACAGGGACAGTTTTATCTTCCTTTCCAATCTCTATGGCTTTATTTCTTTTTCTTGCCTGTTGCAGAAGTTAGAACTTCTTAGGACTATGTTGAATAAGAGTGGTAAGAGTGGGCATTCTGGCGGGACGCCTGGGTGGCTCAGTGGGTTAAGCCGCTGCCTTCAGCTCAGGTCATGATCTCAGGGTCCTGGGATCGAGTCCCGCATCGGGCTCTCTGCTCAGCAGGGAGCCTGCTTCCCTCTCTCTCTCTGCCTGCCTCTCCATCTACTTGTGATTTCTCTCTGTCAAATAAATAAATAAAATCTTTAAAAAAAAAAAAAAAAAAAGAGTGGGCATTCTGGCCTTTTTCCCAGTCTCAGGAGAAAACATATTCAGTCTTGCACCAGTGTGAATGATACTAACTGTAGATATCTTTATCTGTAGATACTTTTTATCAGGTTAATGATGTTCCCCTCTTTTTTAATTTTCTGAGAGTTTTTATCATGGATGGGTGCTGAGTTTTGTCAAATGCTTTTGCTGCATTAATTGATACATGATTTTTCTTCTTTAATCAATCATTGTTGATTAACAATGTTAATCAACCTTGTGTGTCTGGAATATTTTCTACTTCCATATTTTCTACATGTATAACTCTTTAATACCTTGCTGGATTTGGTTTGCTAATACTCCATTGTGGGTTTTGTATCTTCTAAGTACATGAAAGATATTGGTCTGTAGTTTTTCTTTTTTCTTAGTTCTGTTTTTCCACATTTTTTAATTGATGTGTAGGTGATATATATTACCATATTAGCTTTAGGTGTACACTATAGTGATTTCACATTTATATACATCACAAAGTCACCATCACAAAATGACCACAATAAATCTAGCTACTATCTCACCATATGAAGTTGTTAATTACTGTTAACCACATGCCCTGTGCTGCACATTGTATCACCTGTATTATTTATTTTATAACTGGAAGTTTGTACCTTTTAATCCTTTTCTCTTATTTCCTTCCTGCCCTACACCATTCCCCTCTGTATTTATGAGTCTGTTTCTATTGTTTTGCTTCTTTTTCATCACAGTTACTTAAATTTTTTAAAAGTGTAGTTGACCCCAATATTATATTCGTTTCAAGTGTACAATATAGTGATGCAATTCTTAACACTGTTTTTGTCTGGTTGGTATCAGGTTAATATTATCCTCCTCAAATGTGTTGAGAACTTGTCCCTCCTCTTTTGTTCCTGGAAGAAATTGGTATAATTCATTTTTTAATATTTGATAAAATTATCATGGAGTCATTTGGGCCTGGAGATTTTTTTCCCAGGACTTCTTTATTAAGAATTTAATTTGAAAAAGATGGTTTTAGGGCTATTAATGTTTATTTTGTTTTTTTTAAAAATTTTTTTAATTTATTTTTTATTTTCAGCATAACAGTATTCATTATTTTTGCACCACACCCAGTGCTCCATGCAATCCGTTATGTTAGTTGAATTTTGGCAATTGGTAGTTCTAAGGAAGTGGTCTATTTTTCCTAAGTTGTGAACTTGTCAGTGCAAAGTTATTTATTGTATGCCTTTATTACCTTTTTAATGACTGCAAGATCTATAGTGATGTCCACTATGTTGTTTCTGATATTAATGCTCTGTCCTCTCTCTTTCATTTTCTCTCTCATTCTCTCTTTTTCAGTCTTGTTAGAGGTTTAATCAGATCTATTGGTGCATCCTCCCCCTAAAAACCAGTTTTATCTAATTGATTATCTCTGATATTTTATTTTTAATTTTGTCAGTTTCTGCTCTTTATTGTTTCTTCCCTCTGCCTGATTTAGTTTTATTTTGTTCTTCTTTTTCTAATTTCTTGAGTTAGGAACTTACCATTGATTTGAGATACTTCCTCATTTCCAACATAAGCATTTGTGCAAAAATTTCTCTTCCAGGGCACCTGGGTGGCTCAGTGGATTAAGCCTCTGCCTTCGGCTCAGGTCATGATCTAAGGGTCCTGGGATTAATCCCCACACTGGGCTCTCTGCTCAGCAGGGAACCTGCTTCCCCCTCTCTCTCTGCCTGCGTCTCTGCCTACTTGTGACCTGTCTCTTGCTGTCAAATAAATAAATAAATAAAACCTTAAAAAAAGAATTTCCCGTCCAGCACTGTCTTAGCTGCATCTCACATATTTTGATTTGTTGTGTTTTTGTTTTCATTCAGTTCTAAGTGTGTTTCTTTCCTTTAAGGCTTCCTCTTTAACCCATGGATTATTTATAAAAGTATTGTTTAATTCTATGTTTAAAGTTTTTTGTGTTGTCTTTCTATAATCACTTTCCAGTTTGATTCCACTATGGTCATCGAACACACTATGTTGATTTCGATTCTTTTAAGTTAGTTGGGATCAGTTTTTTATTATTATGTTCAGGTAGCCAACATATAGTACATCATTAGTTTTTTTTTTTAATATTATGTTAGTCACCATACAGTACATCATTAGTTTTTGATGTAGTGTTCAGTGATTCATTAGCTATGTATAACACCCAGTACTCATCACAACACATGCCCTCCTTAATTCTCCATCCTTTTACTTGCAGTCTACCAGTGTTATACTTAGAGTACATTCCTTGGGGTACTGAATGGCACAGTTGGTTGAGCATTCAACTTTTGGTTTTGGCTCAGTTATGATCTAGAGGTCATGGGTTTGAGCCCTGTTGTTGGGCTTCACACTCAGCTCAGAGTCTGGTTAAGACTTTCTCTCCCTCTTTCTTTGCCTCTCCACACCTGTGCTCACACAAGCATGTGCTCTCTCTCTCTCTCTCTCAAATAAATAAATCTTGTTTTTAAAAAGTAAATTTCTTGTAAGTATCATATAGTTTGATAGCCTTTTATCCACTCTGCATGTTTTTTGATTAGTATTAGTAATAATTGATATGTTAAGCACTTACGTCATTATTTTATTATTTTCTATTTATTTTCATTGGCCTTGTCCCACTTTCTTTTTTCTTGCCTTCCTTCAGGTTACTTGAACATTTTTTACAATTCTGTCTTGGTTTACTTGTAGTTTTTAAAAAATTTCTTTCTTTGTATGATTTTTATAATTGTTTCTCTAGGTATGATAGTATATGTAAGTGACTTTTAAAAAGTCTCCTGGTGTCAGCATTTTGCCACTTCTTGTGAGTGTGGAAATCTTACTTCAATTTAGAAAATTTAAAATTTTTTATTCCCCAGGTTTAAATACCATTATCTTGAGTATCAGGTGGTGTTATAATGTCTGTTTCAGTCATTTCTAAGGATCAGTCTGCTAGCCAAAGTTCGTTTTGTTTTGTTTTTAACATGTGTAGTAATGGTTTTATTTTTTCTTAATTCCTGAAAGATGATTGGATGATTTTACATTCAGAATTTGCAGTCAATTGTTCTTTCCTTTTTGTGGTTGAAAAACAGTGAAACCTCTCTTTGGGGTTTCCTATGTTTTAAATGTGAAATTTTCTGTCATTCAAACTGGTGGTTTCTTAGGTAATGTGTCTTTTCTCTCTGGCTACATTCAAGATTTTTTCCTTTATCTCTGATATTTAAGTATTTAACTGTAATGCATCTTGGCATGGGTTTCCTTGGGTTCATTCTGTTTGGTGTTTGTTCAGCTTCTTGAATCTGAACATTGTGTCTTTCACCAAATTTGGAAAGTTTTCATCTACTATTTCTTCAGAAAGTCTCTCTGTTCTTTCTGTCTCCCTGTCCTTTTGAGACCTTGATGATATGAATGTTGGATGTTTTGTTATTGTCCTACAGGTCCCTGAGTCTCTGTTTATCTTTTGTCAATATTTTTTTCTCTGTTGTTAAAATTAGCTGAATTGTATTGTTCTGTCTGTCCTCAAGTTCTCTGATACTATCCTCTGTCATCTCTGCTCTACTACTGAGCCCATCTAACAAGTTTTTTTATTTGTTATTTTATCTTTTAGTTCTACAATTTCCACTTGGAACTTTTATAGCTTTTGTTTTATAGCTTTTATTTCTTAGCTGAGATTTTCTATTTGATCATTTGTTTCAAGAGAATTTGTAATTAATTTTTGAAGCATTTTTATGACAGCTTCTTTGAAATCCTTATCAGATAATCCCAAATTATTTTTTATTTATATTTTAAAGATTTTATTTATTTATTTATTTGAATTTATTTATTTTCAGCATAACAGTATTCATTATTTTTTCACCACACCCAGTGCTCCATGCAGTCCGTGCCCTCTATAATACCCACCACCTGGTACCCCAACCTCCCACCCCACCCCCGCCAATTCAAACCCCTCAGATTGTTTTTCAGAGATAATCCCAACTTCTGATTCATTATTCATTCTGTTGGCATCATTTGATTGTCTTTCTCATTTAAGGTGTGATTTTCATGGTTCTTGCTATAATGGGTAATTTTTTATAGTATCCTGAACATTTGTCTATTATGTAAGGGACTCTAGATCCTATTCAGATCTTTTATTTTAGGAAGTAGTTGCCCTGTTTAAAGTTAGCACATAGACCCTGGCCTGTTTCTCTGGGCTGTGGTTCCAATGGTTATTTAATTTTCACAGCCTTTTGTGATACTATTTTGGTGCTTGGTTTGCTGGTGTTAGGGGGGCTGGTCCCTGCTGGTGCTGCCTGAGGGAGCAGCAGGAGTTTCCTCAGGCCAGGAGGCTAGATGTATTTCAGTGGGGAAAAATTGTAGTAGCTTCCCCACTACTATCTTTTGAGTGTTGTTTTGTCCCTAGGCAAGGGAGGAGAGCTTTGAACCTATATAAGCCAAGGGGCTTCCTGGTATGGGCCACTTGCCATAGCTGGATCAATCTTGCATGATCTGTCCACTTGTTCTGGTATCTCTGTACAAGGGAGGAATGTCTTAGGCTCATGTGAACACAGTGGCTTCCTATACCATGCCACCTGTATAGCCCACCTGCCCATTCCAGTAAAACCAGAGTTTT
The DNA here is from genome assembly GCF_964662115.1 of Mustela nivalis. NCBI lineage: Eukaryota > Metazoa > Chordata > Mammalia > Carnivora > Mustelidae > Mustela > Mustela nivalis. The sequence goes on along the minus strand of NC_139027.1, from coordinate 73,976,698 downwards.
GCTAGAAAGGCTACTTGCTACTTGTCCTAAACATTGTGTAATGGCCTTTTGTCACTTCTACCATTTCACTTAGATTTGGGGTTGTTGCTATTGATAGGCTTTATTCTGTTTTAACTTTTAACATGGAAAAGTAATGAAATGAAATGTAGTGACTGACTACTGAACTTGGGGAGTAGTTAAGTGCTTTAATCCACTGCCAGATAAATATGTTTTTATTCATTATTTTCAGAGTTTGGAAATAATACAGTTTTTATTTTTGGAGACTTTGGGAGCTAAATATTATTTTCATTTTGGCTCACTTGTTGTCTTGCCTAATGATTTTGGTCAAGGTGGACTGTGGAGTTCAGCTCTCCTATGTGGATCATTTATCTCCTATGTGGATCATTTATCTCTTTTACTCACAGACATAGATCCCAGTGAAATTTATCTTTCTTAATTCCTGGTTACAGACGCAATCAAGACACAGGATTCACCCTGTTGTTGCCTAGAAAAATAATGAATAACACTTAACACAGTCCTATCTTTATGTACAGAGACCACGGGTATTAACTTCCTGTGAAAAAGATAGTTTGTAGATTATTAGTTCATCTTCAGTCTAATTATCTAGTTTCTTATAGGAGAGGCTAAGTTCCTTCTTGTTGAAAACAAGGACACATCACATTCACGAATACTATATAAAGCCTTGGTACTTGTACCTCCAAATTGTGAAGTACAGATCACATTTATAATTAATGTGGTTTCCATAATCGCATATAAAAATAATCAAGGTGTCTTGATATAAGCTCATTACCTTCTGTATAATGCACAAATTAAATGTCAATATTTGAAAAGTACTGATTTGCTAGCAAAGGACTGCAGTCTATGAATATGGTGAGGCATGACTCCTAGGATTATCTTACATTGACCTGAAGTCACGGTTGTCTAGGAGAGCCCAGTATACTCACTTGAGCTCTTAAAAGGAGGATATTTTTCCAGCCAGTGACAGAAATGAAAGAGAAACTTGAAGCACAAGAGAAATTCAGTGTGTCATGACTGGCTTAAAGATGGAGGGACCACTGAGTAGTCATGTGAGTGCTTCAGGAGCTGAGAAGCCCCCTGACTGTCAGTGAGAATAGAGGGACCTCGTTGCACAGCTGCAAGGAGATGAGTTCTACCCACAACTTGAATGAGCTTGGAAGTAGATGTCTCTTGAAGAGGGGTAGAGCTTGAGCTCAGATAAGTGGAACAAACATTTATGGCAGCATTTAATTGGTGGCAGAACTGTCCTCTGAGGTTTGGAACCTGCATTCTTTTTCTAAGGATCCAAGGAATTAGGTGCATCTATTAAAGTCTCTCATTTTGTCCCAAGTTCCCTTAACCCCTTTCCCTTTGCTACCAACAGAATCAACCAAAACCAGCCTTCTCAGAAGCCAGATGTCCAGCCTCAAGAGCTCAGCTTGCAGTGAGAGGACCGACGGCCTTTCTACTTCCAGCAGCTGGAACACTCCAAGTGACAGAGGTAAGCCAGAGAGGGTCTCTCTATATCAGAAAGCACAGGCCAGCCTCCCTTTGCCCAGTGTGTCTGCTCCTAAAAACCTGGGTATAGATACATTTTGGGGGAAACAAATAATTTTTAAGTGGGCTACAATTGCTTCCTATTCAGGGACTCCTTGTAAATCATCTCTATCTGCTATAAGGAACTAGATTTTCTTAGGCTGAGATTTGCAATTACTGTGCCTGGATGTTTAATATATAAGTGACTCACATAACTCTGATGTTAGTATAGTCCTTGCTGCCACTGCATTTTTGAACTTGAAAATCTAATACTTCACAGCTGGCTAATTTTCTTCCTTTCTGCGGTGCCTGGGTGGCTTAGTCAATTAAGCATCTGCCTTTGGCTCAGGTCATGATCCCAAGGTCCTGGATTGAGCCTCATATTGGGCTTCTCCCTCTGCCTACTGCAACCCCTACTTGTGCGCACTCTCTCTCTCTGTTAAATAAATAAGTAAAATCTTATAAAAAAGAAGAAGAAGAAGAAGAAGAAGCTTTTATTTTCTTCCCTTCATTCACAGGGGGTGTCAGCTGGTCCATATTGTCAGCCTTTTGGGGATAAATTGTGAGGAGAATATGACTTTTCCACGCAGATTTTATTATAAGAAAAAAACTTTATTCTTAAAATAGTAAATTTCTAAGAGTTTAATTCCTGTAGGACTTTCCCCTATATTTCAAATTGCTGATAACTAGTAAATCAAATTAATGACACAGATACACACGATCAATCCCCTACGTAGGAAGAGGGACTGAGTGACAAGTGTACCCTCCATCCATAGCTGAATCTAACCTCTTGTTCTTTAGCACTGATCATTATGATGTCTTTTCCTCTGTTTCAATTAACCTGTCATATAGTCCCTAGGTCTGCTATATGCGTGGTTTTTAAAGGGCTCATCTTATGATGAGTAGAGTATGATTTCTTAGATGTTTAACCAAGTCACTCCCAAACACGCCTCCTTCTAGATGCTGCCAATTCAACTAGCTAATATTTCTTTTCATTTTAAGTCCAAGTTTTTATAAGGATATATATTAAAAATCCGAAACATTGATGTGAATTATGTATCTATAACTAAACAGGATCTAGTAGGGATTTTGATTTTCCAGAAAGAGTGGAAGAACTACAGAGCAAACTCTCAGAAACTAAAATGTTGATCAAGGTTCTTTTGTATAATTTGGAGGAGTCCCATGAGGGCAACATTGAACAATCATTGGTTAATGGCATTTGCAAATTTAACATTTAAAAAAGGTGTTTTCTTTTTATTTTGATGAAGTCCCAAAAGTTTATTTTCGCTTTTGTTTCCTTTGCCTTTGGAGACATATCTTGAAAGAAGTTGCTGTGGCTGATATCGAAGAGATTACTGCCTATATTCTCCTCTAGGATTCTGATGGATTCCTGTCTCACATTGAGGTCTTTTATTCATTTTGAGTTTATCTTTGTGTACGGTGTAAGAGAATGGTCAAGTTTCATTCTTCTACATATAGCTGCCCAGTTTTCCCAGCACCATTTATTGAAGAGACTGTCTTTTTTCCACTGTATATTTTTTCCCGTTTTGTCGAAGATGATTTGACCATAGAGTTGAGGGTCCATATCTGGGCTCTCTACTCTATGTGTGTGTCTGTTTTTATGGTCTGTGTGTCTGTTTTTATGCCAGTACCATGCTGTCTTCGTGATCACAGCTTTATAGTAAAGCTTGAAATCAGGTAGCGTGATGCCCCCAGTTTTATTTTTGTTTTTCACCATTTCCTTAGCGATTCAGGGTCTCTTCTGGTTCCATACAAATTTTTGTATTATTTGCTCCAGTTCTATGAAGAATACTGGTGGAATTTTGATTGGAATGGGATTAAAAGTATAGATTGCTCTAGGCAGTATAGACGTTTTAACAATGTTTATTCTTCCTATCCAAGAGCATGGAATGGTCTTCCATCTTTTTGTGTCTTCAGTTTCTTTCATGAGTGTTCTGTAGTTCCTCAAATACAGATCCTTTACCTCTTTGGTTAGGTTTATTCCCAGGTATCTTATGGTTCTTGGTGCTATAGTAAATGGAAATAATTCTCTAATTTCCCTTTCTGTATTTTCATTGTTAGTGTATAAGAAAGCCACTGATTTCTGTACATTGACTTTGTATCCTGCCACGTTGCTGAATTGCTGTATGAGTTCTAGTAGTTTGGGGGTGGAGTCTTTTGGAATTTCCATATAAAGAATCATGTCATCTGCGAAAAGAGAGAGTTTGACTTATTCATTGCCAATTTGGATACCTTTTATTTCTCTTTGTTGTCTGATTGCTGTTGCTAGGACTTCTAAAACTATGTTGAGCAAGAGTGGTGAGAGTGGGCATCCTTGTCGTGTTCCTGATCTCAACGGGAAGGCTGCAAGCTTTTTCCCATTGAGGATGATATTTGCTGTGGGTCTTTCATAGATAGATTTGATGAAGTTCAGGAATGTTCCCTCTATCCCTATACTTTGAAGTGTTAAGGAGTCAAAAAAAACAAAGAGGCAACCCATGGAATGGGAGAAGATATTTGCAAATGACAGTACAGGCAAAAGGTTGATATCCAGGAATAATGAACTCCTCAAACTCAACACGCACAAAACAGACAACCATATCAAAAAATGGGCAGAAGATATGAACAGACACTTCTGCAATGAAGACATACAAATGGCTATCAGACACATGAAAAAATGTTCCTCATCACTAGCCATCAGGGAGATTCAAATTAAAACCACATTGAAACATCACCTTACATCAGTTAGAATGGCCAAAACAACATGTGTTGGAGGGGGTATGGAGAAAGGGGAACCCTCTTCCACTGTTGGTGGGAATGCAAGTTGGTGCAGCCACTTTGGAGAACAGTGTGGAGATTCCTCAAGAAATTAAAAATAGAACTTCCCTATGACCCTGCCATTGCACTCCTGGGTATTTACCCCAAAGATACAGATGTAGTGAAAAGAAAGGCTATCTGTACCCCAATGTTTATAGCAGCAATGGCCACGGTCGCCAAACTGTGGAAAGAACCAAGATGCCCTTCAACAGACAAATAGATAAGGAAGATGTGGTCCATATACACTATGGAGTATTATGCCTCCATCAGAAAGGATGAATACCCAACTTTTGTAGCAACATGGACGGGACTGGAAGAGATTATGCTGAGTGAAATAAGTCAAGCAGAGAGAGTCAATTATCATATGGTTTCACTTATTTGTGGAGCATAACAAATAGCATGGAGGACATGGGGAGTTAGAGGAGAAGGGAGTTGGGGGAAATTGGAAGGGGAGGTGAACCATGAGAGACTATGGACTCTGAAAAACAATCTGAGGGGTTTGAAGTGGCGGGTGGGTGGGAGGTTGGGGTACCAGGTGGTGGGTATTATAAAGGGCACGGATTGCATGGAGCACTGGGTGTGGTGGAAAAATAATGAATACTGTTATGCCAAAAATAAATAAAAAATAAATTTAAAAAAAAGTAGTAGAAGTTCCTCTAAATTAAAAAAAAAGAATTAGCAGAATTATATTTGTAATACCACCACTGTGAAAAACTAATAAAACAACTTTGATGTGATGTTTCTTGAGTTATAAATAAATAAAATAAAAATGTGTTTTCTAGGGAATGAGGGAATGAATGTCTCATTCTTCCATGGAGGGGGATCTCAGTGGATATGGGATGAAGTAGATAAACAAAACACTGATAGGGCCATATTCATCTATTTATTTGTCTTTAGTGTAATTGCAAATGAATTTTGCCAGAGAACCTCCTATGACAGTCAGGTTTCTCTGAAATATGGTCCATTTATTAATCATCAGTCACAACCGAACTGAGAGATAGGTGTGATCCTTTTGCATTTTGACTTTTAAAAAACCCATATATTTGGAAATTATACAACCGTCATTTCTCCTTCCACAGAAATAAGCATCCTGCTGACAAATGAGTACCTAGATGGCAAGTCATTAGGGAGAGTGAGTCGAGAAGGAAAACAGGTTCATGACCAAGAGTGAGTACCCCAATTTTACCAGGGAAGCTTTGTTATGGTTGTGTTTATTACAAGCTTTAAAGCATCATATTGTGTCTTCTTATTTCTTCAAGTATGTCTTCAGAAGATTGGCTCAAGACCCATAGCTTGGTTGCCAAGAAACTCACCATCATGGATGCCTTGTCCATGACAGCGGTCCCTCACATCCCCACCTATGTTCCCATTCTGGACAAACATGTTGTTTCCAAGGTCTTTGATGAGGTAAGACTGGTTTTCTGTCTGTCCCTGCCTGACATATTTTTCATTTCCAGCTCAAATAAAATGTAGTCCACTTTGGTCTTGTATAGTCGTAACAGAAATGTATTTCAGCCATTAAAAAGAAAATTATTTTTAAAGATAGTAAAAAGGAGAGAGAAATGCTCTTAAGAGGTTTTATTTTTAAGCTTAGAAGAAATTGGCCCTTGCTGGGTTGGTCATTCACAGCTTGTTGCTGGTGGGTGGCAATGTGGAGCAGCAAAAATGTCTGAAAAGCTTCTCAGAGTCATGATTTGTGAGTGAACATCATCTAGTTTCAGAGGACAGGGGAGAACTTGGGAGACACAGTGTCGTCCCTTTGCTTACCTTCTATTCTTAAGGTAAGTGTCCTTGAGAACTTGGGAGACACAGTGTCCTCCCTTTGCTTACCTTCTCTTGTTAAATATAGTGGCACCTTTTTTTTCCCCTAAGATTTATTTATTGAGAGAGGGAAAGCTTGTACATGCCTGCATGAGTGGGGGGAGGGCAGAGGGTGAGAATCTCAAGCAGACTCCCTGCTGAGCTCATAGCTTAACATGAGGCTGATTGTCATGGACCCATGAAGTCAGGACCTGAGCTGAAACCAGGAGCTGGCCCTCTTAGCTGATGGAGCCACGCAGGCAACACCATTGGCATCTTTCTATCATAAAAGTCTCCAAAGGAAAAAGTCACAAAGAGAAAGAGGGAGGGAGCAAGCAAGAGAGAAGAAGAGGCAAAGAGAGAAAGAAGGAACTTGAGAGAGACTGAGAGTGAACTAGAGCCAGAGAGAACCATAGGAGAATGACAGTCATGTCTTAGAAGGGGAAAATGCAGTGGGAGGGAATAATAGGGTTAAATGTGGAGGAAAGCTAAATAAATACTGAAAAGTTTCCCTTGAATTGGGCAAATAGAAAGTCCTTGCCCTTAGCAAGAACAGATTCAGTGGAGCAGCCAGACTGTTCAAGAATGAGGAACACACAAAAAACAAAGATATGAGGATCAAACCCCAGTGCTTCTGGGCATATACAGTGACAGCTAATGATTTAAATAGAAACATATCAGGCTAAAAAAAAAAAAAAGTAATAAAATGCTTGATTTAAGAGGAAAAAAAAAAAAAGAAACATATCAGGCTTTATATTTGCTAAATGGAAATAGTGTCCTTAAAAGAACTTATCTCATCCTGAAATGGTTACAGAAGAAATGTAGGGTGTTTGGGATTTGCTTCCAAATCATTGGGATGGTGGGAGTTGTTGGGGGAGGAAAGGAATAGATAAAAGAAGATTGGCCATGAGTTGGTAACTGTTAAATTTGCATGATAAGAATATTGAATCGGGGAAGCTCCTTCTACTATTTTGTCTACTTTTTTATATAGTTCTGATTTTTCATAAAAAATTGAAAAAAATCAAAGGCAGAAAATCTTTTTTTAAAAAGGCTTTATCTAACTGGTCTTGATGTATTTGGAAAAAGCAGAGGAATTGGTGAATTTTTTTCTCTTAGTCACATTGAAAACATCACACTGCTGGAGTTCAACATGTGCACGACCAGTGATTTTTGCTCTGGAGGTTGTGTGTGACTGATGCTATTTTCCTGTTGACTTTGCTTCATGGTGAGTGGTTCTGTCCCTGGGTGAGACCTTGTGACTGGCAGGTTCTATTTGTATTTCCAGTGAACTCTGACCTGATTAGTCAGATAACAATGTATCACTTGAACTTGACTTCTTCCAGAAGCAGCAGAGAGAAACTGAACACTGATTGATTTCTTCTAGGAAGTTTGGTGGCAGGTTTTCCTATTCTGTGCACTTATTTTATTAATATTCTTCAGCTTTATTTGGAATAAGATGTATTTAGTGAATTCTGCCAAGAAGTAGAATTTTCTTGTGCTTCTCATGTCTCCTTGTAAGCCTTCCAACAACCTAAAACATGGAAAAATAAATTTTTCAAAAAACAAATATGATAGGGTATGGAAGTACAAACATAAAATCAAAGGAAGAAACCATAAAGGAAAGATTTATGGATCAAATACAGAAAAATGTTCTACTGCATAAAAGCATATAAATAAAATGAAGGCAGAGCTCAGAAAAAATATTTGCAACATACAACAAAGAGTTACAAGAGTAATGTCTTAAATATGTTTTTGTGTGTGCATCCATATCAGTGTGTGTGTGTGTGTGTGTGTGTATGAATCAGTGTTCTGTTCACAGAACAACATACATGTACACGTGCCCAAATGATGAAAGAATAAATACCTCATTGGAAAATCTAAGGGGATAAATTTAAAAAATCAAAACCCCATACACAAATATTTCTTACCTGGTAACCAAATATATTCACTGAGAAAAAATGCAAGCTGAAAAACCAGTTAGACACCTACCCCACCACGACCGTCATATTTGTAAGGTTAAAAAATACTAATAAACAAACACAAATACTAATGAATAGTGATGGCAAAATTAGGATGAAATGAGAACTTTTATATCCTGCTAGTGGGAGTATATATTGGCCTATCCTTGGCAGTACACTCAGGTGTTAAGAGCATACAGTCTCTCCTCCAGTGAATCCATATGTAGGTATTTCATAATCAGAAACACTGAAACATATATTCAAAGAATAGTTAGTGCTGCCTTGTATCTAACAATGAGAATGCTGAAAGCAACCTAAATGTCTACAGGGTCTATCTGTATTGGGGAGTGTCATACTTTCATTAAATGTCATGTTTCTGTAAAGGATGACATAGGGAAAAGCTCTCAATACAATTAATGTTAAATGAAAAAAATCAGGTACAAACCTCCACATTTATAGAATATAAATTTGGTTACATAATATATATGATGTAGACATAGCACTCTTTCTCCCTCCTTTTCTCTTTATACCAAAATGTGAATAGTGTTTATCTGAGTTGTGAGATTATTGGGGATTTGGGGGTTCTGTTTTTGCTTTGTTGGTTTTTTAAAAAAGATTTTATTTATTTATTTGACAGAGATCACAAGTAGGCAGAGAGGCAGGCGGGGGGCGGGAGAAGCAGGCTCCCACTGAGCAGGGAGACTGATGCGGGGCTCCATCCCAGGACCTCAAGATTATGACCAGAGCTGAAAGCAGAGGCTTAACCTACACTGAGCCACCCAGGTGCCCTGGGGGTTCTGTTTTTGTTGTAGTACTTTGAACTGAACATATATTAATGTTATGCTGACAAAAAAAAAAAAAGTTAAGAGAACAGACCTATAACAAATGATAAAATGGTGAAATATAAAGGGAACCTAATTTTAATTAATTATTGGTTTATTTTTATTTGCTAAGTAATATATGAATTCTCAGTATGGAATGACCATATAGAAGTCTTTAAAGGAAAATGGGGGAATTTCTCTCTCAGCCACTCTCATCTACAAACGAAACTCTTTGGGTAGTTTGGTGATTATCTTTCCAATTGTTTCTCTACCCACACACTCATGTGTATATACGTACGTATAAATAATATATATTTCTACACACATGCATAACAATTTTAATAAATATAAATGAGGTGATACCATATGGTTTTCCATTTTATCTTTTATAAATTATCTTTTATGAAAATCATCTTTTAAAAATTAAGGTCTCGGGACACCCAGGTGGCTCAGTCAGTTAAGTGTCCAACTTTCTTTCTTTCTTTCTTTCTTTCTTTGACAGGCAGAGATCACTAGTAGGCGGAGAGGCAGGCAGAGATAGAGAGGGAGGAGGAAGCAGGCTCCCTGCTGAGCAGAGAGCCCAATTCGGGGCTCAATCCCAGGACCCTGGGACCACGACCTGAGCCGAAGGCTGAGGCTTTAACCCACTGAGCTACCCAGGTGCCCCCAGTATCTGACTCTTGATCTCAGCTCAGGTCTTAAACTCTGGGTCATGAGTTCAGGCCCCATGTTGGGCTCCATGCTGGTGTGAAACCTACTTCAAAAAAAAAGTAAGGTCTTATACATCAGAATTCTAGAGGAGAACATAGGCCCATATGTTTGGGCCTCTTTGATATCAGCCCAGCAACTTCTTTCAAGATATGTCTCCAAAGGCAAAGGAAACAAAAGCAAAAATAAACTTTTGGGACTTCATTCAAGATCAAAAGCTTCTGCACAGCAAAGGAAACAGTGAACACAAAGAGGCAACCCATGGAATAGGAGAAGATATTTGCAAATGGCAGTACAGACAAAAGGTTGATATCCAGGATCTATGAAGAACTTCTCAAACTCAAACTTAAACACACACAAAACAGACAAGCATATCAAAAAATGGGCAGAAGATATGAACAGACACTTCTCCAATGAAGACATACAAATGGCTATCAGACACATGAAAAAATGTTCATCATCACCAGCCATCAGGGAGATTCAAATTAAAACCACATTGAGATATCACCTTATACCAATTAGAATGGCCAAAATTAGCAAGACAGGAAACAACGTGTGTTGGAGAGGATGTGGAGTAAGGGGAACCCTCTTACACTGTTGGTGGGAATGCAAGTTGGTGCAGCCACTTTGGAGAACAGTGTGGAGATTCCTCAGGAAATTAAAAATAGAACTTCCCTATGACCCTGCAATTGCACTCTTGGGTATTTACCCCAAAGATACAGATGTAGTGAAAAGAAGGGCCCTCTGTACTCCAGTGTTTATAGCAGCAATGACCACGGTCACCAAACTGTGGAAAGAACCAAGATGCCCTTCAATGGACGAATGGATAAGGAAGATGTGGTCCATATACACTATGGAGTATTATGCCTCCATCAGAAAGGATGAATACCCAACTTTTGTAGCAACATGAGCGGGACTGGAAGAGATGATGCTGAGTGAAATAAGTCAAGCAGAGAGAGTCAATTATCATATGGTTTCACTTATTTGTGGAGCATAACAAATAGCATGGAGGACATGGGGAGTTAGAGGAGAAGGGAGTTGGGGGAAATTGGAAGGGGAGGTGAACCATGAGAGACTATGGACTCTGAAAAACAACCTGAGGGTTTTGGAGGAACAGAGGGTGGGAGGTTGGGGGAGCCAGGTGGTAGGTATTATAGAGGGCACAGATTGCATGGAGCACTGGGTGTGGTGCAAAAACAATGAATACTGTTATGCTGAAAAGAAAAAAAAAAAAAAGGTAAGGTCTTAGAGACTTACACACGTGTAGATACGGGCTGTTTCTTTCTTACTAGTTTCACATTTCTTCCTCATTTCATTGCTTAATTGAAGTAGGGTTGACACACCATGTTACATTAGTTTCATTTGTACAACACAGTGGTTCAACAACTCTGTAAGTTATGCTCTGCTTACCACAAGTGTAATGCCCTCTGTCACCATCCAGTACTATTAAAATGCTGTTCACTATATTTCCTGTGCTATAGCTTTCATTCCCAGTTCTTTCCCATCATTAATGGACATTTACACTATATACTTCTTTTCCATATCACAAACAATCCTATAACAGATTTTCTTGCACACAGATTTTTGGGCACATAAACAAATCTCTTTGGGGATAGATTCTGCAAAGTGGTGTTGCTAGACCCAAAGGGTGTGCACATTTTAAATTTTGACGGATGCATGTATTGCATGGAGCACTGGGTGTGGTGCATAAACAATGAATTTTGGAACACTGAAAAGAAGTAAAATGGAAAAAAATAAAATTTTGACAGATGAAATCAAATAACCTTCCAAATAAGTTTTACATTTCTGCTAGTTAGAGCCCCACAACAGCCTTTTTCCTAAGAGGAACACTATATAATATTTGTTGATAAGCATTTGTTTTATAAGTATAGAAATGCTTTGAGAACCCTGAAAATAGTATGCAGATATAAAATCTTATTCAACTTGTCCTCTCTTCACTGGTCCATTCATATTATGAAGAAGTAAACATAATAATATACCTACTCTGAGATTGTTATGGAATTAAAAGAAGTAATGCATATATAATAGCCCTTACTTGCAGGCACTCAATAAACTTTTATTGACTTTTATTTTAAAAATATTCAACAAGTATTACATGCCTACTGTATGCAGGCCCGAGTTGATCTCTAGAGTACAACCAACCAATGTTTCTACAAACACAGTTTACCATCTCATGGAGGGAATAGCAATTAAAATAAGTCCTGGTTAATGACAAGTGGGAGGTGCCTAGTGAAGATGCAGGAGAGGTCCCCTAAGGTAGTCTCAGTTGTCAAAGAAGGCTTCAGGCTTGGCTCTGAGGGTTCAGACCCAGGGGCAGAAAAGGAGTTATCAAGTGAGTAGATGGGGAGGGATGTCCTAAGCAGTGGGGGAGCAAGTGGGGAAGTTTAAGATCCAAGAAAGCTTATCATTCTAAAGAATGTTTGGTGTGACTGGAGGAAAGTTAGCACTAGTAAAGGAAGGGCCTTGATTGATTAAGAAGTTGGAGTGTCATCCTGAGGACAAGCAAAGGGGTTTTAGCAGAAGATCAATTTAGGCTTCAGTTGCAATGTGCAGAGTAGTTGGAGAGGTTTAAGGCTGGGAAGGTGAGGGTCAGTCAGGAGGCAAGGCCTGGGTGACTCTGATCCAGGTGGCGACAATGAGGGTGGAGCCAAGGCAATTTTCAAAGTCAGGTTAGATAGGACTAAACAGTGTGGGGCTGAAAGAGAGAAAAATATGGAGTGATTCCTAAGAAGGAGAAACTAGAAGAATAGTGAGGGTCCTGTTCTTCAGAAAAACATTCTAGTCTTCTGACTCTAGAAAGCAAAGCTAAGCCGTGAGGATCAACATTTTTCAGTTTCATTCCACCATTGACTCTTGTGCTTGGTACCTTTTGTGACAATGTAAATTCTCATCACAGACCGGTGAGTAGGTAGCACACAATCCAGCGTGCTTACCTTTCTCCATTATTGATAGTAAGTGCATGCATCATGAGGATGATGGAAGTATACTGCAGTAAATTCCAACTTCACTATCAAAGCATGCCTTTATCTTTTATTCCTTAACATTTTCTGTGACTGGAAGAGACCCTCACTTAGAAATGGAAAGAATAGTAAGACAATAACCTAAAAATACATCCTCCTTATTGGGATGTATAGCTTTTTGACATTTGGGCTTAATGTTTCATGAAAAAGTAGACAAAAAAGTAGAATGGAGCTGAAAAGCAAACCTGAATCTTAACACACTGCACTGAGAATTTTAATTGACTCTTAACGCCTATGTTCTGTGCCCAGTCACATCTGTCTGGGCTGAATTATAAAGCAGTGTTTGGCTTTGTCCCCAGCTCTTTGTTTCATTCATGACTTATGTATGGGCTCTTTCTTCTTCTGGAACACAATGCTGTTTTGGTTTTCAATGTTTCCCGGACCAGCATCAAATCTGTCACCTTGGAAATGAAGTACTGAGCAGAGAGGTTGCCCTAGCAACTCTTCATTACAAGATGCTAACTGGCACTTTGGGTTTCCAGTGGACCAGATAATTTTACCTTAACTCTTTCAAAAAAATTAATTCATTGCCAAGTCATATACAGGATAAAATTGTTTTAGTTATTTGATGAATCTGGAATTCCGAGCTCTTTATTGCCAATCACTTCAAAGAAAAGTAAAATAATTGGGGAACATTAATCTGTATCATTGGAAAGTTTACATCATCATCATGTTCTTTAACAACATCCCATCAAGGCTTCCTGTTTTGCCCTAATCTGGGTTCATTAGGTACATAACTCTGTGGTCAGATACACTGGGCTTGCCTACTAGTTCTATCATTTACTCCTGACAGGCAATGCACAATCCCATTAATAGGGGTTTTGAGCAAAGCATTTGCTTTCATCAAAGTATCATATGTAAAAGTTAGAGCAACTTAGTGAAGTTGCTATTCATCTTGTCATTTAGCTGACAAGTGCAAAGAGGTTAGGGATGGTGTAAGGGCAGGCATTTTGTTGCTATCATATATAGTAGCATTGAACATAAAATTATGTGATAAGTTTCATCTTAATTAAAAATTAATTTTTAATTTAAAAAGGACAGTTATTACAAAAGCTATATATATTCACTGTGTATAAAAATTAGCAAATCAGATAAATGAAAAGGAAATAGTAGAGTTACAACTCTACCACTAAAGAATCATTTGATGGTTTTATGACCAGACCTTTTTCTATATATGTGTATCCTTTGTTTTTTGTTTTTGTTTTACCAAAATGATGTCAAACTGAATATACAGTTTTGTGCCTTCATTTTTGCTCAACAGTCTACTTTGAACATTGTTGCAGGTCAACAGACGTTTATCTTCTTTGCCAATGAAAATGTTCACTAAATTGAAAAGAACAATCTTTTCTAAAAGTTAGTATGAAAAATGTGGGACATAGTCTACCTTGTAGTAAGTAACATATTTTCTTGGGTTTATGGAAGATCTTGTTGACATGCTCCTCTTTTGCCAGTTAATTCTGTGATCCTGCTTTCATTTGATCTTTGGAGACTGGAGACGTTCCAGTTTGAAAGCAGACATTAAAGCTTCTACCCTCAGCAGTTTGTGCATCTGCACTGCCATAAACCCACGTGTCTGTGTTCAGAGTTACCCATGCAGGATTTGTGCAGCTTTGGTGTTTTTGTCATGCACATCCCTTCAGTCCTCTCCTTGGCCAGTCTGGCAGCAAGCTCTGGGATATTTGTTGGAAGAGCTGATTAAGGTGAAAAAAGTGAAATTGGTGAACTCAGCCAGAATTGAACAATAATTATATAAACACCCATTTCATACTATGTTCTCATTTTCAAAATGTGGGGTTGAGGATAAACACGATGTTGTCAGGAGGAACTTTACCTATAGTGTGACTTTAACAACGAATACCTGTGCATATAGTTCTGTCTTCTGCTTCCTTCATTTAGCTTATGTTATGAACATAGTCTCTTGTAATGACCACATTTGGATGAATTTTTAATGGCTGCACTAATATTCAATAATATGAACGACTGCAACTTATTTAAATTATTTTCCCCATTAATGCACACTTTACTTTGAATTTTAACAATGCCTATTTACCTACATATTTATCACTTAGGAGCAGTACATTAAGGGGCACCTGGGTGGCTGAGCTAGTTAAGTGGCTCCTTTGGCTCTGGTCATGATCTCATGGTCCTGGGATCGAGCTCTACATGGGGCTCCCTGCTCAGAGAGAGCCTGCTTCTCTCTCCCTCTACCTGCCACTTTACCATGCTTTCTATCAAAGAAATAAATAAAATCTTTTTTTTAAAAAAAGCAGTACATTAAAAAAAAAAAACTTTACCTATTACTGTGTGGAATGGTATTTCATTTTAATTTTCTATTCTTCTATTGTTTCAGAATAGTTTATTATAGAACCTAAATTTCTTGTTCACTTTGTTCATATTTCTAGCAAATACCTCTTAAAAAATAGCAAAGTTACATTCATTTTATGACTGAATTACCAAGAACTCAAATTTGGGGGAATCCAGACTTCATTATATTATATAATATAGATAAAACATTTTTTGAGCCTTGACCATTTTTTAAATTTATATATAGTTTTAGTTTTCAAATATTCAAAAAATGGTTACTTTGTACATGTATTATGCTAGAAAACTGGTAGGTTTTTTTTGAAAGGAATAAAGAACAGAGTTTAGTAGAAAGGAAAGGCATATAACAAAACCTGCAATTCAGTGTATATATTAATATAGGGACTGAGTGAGAAAATATGTAGAGAGTGGTTAATGCTTGGCAGAGAGTAAAGGATAAACACTATTACCATTATTGACAAAACTATTCTTAAATACAATGTATGCTGAAAAAGCATTTGACAAAGTACAGCATCCCTTCCTGATCAAAACTCTTCAAAGTGTAGGGATGGAGGGCACATACCTCAATATCATCAAAGCCATCTATGAAAAACCCACCGCAAATATCATTCTCAATGGAGAAAAACTGAAAGCTTTTCCACTAAGGTCGGGAACACGGCAGGGATGTCCATTATCACCACTGCTATTCAACATAGTACTAGAGGTCCTAGCCTCAGCAATCAGACAACAAAAGGAAATTAAAGGCATCCAAATCGGCAAAGAAGAAGTCAAATTATCACTCTTCGCAGATGATATGATACTATATGTGGAAAACCCAAAAGACTCCACTCCAAACCTGCTAGAACTTATACAGGAATTCAGTAAAGTGTCAGGATATAAAATCAATGCACAGAAATCAGTTGCATTTCTCTACACCAACAGCAAGACAGAAGAAAGAGAAATTAAGGAGTCAATCCCATTTACAATTGCATCCAAAACCATAAGATACCTAGGAATAAACCTAACCAAAGAGACACAGAATCTATACTCAGAAAACTATAAAGTACTCATGAAAGAAATTGAGGAAGACACAAAGAAATGGAAAAATGTTCCATGCTCCTGGATTGGAAGAATAAATATTGTGAAAATGTCTATGCTACCTAAAGCAATCTACACATTTAATGCAATTCCTATCAAAGTACCATCCATCTTTTTCAAAGAAATGGAACAAATAATGCTAAAATTTATATGGAACCAGAAAAGACCTCAAATAGCCAAAGGGATATTGAAAAAGAAAGCCAACGTTGGTGGCATCACAATTCCAGACTTCAAGCTCTATTACAAAGCTGTCATCATCAAGACAGCATGGTACTGGCACAAAAACAGACACATAGATCAATGGAACAGAATAGAGAGCCCAGAAATAGACCCTCAACTCTACAGTCAACTAATCTTCGACAAAGCAGGAAAGAATGTCCAATGGAAAAAAGACAGCCTCTTCAGTAAATGGTGCTGGGAAAATTGGACAGCCACATGCAGAAAAATGAAATTGGACCACTTCCTTACACCACACACAAAAATAGACTCAAAATAGATGAAGGACCTCAATGTGCGAAAGGAATCCATCAAAATCCTTGAAGAGAACACAGGCAGCAACCTCTTCAACCTCTGCCGCAGCAACATCTTCCTAGGAACAACGCAAAAGGCAAGGGAAGCAAGGGAAAAAATGAACTATTGGGATTTCATCAAGATCAAAAGCTTTTGCACAGCAAAGGAAACAGTTAACAAAATCAAAAGACAACTGACAGAATGGGAGAAGATATTTGCAAACGACATATCAGATAAAGGACTAGTGTCCAGAATCTATAAAGAACTTAGCAAACTCAACACCCAAAGAACAAATAATCCAATCACGAAATGGGCAGAGGACATGAGCAGACATTTCTGCAAAGAAGACATCCAGATGGCCAACAGACACATGAAAAAGTGTTCCATATCACTCGGCATCAGGGAAATACAAATCAAAACCACAATGAGATATCACCTCACACCAGTCAGAATGGCTAAAATCAACAAGTCAGGAAATGACAGATGCTGGCGAGGATGCGGAGAAAGGGGAACCCTCCTACACTGTTGGTGGGAATGCAAGCTGGTGCAGCCACTCTGGAAAACAGCATGGAGGTTCCTCAAAATGTTGAAAATAGAACTGCCCTATGACCCAGCAATTGCACTATTGGGTATTTACCCTAAAGATACAAACGTAGTGATCCAAAGGGGCACGTGCACCCGAATGTTTATAGCAGCAATGTCCACAATAGCCAAACTATGGAAAGAACCTAGATGTCCATCAACAGATGAATGGATCAAGAAGATGTGGTATATATACACAATGGAATACTATGCAGCCATCAAAAGAAATGAAATCTTGCCATTTGCAACAACATGGATGGAACTAGAGCGTATCATGCTTAGTGAAATAAGTCAAGCAGAGAAAGACAACTATCATATGATCTCCCTGATATGAGGAAGTAGTGATGCAACATGGGGGCTTAAGTGGTTAGGAGAAGAATAGATGAAACAAGATGGGATTGGGAGGGAGACAAACCATAAGTGACTCTTAATCTCACAAAACAAACTGTGGGTTGTTGTGGGGAGGGGGTTTGGGAGAAGGGGGTGGGATTATGGACATTGGGGAGGGTGTGTGCTTTGGTGAGTGCTGTGAGGCGTGTAAACCTGGTGATTCACAGACCTGTACCCCTGGGGACTAAAAATATATGATTATAAAAAATAAAAAATTTATAAACAAAAATACAATGGTTGCTTACAGGTCTAAACCAAATTAACTGTACATGAATTCTAGCAATTTCTTCCTTCTTTTTGGTTGCTGACTCTCTCTCTTTTTTCTGTCTCCATTTCTACCCCAACCTTCCCTCCCTTTCTCATAGTTAAAATCTTTCCCCACAGGTTATGATTATTTTTTAATTATTTTTTTAAGTTTTTTTTTAACTTTTTTTAGGGTATGATTATTAATATCAATTTGGCAAGGCTTCTTTTAGGTTAATCTCAGGAGAATTGAAGTAGGTAAGCTTGAAGCTCTTTTTTGTTGTAAAATTTTGTCTAAGATGGTCCCTTGATTTTCATTATGAGAGGTAATAAGTAAATCATTTTCAAAGGAGTTGTGATCAGGTTTTATTCCCTTTCAAACAGAGCTGTCAGTTTCTTCATTAACTGCACCCTCCTCCCCCTCCCCATGCTTCCTTGCAGAAGCTGGGTGACCATGGTTCCGATCCCTCAAGTCCTATCAGAATGCCCCTTACGACCTCATAGTCACTCTACATTTGACATCATAAAGAGAATATCCCATGGCACCACCATGTGACCACCATGTTGTAAAAACTAAGACCATAGACTGAAGGTGTGGAGTATGACTTTGTCTTTCCCTAAATCTGCATGCAGAAAGGAATGAGAGTGGGTGCACAGAGCCAAATTTGAACTACTACCACACTGAAGTACATGATGGCCATGCAAAGCCTGAGATCTAAAACCACAAAAGAGGGAAGTAGAACATCAATATAAATGTTGTCATGTTGCTAAATATTTTAGGGTTTGATTTGCAGTTGGGCCATATGTTGGCAAACCTGGAGAGCTATTTATAGACTTCTAGGGGGGTATTTTTTCCAGGGGTGATAAAAATATGAAGGTCTTTGATTTTGTGGAGATTTATTTCTTTTTCCTCTTGAAAGTTTTTGTGATATGTAGGTCTATTTTGAGAGTTGTGGTGGTTTTTTTTCCCCCATTACTGCAAGCTTCATTCAGTATTCAAAGCCTAGCTAACTCACCTTTCGACCTACTGCTCTGGCCCCTTCCTTTTGACAAAAGTTGTTCTAGAAGCCACATGCTGAATTCCTGTGTCCGACAATTAATGAGGTTCGATTTCACAGCCTCTTCATTTCTTTCTCTTAAGTTTTCTGAGTCTTTGCCTATTTTCTTGTTTGTTTTGGTCTTGACATTTAAATTACAAAATTAGTATATGTAGCCATCATTTCAATGTCCTTGTCTTCCAAGATAGGTTGTTTTACTTGAAGTATTCTTTTTCCTGTCCATTTTTTCTTTTGGTACTTCTGTATGTTTTTGTACTTTTACACAGCTGTTACTTCTTTGAACAACCTAATCATAATTAATTATAATTACTATAAATCATTGTTAGATGGCTTATAAGATTAATTTCTTCTCAAGCGAATTGACATTCTTATTGTTGATTTTCTCAGTCATCATGTATATATTTTTTTCATTGTAGATTTTGGAAATTTAACATAGATTAGCAGGATTTTTTTAATCTGTATTTTCTTCTTCTTTCCAGTTGCCATCCTCTGGTACACCTCCTCACTGGTGTTTAGAGCTCTTGTTCCTCAGTGATACTGGAATGTGATAGATTCGGCAGGTGGCTTGGTATAGTTGTTGGTGGTAAGGCACCATCAGTGTCCTCTCTCACTTGGCAGAACCTTTTTCAAGGGGTGCGAGACCCTCAGCCCAACACTGGCTTCAGGCCCTGAGCCTGACTTGAGCCTTCATCTTACAGACACTTGTAGTTCCACTTGCTGTCCAGGAGTTGTGCTCCCATGGCCCTGCTATCTTTTGACAAAGAGTCAGCAATTCCACAACTTAAGCCCTGCTCACTTGTTCCCAGTCCCATTCAACTTTTGTTACCTAGAAATTTATGGGCCATGCATCTGACCTTTTTCTTTCCTTCCTCCTTTCCTTTCTCTGCATTTTTTTCTTAGGCAATAACAATATAATTTTTGTTTAATTTTGGATATAAGAGGGAACATAAAAGCATGACTTATATCATCTTGATTGAAAGTAAAATTTTACTTCTTAGAAGCAATTCTCCACATTTTCAAAATGCCTACATGGTGCTTATAGTTGGAATCATATATAATTTTGAAACAATATTATAGCTTGGCATTCTGTTAGTTAGACTTTTCTTTTTTGTTTAAATATTAAAATATGGGGGATGCCTGGGTGGCTCAGTTGGTTAAGCAGCTGCCTTCGGCTCAGGTCATGATCCCAGCGTCCTGGGATCGAGTCCCACATCGGGCTCCTTGCTCAGCAGGGAGCCTGCTTCTCCCTCTGCCTCTGCCTGCCATTCTATCTGCCTGTGCTCGCTCTCTCCCCCCCTCTCTCTGATAAATAAATCTTTAAAAAAATATTAAAATATGGAATATACTTTTTAAATGAATATTTATTCATTTATCAACAAATATTTGTTGAGGGCACACTATGTGCCAGCCAGTATTCTAGGTAATGGGAATATAGTAGTAAATAAAATAAAGTTTCTGCTCTGATAGAGCTTACATTCTACTAAGGAGAGAGAAGTAACATGCAAAGAGGTAAGTATATAGTATAGGTATTAAGAAGATGGCTTGGAATCATAGGCATACCGAAACCCAAAAGTAAGCACCAGGTGCAAACAAAAAGACTAAAAAGGAAGGCCTCTCTTTCTCATAGTCTGCTGTTCTTATAGAATGTGATCACTGAGGCTTCTCAGACTTTTCTAAGAATCTCTTATAAATTGACAAGGAAAATAGTCCAAAGATGTTAAATGTAATTAGATATTTTCAAGAGAAAATAAAATGTGAAATAAATATATGAGGAGGATGTTTAACCCAAGTAGTAATTTACAAAGTAGCAACAAGGGGATCCTTTCTCTTAAAAATTACTCACTCTCATCAGTTTGACAGGGGCTTACAAAGATGGTACTTGATTCTGACTAGAGTTTCCTGAAGCTGTTGTTTTGTGTGTGTGCTTGATAGAGTTTTAAAATTGGAAGAAAAAGATTAGCGATGATATCTCAGAGTCTAACTGTTTTCTTTATCATTATCTGTATTCTCTAATTTTTCTATAATTCTATTGATTCTATAGTCAGAAAAACATGCTGTATTGCACTGTAGATCCATTTTCGGAGGCAGTTGTTAACCTATCAAATGATGCTTTCCTTTGGTATTGCTGTGCAGGTGTTTCCTCTGGCACATGTGTGCAATGACACCAATAAGATGACATTAATTAACCCCCAAGGAGTCAAGCTCAATATCTACAAGCAAAAAGTGGAACAGGCCATTAAGAGCTATGAAAAGTGAGTATTAGTCCCAGCTGCTCTTTAAGAGCTTTGGAGTTTGTTTGTGCTTATTTTCTCTTGTTTTTAGCTTAAATTTTTTTTTCTTTGTCTGGATCAGCTACTTAGTAATTGCCCTGAAGGAATATAGCCGTAGCAGCCACAAACAGGGGTTTCCTCAGTGCCAGGCATGCATGAAACACAGGACCCAAAGAATTCCAACAGAGTTTTGAAGAAACCATCTGCCCTTTCCAAAATCTGTAGAAATCTCAAGTTTCCCTGAGATCTTTAAAGTTTTCCCTCTAAGGGCACCTGGGTGGCTCAGTGGGTTAAGCCTCTGCCTTCGGCTCAGGTTATGATCTCAGGATCCTGGGATCGAGCCTGTTTGCTCTCTCTGCCTGCCTCTCTGCCTGCTTGTAATCGCTCTCTCTGTGTCAAATAAATAAATAAAATCTTAAAAAAAGAAAAAGCTTTCCCTTTAACAGAGTGAATTCAGTCATTTCAGCACAGATTTTGTAAAGTGACTAATGAAATGCCACAACAGTGAAATAGTGGAGATAACCTGAGTGTCTCCTACTACGTAAATCATTTTTTCCCATATTTTGGAAGGATGATCAAGTTGGCTCCAGTGAAAGTTTTACTCTTAAAACTTTCTGCCACATGGGTTGCACAGTCCGGTCTAGATGCTGGCGTTTCCCCACCATGCCCATCACAGGCCTCTGCAGATCTCCTTTCAGATCTGCCCTCACCTAAGAATGGAGGCTTATACAAGCTCCTTCAGCTGCCTCCAGGCTCCTCAGGACTTCTCTGAGCCTTTGTCTGCCCTCCCTTTCTCTTGCAGACACCATGAACTACGCAAGGCAAGGCTCTCTTGTCTGTGGGCCTGAGGCTTTGCTCTGTAGATTTCCCCATGTCTCCCACACACGGGGGCTGTCCCTCCACTCTGCCTCTCCTTCTGCAACAGGCAGGCCTTCCCCCCTTGCCTTCCAGCAATGCTGCCCTCTTCCTGTCCTCCAGCTGTCCTCTTTCATTCCTGTCTTGCCTAAGCTCCAGTGGCCCTCCGTTCAGAGGCCTTTCCCCAATGACTCCACCACACACCCTGCCTATGGCCCTCAGAGGGCTCAAAGCTTCTGCACAGGCTTGTGTCTCCTATATAAGGATGTCAGCTTTCAAGGGCCGGAGCTTAGCAGCCTTGCTCTCCCTTGTCTTCTCTACCTAGGAGGTGTTGCTATGTGTGTATTTGACTATTGGAATTTAATTTGAATCTGATCTAATTCACATTTAGTTATTAAAATTTATCAAATACAGTTATTCAAAGTATATCTTTCATGTTATAATGGAATATGCTTTACTCAGTCAAATATTTGGGTTCTAGAATTACCTGGTTTGTGAAAGCCTGGTGCAGGACGACAAGGTAGGGCTTTTAGGTCCCAATTCTGAGCTTCATTTTTGACTCTGACATCTACATGGCACATCACGTAACAATTGAAAGCTTCAGATTCCTTATTTACAAAATCTCGCAAGGCAGTTTTGAGGGTTATGTAAATTATATATAAAGAGCAATTAATGTTAATTACTTACCCTTTCATTCCCTGAATCTGCTGATCCCCAAATAACCATAAATACGGGAATATAATAATCACATAGCTCTTCTGCCTATATGAACCCTTTCCCTTTCTAAAGACAGGGATCCCTCCTTCCCTAATAGCAAAATCAAAATACAGACATAGCAAGTGATTTGGCCCACTTCTTACTTCCAATGAGTGAATCTGGAAAAGCCTTTTAGGGCACTTAGAGAAATGCATATTGCTGTTATTAATAGTAACATTAATTCTAATATTAATATTATTTAAATTTCAATATCATTGAATTAATATATGATATTAATGTGTTGTTAATATTAAGTGAATATTTAATATAATTATTTAATAATACTAATATTAACATAGTATTATACAGGACAAACCTTCCTGATCTTTTGCATTCAGTAGTCTTTAAGAATTCTGTTGGCATAAGCATCAATTCCCTTTTCCATCTTGCTCCACCTTTCTAAAGATACACATACAAGTAAGCCAGATATAACCCTGAATGTGTATGGTTAACGATGACCAGACAATTGGGAAGTTCACAGCCCTTTGGCCAAAATAGTGACATAAGCTAGCTATGTTGGTCACACTTAACTGGCTGTGTGTGGAGTCCTTCTGCTTCAATATTTCATGAATCAGGATAGAAATTCTGACTTTGTATGTCTGAGTATAAACTTTGAGTCAGGGTTCCGGGGCTGACCAAATTTCAGTCAGGGTTCCAGGGCTCAACCAAATTTCACTCTTCCTTAAACAAAAAGAAGAGGAACACTATGGCTAGTAAAATCCCTGAATCAAGGAGTGGACCAGCCTCAGAGAAACCCTCATGTCCCATAGCCTTTGGCATCCTGCAGGGACGGCCCTCATTCCACGCCTTTTGTGGCCAGTCAGTGGAGCCAGGATCAACACCCTTACCTGCCCTCAGTTCACACCCACCCACTTTTTCTTGCGAGTTGGAAGTATAGTTGGAAAATAGGGGGAATAACAGAAGTTATGTAAGTGTGCTCTTAGAGAAATATTTTCTAAAGGATTGAATTAAAATTAGTGGTGTGTGCTAGCTAATTAGACCTCAGTTTCCAAGCCTTCCCCATCTTCAGAACCTGGAGGGAATAAACACTGAGTTATTCCTGGTCATTTATATGTACATCTCAATCCTCCCAGCACCAAGGTAGGTGTTGTTATCCTTGTTTCAGTGATAAGAAAACAGAGTTTCAAAAAGTTATGTAACACAGGATCACACAGCAGCAAAGTAAAGGCATTGGGATTTGAACCCAGAGCCATGTGGCTCCAAAGCCTTTGGTGTCACTCCCAGCCTCCTTATTATATATATACTGCCTCTACTTTCCAGGTTTAGTTTTAAGGGGATTTTAAAATGAGGTTGTGGTTGGTTTTTTTGGTTTGTTTTTTTGTTTTCAGAGAAGCACATACACAGAGCCAAAACTGCATCCTGTGAATCCTTTAAACAGGTCTTACAAGCCCTGCTTATTGATATATGAACCACATAATTTAAAAAAAAAAAAAAAAAAAAAACCTAGTTTCCATATAGGCCCTAAGGAGCTCAAAGCCTCCAGGTGAGACAGCAGCACTTTGCTGGCGTATTGCCTACTTCCCGACTGTTCATATCACGTGCAGAGCATTTGACTGTATCAGACAGGTTCTGTGTGCTGTGCCACACTAGCTCGCTGAGCCCTCACGGCGACTCTAGGAGGGAGGTACCATTATTACCCACATTCTACAGAGAAGTTGGCTGCTGGCCCAAAGTCTCACAGCTAATAAGTGGAGAAGCCAACTGAGCTTTGGGTTCAGGCAGTCTGGCTCCAGAGCCTGTGCTCTTCACTGCATGCCAGACCCCCTTGCTGTGGTCTCACCAGGCTTGGGAAGGGAGGTCAGGCAGGGTAGCACCCCCCAAAGTGTTCTCAGAGCCCTGTGTCGCTGATGCTGGGTCCAGTGGTTAGAGAATGCCTCCTGGAGAGGGGCAGTATTCTCCCACTTCATTTTACTGAAGCTTGGTTTTTTTGTTTTGTTTTGTTTTGTTTTTCATGGAACACCAGCTCCCAGTCCCCCAGAGCCAGTGTTCTATGCCCTGCACTCTAGGAAGCCCACTTTGGGTAATGATGTAGCGGTACAGAATGGGGGAACAGAGTGGGGCTGGCACATCCAAAAGAAGCCTCACTGATTTGTAACAGAAAAGGAGCTGCGTCTACCCCATAGAAACCACTGGCTTCCGCCTCCTCCTTTCCTCTCTCTACCGACATGTTCAGTGATGAGCTTCAGAAAGTCTCAGCACTGCCACCACCACCAGGCTGTGATAAGTGAGCAAAGCACTTCATCTTCTTGCCCCTCTCAGTGACCTTGTTTGGAAAACAAGCAGGTCAGACCGGTTGATCTCTAAAATGTGTCTTGGTCCTATTATTTATGACCCTCTTCACCCTCGTTGCTCTGAAAATCCAGGTCTAGAAGAATGTCTCTAGAAAGTAAACTAAGGGCACAGTAGTACTTTTTCCACAGGAAGAAAATCAGTGGGTGTGTAGAGACTTCATGCAAAAAAAATGACAACTGTTTTGCTTACTGCCATTTCTTAGCCCAGGTTTTACCTGACAGAGCTGGCAGCGGTGCCCTCCTTTAATATTTAACAGGACTGCTACAGAGCCATGAGGTTTCTGCAGTGATGCTGAGGGAGGCAGACACTCCTATCCAGTATCTTTAAGCAAACGGTAGTGATGTGGTCCAGTGCAGGTGTCCCTTGGCTTGGGCTCTGCCCTCAGTGCCCTTCAGAGCCTGGGATCAGACTTTTGCCATGAAATGAACTACTGCTACTAAATATTACTGTTTGTTTTTGTTTTTTTTTTAACAGGCGCTTGAATAAAATTGTTTGGCGAGCATTATCTCAAGAGGAAAAAGAAAAGTAAGCCAGTTTCTCTTCACTTTGTTTTGGTGAAATTCACATAACCTACAATTAACTGTTTTAAAGTATACAGTTCTATGCTATTTATTCAAAATGTTATGCAAACCACCACCTCCCTCTAGTTTCAAAATTTTATCACCTCAGGAAAGATACCTTGTACCCATTAAGTAATCCTTCCCCACAACTCTCTCCTCCTCTGGGTACCACTATTCTGCTTTCTCTGTGTGTATATATTTGCCTCTCCTGGATATATACCAGATGAATCATACAATATGTGACATTTTGTGTCTGCCTTCTTTTACTTCCTTTGTGTAAAAACTTTATGATTCCAAGTTGTAACATACATAGTCTTCTTTTATGCTTCAGTATGGATCCATTGTATGTATGTACCAGCTTGTTTATCCAGCGGTCCACTGGTGGGTATTTGGGTCGTTTCTGCCTTGGGCTATTGAGAACAATGCTGTAATATACATTCATGTAGAAATTTCTGTTTGGACCTGTGTTTTCATTTCTCTTGGGAACATATCTAAGAGTGGATTTGCTAAGCCATAGAGTAATATTAGGCTTAACTTATTGAGGAACACCAGACTTTTTCACAGCAACTATACCATTTTACATTTTTTCCAGCAAGGTATGAGGGTTCTTGTTTCTCCATATCCTTGCCAACACTTGTTAATTTACTTTTCTTTTTTTTAGTAACTAAAGTCATCCTGGTGGTCTAGTGGGTATGAAATATCTCCTTGTGGTTTTATTTGCATTTTCCATAAGGATCAATAATGTTAAAGACCCTTTCCCATGCTTGTTGGCCATGAATATGTCTTCTTTGGGAAAATGTTTATTCTAAAGTTCTTTGCTCATTTTTTAATGGGTTATTTGTTGTTGTTTTTGAGATATAGGAGTTATTTATATATTTTAACCACTTAGCAGATAGATGATTTTCAGGAACATTCTTTCACTCAAAAGGTTGCCTTTATACTCTCTTGATAGTTTCCTTTGATGCAGAGGTTTTAAGTTTGAGGTAGTCCCATTTGTCTATGTTTGCATTTTTTTTTTTTTTTTAGATTTTATTTATTTGTCAGAGAGAGAGAGAGAGAGCGAGCACGCGCACAGGCAGAGTGGCAGGCAGAGTCAGAGGGAGAAGCAGGCTCCCTTGCGGAGCAAGGAGCCCGATGTGGGACTCGATCCCAGGACGCTGGGATCATGACCTGAGCCGAAGGCAGCTGCTTAACCAACTGAGCCACCCAGGCGTCCCTTTTTTTTTTTTTTTAATTTATTTGCCAAGCAGAGATCTCAGTTAGGCAGAGAGAGAGAGAGAGAGAGAGAGCAGAGGAGGAAGCAGGCTCCCTGCTGAGCAAAGAGCCCGATGTGGGGCTCGATCCCAGGACGCTGGGACCACGACCTGGGCCGAAGGCAGAGGCCTTAACCCACTGAGCCACCCAGGCGCCCCTGCATTTTTGTCTGTGCTTCTGGTGTCACTTCCAAGAAAATGTTGCCAAATCCTGTGTCATGAAGCTCTCCCCCTATATTTTCTTCTAGGAATTTTATAGTTTTTGGTCATCTGTTTAGGTCTTTAATCTATTTTGTTTTGAGTTAATTTTTATATATAGTATAAGTTAAGGGTCCAACTTCATTCTTTTACCTGTGAATATCCAGTTTTCCCAGAACCACTTGTTGAAGAGACTGTACTTTTCTTCATGATGAGATCTTGGCAGCTTAGATGAAGATCATTTGACCTTATACCTACATAGGAGTTTATTTCTGAGCTCTTTATTCTGTTCCACTGATCATGTTTTTCTTTATGTCAGTACCACAGCCTTTTGATTATTATAGCTTTCTGTAATATGTTCTGGAATCAAGAAATGTGAGGCCTCCAACTTTGTTCTTTTTCAAGATTGTTTTGGCTATTTGGAATCCCTTGAGGTTTCATGAATTAGGATGACTTTTTTTCTATTTCTACAAAACATGTCATTGAGATTTTAACAGGGATTTCATTGAATTTGTAGATTACTTTGGATGGCATGGATATTTTAACTATTAAGTCTTCTAATCTGTGAATACA
The DNA here is from genome assembly GCF_964662115.1 of Mustela nivalis. Taxonomy (NCBI): domain Eukaryota; kingdom Metazoa; phylum Chordata; class Mammalia; order Carnivora; family Mustelidae; genus Mustela; species Mustela nivalis. The sequence continues at coordinate 73,949,060 of NC_139027.1, read as the reverse complement.
AGATATCTTTCCCATTTATTTCCATCTTTTTAAAATTTTTTCAGCAGTGTTTTATAGCTTACAATATACAGGTCTTTTACATCCTTGGTTAATTTTTTTCCTAAGTAATTTATCCTTTTTGATGCTATTGTAAATGGGATTGTGATCTTAATTTCCTTTTTGGATTGTGCAATATTAGTGCATAGAATTGCAACTGATTTTTCTGTGTTGATATTTTATCTTGCTACTTTGTTGAGTTTATTTATTAGTTCTAACGGTATTTTTATGGAATCTTTAGGGTTTTCTACATATAAAATCATGCCATCTGTGAACAGATATAATTTTACTTCTATCCAGTTTGGATGTATTTATTTCTTTTTCTTGATAATTTCTCTGGGTAGGCCTTTTTGTACTTTGCTGAATAAAAACAGTGAAAGTGGACATCCTTGCCCTTCTTCCTGATCCGAGAAGAAAATCTTCCACTTTCTCACTGTTGAGGATGATGTCAGCTATAGGCTTTTTATATAAGGCCTTTCTTATGTTGAGGTAGTTTCCTTCTATTTCTGATTTGTTTAGAGTCTTTTTTTTTCCCCCATGAAATGGTGTTGTATTTTGTGAAATGATTTCTCTGCATTACTTGCGATGACCAAGAGGGATTTTTTTCCCCCTTCATTCTGTTAATGTGATGTAGCACATTGATTTTTATATGTTGAACCATCCTTGAATTCCAAGGATAAATCTCACTTTTAATGGTGTGTAATCTTTTTAATGTACTATTAAATTTGGTTTGCTAGTATGTTGTTGAGGATTTTTGCACAATGTTCATAAGGGATATTGGTCTGTAGTTTTCTTTTCTTATAGTATTTTTGTCTGGCTTTGGTATGGGGACATGCTGGTCTCATAGAACGAGCCTGGAAAGGTACCCTCCTCTGCAGTTTTTGGAAGTATTTGAGGAGGATTGGTGTTAATTCTTTAAATGCTTGGTAGAATTCTCCCTTGAAGCCATTTTTTGCTGAGATTTTATTTGTTGGAAAGTACTTGATTACTGATTCTATCTCCTTTCTAGCTCTAGGTCTGTTAAGATTCTTTTATTTCTTCATGATTCAGTCTGAGCTGGTTGTATGTTTCTAGGAATGTATCCATTCCTTCTAGGTTATCCAGTCTGTTGGTGTATAACTGATCATAATAATCCCTCATAATTGCTTTTATTTCTGTGACATTAGTTATAATGTCCCCCTTTTCCTTTATGATTCTGGTTATGTGAGTCTTCTCTATTCTTCAGTTAATATAGTTGAGCATTTATCAGTTTTGTTGTTCTTTCCAAAAGTCAAGTCTTAGTTTCACTGATTTTTTTTCCTAATGTTTTTCTGTACTGTATTTTACTTATTTCTGCTCATATCTTTATTATTTCCTTTCCTTTCTACTAACTTTGGATTTAGTTCTTCTTTCCAGTTCCTTCAGGTATACAATTAGGTTATTAATTTGTAACCTTTCTTCTTTTTTGATGTAAGCATTTTTAACACATTTTTCTCTTAGTACTGCTTTTACAGTATATCATACATTTTGTTATTTTGTGCTTTCCTTTTCATGTATCCCATGATATTTTCTAATCTCCCTTATTATTTCTTCTTTGACCTGTTGGCTGCTTAAGAGTATGGCGTTTAATTTCCACATGTTTCTGGATCTTCTAGTTTTCCATTTGCTTTTGATTTCTAATTTTGTCCCATTGTGATTAGAGAAGATTTTTTTTTAATGGTTTTGTTGAAAACTTTAACACTTGTTTTGCGGCCTAACGTGTGATCTGTCCCAGGGAATGTTTTATATGTACAGATAAGGAATATGTATCCTGCTGTTGGCTGATGGTGTGTTCTGTAAACATCTGTTAGGTCCAGTTACCCTATGGTATTTTTCTAGTACTCTTTCCTTATTGACCAGCTGTCTGGTGGTTCTATCAATAGTTGAAAATGGGAATAGAAGTCTCCTACTTTTATTTTTTCACTCTTCATTTCTGTCAATGTTTGTGTCATATATTTCGGAGCTCTAACAATGGGTGTGTATATATTTATAATTGTCATATCTTCCTTGTGGATTGACCCTTTTATCATTATGTAATGTCCTTCTTTGTCTCTTGGAACAATTTATGACTTAAAGTGTAATGATTTGCTGATTTTTTTCTTCTGCTTGAGCAAGTCTGCTTTTTTTTTTTCAGTGTTCCAAGATTCATTGTTTATGCACCACACCCAGTGCTCCATGCAATATGTACCCTCTTAATACCTACAACCAGGCTCACTGTTCCCCCAACCCCCTCCATTCCAAAACCCTCAGTTTCTCAGAGTCCATAGTCTCTCATGCTTTGTCTCCTCCTCTGATTTACCCCAACTCACTTTTCCTTTCCATTTCCTAATGTCCTCCATGTTATTCTTCATGCTCCACAAGTAAGTAAAACCATATGATAATTGACTTTCTCTGCTTATTTCGCTCACCATAATCTCCTCCAGTCCTGTTCATGTTGGTACAAAAGTTGGTTATTCATCCTTTCTGCTGGGGGCATAATATTCCATTGTATATATGGACCATATCTTCTTTATCCATTCATCTGTTGAAGGGCATCTTGGTTCTTTCCACAGTTGTGGCAAGTCTGCTTTAAAACTTCTCTAGTAAATTTTTCATTTCATAGTTATTATTTTTTTTTTAAGATTTTACTTATTTATTTGACAGAGATCACAAGTAGGCAGAGAGGCAGGCAGGGTGGGTGGGGAAGCAGGCTCCCTGCTGAGCAGAGAGCCCGGCGCAGGGCTCAATCCCAGGACCCCGAGATCACGACCCGAGCCAAAGGCAGAGGCTTAACCCACCAAGCCACCAGGCTCCCCCATAGGTATTATATTCTTTAAAAAATTTTTTTTTATTTATTGGGGCACCTGGGTGGCTCAGTGGGTTAAAGCCTCTGCCTTCGGCTCAGGTCATGATCCCAGAGTCCTGGGATCGAGCCCCACATCAGGCTCTCTGCTCAGCAGGGAGCCTGCTTCCCTCTCTCTCTCTGCGTGCCTCTCTGCCTACTTGTGATCTCTGTATGTCAAATAAAATAAAACAGAAATTTTTTTAAATTTATTTTTAACTTCTTTTCAGTGTTCCAGAATTCATTGTTTATGCACCCCACCCAGTGCTCCATGCAATACGTGTCCTCCATAATACCCATCACCATAGTTACTATATTCTTATCCAGAATTTGTTTGGTTCTTTTTCATAGTTCCTGTATTTTTACTGATACTCAGTTTTGTTCAGGCGACATTTTCCTGATTTTTGTAGTTATCTGTGTTCTCTTTGAGCTCACTGAACATCCTTAGGACAGTTATTTTGAGTTCTTTGTCAGGTCGCTCAGAGATTTCCCATTTCTTTAGGAAAGATTTCTGGAGACTTATTTTGTTCCTTTGATTGGGCACCTTTCCTTGTTTTGTTTTGTTTGTTTTTGTTTTTTTGGTATGCCTTAGAATCTTTAGTGGAGATTTATTTGAAAAAAAAAAAAAACAGTTATGTCGTCTGAGCTAGAGATTCTGAGGATCTTTCCAAGCTTTTCTGGGGTACTTTCTCCAGGTTTGTGTGTGTAATTTCTCAGTTAAAAGAGGTTTGCCCCATGCACCCGAATGTTTATAGCAGCAATGTCTACAATAGCCAAACTATGGAAGAACCTAGATGTCCATCAACAGATGAATGGATAAAGAAGATGTGGTATATATACAATGGAATACATTATGCAGCCATCAAAAGAAATGAAATCTTGCCATTTGCGATGACGTGGGTGGAACTAGAGGGTATCATGCTTAGCGAAATAAGTCAGTTGGAGAAAGACAACTATCATATCATCTCCCTGATATGAGGAAGTGGAGATGCAACATGGGGGTTCAAGGGGGTAGGAGAAGAATGAATGAAACAAGATGGGATTGGGAGGGAGACAAACCATAAGTGACTCTTAATCTCACAAAACAAACTGAGGGTTGGTGGGGGGAGGGGGTTTGGGAGAGAGGAGTGGGGTTATGGACATTGGGGAGGGTATGTGCTATGGTGAGTGCTGTGAAGTGTGTAACCTGGCGATTCACAGACCCCTGGGGATAAAAATATATTATATGTTTATAAAAAATTAAAAAAATAAATAAAATGTCTATACTGCCTAGAGCAATCTATACTTTTAATGCCATTCCGATCAAAATTCTACCAGTATTTTTCAAAGAGCTGGAACAAATAATCCTAAAATTTGTATGGAACCAGAAGAGACCCCAAATCGCTAAGGAAATGTTGAAAAACAAAAATAAAACTGGGGGCATCACATTACCTGATTTCAAGCTTTACTACAAAGCTGTGATCACCAAGACAGCATGGTACTGGCATGAGGAGAGACACATAGACCAGTGGAACAGAGAGTCCAGATATGGACCCTCAACTCTATGGTCAAATAATCTTCGACAAAACGGGAAAAAATATCCAGTGGAAAAAAGACAGTCTCTTCAATAAAAGGTGCTGGGAAAATTGGACAGCTATGTAGAAGAATGAAACTCGACCATTCTCTTACACCGTACATAAAGATAAACTCAAAATGGATAAAAGACCTCAACGTAAGAAAGGAATCCATCAGAATCCTAGAGGAGAACATAGGCAGTAATCTCTTTGATATTAGCCACAGCAACTTATTTCAAGATATGTCTCCAAAGGCAAAGGAAACAAAAGCGAAAATAAACTTTTGGGACTTCATCAAAATCAAAAGCTTCTGCACAGCAAAGGAAACAGTCAAGAAAACAAAGAGGCAACACATGGAATGGGAGAAGATATTTGCAAATGACAGTACAGACAAAAAGTTGATATCCAGGATCTATAAAGAACTTTCAAACTCAACACACACAAAACAGACAAGCATATCAAAAAATGGGCAGAAGATATGAACAGACACTTCTCCAAATGAACAGACACTTCTCCAATGAAGACATACATATGGATATCATACCCATGAAAAAGTGTTCATCATCATTAGCCATTTGGGAGATTCCAATTAAAACCACATTGAGATACCACCTTACACCAGTTAGAATGGCCAAAATTAGCAAGACAGGAAACAACGTGTGTTGGAAAGGATGTGGAGTAAGGGGAACCCTCTTACACTGTTGGTGGGAATGCAAGTTGGTGCAGCCACTTTGGAGAACAGTGTGGAAATTCCTCAAGAAATTAAAAACAGAACTTCCCTATGACCCTGTCATTGCACTACTGGGTATTTACCCCAAAGATACAGATGTAGTGAAAAGAAGGGCCATGTGTACCCCAATGTTTATAGCAGCAATGGCCACGGTTGCCAAACTGTGGAAAGAACCAAGATGTCCTTCAACGGACAAATGGATAAGGAAGATGTGGTCCATATACACTATGGAGTATTATGCCTCCATCAGAAAGGATGAATACCCAACTTTTGTAGCAACATGGACGGGACTGGAAGAGATTATGCTGAGTGAAATAAGTCAAGCAGAGAGAGTCAATTATCATATGGTTTCACTTATTTGTGGAGCATAACAAATAGTGTGGAGGACAAGAGGGGTTAGAGAGAAGAAGGGAGTTGGGGGAAATTGGAAGGGGAGGTGAACCATGAGAGACTATGGACTCTGAAAAACAATCTGAGGGGTTTGAAGCGGCAGGGGGTGGGAGTTTGGGGGAGCCAGGTAGTGGGTATTAGAGAGGGCACAGATTGCATGGAGCACTGGGTATGGTGCAAAAACAAGGAATACTGTTATGCTGAAAATAAAAAAATTAAAAAATAATAAAAGGTTTGCCCCACTTCCTTCTCAGGAGCCCATAATCTCTTGCTCCCCCTGGTGTCTGGCTTTGGTATTGCAGCTTCTCTGGTGCTGTAACAAGCCATGGAACTCTTTTTTATTAGCTATCCCTAACAGGGTATCCAGAGTATGTCACCATTCCCATCAGTGCTCTGAGCTACATGAGATGGAAACCAGTCTCTTGGGAAGCCTCCCAAAAAGCCAGAATGTTGGATGCATGTTCCTCTTTTCTTTCCCTTCTATGGGGGAAGCCACAACTTAGGAATTTTCTCCTAAATTGCACTGCACTATGCCAGGGAAACAGGGGGAGTAGTCCAAGCAAAATGCAACAGCCTTTTCTATTCACTTTAATCCACTATTCTTCTTGGCTTTATGTTCACCTGGAGTGCTGCGACCTCTTAACAGGTTTCAGGAATTCTCAGAAAAGAAATTTTGTCCATATGTTGATAAGTTATTATCCCCTAGGGAGGAACGTGAGCCTGGGGTTTCTTAGTCTACCATCCTGCTGACCTCATTTCAATTTAGATTTTTTAGTATGAATATTTGCTGTTATCTGACAGGTTTGCCTGTGGATTGAGTCCTGTGGTTGTGTTGGGTTTGCACTGTACTCTTCTAACACCCTAAATTTAAAGGAAGTGACCCTTTCAGCAGTGAGAGAATAATTATGAAATGCCCTCTTCTCTCTCTCTCTCTCTCTCTCTTTTTTCCTCCTATCCTCCTGCCGTTATCCCTCTTCTTCCCTTGCTTTCTCTCCCCCACCAGTAGTGTCCGATTCAGCAGTAGCTGGACTGGAAGTAGTATCCAGGACCTGGGCCACACAACACTGGCTTCTCCTGGAGTCTCACAGCCTGGGTTCATCAGCCCATAGAAAGTTTACAGCCAGAAAGTTTAGGCCTATTTAGCTTATAAAGGAGGAGAGGAGATTGAGCTGGTAGAAGAATTACTGCACTGAAGCAAATATTTGGCTTTTGTTTTGCTTCCCTTCCCTTTGGTTTGCTCTGTTTCCCAAAGTTACCGCTGGACATAGTGTGTGAAATCTCTTTGAAGCTCATTTTTGTTCCTGCCAAATGTTAGGCCTAGGAGAAATGAATGGGTTCCAAATATGCCCAAAAATTTGAAGAAAAAAAAAAAGCTGTGTATATTGAACTTCTTTAAAATCAGATAATCAAATCAGGCATAGGAAAGAATGTCTACCATCATTCACAGAGATGGTTATTTTTCACTCATGTAAGCTACCACAGTCCTGATGAACCAGAACCTGTATTTCTGTCAGCCTGATACCCGACATCTGTCTCAGAGATGGCTCTCAGGGCTGGTTTTACTGAAAAATCGACTTCCCATCTTTTTTCTATTGATCACTTTCCTTTTTTATCCCCCTTTTTTATCTTTTTAGGTTAGATGCATATAAGCCCATGCGATACTTGGAAAACAAGACAGCTTTAAATAGGGCATTGGAACGGTTGAATTGGCCTATTTCTTTGAAGGAACTGTCGATGCTGGAGAATGAAATTCTAGCTGGGAAAATGTATATCCAGCAGGCCATGGAACTCCAGGAGGCTGCCAAGAAGGAGAATCATGTGAGCAAGTCACAAGGAGAGGTGGGTGCCATGGAGGTGTCTGCATGTCCTCCCTGCTTCCTGCCCCACAGCATTGCCATCTGCGCAGGCCTGCCTTCTCCCTCTCCCAGGCCCCTCCACGTGGATTTCTAAGAGTTAGAGCCAATCCAGTAAAAGCATCAGGATGTCTTTTCAACAGAGAAGAAATGCCATTTGGTTTTACTATGGCCTTCTTTTTAAAATAATATACTTTTAATTAAAGAACTAAACAGAAGTATAATGTAGTGATCAAAGGCCTCAGCTTTGATATGAGCCAAACCCCAATCCCTATGTTATCCTGGCCACTTATTCCATCTCTCTAAGTCTAAGGGTTTTTTTAATTTGTAAAATAGGAATATTACTAATATCTGCCTCATAGTGTTATTATGAGAGTAAAATGACTTTTTACAGTGATTCATATTGGAATGCCTCCCCATAAATGTTAGAAATTGTTAACCAAACATACTTTTCAAAAAGAATCTTATAATCTGACTGCATTATTATAACCCCTTTAGATCACTTACTTTTAAAAGCTTTCTTTTCCTCCTTGAGTAAATTCTTACATAGAAGCAGAATCTCCATAACCATTTCATAATCTGCTCTTTTTCTTTAATTACAGTATAGATGATACATGATGTTACATAAGCTTCAAGTGTACCAACATAGTGCTTGGACAACCTAATACATTTTCTGTGCTCACCACATTGTAGCTAGCGTCTGTCACCACAGACACTATTACAGTGCCATTACAGTAGTGTACTCTAGTGTACCATGTATTCTCTGTGCTGTACGTTTCATCTCTGGACTCATTTAGTCCCTAACAGGAAACCTGTATCTCCTGCTCCCCTTCACCCATTCTTCCTATCCCCCACTCCCACCTTCTTGGCAACTACCAGTTTGTTCTCTGTGTTTAAGGGTATGTTTCCACTTCTTTTTGTTTGTTTGTTCATTTGCTGTTTTTTTATATTTCACATACAAGTGAAATCATATGGTATTTGTCTTTCTCTGACTCGTTTCAGTTAGCATAGTACCCTCTTGGTCCATCCAGGTTGTCACAGATGGCAAAATCTCATTCGTTTTTATGGCCGAGTAATATTCCTCTGTGTGTGTGTGTGTGTGTGTGTATGTGTATGCGCGCGCGTGTGTGTATCACATCTTCTTTAGCATTCATCTGTCAGTGGACATTTGGGTTGCTTCTATATCTTAGCTATTATAAGTAATACTGTAATAAACCTAGAGTTGTGTGTATCTTTTTAAATGGTGTTCTTGTTTTCTTTGGGCAAAAGTCATATGGTGATTCTATTTTCAATTTTTTGAGGCACCTCTGTACTGCTTTCCACTGACAGTAGCTGCATCAATTTGCATTCCCACTAACAGTTCACAGGAGATCTTTTTTATCCATACTCTTGCCAACACTTGCTATTTTGTGTCTTTTTGATTCTAGTGAGATATCTCCTTGTGGTTTTGGTTTATGTTTCCTGATTAGTTGGTATTGAGCATCTTTTGTGTGTCTGTTGGCCATCTGTATGTCTTCTTTAGAAAAATGTCATACTCTTTTTTACTTGGTAGTATCTCATATACATTCTCTGTTTTTTCTGAATCTTCAGATTGATGTTTGGTGTATATTTTGGTATTTTATATAATACTTCATGGTGTATACTATATCCTGATCTATTTAATTCTTCACCAAATGTTAGAAATTCAGGATTTTTTTTTCAGTTTTCTTCTCTTTCACATGTATTGATGACTTCTGTGGTGCATTTGGTTTATTTTGTTAAGACAGAGTCTTAGTAGTGGAACCCTTGGTTTTTGGGGCTCTAAATGCTTATTGCCAGTGTAACACCCCCTTTCCGACTGTGTGAGTGTGTGTAGACCTAGAATAACTCATTTGAAATATTACTGGTGTGTAATTTGGGTATATTCAATATACACTAAAAAATACAGCCAAAAAACGGACCTTTGAGATTCATCTTTTTTGGTTTCAGTCTTTTGCTAAGTGATATTGGCTTTGCCTGTTTTGAAACTCTGTATTTGCTGCTTTGGATTCTTTGGTTCTGTTTTCTTGCTTTGTTTTGTTTTTCTTTAATTTTATTTTTTCCGACAAATCACACTTTCCCCCTCCGTTGTAGAAAGCTATGTCTTTTGTGCAGAATGCAAAAATTTTATCACAAAACATCTTATGGCTATTAGTGTTCTTCAAACAAAGTGACTTCCCCAAAGAATTGTTTTGTATTCCCTTGGGAGACACCATCTCATGCCTCCAAATACATGGCTATCTGTAGGCACCCAAGAATCAAGAAGACAAGTGAATTAACTCTGTCCATGAAAATCTGCTCTTCTTTTCATCAAGCTTCTTCTTTTATGTTCTTTCTTTTTTTTTTTTTTTAAAGATTTTACTTATTAACAGAGGGAGACAGAGAGAACACAACCAAGGAGAGTGGGGGAGGGAGAAGCAGGCTTTCTGCTGAGCGGGGAACCTGATGCAGGGCTCTGATCCCAGGACCCTGGGATCATGACCTGAGCCAAAGGCAGATGTTAACGACTGAGCCACCCAGGCATCTCTCTGTTCTTTCATTTTTTCACTGACATATTTGAGTTCCTATGAGGTGCCAAGCACTGTTCTAGGCACTGAAAGTACCTAAACGCACAACCACACCCCACCCTCATTCTAGGCAGGGAGAAAGACCAGTACAAGTCCCAAATGATGAACTTGCCCATGCTAAACCATAGAGACAGTGCCTAACAACATATTCTGCTAGCATTATTTTTTCTACACTTCGTATTAAATTTAAAAATGGGAAGTGGTAGCTGATGTGGTAAAGAGAAGCCTCCAGTGATTCAAAATAAATATAGTGTGTTCTACTTGGATTTGTCTGGAATCCTGGGAGTCAAAAGTTCATTGCTCATGAGGTATGAATTAATTGTTCTATTTTTTAATTCTCTTACCCACAAAGTGGGAATAAAGGTACTTCCCATCATTTCTTTATCCAAAAATATTTGTTCACTTCCTGTCACAGGTCAGATCCTGTGCTTGGCACATGTGACCCCAGGCAGTGAAGGGCCTGTCGCATTCTTTTCTCTCTAATTGGGGTCTCCCAGGTCATACTATACATTGGACACAAAATGGGCTTCGTTAACTACATTGAAGACATGGGCCCAGTCCAGTGAAGATGTGCTGGGACGGAATGTAACCTCCCTGAAAGCTGAGACTTTGTTTGGCCTGATTTGTAACTGTATCTGTAGCCCTGAGAATGGCACCTGGCACACAGTGGACACTAGACAAATATTTATTGAATGAATGAAACCCAGTTCTTTCTAGTAGGAAATTATGAATGTGACAACAGAGGCACACCCACAGACCAACTGGGAGATGGGGGAAAGTGAACTGGGGAGTTAGAGGAGGTTTCACAGGGGGATAGTTAAGTTTGGTCTGGAATGATGTGTAGGATTTGAGGGTTGGGGTGTGAGAAATGTTCGGAGTTAAACAGTGGCCTATGCAGAGGCAGGGAGGTGGGATGGATATGACATTTTCACCAGGGATATGGCAGGAGACAAGACAGGAAAGGAAGATAGCACCAGAATGCAAGGGATTGGAATTTCCTTCTTGCTTGGATCAGGGACTTGTGCCTGTTGGAAATAGAAACCCAGGGAAGGGTTTTTAGCAAGGGGAAGACAGTAACAGATTTATATTTTGGCAGCATAATGAGGCCCAATGTAGAAAGGAAAGACCCAAATGGGGTGCAATACTGTGTTCAGTGGTTTTGAGTCCTTGAGCCAAACCAGAACAGTGAGAAGGAAACAGAGAAAAGATATATGAGCTAGTAGAAAGTGAATGTGTGGGCTGAGCCAGAAGGCAAAGCTAAGGATACCCAAAAACTTTCTTTCCTGGACACAGGGGAAACAGGCACTGTTAACCCTTCTGTATCACTTCTGCTCCTCAGGGACACAGGTGTTCCCTGGCCAGCCCATCTAAACACCCTGTCATTCTCTAACCCCTGAACACAGTTTTGTTATCTTCATAGCATATTCCACTTGACATTGTGTACGTGTTTGTTTATGATATGTCTTTCCTACTAGAATGAGGGTGGGACTTGATCCCTTATATTCTAGGTACTCCCAGTTTCTAGAATAGTGCTTGGTACCTTGTAGGCAGTCATAAATATTTGAATGAAGAAGTGAAATAATGAACAAGAGGAAGAGGTACAGTAAGAGAGAAAACATATTTTCAGAGAAAGGTAATTCATGTTAGGTCCTCTTCATTCTTAGACAAGTGAGAAAGGCCACATGTTTGGAGCTTAGGAGAGAAGTCTGAGTTAAGGAGATAGTTTGGAGGTCATTTGAGGTGCTAAGAGAAGAGACAATGGAAGGGATGGAGACAGGAAAGTTAGAGGAGCCGGGGGTTCGGGGTAGTATGCATGAGGCGAGAGCCCAAAGAGAGGTGGGCAGAACCCTGGATCTGGAGTCACACGCCTGAGTATAGCCTCAGCAAATTTCTAGCAATTTTCTAGCTTGGAATAGCAAATTTCTAGCTTGGTGGCCTTACATAGGGCCCCTAAGCCTAGTTTCATCATCTTTAAAATAGAAAAATCACCTGCCTAAAAGTTTTTGTAAGATAAAGCACATAGTATGCTCAGGGTGCGCAGCTGTCAGCACTCAGCAGTCAATGCACTCAGCATTAGTGCCCGCTGTTGTTATAGCCATTCTTAAGTTTTTACTGAGGAGTTTTGAAAAGTCATACAGAAGGATGTCTCCAAGCCATTTGAGTTGGCAAGAAGATCATTAGTGATCTTACTGAGTGTGATTTCAGTAGAATTGTGGGAGCGGAAGACAGTTTGCCGTGGGTGGAGAAGTGGGTAGACCTGAAGAAAGTAAGTATAGGAAGTAAAGATTTGTTTTCCAGATCTTCAGAGGGAAGGAAAGGAGAGATAGGGTGAGAAATTTGGGGCATGAGCTGGAGTGAGAGAAGGCATTTAGTGTGCGTAATGGTATATTTGATGGGTCCACTGCTGCCCCCTTCATGGTCAGGGGCTGAGGCTCTTTCTTCACTGCCCTATCCCCCACCAGGTGTACAAAGTGCCCACTGTCTGTTCTGGGAAGCATCCGCGTGCCCAGGACAGTTAAACACAGGTAATGAATTGTGTGTGTGTGGAGGAAGGGGCTCATACTTGGCATCTTATCTTCAGAGTTCTTTCTACTCTTGACATGGCCCTCAGTAATGGGATATTTTGTATATTCTTTTCTTTTCTTTTCTTTTTTTAAGATTTTATTTATTATTTATTTGACAGAGATCACAAGTAGGCAGAGAGACAGGCAGAGAGAGAGAGGAAGGGACACAGGCTCATTTCAATCCCAGGACCCTGGAATCATGACCTGAGCCGAAGGCAGAGGCTTTAACCCACTGAGCCACCCAGGTGCCCCTCTATATTATTTTCTTAAAATGATACTTCTCCTCACCATGTATGATGTATTATGAGATATTTTAATTCTATTTCTGCCATGTCCCATTGGTTTGACTTCAATGGCCCACTAATAGGTCTCTATCTCCTGTTGTGAAAAATACTGGTTGAGACCAAAGCTCAAGACTGCAAGGGCCTGTGAGACCCTGGGGTGAAAATTCATCACAGATGAAAGTCATTTTTACTGATTTGTATATAAATATAGTCTGATTATAACTTCTTCTGGCAAAGGCCAAAGCTTTTGATCAATGATAGTAAATTGGAGTGCAAGAAACCATCTGTTATTTATTAAGATCTGCTAGAGTTTATTGATAACGTGTAGCAAAAGGTGGTCAAAGTTTGTTAGGAATGGAGATCCAATTGGAAATGACCACAAACAGTCAGAAGGGAGTGGCCAGTGGTCACTTTGACACACTTGGTCCACACCACGGTGTGTTATGGAGTCTGTTGGTTCTTTGATACGTAGTCACCCCACTGATTCCTGAGTTTGGGAGAGCTTTGTGATTTTTCTGTTGCTGAGGATCAGATGTGGGGAGAAGTGGCTTCATATGTTGGTGTTGCTTTGACTGCAGTATTTTGCTGGCCCCTTGATCAAATCTGAGGGGAGAACCATCATCCCACCTGCTCTGCCTATTATGGTCACAGTCTGTGCTTGACTGAAGAATTGCTTACCCTATTTCCATAACCAACTAGCTTTGTGGTATCCCCAGACATAGGTGCTTGACTCACTGACCACATAATGAAAGGAAGAATCTGAAGTCGGAGATTTTAAATTCCCCTTGAAAACTCCCTTTCCTTATACCCCTCTTATTACCATGACTGCAAACTTCACCATCACTGGCCAATCAGAGCTGTGCTATGGTGGAAATCACCACTGGGCATCTGACTTGTAATTAACCTTCCATGATTCTCCCTGGGCCCCTGGTCAGTCAGCCCAGCCATGCTATCCTACAATAGGCTCTCCACATTTATAACCTTGACTGCCTTGGAAAATTTGGAGGCAGAAAATCTTGTGAAGCATCTATAAGAAACCCTAAAAGGGGTCTTAGAAATGTGTCCACACAGCTGGCCACCCATGGTTATGTCTCCAAGTTGTGCCTGGTAAGAATCTAAAATCCATGGTCTTTAGGAATGGTGTATTAAGTGCTCCACTCTGTGAAAAACTATCCAGGAGAAATAGTTCTGGGGAAGACATAGAAATAGGCTGGGTGAGGTGGAACAGGGGTGAGAGACCATTTGGATTGGAAAACATTGTTGGAAAAACAATGACTTTGATACTGTATAGGAGAAAGTTGGTTGGAAAGATTTAGAGAGAAATTTCTTTGAGTTGTATAAATAGAGTCAGAATAATGTAGAGCTGTTATCTTTGCTCCCAAATAATCATTGGACCTGTTGTCAATCTTGCATTTTACAGTTCTTTTTTTTTCTTTTATTTATTTTCAGCATAACAGTATTCATTATTTTTGCACCACACCCAGTGCTCCATGCAATCCATGCCCTCTCTAATTCCCACCACCTGGTTCCCCCAAACTCCCACCCCCCACCACTTCAAACCCCTCAGATTGTTTTTCAGAGTCCATAGTCTCTCGTGCATTTTACAGTTATTAATATTTCCTCTTTTAAAGGGAGGAGAGAGGCCTCCTACAATAACCCTTTACAACTAGTCAGCCTTCCTCATTCCACTAGAAACACATGAGTCTGTTCTGCTGCTACTGGAGTCTGGCAGGAAGACAGACTTTCTGGTGACTGTGAATTGTCCTTCAGCAGTACATAAGATCTCCTGATGTGAGGGTGGAGAATTAAGAAGTCTGTGTTGGGCATTAGTGATGTTGCCATCACAGAAAGAATGGCACATGCACATTCAGACCAGCACCATGGAGATAACTTAGTGCATGGAAAAGAGACCCCAGATGGGTTCTTGAGGGAGGATGTTAGGAGATATGGCCCAGTGAGGCTGAAGTGTTAGAGCAAGGTGCATTGATGGGACAGGAGAGGGTGCTGAAGGGAGAGTGCTGCAGCCTCATGACTGTGTCCCAGTTAGCTGGGGTCTTAAAGGAGAGAATCTCACTCAGGAATACCAGTCAGTGGAGGGAATTGAAAGAAGGGAAGAGAAGCTCCCATCAACTTTAAATATTATCTAAAAAGTTTTCTGTCTAGGATCTGATATTCAGGAGTGGGAAGGTGGATATCAGCTCTAGGGAATCCCTGAGGTGATAGAAATCACTGCCAGATGGTCTTTTCATTCTAAAGCTGAAGACATCCCTCCCTGCTGGAGGTTTTAGCTGGGCAGACCTCAGCATTGCCCTGCCACTAGGTTTTTCTAGGCATAAATTCTACCCTCAGCAGGTTTAGGAATGGTCATTGACCACCACCCCCCCCCAATCTGGAGGAGAACTGAGTGTGGAGGGCTTATCAGTAGGATCCAGGCAGGAAACAGAATCCCGTTCAGTCAATTCAAGTGAAGAAATGTTAATGAAGGGAGTGTTCATAGAGGTGCACATAGGTCTAAGGCAGCCAGTGGGATTTGGGACCCCCAATGACTAGCAAGAGCAGGAAGTTCTCATCACTCCTAGACTTGAAAGGGTGGAAGGAAATGATGCTCCTGGAGCCCCATGAGAGCCAAGTCTACTAGCAGGAGTGGAGGTAGTTTTAGAGAGACAAAGGGCAGGGAAGGAGCATGGAACAAATACCCCAGTCTTTTCTCTTGCTGCTGCCCTCGGACCTCCCACCTGCCATTGGCTCACCCTGTCCAGAAGCCAGGCCTCAAGCGAAATAAATCAGGTGGTGTCACCCATGGGGGTCAGCTGCCTGGGGCATGGAGCAGGACAGGGCAGAATGGATTTGGAGGAAGATGGGTGGACCAGAGTAACCAGCACAGAGATGTGTTGAAAAGTTTTCTTAAAGACCCAGCACTTATTTTTGTTCTATAGCCTTGACTGAGCTATGTATCTATATATAGTAGATAGCTGGTTGTGGTCCACACTCCAGGCAGTGACACAGAAGTGGCTCCAGTCTACAGCTTTCGTTCTTCTCCGGAGTAGCAACATGCAGATAACTGAGTCACTAGCATCTGAATTACAGCTTACAAGGCTGTGGTAATTTTCAGATTTAACTATTTAAAACATTTCGAATGTTTCTCTTTGATGTTTTTCCTGAAAGAACAATGAAGAAACAGTCCCTGATAAGATATTAACAAGTTGCTCTTTACTTGGGAAATAATTTTATGCAGCATCTAATGCATATATATTAGGTTCTTTTGCCACTACCAAAGAAAGAAAAACAAAGGGAGGGGGGAGAAGGAGGAGAAGAAGAAAAGAAAATTCATTTTTTTCCTTACAAAAGCCCTTTGAGTTGCTACTGATTAACATTTATTGGAGATTTTCCTTTCTGAGTGGTTAACTCCATAGCCCAGCATGGCCCTGTATTGGGGAACGGAGAATGATTTGGGGCACAAAAAAATATTTAGTACTAGTTTCAAAATAAGATTTGGAGCTAAAGACTAGTTTGAGTTAAGTTGTAGAAATGCATGGAAAATCTTAAAGCATCAAACATTAAGTAACTTCACTGTCTCCACTAATGCAAACCTGAAAGCATGACCTTGAAACTAAATAATAAATGAAAGGAGGGTGACACCATTTTGGATCCTGTTCTATATCATCTGCTAACTAAATCTGATGAGGAAATGAATTGGATTCTCTGAATTTTGGAAACAAGGCAAAATCAAATTACCCAGTAGACAGCATCCCCTCTGCCAGTATTACTGCCCATCTGACTTCCTCACAGAGACTGGCATGCAACTACTCTCATACACCTAAACCTAGAAATATATTGCCTTATTTATTGCTAGCATTTTTGTTTTCACTCTCTATCCCTTCTGACTCTTGTCCTCCATAGATTTCTTTGCAAAATAAGTCAGACAAGGACCAATACCATACGATTTCACTCATACATGGAATTTAAGAAACAAAACAGATGAAATAGGGGAAGGGAAGGAAAAGTAAAAGTAAGATGAAAATTAAGAGGGAGGCAAACCATAAGAGATGCTGAAGTCTAGGAGATAAATTGAAGGTTGCTGGCGTAGGGAGTGGGGAGGTAGGGTCAATTGGGTGATGGGCATTAAGGAGGCACCTGATGCAATGAACACTGGTTTTATATGCAACTGATGAATCACTAAATTCTACCTCTGAAACTAATAGAAAAAGAGGGGAAAATAAAACCCAAAACCCAATGACCTGTTTATATTTTAGGTGTGCATAGGTGAAGGCATGCCAGGAAAAGAACAGTGTCTGTAAAGTCTTTGGCAGGATTCAAAAATTATTGATACGTTGTCTTTCTGGAAAGGTGCTGTCAACATTGTGGTTGAAGGAATGGTGTGTCTAGCGGCCCTTACTGATATCCTTCCATCCTGGCAAACCAATGCTGTATTTCTATGACCAGTGGAATGAACCATTGTGCTAAAGCTGGCCCCATAGGTTTGTTTTCCCATGGCATGGGCAACAACAATGAACAGTAGCAACACAGAGTACTATGATGTTCTACTTAATCTGTGGTGTAGCTGAATTGATTTATAGTGATATGAATGAATCATCGAGTGTACAGTGAATTGTTCTTTCCAGAACCCAAACTGTACATGTTGTGGAAACAATCAGAAATGAATTATTGCCAAGAATAGTAACAGTTGGACACAAAAGCAGAGTAAATGTGTTTAGTATTGTAATGGAGGTGAACCCATAGGTATCTGAGTGATCTGAAGGTAGTTGATACTTTTCAGCCACTTAGAAAGGCATGTTCTTAGTTGGCCTTTTCAGTCTGTGAAAAATGAACATCATAGTACTCTGGGTTGCTACTATTCATTGTTGTTGCCCATGCAGGGAAGGTCTTCACAGAGTGAATGGCAGTTCTATATTAGATGAATTGGGGAGTGAGTGACAACTATAGAGAAAAAAGAGCTCTCTGATGATTTCAGTCCATTGACTTCACAGATTTGTACCTATGAAAATGTAGAAAGAATTTTTATCAGTTAGCTTCTGGATAGGATATTGAGAAAATGAATATTTGGAATCTAGAGATAAAGGGGGCTAGTTACATGGTGTGTTATACTCATTTGGAATTTTTAAAGGAATTTTAAATATGTCTAGGCATAGATTCTAGTAAGTGGCTTGTCTGTTATAGTGATGAAATCTGAAGGGGAGTTTGCCCTTCTGGGATCAACATGGACATCTTTTTGGAAATCAGGGTGTTACTCATCTGGAAGTGGAGAGGCTATGTGGTGACCTCCATGGTTGCTCGGTCTGTGATGTGGACACTGTGGCATGAAGCAAGGCAGCTTTGTAAGTTAAACTGTATGTGGAGATGAGGTTTTTGCAACAGCTGATTTAACCTGGCATGTTCCAGATTCTTAATTCTATGTGATAAGAATACTTTACATGGAGTCTTCCACTGAGGAAATAAATGATTATAGGAAACTATGGTGTGGGCATCTCTTTGGAGTATTATGATGGTTATTATGATGGAATATTATGCTGCTCACATTCCTGGTTCTGGTTGTTGTAGTCCCCTTATGTTATAAAAACTGCAAACAAAAATATCATGCTAGTGTCCCTGTCTTGGTATACACATAGTCTGACAGTTTCTCCAGTAATGCAGAAAAAGGTCTAGTAAGGCCTAGATTATTCTGGACAGAAATACAGAATTAGAAGATGTTAAAGCCATAAAGTTTGTACCATCTCTTTGCTTATACAGAAATTGAAGTCCAAAAAGTTAAAAGATTCTCCAAAGTCACACAGCCAGCTGGGCAGCAGTTGGTCCTATTTCTCCTGTCTCGTGGTCCAGTCACTGCCCTTTAAGGCCATTTCATACTGCAGTAGGTCATTCTAGAGCTCCTGTGGGAAGGACTATTAGGTTTCTCCTCTGACTGAAAGCTCAGGCACAAACAGGTAACAGTCGCCATCTACCAGTGATGTTGGGTCATTCTCTTTGGTGTAATAACTGTATCAGTAAAAATAGAAATTACATGAGGATGGACTCCAGCAAAATCTGTTGAAAATGGAGCATCATAACAGAAGGGTGTTATTCAGCTAACATTTTGTATCCATGGCTGCATAGGTGTGAAGTCTTGTTCATATCCCACTCTTCTTCAAGAGACTTTAACCCTTTTGTTCTGAATTTCTTCACTGCTGAGGCCCTGACTCTGTTTTCCTGTCCCCTGCAGTAAACCATACCCAAACTTCTTTTGATGAACCTAAAAACCATCTCTCAACAGATCCAAGTGATAGATGGCTGCAACAGAATCCAGTAACATCAAGACACCAGGAAAAATGAGCCCAAACTGTATTGACCATAAATAATGACCAAACAGCAAATTGTGTTCAGATTATCTGAAGTTATTTAAATGTTTATAGTCAATTGTTCCATAAATTAGAGACTTCCTTAACTGAAGACCTGTATATGCTCATAAAATATGCATTGAATACTTTATTTGAGATACAGTAATAGCATTGCAAAGAAGTAACTCAAAAGCACGTGGAAGCACTTTGTATTGGCTTTGTATCATGGAGGGGAGGGGCTGTGAAAAGAAAGCAGGTGGAGAATGATGTCATAGGGACACTCTGATTAGGATGGAGGACAGATTTCTTTGAGAAACCCAAGAATTAATAAGTTAATAGGAAAAGATTTTTAAAGATTTTATGTATTTATTATTTAAGAGAGAGAGAGAGAGAATGAGAGAGAGAACATGAAGGGGGCAGGTCAGAAGGAGAAGCAGACTCCATGTGGACCAGGGAGCTAGATGTGGGGCTTGATCCTGGGATTCCAGAATCATGGCCCGAGGCAGTTGCTTCACCAACTGAGCCACCTAAGTGCCTGGTCAGGAAAATTTTTTAAAAATGAAAAAAATCTAAGGTAAAATCTCCACAATTTCCATAATGTAGTGATTTGAAGAAAAAGACCTGATTTTCATACTGTAAAATTTACCTATTTCAATTCAGTAATTTTCAGTAAAACTGACAGAGCTTTCAGCCACCACCAAAATTCTACAAATTCTCTCTTTTTCCACATCATTTTGGCACTTTTAGTTCACTCACTTCGTTTCTACGTTTCTACAAAAAACTCACAAAACAAAAAACGTGTTGAGATTTTGATATGAATTACATTTGGAGCTATGGATCTGTTTGGGGAAAGTGGCTATATTAACTATTAAGTTTTCTAATCATTAACATGTTATGTCCCTTGTTCTTTCTTCAGTTTTTTATAGTAGTGTTTTATAGTTTTCAGCATATAAGTCTTTCACTAATTTTGATAAATTTATTCCTAAATATTCTATTGTTTTTCATGCTGTTATAAATGAAATTCTTTTCTTAACTTTATTTTCAGATTGCTCATAGCTGGTCCATAGTTATACAACTGATTTTATTTTCCTGTATTTGTCTTGTATCATGACATCCTACTGAACTTGCTAATTAATTCTAGTAGTTGTTGGGTGGATTCCCTAGTTTTCCACATAGAAGATCATATCATTCATAAATAAAGACAGCTTTATTTATTCTTTTCCAATCTAGAAGCCTTTTCTTGCCTGTTTGCACTGGCTGGAACCTCAAGTACAAAGTATAGCGTACCTTTCCTTGCTTCTGATCTTAAGGGGAAGTCATTCAGTCTTTCACCATTAAGGATCATGTTTGATGTAGGCTTTTCATAGATGGTTTTCACCAAGTTGAGGAAGTTCCCTTCTATTCCTAGCTTGTTGAGAACCTTTAAAGGATGTTGGAGTTTGTCAAGTGCTCTTTCTCCATGCATGAAAATAATATGGTAAATTATCCTTTGTTCTAGTAATATGGTATATCACATTGATTTGTGGATTTTGAATCCACAAATTTTGCAAGCTTTGCATTCCTGGGATATTTGGTTGTTGTGTACAGTCCTTCTGTATGTTGCTGTATTTATTTGCAGACCTGTTTTTGCATCTATATTCATGAGGAATATAGGTCTGTACTTTCCTTTTCTTGTATCTTTGGTTTGGTATTGGGGTAATACTTGGCCTTTCCTTCTCTAATGTAAGTGCTCTTCCTAGGATTCATCTTCCAGCATTGGTCCTCACATTTATTAGGAATTAAAAATAATGACTGTTCTGGAAGATGTATTGGAAGCTTTGGGATTTTAGAGGGAGTGGAGGGTAGTAGAGATTGGATCTTTCTATTTTGGTCAGCTCAACAAGCACAGAAAATAAGATTTTAGAGTTAGACTCTACAAATCACAGTGATGCTACCAGTTTCTTCATGTAGTGGACACAATGTGACATTCACTTCAAGCCTTGACTCATATGGTGCCATTTGGAAATTACAGAGTGGTCCTTTGCTTTGCTTTTTCTGAAATTGCCTGGGAATAAAGTCTTTCCAGAGAGATTACAACTAAGCTGGGTTTTGGACAGATTATTTGAATAGGAAGGACCTTGCTCATTTTAAAAAATAATTCTCCTCTATGTTCTTCAGATTGTATCATTTCTGTTGATTTGCTTTCAAGTTTCTTTCTTCTGTCATGTGAGTTCTGCTATTAAGTCCTTCCAGATACTGTGGTTTTTACTTCTAAGATTTTCATTTTTTTAATATTTCTCTGCTGAAAATAACTACCTTGCCATTCATTTCAAGAGTATGCAACCACATGGACCATGGTTATAATTGCTGATTTAAAGTCTTTTTCTGATTATTCCAACATCTGGGTCACCTCAGTATTGTCACCTATTGATCGCCTTTTAACCTGAGAATTAGTCATATTTGCTTGCTTTTTAAAAGTATGTTGTATTTTGGATTGTGTACTGGATATATTGAATATTATGTTTTAAGACCCTGGATCCTATTTAAATTCTCTGGAAAAGGGTCACCTTTTTTGTGTTTTAACAAAATTTAATTGAGTCTAGACCTCAAGTTCTTCTCACTTTTTATGGTCATTGGCTCCCATATAATAGTTCATATATCAGTTTTAATAGCCTATTCCTAATAATATAGAAAGTATTCAGAGTGATTATCAAAGTATATGGATGATCTGTAATTTTTGAAAGTCAGATTCTCAGTAGAGAATCCCAAGTTACTCTGTATCTGTGATTTTTACTGTCTGTGTTGATTTTTTTAAATCAATTATTAATGTCTTATTTTTTTTAGCAACAGAAAACTCAAGGAAATCCAACAAAGAAAACTAAATCAAAAAAATTGGATCCCCTCAAAGGCCAGAAAGTTATCGCAAGATGTGATGAAAATGGCTTTTACTTTCCAGGTAGATACTCTATTTTATAAGATTTCTTTGTTAAATAATATGGTATCAGGGACCCAAGGTTCTCAAACTGTGCTTTCCCCAGAACACTGATATTTCATGAGCTGTATTAAGGCATTCCACTTCTAAAAGGAAATGATAATGGGGATTCTACCTATGTTTCTGAGGGGTGATAGCCAGAAAATAAATTTAATCTTTCATTTGTTCAGTAAAACAATTTTACTACACATCTGCTATTTTCTATGAATGTAATATTCCTAAAGTGCTGGTCTAGTGTAGACCAGCACGTGAAAATTCTTGTCTTTGTGGAACTTACATTCTAGTGAGGGAGATAGAGAAGCGAGCAAATACATACAATATGTAGTGTGTCAGCTACAGTGTTGTAGAGAAAAATCAAGCTACAAAGGGAACTGAGAGTGTCAAGGTAAATGCTGCAATTTTAAATACGGTGGCCAATGAAGAACTGCTTGGGAAGGTGATGTGTGAATATGGAGGAGGAGCAAGCCATGAAATTATCTGGGGGAAGAGAGTTCCTTGTTATTGTATTTTTTTAAAGATTCATTTATTTTGAGAGAGAGGGAGAGAATGTGAGTATGAGTGGGGAAGGGGGAGGAACAGGAGGCTGAGCAAGAGGGAGAGAGAGACTCCTCAAGCAGACTCCCCCTTGATCACAGAGCCTGATGTAGGACTTGATACGGGGCTTAGTCCCAGGACCCCAAGATCATGACCTGAGCCAAAATCAAGAGTTGGATGCTTAACCTGCTGAGCCACCCAGGCACCCCTTGGGGAAGAGTTCTAAGCAGAAGGAACAGCAGTACAGAGTCATGAGGCTGGAGTCCATGTTGTTAAAAGAGGCCAGTGTGGCCAGATCCAAGAGCTTTTCCCAAAAGTTTTTGGGATATGTGATCCTGAAGGAACCTGCCAGGAGCAGTTCAAGTGAGAGCTTTGTGGACAGTGAAAATAATATGTATGTAGAGGTGGAGACAAACATTTTCTATCTGGAGAAATAAAACAGATTATGGCTGGAACCTAGAATGCAAAGAAACAGTAGAAAATAATAAAGGTCTTCAGGGAGGGAAGTATGGGGCCATTCATAAAAGGTCATGTTAAGAAGTTTGGACTTGGACCACCTGGGTGGCTTAGTTGGTTAAGCAACTGACTTTGGCTCAGGACATGATCCCAGAGTCCCGGGACTGAGTCCTGCATTAGGCTCTCAGCAACATGGGGAGTCTGCTTCTCCCTCTGACCCTCTCCCCTCTCGTGCTTTCTCTCACTCTCTCTCAAATCAATAAATAAAACCTTTAAGGAAAAAGAGAAGTTTAGACTTTATTGAGGAGCCACATGGAAAGCAGAGAAAAACATAATCATCCTTGAAGTCCACAGAAGCTCCCCCACCATGCTGTGTGAAGAGTGGATACAGAGTAGGTTGGAATGTCCCCCAGGTCCCTGTCTCAGGCCATATGGTAGATAGTGGTATGTGCAGGAGATGTTGGTATGCACAGGAAGATAATGATGTGTCTGGGGTGTGGGGGATTGTAGATACACTGCATATGTGCTGATATCTCAGAAATCTCTCCAGGCAGGTTTCCTCTTGAGACTCTAGACCACTATTTCTAATTGCTTCCGGTTGCTGAAGTTGTCAGAAAAGCAATTAGAGATAAGGTCTAGAGTCTCAGGAGGAAATCTGTCTGGAGAGAGAGATTTTTGAGACATCAACACTTAAGTGTCATTGATATGGGAAGGGCCTGTAGGGAAGAGAGAGCCTTGAGGAAGATCCATGGGGCAGAAAGATGAGACTGTAGAAACAGAGCCAGTTTTAGGTAGGCATTATCTGTCAAACACCAGTTAAAAGAATCACTTTTTTTTATTAATTAAATTTCATTGAATCTTTTTAAGTGGGAAAAAAATACTTCAGCAGGAGTTTTGGTTCCAAGCAGGCATATGTGGAGAACTGACAGCTAGGACATTTTCTTTGAAATTCAGTAGATGTGCTTTGGAGCTGACTAGATGAGAGTAATTAAATATGGATGGGAGCATTCTAGATGAGCTCATAGGCCAAGGCACAAAACTCTTCTTTGCAAGAGCAGGGCCCAAAAACCTCCTCTTTCTCTGGGACCCATATTTGCTGGGTAGTGATTATGGGGGGGGGGGGTGCTCTGCTTGATTTTTTTTGAATTGGAGCCCAGAGAGGGGTCTGAGGCTAATTTGGCAGTTGAATGGAAATGCAGGAAAAGACTGGCTTCCAGCTGGCTGCATTAGAGTTTGGGATTAGTTCACTGGCCAAGGTCCAGGAGAAAAGTAGAAAGGCTCAAACTTTTCCTCTACACACCATTCTCATGTGATAAGAAATGCCAAAACCTACTGCCGCCAGTCTGGGGAAGTTGAGGAAGCAGGTAACACCATGGCCACATGCAATTTCTGAGATCATGTCAGCAATCATTATTGCCCTATTCTGTATTGTTTTGTTTTTCTTTAAATATGCAATTAGAGGCAGAGAGTGCACGCCACCAACAGTTGGGATCTGGCTGTTTGAGAATTTTTAGTTTGTGGCTGTGATTAAACTCAAATAAGTCTGTGTGAAGGAAATACACATTTGAATTTAGTCATATGATCAGTAATTTGGATTAGTGGCTAGTTAGCAAATACTGACTCAGACAAATTAAATGATCATGCTGTGTTCCTGGATGTACTTTGATTTTGTTTCCCTCTTCTCCCCTAAAGTCAGTGCATCTTTAGTTGGGAATTTCAACCCAACTCATAGAGTTTTGTTTTTTTTTTTAATTTCAAACTTATAGAAAAGTTGCAAGAATAATAGAACTTTTGTATATACTTTTTAACCCAGCTTTGTCAATGATTAACTTTTGTCATGTGTATTTTACCACATTTATCATTTTATTTTATTCTTCTTCTCTCTACTCACCTCTACACATACACATTTTCTGAACTATTTGAGATTAGGTAACATCATCATGCCCCTTTACTCCTTAATGCATCAGTCTATATGTCTCAATAACGAGTCTATTGTCTTAACATAATCATAATAATAAAATCCAGGAAATTTAGCACTATTGTACTACTTTTTATTTGTATATTTCAATTTTGTTAATTGTCTCAATTAGGGTTTTATTTTTTTTTGTCTCTAGAATAGGTCAAGTCTAGAACCATGTTAACATTGAATTAACACATCTCCTTAGTCGTCTTTAATCTAGAATTATTTTCTAGCCTTTCCTATCATTTCTTATGACACAGATATATATTATTTAAGAACAAGATCAATTACTTTATTGAATGTTCCTCAGTTAGCTTAAGCTCAGAGTGTGCATTCCTAGCCACTTTCCTACCTAAGTGATGGCATGATGTCATGTCCCTCTCAGGGCCTCCCATCCAGAGGCACATGATGTCCCTCAGCCCCTTTAGTGACACTGCTAGAGATAGCCTGGTCACTATGCATTACTGTTTCCTCCCTTGTAAAAAAGAAGGCCAAACAGAGACTTGTGGAGGACCGCATGATATTCATCAGTGACACCTTTTTTGATAACTTTTGCT
The DNA here is from genome assembly GCF_964662115.1 of Mustela nivalis. NCBI lineage: Eukaryota > Metazoa > Chordata > Mammalia > Carnivora > Mustelidae > Mustela > Mustela nivalis. The sequence continues at coordinate 73,923,416 of NC_139027.1, read as the reverse complement.
TGGGGCCTGCTAAATATTTCTAATGAAAAATATCTGGCTTTGAAATGTATCTCAGTAGTAGATGGCCTTGAAGGACTGTTTGATCAGAGTGTTCCTCGCTTCAGGCCGGGTCCACACTGGAGCAGAGCTAGCCCGGTTGTTGCTGTCATTGTTCGTGGTCAGGGCAGGGATTTCTGTATGGCTGACTCTCTTCCAGAGTCAGTGTGGAATATCTAATTAAGGAGTGACTGAGTTGTTCAGAATGGAAGTGACAGGCCTAGTCTGGCTCATCAGGATGCTGAAAGGCAGGGAGGAAGTCACATTTCAAAACATTATTTTAAGTCATTAATGCAGGAATTGGTTCCTCCTTCCTCTTCTTCAGTGAAAAGAAGCATTGGCATCAGGAAATCCATGTTGATGAAAAGTCTGAGTTGCAAAATTTCTGCACTATGCCACAGAAACAGGTTACAATGGAAGAAAAAGGCAGGCAGGTGGCAGAGGCAGGGAAGGAGAAACTGAATACCTTTCCAGGTGTCATGTTTTAGGGTCAGAAAATCCCAAGTTTTTATTTACTTGAAGTCTGCCTTTTTCCTCTACCAGCCCTGTGACTGAATCCGCAAAGTTCTCTGAGCCTGTTTCTTTAACCTCCTGAATGAAATGAAAACAATTAGAACCCCCATAAGCTTGTGGTATAGATTAAATAGGCAATGTACAGTATTCTCTAAATTAGAAACTGTGAATTGCATGTGAAGAGTTGTTTTCTCATCCCATGAGACAGCTTCTCTTGAGAGATAGAAACAACTTTTGTCCTCTTCTGGGGGTCAAAGGAGGGGTTTGCAATTCAAAAACTTCAACAACAGTTTAAAAACCTTAGCAGAAATTCAGAAAGGCAAAAATTAGCCCAGGGGACTCTAAATGAAACCTCTGAGGCTGAAGAAAGGAGAGAATATGATGAGTAGATGTCCAAGATGACTGTTAGTGGAGTGGGGCAGGTGGAGGGGCTGCTTACGGTGGAGCAAAGCTAAAGCCTTTTTCAGGAGACGGAATTTAAGGGAGGCTATGCATATCAGAAAGTTAGACTGGAGGTAAAAGAGAAATTCCTGTCTGGAGTGAAGACTGAGAACTATTCCCATGTCTTTCACAAAATGAACGGACCTACCTTCTTGGAGTATTTCTGCGGTCTTTGACCACTGAGAATGGGCCCCATTTTGGCGGAGGGGCTCAACAAGGGTCCATTCCCTATTCTTCAGCTTGAATACAGGAGAGCCCTCTGGCGAAGGTGGGGGCCCACTCTGTACCCAAGGAAAGTTACTGGGATTGACAGGCCTCCACTGGGAAAAAGCTCAGGCCCCTGAATTTGTTCCCAGGGACACTTCAGAGCCAGGAGACACAGTCTCACCTCTCTGGAGGTGAGGACAAAGAGAAACTGCAGCATAAGGGAAAACAAAATTAGATGCTGGTTCCAACTCGGGACTTAGAAACTCCCTAATTAGATGGAGAAGGAGCAAATGCAGAGGCTGAGCCATAATTCAACAGGCCGACTCGTGGTCCTCAGCCAGCCAGCGAGGCTGTCCACACAGCGCAGCTGGTTCTAACGTCAGCCTGGGAGACACTGTACTAATTTCTGCAGGTGCACAAAGGCGTGTATGAAGAAGAAAACAGTGGAAGGACCTAAAAAGAGGTGTTGTAACATACCAAAAAGTCTAGATCGAATCATGTGGGGCAGGGGTGGCAGGGTTTTTCTGTGAAAGACACACAGTAAATGGTTTAGACTTTGTGGCCATCCAGTCTCTGTCACCACTACTCCACTTAGGCAAACAACAGAAACCCTGCCTCGTAGGTTTATGAGTAGACTCTGCTAAGTCCCAGAGGCTGAGAATTTTTTGGAGGATCATACTGACCAGTGTGGCCATCATGGCAGCCCAGGCCCTTCACTGTGAATCCTGGGGGCGGGGGGGGGGCTCGCCAGTGTATGGGATGTGAGCGTTCTCCTCAGTTAGGAGTGGTTCTTCATTGCTTTCCTAATAGGAGGTCTTTCTAAAAAGCAGTGTTTGTTTTTCTAACTAAAAGTATAAAGTCAGTTTATGGCAGGAAATGTGTGAATAATGTATAAAGAACATTTCAAAAACCAAACTGAACATATTAATCCAATGAGAAAACACACACCAGTGGAACTGGTTTTTGTTTGTTGGGTGTATGTGTGTGTTTAAAAAAAAAAAATTGTTATTTCTTTGGCCATTTGAAACAAGAGATATGAACTCAAGATGAAAAACACCAGCCATTTCTTTGCCACATCAAAGGCCATGGGACTTGGCCAAAGTAAGCGTGTGAGCTGGGGCAGCGGTGCCAGGCCCTGGTGTCTTGGGAGCCCTGAGGGGACACATACATTTTTTTCTCTTGGAGTAGGAGTCTCACTGCAGCTTCACTTGCCTGGGGAAGTGTCCCTATCAAAACTTCCCTTAATGGTGATTCACAGACCTGTACCCCTGGGGATAAAAATATATGTTTATAAAAAATTAAAAATTAAAAAAATATATTAAAAAAGAAAAAAAAACTTCCCTTAATATCCCTTAGTGATGGGAAAATATATCTCAACTAGGATAAGTGGCAAAACATGTACACCTTAAAACAGGCATTTTTGTTTTGGTTTTCTATTATAATCATCCCTTTGAGTATAGCTAAAAGACAGGGAAACTTTTTTTTTTTAATAGTTATCAATTTTTGACAAGGAAACTTTTTGCATCTTTTTCCTTTGTTCCTTTTTTGGTAGTGCATTTTAGGGAAGCCAGGGGAAGTGTTCAGCCTAGTTAGCTTTTCATTTATCTGATATTAGATGAAAAGTTGATGATGGGAGTTCCTGTTTTCTTTTACTTTCATAATTTAACAGTCTGATTTTCTATATGTGAGGAGTATAGAAGGAAATATGCCTAATGTAAGTAAATAAGGAAATTAGATGGTACGAAGTATCCAGGAAGAGGATATTTGTTTCTAGGAATGATGTTCTTATCAGGATGGCTGCTGCTGATTATGGACAGACAAGCTTCTGCACATTCTCTGGACTTCCGAGCTCAGCGGTGTCTAGACCAGGGCTGTGCACTTCACCACTTTGAGTCGGTCAACCCCAGTATGCAACGTACAGTATCCACTGTTACCTCCTGGAGACATCAAAGGGGCATGCTGATTTAAACAGCCCAAGTGTTCTAAATTAGCCAACAAGATGGCATAAGAGAATAGGCATTATTTGTCTTCATATTATATTTTAAATTTGATTCCTTTCAGGGGTTGTGAAGAAGTGTGTGAGCCCCACCCATGCACTGGTGGATTTCAGGTACGGAGACACCAAGGTTGTGCCCACCTCGTTCATCACACCTATCGGGGGCGCCATGCCTTGCCCACTGCTCCAGGTACCTGCTACAGCCATCTTTTCTGGGGACCCTTTCCACCATCCCCACGGTTGCAGATAACAGGATGGCGAGGCCACTGGTGGGCCTTTGTTGAACACCTAGTTGAGGTCCTCCAGGGAGCTTGTGTTTGTCCAGGAAAAGCAGTGACCCCTTGCCTGGCAACTTTTTTGCTCCACCTTGATCTGCTAACACCTTGTTCCAGGGGCGCCTGACTGCATAGACTTCCTTGTATTAGCCTCTGTGGCCCTTGTCGCTTTACAGACAGCGATGGTCAGGGAAGAGAGCTTCTGTAACTGCTAACACCGTGGAAACTTAAACTGTGCAAGGTTGTATTAAAACCCATGTAAATGACAAGGGCAGAGGTGGAGCTTTCTTTCATGTTGTAGTTACTGCCAGACCTTGATGCCACAATGCAGTTACACCTGAACATGCATTCCATGGGTGAGCTGGCCTGCTGTGTTCTCATCTGCATATAAATCCATATAAGCTGGGCTGCATGGGGGCCCATCATTCCCAGCCCCCAGGCTAAAGGGGAGACAGAAAGGGTACCTGGGTGGCTCAGTTGGTGAAGCATCTGCCTTCAGCTGAGGTCATGACCTCAGGGTCCTGGGATTGAGCCCACATCGGGCCCCGCAGGAAGTCTCCTTTCCCTCTCCCGCTCCCCCTGCTTGTGTCCTCTCTCTCTCTCTCTCTCTCTCTCTCTCTCTCTGTCTCTGTCTCTGTCAAAGAAAGAGAGAAAGAAAGAAAGAAAGAAAGAAAGAAAGAAAGAAAGAAAGAAAGAAAGAAAAAAACAAAACCAAAAGCGAGCCTCCCAGAGGTCCAACATTGGCGTTTCTTAGACAGCGAGAGCCAGGAGGAAAAGCACCCAATGAACACTCAGAGAATTCCACGAGGTTGTCTGTCAGCACCTCCCTGGCCAGACCCAGAGCCCCCATCGGTCCACTTTTCCCCTAACTGTTGGTCTTGTCTATCTGACATGTGTTCAGGAATATCTGTATGCCCCTTCAGGAGATTTTCTTCCTGCTAGAACTTGTCTCTTTGTAACTTTTGCCTGTGGATTTCAAGTGTGTGCTTTGGAACATTAAGCAAACCTGCTGCTTTCCATTGTGTGGGTGACAGCCCTTCAGTTCTATGAGGACACTCTTCCTCACTCTTCCTGGTCTTTATGTGAAATAGGTTCGTTCAACCAGTTTTTGTAGGCTATGTTTTCCAGACCTCTTGCCAGCCTGCTGGCTACCCCCAACCCCAGGATCCTTGTCAAGTGAAGAAAGAATTCCTGGGAAAACTGGGGCTCCCCTAAATCGATTGCAGAGTTCCAGGTGTGGCCCAGTGAACCTGGGGAATTTTGAAACTATTGACTCTTTCCTAGCCTAGAAAAAATGTGTATTTGAAATATAGCATTAGTTCTTGCTAATTACCTTGGAGTGTTTTTAAACAGGCTTATGTTGACATTGCTTTTAAGATCCATAAGCAAAATATTTTCTATGATGTATATTCTCTTCTACAGGTTGGAGATTATGTCTTTGCCAAAATTGTGATACCCAACGGATTTGACTTCTATGTCCCTGCCATTGTCATAGCACTTCCAAATCAGGATGTGGCCGATGATAAATTCTACACAGTTTTGAAGTGCAACAACCGGAGAGTAAGTAGACTTTCCTTGAGGAAAGGGCTTTCTCACTAGGTGGAAATTGGCTTCCGGACTTCTGAGCAGTGCCTCGCTCTTTGCTAACACCGTCAGAGATCCTGAAGGAATGACCTGCCTTGCCGCACCTGTTCCCACTCCTTGTGGTTTGGATTCTGCCCACTCTGCAACACAAAATCTACACCCTCACTGAGGCTGCCATGGCCTCCTAACTCCTTCATTGAATGGCCTTTTTGGCTCTCCTCCCACGTTTGACCACTGGGGAGGCTCACTCCAGTTCTTTACTATCCTCCCCAGCTTCTCACAGCCCCGTGCTCTCTCCGGTCCTTGCCTGCTGCTTCTCAGCCTGCTCTGTTCCCTTCCCTGGCCTCCCTATCAATTTCCCTAAATGCTTTAGAAAGCCTCTTTATCAGTTTACAGATCTTGTCTGCCCGATGTCCCCACCGCCCCGCAACACACACATGTGCACGTGCCTGCACTTCTCATTACCCTCAAGGAAAAGCCCAGCTTGGACCCGGCATGGCCCCAACTCCCTGGAAGGCTTACTGCTTCCTGAATACAGTGGGCTTCTTTAAGCCCCTAGTCTTTCCGTCTTCCTGGACTACCCTCCCAACTTCTTTCCACAGAAACTCCTGTCACAGGGAAGACTCTGCCCACTGTCATGTCTTGCTGAGGCCCTAAGGTTTCCTCTGCACACTCTACTTTCCCCTTCCCACACTGGCTTCCTCACCAATGCCCAGTTCCCTAAAGGCAGGAACTGTGGCCTATTCATCTTTGTAGCCCTAGCAAAGCCCTCTGATGAAGAGAAGGTTCTCAAAACTGCTTTTTAAATTACTTAATTGAGTGACCTTTCTAATGGAAATGACATTGGCTTGATGGACTATTTAATATGCCTAGAAAATAGACTAGCAAGCAAAGAGCAAGAAGTAAAATACTAGTGGCTAATTTTCTTAAGTACTTATTCTGTGCCACAGGAACTAATCTCAGGACTTTATATGTAAAGAACAATTGAATGCTCAAAACACTGTGAGCAGGTACTGTTATTATTCCTGTTTTCAGATAAAGAAACTGAAGCAGAAGGGTTAAGTCTCTCACAGCATAAGTGGGACAATGGGCATTTGAACCCTTCCAGTCTGGCTCCATAGCCTACACTCCGAATCTCTGTGTATACTCTGTATCTCTGTATACTGCCTAGTATACAGAGTAAAAATGTCTAGTCAGTTCTTGACTATAGCATGAAGTATATCCGTCAGGAGAGGGGTCATGGTAAATGAATTTTAGAATTAAAGGAGAAGAATAAATCCCATCAGAGCCAGTGGTCCAAGAAGTAGTTTCCAATCTGACAGAATAAGGAGAAATGGGTATGTTCTCATCAACGCGGGGGCGGGGGGGGGGGGGACAAAACAAAACCTTAAGAGAAGCTATTTGGATGACAGTAAAAAGCAGTCTAGAGGGCAGCGGGTGGGAAGATTTTCTGACATAAGGCACCAGTCCGGGATATCTACTAGGCAAGAGAGGAGAAAGCAAATCAAGGGGCATTTGAAGAGATGTCCCTAGGCACACCCCAGGGTGTGGGGAGAGATGAAGCAGTTGTCTTAGGATCCCTAAGAAAGAGTTTTTAAAGCCCAGGAGGGACCTGGAATTTACCCACAGGGCAATTAGGCTCTGGAGACAAGAGCTGGGTGGTAAGTGGGGAGACACTGAAGACAGTTCTAGTAGAGATTCACAGCGCTGAAGGTGACATATTTGGCCAGGGGTGGTGGCTAAAGTTTCTAAGTCTAGGAAAGAGAAGGCCAAGGCTGAAGCAAAGGTAGCTAGGAGGGAGGTTTTGTGGAGGGATGTGTAGGTGTGCGTGTGCATGTGCCTGGGCACCTGCATCTTATGTGGATGGCCTTGCACATGATCCAGGATATGGAGAAATGACCAGGAGGACTCATCGATGACTTTTACTCAGTGTATAATTATCCAACCAGCCTCTGCCATTTGACTGCCGTCTAAAGTGTTATCCTGAATAAGATAATGGCTAGCAGCTATTATAGTGGATTGAGCTGAAATAAAGTTAACATCTAAATTGTGGGCATTTCTGATTTAAGTTTCATGAACCCTTTTGGTATTATTACAGGAATTTTGCCCTCGGAATGCACTTATTAAGATCAGCCAAAACAAGTATGCTCTCTCTTGCTCTCATATAAAATCACCCCCAATTCAGGAGGATCCAAAAGTGTAAGTAGACCCAACTTTTCATACTCCCTGAACTTTATATCTTTGCACCGTTATTCTGTTTCTGAGTTGGGATTCATGAAAAATAATTGGGGAGAAAAGCAGAAGTGGAGGGCCTCCTGCTTAAAAGGTAGTTCTATGATTATTATTCCTTCCACATCACACCACTTACTTGCTGGTTATTTGTCTGTCTGGTTCGAATCTCAAATGCAGCATTGTTTTACTGACTCTTCAGAAAAACATTGTCCTGTCATGAACTTGAAGGAATTATTCCCGTTTTATTAGTAAGAGTTCAGGGACTTCTAATAAAGTCTTTCCATAAAGCAAAAGTTAGATTAAGTTGTGGTTGGGACCAATCAACCATCTGCTGCTTCCCTTGCTGGGGAATGAGAATGAGGTGTTGGCCCTGGCTTGCCTGTGCCCAGGTGAGCATGAATGGGTGCACGGGTGGCGGTTTCTATGGGCTACAGTGGGTTGAATACATTTCCATCTGAGGAAGTAAGATTGCTAAAAGCTGGAATGGTGGATTAAAGTAAAGGCAGAAGAAGCTGAGGCCTAGAAAGTAGGCAAAATCTGAAGTCCATGGGACTGATGAGGGACATCACAGCTAGAGTCAGAGCTATGACCTGGGAGTGAAGGTTGATTTTCAGCAAGGGTTAGGGAAAGGTTTCCTAGAAATACCCTCCAACTTCACTTGGAGTTTGTAGGTTGTCTTGAGTACCAACCTTCATTCACCTGATGGCACCTTGCACTTCATAAATAGAAACCATCAGACATTCTCTCCTCCACTTCTTTTCCCTGACTATAGTCTTGTGGAAACCTCCTTACCCCTGATATCAAGGTACTTTCTCTCATCCAAGGCTGACCTGCTCACCAGGCTCCAGAGCCTGTCCCCACTACCCAGTTCTTGCTCCATCAGTTACACTGGATTCTCTCCTATCTCCCTAGCTCCTCTCCCGATTGCTTTGCCCAGTGAAAACCCAAATTTACCCCCCACCACATGCACAGCCCCCCCCCCAGTCCTAAATCCATAGAGCTCCCTTGGTTCAGCAGTGTGATCTGGCATCCTCCCTCCCTTCACAGCCACACTGTATGTGGGCAGTCTCATAGACGGTTGTCTCCCCCTTCTTGACTTCTCTTCCCTCCCTGAGGAGCCTAGGGTATTGACTTCCCACCTTACCCATGGGTGAAGCTGTTCCCACAGGGTCCACTAGGGACCTCTCACACGCTCACACTGTCTGAGGTCTGTTTGACTATCTCAGCCACCCCTCCTCCTCTTCTTAAGACCTGTCATGGCTCCTCCTCCCTCTGGATTTCCTCCTGCCTGATTTCAACCATATCCCTTACTTCTTTGAATCTATTTACACTAAGGACCTCATACCTCCCTCTCTACTCCAGGCCATTCCTGTACTCTGGCATCAGAATTGTAGTGTCTCAGAGTGGGACCTAGGATGAACTTTGCTAATAAAAGCTCCCCCCCCCCCGGTTTGTACTGTGCAGACTTGGCTGGTCTATGGTGGAAAGAGCCTTGGAAGCTAAGCCCTGATTTCCTATCCCAGCCCACCCTCACTTAGTTTGTACCCTTGGGCAGGTAGTTTATCATCTAGGAGCTTGTTTGCTCTCAGTGAGATTAGGGTGGTGTAAGGATTAGAGATGGTCATTGTGTGTTTGGGGGAAAGCAGATGCTCAGTCCATGGTGGGAATCCTGTTATTTTCTGCCATCCACCTGAGTGTACAGAATCTCAAATTTAGCACATCTAATACTAAAATTATAGCTCCCCCAGACCTACTCCCATCTCTGCCCTCCCTGACTCAGTTCTCTCTGCCCCTCGCCAGTCACAGAGTTGTCCATGCAGAAATTTGGTCATCATCTTTGGTTTCTTCTTGCCTTTTACCCACCACACCCCATGGGTCTTCCAAGCTATAGTGATCCTAACATGCAAATATTTCTGAGCTCTGCTGGACCTTGCTCCCTTTGGTCAGGCATCTCCTGCCAACAGTCCCAGCCCTCTTCCAGACAGAGGGGCTGAGCAGAGGAATCCTTCTCACATGCAAATCTGCTCCAACCCCTTCTCTACTTAAAAAACCCTTCGATCGCCCTCCCTTGCTCCTTCTTATTCTAGTTTAGCCTCTTGTGGGTCTGACCCAGGCGTGCCCCGCTAGCCATCCCCCAACCAACCTCTCATAAGCCCTCTGCACACTAACCATACTAAACTACTTGTAGCTTTTCCTCATGCCATACTTTTTCAAGGCTCTGTGCTGTATTTATCTCCCTTGAATGTTATCCTTTGCCCTTGGCAACCAGGGAACACTAACATTGAGCTCAAGCGTCACCATCACTATGTCATGTTCCAAGACTCCAGCCATTATGTGCACCGAGGTGATCTCACTGCCTCCTGTAGAGGTTTTCATTACAGAAATATTCCCTTGTGTAGGGCCATGTACTTTTTTAGTTTCTTACTGCCGTTAGGCACGTGTCCTTGAAAGCAGGTGCCAGGTTCTGTCCACTTCTAAATTATTGTCAAGGCCCAGCTCATAGGATGTGCCCAATGACTGTTCGAAGAATGAGCCAGTGAACACATAAATACTCGTGGAGGCCCAGCATTGTTCTTTAAGAAGTGCATGGTTTCACAGAGAATCTTTCCTTAGGTATTATGATGGAAAATATACAATCCCATCTTTCATTCTCTTCTAGATGAGTGTAATGTTCATTTAAAATTTATAGCACATTTTTTGTTAATCTCAAAAGCCTACTCAAAATGATATCCAAATTACAGTACATTTTAAAGGAATGTGAATAGATGAAAGTCTAGGTATTGGCCATTTTCACTAAATCCAACATTATCAATCCTGTTTTAGAATAAAAATTCAATTCTTTCTGTGTTTTGAAAAGCCTGTAATTATTTTCTATCTTAGTCCTGCCCCAGGCCTTTTTTAAATCTCTTAGCTGCTTAGCTCTTAGCTTCTCAGGCATTACACAGTGGACGTGTTCCTTGACTCTCTAGTCTCCCCATGGTAACTTCCACTGTTGTTTTGCCCTAGCTGCCTCTCTGCTAGCCAGGACTGCCTTTAATTCTCTTAAGCAGAGGTCACATCCAACCTGCTAAGTTCAGAATTTAATCTGTCTCTGTTTCTATAATCAGAGCTGGCAGGTGTGAGCACACAGACTGAAGGTACAAGTCTTGTTTTGTATCTCCACTGGGATTTCCTTCTGGTAGGTGCTTCTCATCAGGAGGGCTTCCTCACTAGGTTTCTGAAGGTATCACCTCCCTTTGGTTTGTCTTTAGTAAGCCTTCACATCATTATACCAAATGAGACGATTAAAAAAAATCCCAGTGCTTTCTTCAGGGGCTACTTAAATGTGCTATGGCTTGCAACCCCAACAGAACAGCATTTGACTTAATTTAACTTTAAAATATTGAATCCACTATAACCATCCACGTGGGGTTGGTCAGACGGATACATGGTCTCACGCATGACCTGGGATGCCAGACATTCAGCTCTCCATCTTCTGCACCTCCACTTTTTCTCCTTCCTTGAAGACTTCAGTGGTGCATGGCAGGCTATATCTTCCAGGCCCCTCTTCTGGTTCCTAACTGAGGGCAACACATGGTTAAAGACAGGAAGGGAAGTATTTAGAGGGTAAAGGGTTCAAAAAGTGATTGAATATGGCCAAAGCTGATGCCTAGTTTTATTTTCAGCTTAAAATTTGACACCTAAATGATTCTTGAGGACTTTTGTCCTTCATCATCTAATATGTTACCCATATTGTTAAATTCCAAATAACTAGTTTTAAAGGGGAGAATTTTAGAACCACAGTATTTACAATATGAACTCAAGGGAGGCTCTCACTGGTTTGATTTTCTCTCCTCTGCCATGTGATGAGTGCATTTCCTGGCAGCACAGCTGAGGGACGTGGCCTTCTGAGAATGTGTCTGATGGAGGGGCAAGATTACTCATGCCTTACCTACCTTCAGTGATGTCCCTGAGCTTTTTTGTACACTTCATAGCATAGAGATATCTGTTCTGAGTTGGGGAGATATTCCCCAACCTGACTGTAACTTTCTCCGTTTAGAGAATATGCATGTAATTTCTCCTAATTCCAAAGTGCAAGCAGACCAGGAGGAATTCCCCCCCACCCACCCACTTAGCATCCTCCCTCTTTGCCTGGCAGAGAATTCCCAGCAGAGTTGTTCCCTGACTCCTCCCCTGGAATTCTGGTCCTGTCAGAAGGCTGTGGCCTCTTCTGGGGCTGTTGCAGGGGAAGCATTCCTGGTGGGTTTGATGCTCTGGCTTCTGGTTTTCTCCAGTGAAGGGAAGCGCTCTACCAGGCATTACTCCCGTTATGCACTGAGAGGTTGGTTGAGTCCAGGCTGAGGACTAGGTACTCCTCAGACAGGGCGCTTCTAACAGGCCACAGCTCAATCCATGAACTTGGCACCATGTAACTGGCTGGGTATTCCACTCCCCCCGCCCCGCCCCAGCCATCGCTGGGATCCATCCTCCACTCGTGACAGAACAAGGTTTGGGCACATTACTTCTGAGTGTCCTCCTTAAGAAGAGTCACTTTGAGGGAGTTGGAGTTCTTTAAAAAAATAACAACATTCTAAATGTGAGCAGGAAAGCCAGATAGAACTAAACTTTTTCTCTGCTCCAAAAAAATCATGGGGCATCTGAAGGAGATTGCTGAGCACTGAGATCCTGAAGGCAGGGAGTGTTCTCTTGATGTGTGTTTGCAACTGTGTGGCCTTGGGAACATGGCTGTGTATGAGTCTCTAGGAGGGGAGACCATGCATTTTATCCAATTCCTGAATATTAGCCTCTCATTGTCTCTCTGAACAGTTGAATCATTTTCCAGCAAGCCACTTAGATTTAGGAATATGTCCCAAAGAAAGTCATAATTCTGTATTGCTTAACATTCCTCACTGTCCTCCATGTAGTGTGGTCTCACATCATCTTCCCCACAGTAGGAATATTAAGTGGTTGATTGAAACCTCAAGATCCCACGCTGGTTCTGACATTACATGAGATGAATCACTTCCTAGAATCTTGCCCAGTCACCACTGACTATTTTTCCCTTAGAAGGAGCTATGCATCTGAAATTGTTAAGCCTCAGTATGTCATTAGCTCTCTCGTCCCTTTCTGGTCAGATTAGGAGCCCCATTTCCTAGGCTGGAGCAAAGTCCTGAAAAATAAGCAGATCAGCAGCAAACCCTGCCTGTGAGTGTCCCATAGCTTCTGAAGGGACAAATGCCATTGCCTGTTTTCAGAAAAACGTGTTTTGGAGCCCCAGTATGGGAATAAGAGAGCATTGAGAGTCAGAGATTTGTTAGCCCTGAGGGCCTGTGGTAACAATTCGGATGGCAATAGCTTTTTGTATCAGTCTCTCCATTTTCTCCTCCTTCCATTGTTAAAACTCAGGGGCCTTGTGGTCTTTCTCAAACAGCAGGTTTTTCTGTCCTAAGACCAGCTTTCTGATAGACACTTAGCACAGAAAAGAGCTGAGGCCGCAGAGAACTCCGAGAACAGAGTAAGCTGATAAGCTGATACTAATCAGGCAAATGAGGTAGGTTTTGACCCAAGGAAAGTGTGGAGTCGGTGCTCAGCACTTTCTTCCCCAGAGTGGAGCCAGCAGCGTCTGAAGAGCCAGTGAAGGCACAGTGCCTGGCTTCCCTCATCTTACCCCTACTCTCTGACATACACATATGTCATTTTGACCTGTCTATCGCACTATTTAAACCTGTAGCTTAAAATTATTAATAGGACACTGAACTTTTCTTGGTTTTGGCATAAGACAAAAGAAAACCATTTCTTAGGGCCTGTCCAAGTGTCCTGATGCATAACGTCCTGGCTAGAGTCAGGAACATGGCCACCTTCCCCTTTCCTCAGAGTGGGTTTGGGCCAAGCTGAATGAGGGTGCATGGTGGGGGGGTATTGCATAAGACCTCTCACATCAGATTCACACTAACCCTCTTTCCCCTCCTGCAAAGGGACATTTCCTTGTGGAATATCTTGAACTTGGTTGACATCAGTCATTCTGGAGAGTAAAATGGGGTAGCTGAACAGCATCTGCTTACTTGATGTAAAGGCTTTTCCTTGATCAAAATCCTAGTCTGCTTTTTATCCTGATCATGACAGCATGCCTATTTTTATTCTTATGCCAAAAGTATGCACAGTGTTTTCTCTGCTATGTTGATTATTTTTCCTCAAAATAAAAATTTTTGTTTCCGCTTATCATTTGATACAGTTAAAAAAAATTTTTAATGGGGAGTAAGTGACAATCCTACTGGAATTCTTTTCCCTGAGGCAACTATTAACAGTTTGATGGAAAGGTTTCTAGCTATCTTTATGTGTTCACAACCTTAATAACAGTAGGAAAATGTAACACATAGTTTGTGACTTATTCCCCACTTAACAATATATTACTTGCATTTTGGCATGACCAGGACATCTCTTATTTCATTATTGCCTACTTAGAATGTAATTATCCAGGTGATACATGATTTATGTGACTAGTACCCTACTGAAGGCTAGACACATGTTGCTTCTTAAGCTTTCCTGTACTTCTTCCTGGGTTCTTTCCACAGTCATCTTCCTGGTATCCTTCAGGTAGGCAGGTCAACCTCTCTTCAGCCTTCATCTTGGGTGCCTTACTCTCTACTTTCCATTCCTCCTTCCTGTTGCTCTTCTTCCTGAGGTTATAGGTGGTAGACTGGACTGTAACCAGTCCCGATACATGAGAAATAAAGAACATCTCTGAAAAGGAAATAGAACGTATCAACTTAATCTGCTCAGGAGGGAGGAATAATGTGAGGAAGAGTTGATGGTAATGTGGTAGGTAGGTTTTTATTTTTTAAAGATTTATTTATTTATTTGAGTGAGAGAGTATGTAAGCAGGGGGAGGGGCAAAGGGAAAGGGAGAGAGAGAATCTCAAGCAGACTCCCCACTGAGCATGGAGCCAAAATTGGGTCTTGATCTGATGACCCTGAGATCATGACTGGAGCCAAAGTGAAGAGTTGGATGCTTAATCAGCTAAGCCACCCAGGTGCCCTGGTAGGTAAGATTTTAGGTTTTCTGGAGTGGAGTTGGTTACAACCTTGCTGTGTGATTTTAAGATGAGTCTCTGAGAACCCAACCTCACAAACTTATACACCCACACAGGTGCTGGCCTATTTCAAGATAATTTTGTTTATGGCCTCCTGGGATGCTTTTTCCAATGTTACTGCTGTTGCTTGGGCCATTTTTTTATTGTGTTTTATTTTTTTATCATAAAACTTATCATTTTAACCATTTTTAAGTATACAGTTCAGTGGCATTAAGTATATTTACATTATTGTGCAACCATCACATGAAACGCCCCCAAATTTTGTCATCATCCCAAACTGAAACTCTGTACCCATTGAACATACACTCCTCATTCCCTCTGTACCCCTTGCTCTGAGAAACCACCATTTTACTTTCTGTCTCTCTGATTTTGCCTAGTCTTTTATATCATTTAAGTGGAATCATACAGTATTTGTCCTTTGTGACTCAGACCTTTCACTTAGCATGATGTCTTCAAGGTATATCCATATCCTAGTGTGTGCCAGCATTTCCTCCCTTTTTAAGGCTGAATAATATTTTATTGTATGTAAATACCCCAGTTTATTTATCCATTCACCTGTTGATAGACAGTCATGTTACTTCCGTCTTTTGGCTATTATGAGTAAAAACACAGTGAACATGAGTGTCCATATCTGTTTGAATCCGTACTTTCCTTCTTGTGGATACATACACAGAAATGGAGTTGCTAGATTGTACAGTAATCCAATTTTTACTATTTTGGGGAATTGCCATGCTGTTCTACACAGGAACTTTACCATTTCATATTTCCACCAACAGTCCACAAGGGTTGCAGTTTCTCAGTGTCCTTGCCAACATCTTTTTTGGTTTTGCTTTTTTTTTTCCTTGATAATAGCTATCCTCATGCAGGCCATTTTTTAATCCCTCAATTACCTCTTGAGTCATTGAGCCAGTCCTTGAAAAGTGTCACATATGGTGAATCTTGATCCTTTGAAGAGGGATTAGATTGATGGAATTTTCTTTTTAGGAATAACTAAAAATCTCCCATTCTTAATTTTTTCTTTGTAATTTCTAAAAGGATTTGAAACAGCAATGGTCAAAAGTTATTTAGAGTGAAGCCTGGGTAATCAAGGTGTAGATACTGATTATGGGAACAAAATAAGGTTTAACACCAGGCAGCTGGTGTTTTTAACTCATCCTGAAGGCCCTGAAAAACGCAAGTTCCCAAAACGGTGTGCCATGAGGGGACGGCTGGAATGAAGTCATGATTCCCAAGATCCCTTCTTGGAAAAAAACAGTTCTGGATAAATAAACTAATCAATACATTTTCTTTTTTTTTTTAATACCCTTTGACCAACATCTTCCCATTTCCCCCACCCTCTCCCCATAGCCCCTCGTGGCCACCATTTTATTCTCTGTTTCTATTACACACATAAGTGAGATCACACAGTATTTGTCTTTCTCTGACCTATTTCACTTAATATAATACCCTCAAGGTCTGTCCTTGTCACAAATGGAAGGGTTTCCTTCCTGTTTTATAGATAATAATAATCCATTGTTTATGAATTATATATGTATAATGCCTAATCAATTGAGCCACCCAGGCACCCCCTCCATTTTTAAATTTTTGAGGAGTTTCCGTACTGTTTTACATAGTGAATGTACCAGTTTACACTCCCATTAACAGTGTGTAAGAGCTCACTTTTCTCCACATCCTCAGCAATACTTGTCATTTGTTATCATTTTGGCAACAGCCATGCTAATAAGTGTGAGGTGATACCTCTTTGTGATTTTGATTTGCATTACCCTGTTGGTTAGTGTTATTGAGCATGTTTTCATGTACCTTTTGACCATCTGTATGTCTTTTTTTGTTTTTAATTTTTCAGGTCCTTTTCCATTACTTAATCAGATTACTTGGGTTGTTTTTTCTTTCCATAATTAGCAAGAGATAATTCTGCAGGATTATTGATATTAAGTTGTATGAGTTCTATATATAGCTTGGCCATTAATCCATTATCTCATACATTGTTTGCAAATATTTTCTCTCAATTCTTTTTTTTTAAAGATTTTTATTTATTTATTTGATAGAGAGAGATCACAAGTAGGCAGAGAGGCAGGCAGAGAGAGAGGGGAAAGCAGGCTCCCCCGCTGAACAGAGAGCCCGATGCGGGGCTCGATCCCAGGACCCTGAGATCATGACCTGAGCTGAAGGCAGAGGCTTAAACCACTGAGCCACCCAGGCGCCCCTTTTCTCTCATTTCTTAGGTTGCCTTTTTGTTTTGTTGTTTGTTTCTTTCGCTAGGCAGAGGATTTTTAGTCTGATATAGCCCCATTCGTTTTTGCTTTTGTTGCTTGTACTTTTGGTGTTGTATCTAAAATATCATTGCCAAAATCAGTGTAGAAGAGTTTTTCCTCTGTGTTATCTTCTAGGAGTATTATGGTTTCATTTCTTTTTTTTAATTTTTATTTTTAAAGATTTTTATTTACTTATTTGACAGAGAGAGAGAAATCACAAGTAGGCAGAGAGACAGGCAAGCAAAGAGAGGGGAAGCAGGCTCCCAACCGAGCAGAGAGCCCCATGCAAGACTTGATTTCAGGACCCTGAGATCATGACCCGAGCTGAAGGCAGAGGCTTAACCCACTGAGCCACCCATGCGTCCCATGGTTTCAGTTCTTACTAAGTCCATTTCATGTCAATTTCTGTGAGTGTAAGATAGGAGCATGTGGATTTCCAGTTTTTCCAGTTTATTGAAGATTGTCATTTCCCCATTGAGTATTCTTGACACCATTGTCAAATATTAGTTGATTATGTACACTATATTTTATAAATTTTCTAAATGGTTAAATTGGCTCTGTGACTTCCGATTCATATCCAATGTCAATTAAATTAAAAATCCTGTCATTTTTTTATTTGGGGGACTTTTTTCTGATGGTACACTGTACGGTAATTAGGAAAAACTAAGTGTAGAAGGGCGTCTCTACTGTAAAAGCTCCAGTTCAGTATGTCAGGAATGAACTGCACTATGATGTGACCAAGCTTATCATCCTGGGGTGGACACATGTCAATTCTGAGGCATGTCAAGGGACTTCTTGGTCAGGAATTATTGCTTCACTCACTGACTCGGTCAGAACAGGGCTCAAATGACATTAGTTCTCCATACCACATGAGGCTCCCAGACATCAAGATCTGTGGAAATGAACTGCATGGAATAAAGCCCAGCCCAGACCATCAGGACCCATTGGACTTCTGCAACTCCATTCCGTAGGTAGAAGGCCACAGGACAAAGAGCTGAGAAACACCACAGGGCTGGCTTGAACATCTCTGTAGACACAGCAGCCAACCAGGGTAACACTGCTCTCTCTCTCTCTCTCTCTCTCTCTCTCTCTCTGTAGGGAGAATGTGAAAACGAAGAACTCTACTTTCTTAATATGTCCACTCAAAGAAACTGACACTGGGGATTTACAAGAGCTAAGACAGGAGAATCCTAGAAAGAAGAAAAAGAAACCTGCCAAGAGGCTGCCTCTCCAGGAGATGGTGTCTTCGGATTCAGATGACTCTTCTCATGGCATCAGGTCCCAAGAGTCCAACCCCAAGAAATACCCCAAGCCCAAGGTGGGAGGGGGACGACATCGCCTATTTCCGGAACACCCTGAAACTTCTCTCAAGAATAGTGCCCTTGAGATCGCTCCCCAGTTTCCAGGCCAGTTTAGTTCCCAGTACAGCAAAAACTCTAACACCCTTAAATAATGCTGACCTCCACCTCCTCAGAGAAGGTTCTCAGCCTGGGGTCTAGGAGTCAGCCAGCTATGCCATCCTGCGATCCTTCCACCTCAAGCAGTCCTGCCCTTCCCTCCTAGAACCACCCACAGCAGCAAAGGGTTGAGGACC
This sequence comes from Mustela nivalis, assembly GCF_964662115.1. Taxonomy (NCBI): domain Eukaryota; kingdom Metazoa; phylum Chordata; class Mammalia; order Carnivora; family Mustelidae; genus Mustela; species Mustela nivalis. The sequence goes on along the minus strand of NC_139027.1, from coordinate 73,905,216 downwards.
ATTGCTGAGAAACCGTAAAGCAGTCTAGTGGCAACTATGTTTAAGAGAGCCAGCATTCTTCCAGGGCTTCCCAGACCTCAGCCACTCATCATGGTGGAACTAGCCCCTCGACTGAGGTAAGGCCGCCCTTCATTCTACCCATTCCTACCCTGTTTGTAAAACAGATACACTTGCCTGTTATCCTCCACCTGGATCTCCAGTCTGTTTGCGCTTATTTGTTCTGGATTTTTCTAACCATTCTTTATCCTATTATTTTCCCGCCCTTACCACATTATACTCAATATTTTGATAAATTCTACATACCCAGAAATTTAATCTGGCAGATTATCATCATAGATTTTCAGCTCCTTTTTTCGGAAGTTAAGGTAGTTATAATCCAACCCTACAGTCTTGTTTTAAATTATCTCATCTGAATTAGGTATTTTATCACTTAATGTTAAGACTTAAATTAAGACCTAGTAACTTGTCTGAGATCTGAAAAAATTATTGATTTCTGGCCATTTTATTGAGGCTTTCCTAATTATTTTTGTTTGTAGTCTGTTGTAGGTACCTCTAATTGAGCGCAGAACCAGAATAAAAACTCTTACGTTGGAAACATTTCAAAACTATTGTATTGTTTATTTATTACTGTTTTCTTTGAACACATTTTAGCAATGATATGAAAGTATTCACTTCTTTTTATTCTTAATAAATTAGTAAAATTAGCTTCAATAATTTCAAAGATGAAATAGCTCTCTCAAATTCTCTCTCTTTAGTCAGTAACAGCCCCAGGGCTATATAATAATACAGACTATTAATGAGAAAAATATTGGATGCTTTTTGCAAATGGGAAAGATAGATTTTAGAGTATCAGCAAACTTGCTACCTAACTAAAAATGGTGTTTACGTAAGTGAAATCTAGGGTGTCTTCTTTTCAAAGAAATTGAAAGAGAACTCTACCTCTAAAAATATGAAAGAAAAAGAGATATCATCAGGGTAAAAGTAGTAATATAGCAAGGAAGTAATTGAAAAGTGAGGAAATGATCCAGAATAAGGTGTGAGAGAGTGTTTGGGGAGGCTTGTTGCCACCCCCCCCCCAGAGCCCAGAAGTTTCTCATAGGCAGGAAAGCTTTGGAATACTCATCTGGGTTTGGTCTGTGCAGTAGAGAACTGGTGGGGTAGGGAAGAAACCATCAAGTCACATTCATGTCTGCATGCATGCAAGCCTTCATGTAAGTCTGCCTGCATTCCAAGCAATTGAGTGTTGACGATATGCCAGGCTTCAGAGAGATACTATCAGACATTTGGACCTTCTCTATTCTTCTTCATATCCACTTTATTTTTGGACCAATCACTGTTGTTTGGTTTATAGGCAATGAGAGGCAGGGAGTGAAGAACTACAGGACAAATATACCTAAGAAAACCATGTTGATATTACATGACAATGCATACTATTCTCAGTGACCTTGAGTGGTATGTACAGTGTGTTGTACTTTATCGATAATGCCCAGTTCAGTGTGCTAGGGGAAATCACAATAAGAACAGTGTTTTTCTACTTCCAGCTGGTATGGAATAAGAGGAATCTGATTTCATTCCCAAACCCCTGCTTGAGACAGTTAAAACACTAGATAGAATGTAGGCAACCACAGTTTCCAAAACACTGGACATAGGCAATAAAGTACAGTGATCTCTGAGAAACAAGTGAGCTAAGCCCTGTGAGTGCACAGCTTACTTCCCGGAGTCAGTTTCCATGCTGACGCAAAGGGAGCAGGAACTTAGACAGAGCCTGGTACCTTCTGGGAATGGAGGAGATGAAACTAGGATTCTGAGAAGATCAAGGCAGCTGGATTCTACAGAATAGAGGGCTAGAAAGGAGAGAGCTACACACAGAAACAACTCCAGATATATGTAGATAAGCCCCCTTAAGCTTTCATCTCTACTGATCAATGTGTGGCTGTGAGGAAATTAATCAAGGCTGGAGAAAGAACTTTTCAAAAAGGTTAGAGGGAACAATCCATACAGCTCACACAGGGCTGGAAATATCTGTTTCTTCCAGTCAGGGTAGAAAACCAGTATCTATATTCAAGAGGTCTCAGGTGGAGTACTCAGAAGAAGTTTGCTTCAATTGTAGAACAAAACTGGCCTGAGGCTAAATGCTTCTCTGGTCACACATAATAAGGCTTCAAAGCAAGCCCTAAAAGAATTGAACTGTTTCCAAGTAACCTGTGTCCCAAAACAAAGCTCAAGAATATTTGTGGGGATTAAAAAAAAAGACCACCCAATAAAGTAAAGTTTACAGTGTCTAGCATTCAACCAAAAATTACCAGGCATACAAAGAAGCAAGGAAATAAGACCCATAATGAGGTGAAACTAACTCAGAAATAGCACAGATGATGAAGAATACCAGAAATGGTTACTATGTTGGTATACATAAGGCTTTTTTTTTTTATTATTTAAATCTCTTTTAAAGACAGTTGGCTGTATAGAGTAATGGCAGTGGTGCATTAATGCATTCCCATCCCTGCACATACATCTGTATTCATGGCCTCGGGTGATTTGTGTGTTTGATTTTTACTGCATAAATCTACACTGTTAGCATATGCCAGAAGTAGTAATAAATGGGGTTCAGTTTGTCAAAAAATAATAATAGTTATGTATCCAGATTTTATGCCCCCCACCCATATATTTGGCCTGGGTCATAAGCCAGCAGTGGGGCCAGGATGGAGTGCTTGACAGCCATACAAGAAATGTGGAATGGGTACAAAGTTACTCTCTGAAAGAGAAATGCTCTTTTTTTAAAATATTTTATTTATTTATTTGACAGACAGAGATCACAAGTAGGCAGAGAGACAGGCAGAGAGGGAGGGGGAAATAGGCTCCCTGCTGAGCAGAGAGCCTGATGCAGGGCTCGACCCTAGGACCCTGGGATCATGGCAGCTGGATTCTACAGAATAGAGGGCTAGAAAGGAGAGAGCTATACACAGAAACAATCCAGGCAGATGCTTTAACCCACTGAGCCACCCAGGTGCCCCAAGAAAAATGCTCTTACTAGAAGAAATGGAGCAGATGTTCAAGAGACTGGATGACCACTTCAGTGATACCCAAAAAAAAGCCATCAAGTGATGGACATTACCTCTGAGTGCTTTTCAACTCCAGGAGTCTATGGATCAATGACCTAGTCTATTACCAATTCAAAGCAGTTCCACATAGATGGAAAAACTGCCCAAAAGTGGGGGAAAAGTAAAATTAATTGGGGGAATAAAGTTGAAAAAATAGAAGTAAAATTATATTTGCACATGATAAAAGAACATACCTGAAAACTGGAGAGAATCAGTGATAGCAGTAATTCAAACAATGTAAGAGCTCAGTGAGATGGCAGAATAGAAATTTAACATTCAGAAATCAGTAGCATTTGTATACTCAATAATGATCAATTCGAAGATATATTGATAGAGGAAACCTCATTTACAATTGCAAAAAAGGAAATAAAATATAGTTGATTTTCATTATTCATGGTACTTATGTTCTGTAAGGGCATCTGTAACACTGAAGTTAGCAAATACTGAATTGTTGCCCCTAGTGAAATACAAGGTCAAGTTCATGCAGGCCTCTGATCACATCATTTTCACTACCTGATCAGTATATAACCTCCTTTTGTGTGTCTGTTTAAGGACACCTTATTTAATATGTGTGAACATAGAACTCTCAGTCGAAAGCACTATACTTAATGCCTTAAGATTGTGTAACGCCCATATTTTTTTCTTGCACTTAGGAATACCAGATAGCACTTCAACACTACACTTAGGGACCATTTTAAACAGCAAGATCACCCAACAGTAAGCACAAAAATGTGGAAAAGTAGACATTAAAATATACTATTAAAAGGACACTACTTTAGAGTAGGAGAGCTGAAACAAGGCAGCTGGGTGACTCATTTTTCACCACTTTGAACATATGCATGTTTACAAAATGTAGACTGACTATTGATTTTGGAATTACAAATAAATTTTGAGTAGGTGAATTCTCAAATATGGAATCCACAAATACTGATCAACCATACCTGAAATAAACTTTAAAAATGTGCAAAAACAATGTAAGGAAAACCTTAAAACACTCCTGAAAGACACAAAAGTAGATGTAGACATCTCTTGGTTTTAGATAGGATGGCTTAATGTCATGAAGATGTTGGTTCTTCTGGAGTTCATTTATTAAAGTAACACACTCCCAATAAAAGTAACAGCAAATATTTTATGGAGTTTAAAAAGTTGATAGTAAACTTCATATGTAAAAATAAACATGTAAGAGAAATTAGAAAATACTGAAAAAGAAAAGCTGGGAGGAGAGGGACTCATGCTAGTTTATAAAACACTAACATCTTTATGCTTATGTGGTGCTAGCACAAGAAAGGACAGACTGATGGAATAGGATAAAATCCAAATAAAATCAAATCCAAAGCAGACACATGTCAGGGGTGGGGGGAATTTAGTGTATTATAAAGATAGCATCTCAAGTCACTGGAACTTTTTAATAACTGAGGCTGAGATGATTAATGGCCATTGGAAAACAATAAAAATAGATCCATGTTTCAAACTACATATAAGAATAAACCCCAAATAGATCCAAGTCCTAAATGTGAAAAAATGAAAACATATAAGAACTAGAATAAATTAGGAGTGAATTCCTCTATAACATGAGTACAGAAAAAGGTTTTTAAACTATGATTCAAAATCCAGAGGCAATAAAAGATTGCTCAGCTTGGCTACATAGAAATTTATTTTTTAAAATGCATTACCAAGAAGGACCATAAGCAAAAGGACAAATGAGAAACTGGGAAGTATCTGTACAATATATCACACAAAGGGCTGATGTTCTAAAATATAGATGAATTTTAAAAATTCAGGTAAAAGACATGACCAAAAACCTGGCAGAAAAATAGGCAAAAGATAAGAACTATTGACAAAGATAAAAGAATAGACCTGAAATATGAAAAGAAATTTAACTTCACTAATGATAAGAGAAATTCAGATTAAAACTACATTTGGAGGGATGCCTGTGTGGCTCAGTCAGTTAAGCATATGTCTTTGGCTCAGGTCATGATCCCAGGACCCTGGGATTAATCACCGTATCAGGCTCCCTGCTCAGTGGGAAGCCTGCTTCTCCCTCCCCCACTCCCTCTGTTTGTATTCCCTCTCTCACTGTCTTTCTCTCTCAAATAAATAAAATCTTTAAAATTTTTTTATTCAGTCCAGATGTTGTATTTAGCAGAATTCAAAACAGCTACTATAAATGTATACAAAGAAAAGAAAATATAGTATTAATGAAATTAATAGGGAATCTCAATAGAAAAATGAAGATATTAAAAATTCAAAAGGAAAATTCAAAAACTGAAATGTACAACAAAACCTATACTAAATGTACTGTACACAGCAGAGTGGGGAGAGCAGAAGAATCATTGAACTTGAATATAGGCTAATAAAAATTACCCAATTCAAAGAAAAGAAAGAAAAAAAGGATTGGAAAAAAGTAAAGCCTCAGAGACTTATGGGATGATTTCAAATATTTCAAAATACATAAAACTGGAGTCCTGGAAGAAGAGGAGACAATTTTTTTTTTAATTGGAGACAAAACTTCCAAAATGTGGAAAACATGAATAAACTGGACAAGTCTAAGTAATCCTAAGCATGATAAGTACAAATAAAACCACTCCAAGACACATCATAGTCTAACTGCTAAAAGATGATAACAAAAAAATCTTGAAAGCACCAGAGAAGACCATGTTACATTCAGGGGAACAACGACACAACATCAATGACTTCTCAGCTAAAGCTATGGAGACTAGAAGATAAAGGAATGGTAAAGTGCAGAAAGAAAAACAAAACAAAACCTATAACAATTATATATTCAGTGACTTACCTTCCAAAATTGAGATGAGAGGAATACACTTTAGTATATTTGAATAAACTCTTAACACAGTACCCTCTGACAGATAGCTATAAATTCTGAACAAAATACAAATAACTGCCCAAACACTCTGGAGAGTGATTTAAGGCAAACAGATTCTGATGTGCTGAATTTCTTATTATTACATACTTGCTTGAAAGCAGGCTGAGGTAGGAGATGGTCAGTGCCCCATGTGGAGGCTGACCCTCCAAATGAAAATATGTATTCTTATTGGGTCAAACACCAGAAAACAGAGTTTGGAGAAACTATAAGTTCTGGAAAGTGTAGAAAGAATCCAAACAAGGAGAGAGCCAGAAACAGAGAACCACAAACTTGGTGTGTATAAACTCAGCCCAGATCTCTGACAGACTCCCTAACCCCACATGCACAGGCAGGTTATAAGATCACCATTCAAGGCTAAAATAATTACACAGAAATTTGAACTGCCCCCCAAGAGGCAGATATCTTCATTTAACAAAGTTCATGTCTGCTTAAAATACCAAGGCTTGTGAGTGATATTACAGTAATCAGAGTCTCTGCAACCTAGAATGATGAATTCTGGGATACAACTTTAAGTTATTCAGCATATAGCCATGAAAATGTGATTCAGTTTCAAGAGAAAAGGCAATAAACAAACTTGATATGACCCAGATGTTGGACTATCAGAAGACTTTAAAGAAGCTATTATAGGGGTATCTGGGTGACTCAGGTGGTTAAGTGTCTGCCTTTGGCTCAGGGGTTGAGCCCCATATTGGTCTCCCTGCTGAGTAGGGAGCCTGAAAGCACTTACTATAATTATGTCCACTCAGGTAAGGTAAAGATGCCTATAACAGATGAAAAGATAAGAAACCAGCAGAGAAACAAACAGGAAATTCTAGAACAATTATAATATCTTAAGTTTAAAAACACTACCAAATAGGCTTATGAACAGAATAAACAGAAGAGTCTATGGGTCTGAGATTGACCAATAGAAATTGTCTAGTCTAAAAAAGCAATAAAATAACTTTGTAATGAACAGAATTTCAGAGAATGGTTGGTCAATAGCCAAAAACCCAAGCCACGCTGTAACTGGATTTTTAAAATGAGAGGAGAGAGAGGGTGAAAAAAATGTTTAGAGAAACAGCAGCTGAAAAATATCCCAAATTTCTTGAAAGACATACATACATTTATAGATTCAAGCTCAGTGAACCCCATAGTTACAGTGTTGAAACCCAAATATAAAGAGGAAATCTTGAAAGCTTCCAGGAAAAAATGACACATTCACATAAAGGGGAGCAACAGTTAGATATCCCTAACTTCTTATTAGAAATTATAGAATCTAGAAGGCAGGGGAACAACATCATTAAAGTGTTGAAAATAAGACTTCTCAACCAAAAATTATATATCAAAAATATTCTTCAGCTCACGAGCAATACCTTTGGTTCAAAGTCACACTGTGCATAGTAGACTGCGCAGGGACGCCTTTTCCTCCCACCTCTTCCTCCTGGCAACCCGGCCACCTTTCTCCCAGGAACCCAGTGTTACCTTTGTCTTTTAGATCTTTGGAGAGATGGCATTGTGCCTCAAAAAGTAAATGTACGCTCTTCGTTTCTCTGGTTGAACGTTGATACAGGTCCCAAAATGTGTGTGGATATGCACAGTGATTGTTCTTGTCCTGGTAATGCGGCTCCTCTTCTCCTTTCTGGAGGGTAGATGCCCAGAAGAAGTGATACAGTCCTCCTAAATTCGAAGGGCCCCATCCAATAAGGCTGGCCAATTTTAGCAAATAACAATAATAAACACTCAATTAAATTAGAAAAAAAAAATATTCTTCAAAAACAAAATCAAACTAAAGACATTTTCAAATAAAAGTAAACCAAGGAACGTTATCATCAGAAGTCTTGCACTGAAAGAAACGCTAAAGGAAATTTTTTAGGCTGAAGGAAATATATACAGTATAGAAAGGATGGAATGACCAGCATCTACGGAATATTTTTTAAGCTGTTTTTCCTCTTAATTCCCTTGATACACATACAGATGTAATACATATGACAATTATGGCATAAATGGCATAACTAGTGGAGTGGTAAATGGGTCCGTTTGGTTGCAAGGTTTCTAGATTTTAAAGAGTTGTGGATTTTAACTTCTTTCTCTCAGCATTTTAATAGGCCAAATAAATAAATAAATAAACATGTGCATTATTTTAACCTTTATTTATACTCCAAATCCTGGAAAACATTCTTTTCCAGTGTGCTTGATACTTTCATCAAGATAGCCCACATGCCTTGACCATAAAACAAATCTCAATAAATTTAAAAGAACTGAAATCATACAGAGTATGTTCTTGAACTACAAAGAAATTAAGTGAGAAAACAATGGTAATAAGATATTTATTAAAATGTCAAAAATATTTGGAAATTAAACACATTCCTGAATAATCCATAGCAGAGAGAAGAAATTACAGGTAAAATGACAAATCCAAAAGTTAGTTCTTTGAAAAAAATCAATAAATGTCTAATTAGTAAGAAAAAAAGAACACAAATGAACACAGAATGAGGTTGTCACTAGAGATCCTACAGACATTAAAATCATAATGAAAGAATATTATGAATAAATTTTACCTGAAAAATTCAAAAACTAAGAAGAAATGGACCTTGAAAAAGAAAACTAATCAAAACTGACATAAAATGAAGCAGGAAATTTGAATCACCTTATCTACCAAAGAAATTTAATGGGTTATCTAAACCCTTTCCACAAAATAATTTCTAGGTCTGGATGGTTTTACTGGTGAATTTTGTCAAAAGATTGAAAAAATACCAATCTTACAAAAACTCTTTCAGAAAATAGAAGAGGAGGTAGCACTTCTCAACTTTTCTGAGCCTAGCAAAACTCTAATATCAAAACAAGTGTTACAATAAAAGCAGAATACTGTATAAGTTAATCAAATCCAACCATACGTAAAAAGATGTTACCTTATGACCAAGTCAGGTTCATCTCAAGAATGAAAGATTGTGTTCAAAGTTAGGGGAGACAAGATGGCAGGGAAGTAGGAGGAGGCACCATTTCAACCTGTACCTTAATGTGAGCTGATTACCTACCAAAGAACTCTGATCACCCATGATATCAGCCTGAGATTAGAATTATACATGTCTGGATCTCTATGGGGCAGAAGATGCCAATGGGCAGTCTTTTTGTTTGTCTGTTTTTGTTTGTATACTTCATAAATCTTACCTTGGGGCCCATTTGGGCTGAACCTTCTCTTTTATCTTTCTTTTTTCCCGCTCTCTCTCTTTTTTTCTTTTTTCTCTCTTTCTTTTTTCTTTCATTTGGGTGGGGACTCTTGATTGAGCAGAAGCATTCCAGGGTGCACCTTGACTGCATCATGGTCAATACATCCAGCTCCATCCATTCAGCCATCTCTCACCAAAATGACTAGGAGGAGGAATGCACAACAGAAAAAAATTCAGAGGATGGGCCTTCTGCAACAGAGCTAATGGCTATCGACATAGACAATATGTTGGAAAGGGAATTCAGGGTAACAATTATCCAGGCAATAGCTAGGTTGGAGAAAGCCATGAATGACCAAATGGAATTGATTATGGCAGAACTGAAAGCCACCAGGGATAATGTTCACAATGTTCTCAATGAGTTCCAATCTAATCTAAATTCTCAAAAAGCTAGGGTAACTGAGACAGAAGATAGAATTAGTGATCTGGAGGACAAACAGAAAGGATCAGGAGGAAGCCTGAAACAAACAGCTTAGAAGCCACAAAAACAGAATTAGGGAAATAAATGATGCCATGAAATGTTCCAACGTCAGAATTGTTGAAATCCCTGAAGGGGAGGAGAAAGAAAAGTCTAGAAGATATAGTGGAACAAATTCTCTATGAAAATTTTCCCAATCTTACGAATGGAACCAGTGTTCATTTACTAGAGGCAGAACAGTCTCCCCCCAAGATTATAGATTCTCGAAAGTCCTCAAGACAGTAAGAATGAGGAATTATAATTGTAGACAGGCCCTCTTGAAGGCAGCTAGGACAAAGAAGCTCCTTTCGTACAGAGGAAAGCCCATCAGAATAATGTCAGACCTGTCCACAGAAACCTGGCAAGCCAGAAAGGGCTGGAAAAATATATTCAGGGCACTAAATGAGAAGAACATGCAGCCAAGAATACTTTATCCAGCAAGACTGACATTCAAAATGGATAGAGAGATAAAGAGTTTCCAAGACCGGCAAGGCTTAAAAGAGTAGGCAACCACCAAGCTGACACTGCAGGAAATATTAAGGGGGGGGGGTCTATAAAAGAGGAAAAATCCCAAGAATAGCATTGAACAGAAATATAAAGACAATCTACAGAAAGACTTCAAAAGTAACACGATGTCAATAAAAATGTATCAATAATCACTTTCAATGTGAATGGCCTAAATGCACCCATAAAATGAAACAGGGCTGCAGATTGGATAAAATGACAGGACCCATCCATATGTTGTCTACAAGAGACTGATAAACCCAGACTTAAAGTGAAGGGATGGAGAAGCATCTTTCATGCCAATGGGCCTCAAAAGAAGGCCAGGGTAGTGATTCTCATATCAGATAAATTAGATTTTAAACTAAAGACTATAGTCAGAGATACAGAAGGACACTACACTACTGTAGTCAGAGATACAGAAGGACACTTTAATTCTTAGAGACTATCCATCTAACAATTGTAAATATCTATGCCCCCAATATGGGAGCAGCCAATTACATAAGAAAAGTATTAATCAAGATAAAGAGTCATATTGATATGAACACATTAATAGTAGGAGATCTTAACATGCCTATCTAGGTAATAGATCATCCAAGCAGAAAATCAATAAACAAGAGCATTGAATGACACATTGGACCAGATGGACCTAATAGATATATATAGAATATTCCACCCTAAAACAACTGAATACTCATTCTTCTCAAGTGCACATGGAACCTTCTCCAGAATAGACCGCATACCGGGTCACAAATCAGGACTCAACTGATACCAAAAGACTGAGATTATTCCCTGCATATTCTCAGATCACAATGCTTTAAAACTGGAGCTCAATTACAAGGAAAAGTTTGGAAGGAATTCAAACACCTGGAAGCTAAAGATGTTCTTGCTTAAGAATGCTTGGATCAACCAGGAGATCAAAGAAGAGCTTAAACAATTCATGGAAACCAATGAGAATGAAGACACTTCAATCCAAAACATATGGGATACAGCAAAGGCGGTCCTAAGGGAGAAATACATAGCCATCCATGCCTCCCTCAAAAAAAAATGGAAAAATCCAGAATATACCAGCTGTCTCTACACCTTAAAGAACTGGAGAATCAACAACAAATTAAACCAACTCCACACATAAGAAGGGAAATAATCAAGATTAGAGCAGAGATCAATGAGGTAGAAACTAGAGATACAGTAGAACATATCAATGAAACTAGATGCTGGTTTTTTAAAAGAATAAGATCGATAAACCATTGGCCACACTAATCCAAAAGAAAAGAGAGAAAGCTCAAATTAATAAAATTATAAATGAAAAGGGAGAGATTACAACTAACACCAAGGAAATAGAAACAATCATCAGAAGTTAATATCAACAGTTATATGCCAATAAGATAAGCAATCTAGATGAAATGGATGCATTCCTGGAAAACTACAAACTCCCAAAATTGAACCAGGAAGAAATTGACAACCTGAATAGACCCATACCTAGTAACGAGTTTGAAGCAGGGATCAAAAACCTCCCAAAAAACAAGAGCCTGGGATCTGATGGATTCCCTGGGGAGTTCTACCAAACTTTCAAAGAAAAAATAACACCTATTCTCCTGGAGCTGTTTCAAAAAATTGAAGCAGAAGGAAAATTTTCAGACTCTTTCTATGAAGCCAGAATTACCCTGATCCCCAAACCAGGCAAAGGCCCTACCAAAAAGGAGAATTTCAGACCAATATCACTGATGAATATGGATGCTAAGATTGTCAACAAGATCCTAGCAAACAGGATCCAACAGCATATTAAAAATATTATCCACCATGACCAGGTGAAATTCATCCCTGAGCTACAAGGATGGTTCAACATTCGCAAATCAATCGATGTGATAGAAAAAATAAGAAGAGAGAAGAACCATATGGTCCTCTCAATTGATGCAGAAAAAGCATTTGACAAAATCCAGCATCCGTTCCTGATTAAAACGCTTCAAAGTATAGGGATAGAGGGAACATTCCTGAACTTCATCAAATCTATCTATGGAAGACCCACAGCAAATAATCATCCTCAATGGGAAAAAGCTTGCAGCCTTCCCTTTGAGATCAGGAACACGACAAGGATGCCCACTCTCACCACTCTTGTTCAACATAGTATTAGAAGTCCTAGCAACAGCAATCAGACAACAAAGAGAAATAAAAGGTATCCAAATTGGCAACGAAGAAGTCAAACTCTCTCTCTTTGCAGATTCCATGATACTTTATATGGAAAGCCCAAAAGACTTCACCCCCAAACTACTAGAACTCACACAGCAATTCAGTAACGTGGCGGGATACAAAGTCAATGTACAGAAATCAGTGGCTTTCTTATACATTAACAATGAAAATACAAAAAGGGAAATTAGAGAATCATTTCCATTTACTATAGCACCAAGAACCATAAGATATCTGGGAATAAACCTAACCAGAGAGGTAAAGGATCTGTACTCGAGGAACTACAGAACACTCATGAAAGAAACTGAAGACACAAGATGGTTTTTGTGTCTTGGATTATTCCATGCTCTTGGATAGGAAGAATAAACATTATTAAAATGTCTATACTGCCTTGAGCAATCTATACTTTTAATGCTATTCTGATCAAAATTCCATCAGTATATTTCAAAGAGCTGGAGCAAATAATCCTAAAATTTGTATGGAATCAGAAGAGCCCCTGAATTGCTAAGGAAATGTTGAAAAACAAAAATAAAACTGGGGGCATCACGCTACCTGATTTCAAGCTTTACTACAAAGCTGTGATCACCAAGACAGCATGGTACTGGCATGAAGAGAGACACATAGACCAGTGGAACAGAGTAGATAGCCCAGATATGGACCCTCAATTCTATGGTCAAATAATCTAAGACAAAGCAGAAAAAAAATACAGTGGAAAGAAGACAGTCTCTTCAATAAATGGTGCTTGGAAAATTGGACAGCTATATGTAGAAGAATGAAACTTGACCATTATCTTACACCGTAGACAATGATAAACTTGAAATGGATAAAGGACCTCAATGTGAGGGGCACCTGGGTGGCTCAGTGGGTTAAATCCTCTGCCTTCAGCTCAGGTCATGATCCCAGGGTCCTGGGATCAAGCCCCACATCTGGCTCTCTGCTTGGCAGGGGGCCTGCTTCTCTTCCTCTCTCTCTGCCTGCCTCTCTGGCTACTTGTGATCTCTCTGTCAAATAAATAAATAAAATATTTTTTTAAAAAAAGACCTCAATGTGAGACAGGAATCCATCAGAATCCTAGAGGAGAACATAGGCAGTAACCTCTTTGATATCAGCCACAGCAACTTCTTTCAAGATATTTCCCCAAAGGCAAAGGAAACAAAAATGAAAATGAACTTTTGGGACTTCATCAAGATCAAAAGCTTCTGCACAGCAAAGGAAACAGTCAACAAAATAAAGAGGCAACCCATGGAATGGGAGAAGATATTTGCAAATGACAGTACAGACAAAAGGTTGATATCCAGGATCTATAAAGAACTTCTCAAACTCAAAACATGCAAAACAGATAATCATATCAAAAAATGAGCAGAAGATATGAACAGACACTTCTCCAATGAAGACATACAAATGGATATCAGACACATGAAAAAGTGTTCATCACTAACCATTTGGGAGATAAAAATTAAAACCACATTGAGATATCACCTTACAACAAAATTAGCAAACAGGAAACAACGTGTGTTGGAGAGGATGTGGAGAAAGGGGAACCCTCTTACACTGTTGGTGGGAATGCAAATTGGTGCAGCCACTTTGGAGAACAGTGTGGAGATTCCTCAAGAAATTAAAAATAGAACTTCCCTATGACCCTGCAATTGCACTACTGGGTATTTACCCCAAAGATACAGATGTATTGAAAAGATGGGCCATCTGTACCCCAATGTTTATAGCAGCAATGGCCACGGTCGCCAAACTATGGAAAGAATCAAGATGCCCTTCAATGGACGAATGGATAAGGAAGATGTGGTCCATATACACTATGGAGTATTATGCCTCCATCAGAAAGGATGAATACTCAACTTTTGTAGCAACATGGACGGGACTGGAAGAGATTATGCTGAGTGAAATAAGTCAACAGAGAGAGTCAATTATCATATGGTTTCACTTATTTGTGGAGCATAACAAATAACACGGAGGACATGGGGAGATGGAGAGAAGGGAGTTGGAGGAAATTGGAGAGGGAGATGAACCATGAGAGACTGTGGACTCTGAAAAACAACCTGAGGGTTTTGAAGAGGTGGGGGGTGGGAGGCTGGGGGAGCCATGTGGTGGGTATTATGAAAGGCACGCATTGCATGGAGCACTGGGTGTGGTGCAAAAACAATGAATTCTGTTATGCTGAAAGAAACTTAAAAAAAAAAAAGGAAATGTAACAAAAAAACAAGACAAAAATATATCAAAGTTAAACGTTTTTTTAAATTTTTTTATTTTTTATAAACATATATTTTTATCCCCAGGGGTACAGGTCTGTGAATCGCCAGGTTTACACACTTCACAGCACTCACCAAAGCACATACCCTCCCCAATGTCCATAACCCCACCCCCCTTCTCCCAACCCCCCTCCCCCCAGCAACCCTCAGTTTGTTTTGTGAGATTAAGAGTCACTTATGGTTTGTCTCCCTCCCAATCCCATCTTGTTTCATTTATTCTTCTCCTACCCACTTAAGCCCCCATGTTGCATCACCACTTCCTCATATCAGGGAGATCATACAATAGTTGTCGTTCTCTGCTTGACTTATTTCGCTAAGCATGATACGCTCTAGTTCCATCCATGTTGTCGCAAATGGCAAGATTTCATTTCTTTTGATGGCTGCATAGTATTCCATTGTGTATATATACCACCTGTTCTTTATCCATTCATCTGTTGATGGACATCTAGGTTCTTTCCATAGTTTGGCTATTGTGGACATTGCTGCTATAAACATTCAGGTGCACGTGCCCCTTCGGATCACTATGTTTGTATCTTTAGGGTAAATACCCAGTAGTGCAATTGCTGGGTCATAGGGCAGTTCTATTTTCAACATTTTGAGGAACCTCCATGCTGTTTTCCAGAGTGGTTGCACCAGCTTGCATTCCCACCAACAGTGTAGGAGGGTTCCCCTTTCTCCGCATCCTCGCCAGCATCTGTCATTTCCTGACTTACTGATTTTAGCCATTCTGACTGGTGTGAGGTGATATCTCATTGTGGTTTTGATTTGTATTTCCCTGATGCCGAGTGATATGGAGCACTTTTTCATGTGTCTGTTGGCCATCTGGATGTCTTCTTTGCAGAAATGTCTGTTCATGTCCTCTGCCCATTTCTTGATTGGATTATTTGTTCTTTGGGTGTTGAGTTTGCAATGTTCTTTATAGATTTTGGACACTAGTCCTTTATCTGATATGTCGTTTGCAAATATCTTCTCCCATTCTGTCAGTGGTCTTTTGATTTTGTTAACTGTTTCCTTTGCTGTGCAAAAGCTTTTGATCTTGATGAAATCCCAATAGTTCATTTTTGCCCTTGTTTCCCTTGCCTTTGGCGATGTTCCTAGGAAGATGTTGCTGTGGCTGAGGTCGAAGAGGTTGCTGCCTGTGTTCTCCTCAAGGATTTTGATGGATTCCTTTCGCACATTGAGGTCCTTCATCCATTTTGAGTCTATTTTCGTGTGTGGTGTAAGGAAATGGTCCAATTTCATTTTTCTGTATGTGGCTGTCCAATTTTCCCAACACCATTTATTGAAGAGGCTGTCTTTTTTCCATTGGACATTCTTTCCTGCTTTGTCAAAGATTAGTTGACCATAGAGTTGAGGGTCTATTTCTGGGCTCTCTATTCTGTTCCACTGATCAATGTGTCTGTTTTTGTGCCAGCACCATGCTGTCTTGATGATGACAGCTTTGTAATAGATCTTGAAGTCCGCAATTGTGATGCCACCAACGTTGGCTTTCTTTTTCAATATCCCTTTGGCTATTCGAGGTCTTCTCTGGTTCCATATAAATTTTAGAATTATTTGCTCCATTTCTGTGAAAAAGATGGATGGTACTTTGATAGGAATTGCATTGAATGTGTAGATTGCTTTAGGTAGATTGCTTTAGATTAAAGTAGATTGCTTTAGGTAGCATAGACATTTTCACAATATTTATTCTTCCAGTCCAGGAGCATGGAACATTTTTCCATTTCTTTGTGTCTTCCTCAATTTCTTTCATGAGTACTTTATAGGTTTCTGAGTATAGATTCTGAGCCTCTTTGGTTAGGTTTATTCCTAGGTATCTTATGGTTTGGGGTGAAATTGTAAATGGGATTGACTCCTTAATTTCTCTTTCTTCTGTCTTGGTGTTGGTGTAGAGAAATGAAACTGATTTCTGTGCATTGATTTTATATCCTGACACTTTACTTAATTCCTGTATAAGTTCTAGCAGTTTTGGAGTGGAGTCTTTTGGGTTTTCCACATATAGTATCACATCATCTGTGAAGAGTGATAATTTGACTTCTTCTTTGCCGATTTGGATGCCTTTAATTTCCTTTTGTTGTCTGATTGCTGAGGCTAGGACCTCTAGTACTATGTTGAATAGCAGTGGTGATAATGGACATCCCTGCCGTGTTCCTGACCTTAGCGGAAAAGCTTTCAGTTTTTCTCCATTGAGAATGATATTTGCGGTGGGTTTTTCATAGATGGCTTTGGTGATATTGAGGTATGTGCCCTCTATCCCTACACTTTGAAGAGTTTTGATCAGGAAGGGATGCTGTACTTTGTCAAATGCTTTTTCAGCATCTATTGAGAGTATCATACGGTTCTTGTTCTCTCTTTTATTGATGTGTTGTATCACATTGACTGATTTGCGGATGTTGAACCAACCTTGCAGCCCTGGAATAAATCCCACTTGGTTGTGGTGAATAATCCTTTTAATGTACTGTTGAATCCTATTGGCTAGTATTTTGGTGAGAATTTTCGCATCTGTGTTCATCAAGGATATTAGTCTATAGCTCTCTTTTTTGATGGGATCCTTGTCCGGTTTTGGGATCAAGGTGATGCTGGCCTCAGAAAATGAGTTTGGAAGTTTACCTTCCATTTCTATTTTTTGGAACAGTTTCAGGAGAAGAGGGATTAGTTCTTCTTTAAATGTTTGGTAGAATTCCCCCGGGAAGCCGTCTGGTCCTGGGCTTTTGTTTGTTTGGAGATTTTTAATGACTGTTTCAATCTCCTTACTGGTTATGGGTCTGTTCAGGCTTCCTATTTCTTCCTGGTTCAGTTGTGGTAGTTTATATGTTTCTAGGAATGCATCCATTTCTTCCAGATTGTCAAATTTGTTGGCATAGAGTTGCTCATAGTATGTTCTTATAGTAGTCGGTATTTCTTAGGTGTTAGTTGTGATCTCTCCTCTTTCATTCATGATTTTATTTATTTGGGTCCTTTCTCTTTTCTTTTTGATAAGTCTGGCCAGGGGTTTATCAATTTCATTAATTCTCTCAAAGAACCAGCTCCTAGTTTTGTTGATTTGTTCTATTGTTTTTTTGGTTTCTATTTCATTGATTTCTGCTCTGATCTTTATCATTTCTCTTCTCCTGCTGGGCTTAGGGTTTCTTTCTTGTTCTTTCTCCAGCTCCTTTAGGTGTAGGGTTAGGTTGTGTACCTGAGATCTTTATTGTTTCTTGAGAAAGGCTTGTACCGCTATATATTTTCCTCTCAGGACTGCCTTTGTTGTGTCCCACAGATTTTGAACCATTGTATTTTCATTATCATTTGTTTCCATGATTTTTTTCAATTCTTCTTTAATCTCCCGGTTGGCCCATTCATTCATTAGAAGGATGCTGTTTAGTCTCCATGTATTTGGGTTCTTTCCAATCTTCCTCTCGTGGTTGAGTTCTAGCTTCAGAGCATTGTGGTCTGAAAATATGCAGGGAATGATCCCAATCTTTTGATACCGGCTGAGTCCTGATTTAGGACCAAGGATGTGATCTATTCTGGAGAATGTTCCATGTGCACTAGAGAAGAATGTGTATTCTGTTGCTTTGGGATGAAATGTTCTGAATATATCTATGATGTCCATCTGGTCCAGTGTGTCATTTAAGGCCTTTATTTCCTTGTTGATCTTTTGCTTGGATGATCTGTCCATTTCAGTGAGGGGAGTGTTAAAGTCCCCTACTATTATTGTATTATTGTTGATGTGTTTCTTTGATTTTGTTATTAGTTGGTTTATATAGTTGGCTGCTCCCATGTTGGGGGCATAGATATTTAAAATTGTTAGATCTTCTTGTTGGACAGATCCTTTGAATATGATATAGTGTCCTTCCTCATCTCTTATTATAGTCTTTGGCTTAAAATCTAATTGATCTGATATAAGGATTGCCACGCCTGCTTTCTTCTGATGTCCATTAGCATAGTAAATTCTTTTCCACCCCCTCACTTTAAATCTGGAGGTGTCTTTGGGCTTAAAATGAGTTTCTTGGCGGCAACATATAGATGGGTTTTTTTTTTAAGATTTTATTTATTTATTGTGGTGGGGGGGGGGGAGAGTGAGCACAGGCAGACAGAATGGCAGGCAGAGGCAGAGGGAGAAGCAGGCTCCCTGCCGAGCAAGGAGCCCAATGTGGGACTCGATCCCAGGATGCTGGGATCATGACCCGAGCCGAAGGCAGCTGCTTAACCAACTGAGCCACCCAGGCGTCCTGGGTTTTGTTTTTTTATCCATTCTGATACCCTGTGTCTTTTGATTGGGGCATTTAGCCCATTAACATTCAGGGTAACTATTGAGAGCTATGAATTTAGTGCCATTGTATTGCCTGTAAGGTGACTGTTACTGTATATGGTCTCTGTTCCTTTCTGATCTACCACTTGTAGGCTCTCTCTTTGCTTAGGGGACCCCTTTCAATATTTCCTGTAGAGCTGGTTTGGTGTTTTTCAGTTTTTGTTTGTCCTGGAAGCTTTTCATCTCTCCTTCTATTTTCAATGATAGCCTAGCTGGATATAGTATTCTGGGCTGCATGTTTTTCTCGTTTAGTGCTCTGAAAATATCATGCCAGCTCTTTCTGGCCTGCCAGGTCTCTGTGGATAAGTCAGCTGCCAATCTAATATTTTTACCATTGTATGTTACAGACTTCTTTTTCCGGGCTGCTTTCAGGATTTTCTCTTTGTCACTGAGACTTGTAAATTTTACTATTAGGTTATGGGGTGTGGGCCTATTCTTATTGATTTTGAGGGGCATTCTCTGAACCTCCTGAATTTTGATGCTTGTTCCCTTTGCCATATTGGGGAAATTCTCCCCAATAATTCTCTCCAGTATACCTTCTGCTCCCCTCTCTCTTTCTTCTTCCTCTAGAATCCCAATTATCCTAATGCTGTTTCATCTTATGGTGTCACTTATCTCTCGAATTCTCCCCTTGTGGTCCAGTAGCTGTTTGTCCCTCTTTTGCTCAGCTTCTTTATTCTCTGTCTTTGGTCTTCTATATCGCTAATTCTTTCTTCTGCCTTATTTATCCTAGCAGTGAGAGCCTCCATTTTTGATTACACCTCATTAATAGCTTTTTTTATTTCAACTTGGTTAGATTTTAGTTCTTTTATTTCTCCAGAAAGGGCTTTTATATCTCCCGAGAGGGTTTCTCTGATATCTTCCATGCCTTTTTCGAGCCTGGCTAGAACCTTGAGAATTGTCATTCTGAACTCTAGATCTGACATATTACCAATGTCTGTATTGATTAGGTCCCTAGTCTTCGGTACTGCCTCTTATTCTTTTTTTTGTGTTGAATTTTTCCGCCTTGTCATTTTGTCCAGATAAGAGTATATGAAGGAGCAAGTAAAATACTAAAAGGGTGGCAACAACCCCAGGAAAATATGCTTTAACCAAATCAGAAGAGATCCCAAATCGTGAGGGGGGAGAAAGGGGATAAAAAGAGGCTCAAAAAGAAAGAAAGAAAAAAAAAGAAAAGAATTTTAAAAAGAAAACGAATAAATAAAAGTATAAAAAAGAAAATACATATATATATTAGATAAACTAGTTAAAAAACGTTAAAAAAGAAAAGGATAAAAATTAAAAAAAAATTAGCAGAAGAAGAGAAAAAAAATGAAAAAGAAAAAAATTAAATTAACTGCAAGACTAAAATATCACAGGGAGAAAGCCATGAGTTCCGTGCTTTGCTTTCTCCTCCTCTGGAATTCTGCTGCTCTCCTTGGTATTGAAACCGCACTCCTTGGTAGGTGAACTTAGTCTTGGCTGGATTTCTTGTTGATCTTCTGGGGGAGGGGCCTGGTGTAGTGATTCTCAAGTGTTCCTGCCCCAGGCGGAATTACACCACCCTTACCAGGGGCCTGGCTGAGTAATCCACTTGGCTTTGCTTTCAGGAGCTTTTGTTCCCTGAGCATTTTCCGTAGAGTTCCGGAGGACGGGAATACAAATGGCAGCCTCCTGTTCTCTGGCCCGGAGGAGCCGAGAGTCTGGGGCCCCACTCCTCAGTGCGCCCTCAGAGAACAGCGCCCAGTTACTCCCGTCTGCCTGACCTCTGGCTGCGCTCCGAGCTCACCGAGCCTGCAACCAGTTCAAGGTAACACTGAGCTGTGAGCTTACTGTCGGCTCTGTCTCTGTAGACAGCTTTCCCGTTCCAATACCTGCAAGCTCTGCGACACTCAGACACCCCCGATCCTTCTGTGACCCTGCGGGACCTGAGGCCACGCTGACCCCGCATATGCTTCGCCCAGGTTTAGCCTCTGGAGCAATGTCCCTCAGCGGAACAGACTTTTAAAAGTCCTGATTTGTGCTCCGTTGCTCTGCCGCTTGCTGGGAGCCGGCCCCTCCCCCCCGGGGTCTATCTTCCCGTCGCTTTGGATTCACTTCTCCCCCAGTCCTACCTTTCAGAAAGTGGTTGTTTTTCTGTTTCTAGAATTGCTGTTCTTCTCTTTGATCTGCCGATGGATTTGCGGGTATTTGCAATCTTTAGATAAGCTATTTAGCTGATTTCATGCTAGCTGAAGTAGTCTCAGCCTGCTACTTCTCCACCATCTTGACTCCTCCTCCCAAGTTCTCAAAGTTAAACTTTTAAAGTAAATCTCTATTGGATGCCCCCCCCAAAAAAGAATGAAAGATTGTTTTAACAATCAATACTCTGTTGATGTAATTCAATTTTTTGTAACATGAATGATTATCTCACTAAGTGAAGGAAAAATGATTTGATGTAATTCAAGGTCCAGTCGTGTTACAAACTTTCAGGAACAAAGAAAAAAAGAGCTTCCACAAACTAATAAAGGGCATTGTTATGTAAATGAGCCAACGATGGCTCTTCAGGGAGTATTTCTTTCTTTTTTTTTTTTTTATTTCTTTTCAGCATAACAGAATTCATTGTTTTTGCACCACACCCAGTACTCCATGCAATGCGTGCCCTCCATAATACCCACCACATGGCTCCCCCAGCCTCCCCCTCCCACCCCTTCAAAACCCTCAGGTTGTTTTTCAGAGTCCACAGTCTCTCATGGTTTATCTCCCCCTCCAATTTCCCCCAACTCCCTTCTCCTCTCCATCTCCCCATGTCCTCCGTGTTATTTGTTATGCTCCACAAATAAGTGAAACCATATGATAATTGACTCTCTCTGTTGACTTATTTCACTCAGCATAATCTCTTTCAGTCCCGTCCATGTTGCTACAAAAGTTGGGTATTCATCCTTTCTGATGGAAGCATAATACTCCATAATGTATATGGACCACATCTTCCTTATCCATTTGTCCGTTGAATGGCATCTTGGTTCTTTCCACAGTTTGGCGACCGTGGCCATTGCTGCTATAAATATTGGGGTACATACAGGAATCTATTGGGGAGTATTTCTTTACTGCTAGCTGAGACCCATTTGTGCAAGAGCCTACTACCACCAAATTGAAATTTTTTGCACATCCAGTTATTTTTTAAAAGAGTCCAAACAAACATATTTTTAGCTATTTAAACTGCCTGCTTTGCATTCCTCATAAAACCTCATTGAAAGCTGTTACCTATTGATGAGATTGGGCCCTGTAGTTCTTAGACTCCCAAGTAGCTACTGCTCTTTGAGGAGGTCTCTCAATCAGAGACTCCCTGCCTTGTTGCTGAGTGGCATCACCTAGACACATAAGCCCTCTCTCCAAACTTCCTGTCCTTTTGCAGTCTCCTTGCCTGCCTTCTAGAAGTGGCCTCTTACTCTAAGCCTCTGAGAGGTCTCATGTGAGGGACTCTCATTCAACCCTTTCCATGTGTCACCCAATAAAGCTTGTTGTGCTCAACTCATGATATCCTTTTCCTTGATCAGTCCCTGAATCCCACAAACTCCCTACAGGCATCTACCAGAAAAAAAGAAATCTATGGTTACCATTAATGCTTTACCCTATGACTGGGAACAAGGCAGGATGCCCACTTCCACCACTTCTATTAAACATTGTACTGAAGCTCCTCATCAGTGCAATAGGCAAGAAAAAGAAATAAAGCAATTAAGATCAGAAAATAAGTTTTTAAAAATCCATTTGCATGTTATAATTATTTACCTAGAAAATTCTAAAGAATATTCAGCACTACCATTGGAACTTATATGTGAGTTTAGCAAAGTCACAGAATACAAAATCAATATATCAAACTCAATTATATTTCTGTATAGTGGCAACAATTGAAAATGAAAAGTTTTAAACTACATTTAAAATAGTGTGAAAGCTACAAAGTATTTGGTGATAAAGTTAACCAAAAAAATGACAACCTCTACATTTTAAATTACAAAACATTCCTTAGAGAAATTAAGTAAGACCAAAATAAGTAGATATACCATGTTCATAGATTGGAAAAATCAAAATTAAGATATCAGTTCTCCTTAACTCCGTCTATAGAGGCAATGTAATTACACACATCATTCCAGCAGGCTTTTTGATAAAACTAAGATGATTCTAAAATGTATATGGATATGTAAAGGAAACAATTTCCAAAGCATTCTTGAAAAAGAACAACAAAGTTGGGTGACTTAATTTATCTAATTTCGTGGCTTACTCTAAAGCTACAACAAACCAGAGTGTGGTATTGATGAAAGAATAGCCATATAGGTCAGTGAAAGACACATATATATGGTTCATTGATTTTCAACAAAAGTGGCAAGGTAATTCAATGAGAAAAGAAATTATGTTCAGCAGATGATACTGGAAATACTGGATATGCATATGGAAAAACGTGAACATCATTCCTTACATCACATCAAGTCACAGACTGGGAGAAAATCTTTGCAAAACATATATATCTAATAAAGAGCTGATATTGAAGATATCACAGTAACTCTTACAACTCAATAATAAAAAGACAGCCCAATATTTTTCACAGGTAAAGATTTTTTAGTGCACTTTACAAAAGGAGACATCTGATTAGCCACAAATACATAAAAAACTCCTCAACATCATTAGTCTTCAGGGATATTCTGATGGCCTTTGTTTGTTTGTTTGTTTGGTCAGCTTGGCAAGCCTACAAATGATTAAAGTCCATAACCAGTTGGTGGGTCTGATTCAATTAGTAGAAGGACCTTAAGAACAGAACTAATGCTTTCCTGATGAAGAAGAAATTCTGTCTGTGGACAGTAGCTTTGGCCAGTGCCCAAAGAGTTCCACCTTGCCCTTCCTGACAGCCTGCCCTAGGCATGTCATTTTAGCCAGACTGGAGAGTATGAATGTGAGGGGTGGAAAGGAGAACGTCTGGCAGCCCTCCAGAAGACTCTAAAGGAGACAGTTGACCCCACTGAAAAGATGATGTACTTTGATCTTAGGACTTCTAAGAACTAGGGCGGCAATACCACATATTTTGCTAAATTCTAGATCTGCATTCACGGGACTTCCTGGGACATTAGGCTCACCATCTTCTGAAAGAGGGGCTACACAGAGGCATTCACTGTTCCAGAAATATTCTGGGGCTAGAGAGCCAACGTCAGACATTGGCTCCATCGACTTCTAACCCCCCAGTCTCCAAAGGAGGACTTGTGTCTTACTGGGAGTTCTTCTTCCTTTACTTTCCTGAGGGCAAGGATTTGGAGGACAGTGGTCCAGGAACGTTTATTTCTGGGACTTCTCTTGGCAGGTTAACTGAATAATGTTCTTCCTTCCATTTCTTTTCTATATCTCCTCTCTGCTGATCTATTTAACCTATTCCTCATGCCCAGCAGAGAAATAACTCATTTGCTGTTTTGTTGTGATTGAGATCAAGCAAAAAAACATCAAGGTCCACCAACAGCTCAATTCTCAAAGCACATCTTACATCTCTACTCTCTGGGCAATGATCTAGTCTACTTTCTCTGTAAATTATCTGTTTTCATGTTTGAGTTACTCTAGACATCTGCAGAGAAGCCCCTTGGGTTTCTACTCACTCACTATCAAAGCTTGGATATCCAGGCAAGGTGATGGTATTTAATCAGGAGTCTCCTTCAAGCAGGCCTTCTGTGAGCCCTGCAAAAGTGTGTTACTGCAAAACCTTTGCTTAAAGCAAAGGCTGGGATGCCTTGTGGCCCTTGAAGTGGCCTTCTTCACTTTTAAGTAATTCTGCCTTCCTTTGGAGTTACACCCAATCTGCCAGAAGGTGTCATGAGGTTTCAAACTTCTATCTGGGAGTTTTTGGAGGTACAACCTAGCAATCCTGTCCACATTATCAGAAACCTTCATTTGTGTTTCTCTGCTTCCAGAGTAAATTTGAACATAAATGATTTGCCTTTTGCTAGGAATCCAAAATTATAATCCTTATATATAAATCTTCTCAACATTCCATCCTTTCCCGTAGAACAGACTAGAAATGGTTCAAAGTAAGAGTTAAACCCTAGAGTGGAGGTTTAGAACTTTAATATGCCTATAAATTTCCCTGATGAAATAGCAGAAGACTTGCCCCACTCCCAGAGATTCAGATTCACTGGGTCTGGAGTAGAACCTGGCATTCTGTATTTTTTAACAAGCTCCTGAGCAGGATCTCAGCAAATTTTATCTGAGGAGCCAGCACCTAAGCAAGCAATCCAAGAGGAAACACTCCTCCCCACTTCTCCTCTTTCAGGTCTGGGTCTGAGTTCTGAGCACCGTCCCTCCCACCAGGGCCAGGGAAAACTCAAGGGCCTCCAAGACCCAGAGCCAATTTACCTCTTGACTGTCAGGCTTGTGATCCCTACAGAAGGTCCTCTCGTCCTGGAGTGAAAACTGCCTGCTTCATAGTGTTGTCATGGACATAAAATGGAGAGAGGGCTTGGAGCAGGGTCTAGGACACAGAACTCAATAAGTGTTAGTTGTTCTATAACCATCATTATCACTGCCTTTGCTACTACCATCTCTCACACTCTCATGGAGAGATGGCAGGGAACCCCCCAAATGCTTCCACCATCATGCCTTGTGAGGAAACCACTCAGAGCAGTCCAGAACCACATGGGACAAAGGATAATCATGAGCTTGGCGCCAATACCAAAATCCTTTTCCCTATCTCCCTCAGAGGCACTGGGAGACTTTCCCAGGGCTCTCAACCTGTGCTAGAGTATCCCTTGTACTCCTCCCTACAGGGAGCTGTCCTTCCACTAAGAAGTCAGTATCTAATCACCCCTCTCCATGACGTTTTCCTTCCAACATGTCACTGCAATTCTGAAATCACCCTCTGTCATTCCAGGTATGCATGGTGGTTTCACCCTGATCTAGTTCCCTCTTCCCAGGCATCAAGTGGTTGATGGAAGCCCTCATCAAGCCCCCTTCAGAATCAAATTGCTCTAACTCCCTTCAAGATACTGATAACTGTGTTGAGGCTAGTGCCCCTCCTGGTGTTCCTCCAACAGTCCTTCAGAAGCTCATCAACCTTTGTTCTGGGAAGTGAGTGGCTGGGTCTTGAGACTCTGCTGGCTCATTCACAAAGAGTAGGAAGTCTTTCTCAATGTGGTGAGATGAGCAGAGCACATAAGTGCTCAATACATATCTGTAGAATGGTTGGACCTTGGTTTAAGCAACCTTGCTCCTGGGCTTCAAAATTCCCTGACGGGGTGTGCATATTTCAGAGAAATAACTCAATCTAGGCCCCAGCAGTGGCCAGCGTGGGCCATCTGGTGCCTCTCCAGGCAGCCCCTCTGCAATACGGAAGGCAAGATCTTTCATTACCTAAAGCCTGCAGGAAGACCCTAATTTGTCCTTTCTGATTTGGCTTCTGGCAAAGAGACCTGTGTATGGCCTAGCCATACATGTCCTTTTACAGGACCTGTAGTTACAAGCTTTTTGGTCCCTACTTGATAATATTTTGCATTGTATATCCAGTAACCTCTGGCTAATGTGACAGTTATGGGTGGGCCAGATATACTATCAGGAATAAAATAGGAGATCCCATTGTTGGAGGATTTGGCTAGGTAACACTGTTTGCCAGTACTAGGCATGATTATCTAAACTGAAAAGGAAGAGATCTACCACTCATAGCGGTTTGCTGTTTGGGGACAACCAATGAGAGAAGGCATCATTCACACTGGGGAGATGCTCATTTATTGATTCCTCAGTAGTTAACCCATCTGAAACTGGCTACTCAGGATAAGGTCAAAGTGACTACACCTTACTTCTCCCAGCCTGTTAACCTTTCCTCTGACTCTGCAGATGGGTTTGGATCGAGTGAGGGCTTCATACACATTACCAACCATTTTTTGCAGCCTGAACCTTTGCATCACTCTGCATGGGTGTCTGGTGGGAGGTTTCTGAGTCCTGAAAGGGCCTGGGGGCCCAGCTTCCTTGTGTGACAGAGACCACAGGGACACAGTTTAAATGCATGTAAGAATCCACCTCCAGGGGCGCCGGGGTGGCTCAGTGGGTTAAGCTGCTGCCTTCGGCTCAGGTCATGATCTCAGGGTGCTGGGATCGAGTCCCGCATCGGGCTCTCTGCTCAGCAGGGAGCCTGCTTCCCTCTCTCTCTCTCTGCCTGCCTCTCCATCTACTTGTGATTTCTCTCTGTCAAATAAATAAATAAAATCTTAAAAAAAAAAAAAAGAATCCACCTCCAGTGCCAGCCTAACTTGACGGCAGTGGGTACCACTCCTTGCCTCAGTTTCCTCCTTTGTTGTTGAAACTAAATGAATTAATTTACAAGTGCTTTGCACAGTGTGTGGCACAGAGTAAGCTCTGCGAATGTGGTATCATTATCACCAGAGCTCATGTTTTTTCAGCATTCCTCTCTAAGCAGGTTTCATTCTGGTAGCATTATTATAAAGTATCTTGCATGAAAAGAGCAAGCCTTAGTTCAAAAATTGCAAAGCTGTCAGTCTGATATTTCTGCAAAATTCTGGCTTTCTTTTTAATAGGTTAGAGACACAACAGAAACCTGTCAGGTTCACCATCTCCCATTATAACCCTGGAGGAACTCAGGGGACATGTGGGACAGATCTGGTTAGAAAGATAGCACCTGATCATAAAAGGTGGTCACTGTCTTTTTTTATACTGAATTGTGTTGACACTCTTATGAGGAAAAAAGTTGTTCATAAACCGGTATAAAAAAAGGATAGCCTTGGGGCGCCTGGGTGGCTCAGTGGGTTAAAGCCTCTGCCTTCGGCTCGGGTAATGATCTCGGGGTCCTGGGATCGAGCCCTACATCAGGCTCTTTGCTCAGCAGGGAGCCTGCTTCCCTTCCTCTCTCTCTGCCTGCCTCTCTGCCTACTTGTGATCTCTCGATCTCTTTCAAATTAAAAAAAAAAAATCTTTAAAGCCTTCACCTTCTGCTCAGGTCATGATCTCAGGGTGCTGGGATCGAGCCCAGCATCGGCAGGGAGCCTGCTTCCCTTCCTTTCTCTCTGCCTGCCTCTCTGCCTACTTGTGATCTCTGTCTGTCAAATAAATAAATAAAATCTTAAAAAAAAAAAAAAAAGGATAGCCTCTCTCTTTCTCTCTGATTCTTAACGAATGGTGCTGGATTAATTGGATATACATATATTTAAAAAAGAATGAACTTCAGTTCATATTTTATACAATGAATAATGAACTCAAAATGGATTTTAAATTTATTTTAAACTTATTTATCTAATACTATAAAATTTCCAGAATAAAACAGAAAAGAAAATCGATATAACCTTGAATTAGACAAATAATTTTTTTTTAAGATTTTATTTATTTATTTGACAGAGAGAGATCACAAGTAGGCAGAGAGGCAGACAGAGAGAAAGGAAGGGAAGCAGGCTCCCTGCTGAGCAGAGAGCCCGACGCGGGACTCAATCCCAGGGCCCTGAGATCGTGACCTGAGCCGAAGGCAGCGGCTTAACCCACTGAGCCACCCAGGCGCCCCTAGACAAATAATTCTTAAATACAACAGTAAAATCATGGTTTATAAATATAAAAAATATAAGTTACACCTCAAAATGAAAAATGTCTGCTTTTTGAAAACCAAAGAATGAAAAGATAAACGGCAGTTGGAAAGAAAGTATTTGCCAGTCATATAACTGATAAAAATTTGTATCGGGAATATAGGTCTTAAAATTCTCAGAACTTGGGGGCACCCGGGTCTCTCAGTGGGTTAAAGCCTCTGCCCTCAGCTCAGGTCATGATCCCAGGGTCCTGGGATCAACAGGCATTAGGCTCTCTGCTCAGCAGGGAGCCTGCTTCCCCTGCTTCTCTCTGCCTGTCTGTCTGCCTACTTGTGATCTCTGTCAAATAAATAAATAAAATCTTTAAAACAAAAAAAAATTCTCATAACTAAAACAATAACTCAACTTTCTGAAAATTGACAGAGGATTTGAACAAATAAAATATATGAATAGCAAATACAAATGAGAGGATTATTATCATTAATCACTAGGGAGATGCTAATTGAATCACAATGAGATTCTTTTACCTGCCTATTAAAATACCGAAAAATTAAAAAAAATTGTTTTAAAGTTGGTGACTGGTGAAGAACAAAACAAACTCACCATATAACCTTGAACTAGTTACTCCCCCACTCTGTGCCTCAGGTCTTTTCTGTACAGGGGGTCATGTTTGAGGAATGAGGTCAGATATTCAGGAGATCTGCTACAGCCAATGATCCCACAGAACCTCCCAGTCTCCCTCCTATGATCCCTTTGCCCCTTCATTTCCCCAAGCATTAACAGTAACTGCGGAGCCTATGTAACACACAGGCTGTGAGTTTTTAAAGGGCAAAGGAGAATGGTGGCAGTACCCCCTTCTCCAAAGGGAAGGTGGAAGCCAGTGTAGGGAGTGGGTGGAACAGAGGAGGGAGATGAAAAGGAGAGAGAGGAAGAAGA
Source organism: Mustela nivalis (assembly GCF_964662115.1). Taxonomy (NCBI): domain Eukaryota; kingdom Metazoa; phylum Chordata; class Mammalia; order Carnivora; family Mustelidae; genus Mustela; species Mustela nivalis. The sequence continues at coordinate 73,875,892 of NC_139027.1, read as the reverse complement.
AAGAAAGGATAAAGATTGAGAGGGGATAAAAAGGAAGTAGGAAGGAGGGAGGGAGAGGCTGAAGAAAGAGATAAATCCTCTATTTAGCCATTGGTAAGAAATCAGAATTCAATAGAGATGAAAAATCCAAAAGCCGCACTTCACAGAGTGAAATGGAAATGTAAAATACCCTGGTCTCCGCTAAAATAAGTGATTCATTGCTCTGTGTCATTGCAGATGTGTGTGCTGTGTCCACTCACAGATAAGCAGGATACATTTGCATGACTTAAATGTCACCCAGAGGCTGTGAATAATAAACTGCGTGAAGTCAGTCCAGAGGGTCTGAATCACTTTCCCCAGAAACTCTTACTTCTTCAGCCAAGTCTCCACTCAGGGTTTGAAATTTTAAGTGCTTGAAACTTCTTGTTGTGCTGTCTCATTACTCCCGGTGAAATCAGGGTCAAAACAAACCATATTCCCTTCATCAGCAGCTTTCAAACATCCCCATACATAGGACCATTTCATAATCAACTCAAATAAGTTAGATATTTGTCTCTGTCCCCCTGAGAATTTTAATGTCCAACATTGAAAAGGGTAAGATAATACCTGCAGGATGAAAAGCAAGTAAGGTGGTTATTGATGTGTAGGGAAAAACAAAGACCTTCTTCTGGAATGGCATCAGCTGAAATTTGAGTATTATTTACTTTTTGAGGCATTTTGACATATATTATCCCCATTATCTATCTGATAGATGTAGATATAGTACATTCCTGGAGCTTGGTACTCAAAGCTAGGATTCACATATTCAGCAAGTATTTATTGAGTTGCTACTACGTGCCAGCCTGGGTATAATAATAAACAAAGAAGGGGCACCTGGGTGGCTTGGTCAATTAAGCATCTGCCTTCGGCTCATGTCATGATCCTTGGGTTCTGGGATCAAGCCCCATGTCAGGCTCCTGGCTCAACTGAGTAGATTCCGTGTTTGAACAAGTCTCAATCTGTTTATCCCTTCATCTACTGATGGACATTTGGGTTATTTCCAGTTTGCAGTCATTATAAATAAAGCTGCTACAAACATGGGTGTACAAACCATTTTGATGACTCATGTTTTAATTTTTCTTGAGAAAACACCTAAGACTAGAAATGCGAGGGCATGACTAAGTATACATTAAACTTCACAAGAAAGTACCATATAGTTTTCCAGAGTGGAGGTTTCATTTTACGTTCTTACCATCCATGTATGCATGTTCCACATCAGCCCAAATTTAGGGCTGTCAGTCTTTATAATGTTAATTGTTCTAGTCAGTGTGTAGCAGTATTTCATTGTGGTTTTAATTTGCATTTCTAACTTGTAATTGGTTATTTTATTAGTAATGACACTGAAGACTTTTCATGTGTGTATTTGCCATAGAGCTTCTTTAATGAAATGTCTATTCAGATTTTTCCCATTTTTTAATTGGGTCATCTTTTTTACTGTTGATTTGTATAAATTGTTATAAGCTCTGGAAGTGAGTCATTTGTCAGGTGTATGTATTGTGAATATTTTCTGTCTATACATTTCCTTTGAAATATTTATTAAAATAATTTGACTTATGGAAAAGTTGCAAAAAACAGTCTAAAGAATTTTACATTTAGTCTTCATCCACAACCCATAAACAATTTTACCATGTTAACAAAATGTTAACAATTTTACCATTTACCATTTTCACTTTATCTCTAACACACACACACACACACACACACACACACACACACACACAGATTTTTTTCTGAATGATTTGAGACTGAGTAACAAATAATGCTCCTTTATCTCTAGAACTTAAATGAGGATTCTCTAAAAAAGAAAAAAAATGCACGGTACAGTGATCAAAATCAGTAAATTAACACTGACACAATTATCTAATCTATAGATCTTGTTCAAAATTTATCATTTGTCTCACAATATCTTATCCAATGCATTATGGTGGTAGTTTTGTACTGTGGTTCACCTCACCATAAATTTCCTGTGTAGACTGAGAGAGCAGTTGAGATTTATATTGATACATACTCCAATTGTTTCACCACCATTTTGTAAAAATGAATGTTCTTTTTTGACTGAGTGCCACGGCACCTTTATTAAAAATCAGTTGACTGTATATACATGGGGAGGCGTTCTGGAATTTCTACTTTGTCTCACTAGTCAGTCCATTCTTATGCCCATACTGTACTCTTGTTAATTGTTGTAGGTTTATCCTAAGTCCTGACAGGTAATATAAATCCTCCAACTTTATTTGTTTTTCAAGGTTAAAATCATTTTATGTCTAATCTAGATTCTTTGGATTTCCATAAAACTTTAGACACCAACTTTTTCAAAATAAAGTCTGTTGGGTTTTTTTTTTTTTTAAGATTATTTATTTATTTATTTATTTGTCATAGAGAGAGAAGCGAGAGCAAGCACAGGCAGACTGCCTGCAAGTCTGACCTGAAGGGACATCTCCAGCGGCCAAAGTAGATTAGATCCTAGGGCACCACAGCCCTCCTTAGGCTCTTAATGATATTTGGATAGAATTTACAAGTCTTCACATCTCCTTAATTCAATTTTATTTTCCTTCTATTTTGCCAGCTTCCAGGTGAGTGAGGGAAATAGACTATCAACTTCATTGCCTGAGAAGCAGGCAAAGTGGCCTTAGAAACTGAAAACTACTGCTTCTCCCACCTTGGGGCCTTTTCCGTCTGATGACTTTGCACTGACTGAGAGAATTCCTCCTGGGGAAGTTGATGCATCATTGCTTCTCAAGCGAACCTCACCTGCCTCTGAATAAATATTTTATTTCCCAAAAGCCCTTCCTACAAATTGCCTTATCATTTGCCAAGGATCTAAACCATCTGCCAGAGCAAGCCCACACTCTCCCCCTTACTGATAACTGGGCTTATCTGTTTGCATTTCTACTTATCATCTGCTAGTCTGGTTCATCTCCTTATCAGATTGTGTGTTCTTGAACACACTTGACACCATATGGCCCCCAGCAGAAGAGGCAGAGTTGCTACCCACCTATAGCACAATTTACATGACTTTTAACACTGGTCTGTAAATATCAAGTCCCCAGTACATCTGAAATCTGTTTGGACTGGGCAGATTTTACACAATTAGAGTAGGAAAAATTTATTTCCTCCCCCCAAGTTTTTAAATCAAAATATATAATAGGCATCCGGATTAAATAATGAATTATATATTTACACAGCAAATCTGAAAGAACTATTGCTAGAAGTAACATCACTGAATCTTAATTTGGGGGGAAAAAGCAAATCCCAGACTACATAGACCATAATCACACTTTTTCTAAAATTTAAAAACAATTTAAAACTACACCTTACTGGGGAGTCCCCTAAGCCACACCTGTTCATGCTCATGCTCGAATTCAATCCCTCTGGGCACAGCTAGTTTTTATCCTTTTATTTCTCTGGCAATGAAATCACAGGCAGGTAGAACTTGTCATACCAGTTTCCCCAGGTCCAGTTTTCCTCAGCTCCTGAAGCATGGGTGCCACTCTTTCCCACATGGACCCCTATTCATTTCTTTAGTAAGTACTATCTGAGGCTGAAGCAACCTAGGATTCACCTGGTCTTCCCCCACCCCAATATCACTTGCCTGGTTGGAATTAGAAAATGGTGCCTTATCCATAGCTCCCTCCCCCTGAGGTCTCCCTATTGTGGCACAAGGCTTTAGGTTTCTGAGGATCCCTCTCCTGGGTCTCTTGGTGCCATGGACCTCTTAGGACACCCACTAACTCATCTGGGATTGCTTAGTGCTGACTGTATTCTCCATCTTGACAAAGGATTGCTGTCCCTTCCATGCTGTGCCATACACACCTGGTTGTACCTCAGATGAAACCTGAGCAACAGGACAGATCCTCAGAGGCCACCCCACTTAGTGACTCTTTGGCCAAATCTGGACCCTCTTTCCTGACAGCCCATAATCTTGCTGCTGGTTTCCTTTTGCAGGCAAATTCATAAATATATCCCCTCCAGGTTCTTTCTGCTCATTTCTGGTCTCAGTTTATCTGTACCTTTCAGGTATGGAAAGTTCCTCAGTAATAACTATTGTCACACACATCATTTCCTAAAAGCTAATTATGTCCTCAGTCTTGTCATTGATGCTCTACCTCATTTTGTCAGATTCAGGATACTTCTCCACTTCATTTTATAAGTTAATTTTGTAAGGTTTTGTGTACCCCCCCCCCTCTCAGATCTGAGGAATGGTCTGCATTTCAAAAACAAAGTCCAAAGGGATTTTTCACTTTCAGGATTATGTGTTAAAATTGTTTCATGGTACCTAGTACTTTCTCCAAATCAATATTTAGGATTATTTTGACGCTCTGAAATGTTTCTGGACAATAAATGATAACCATATGCTTCTAATCCTCCCTTTTCCTACAAGAAACAGCTTTAACTTGTAGTGTAAATTACTAGGATTAGAGAAAAGAAAGTATTTCCTGACAATAGGGCTGCAGAAAAATTATACAAGGTAACTGATGTAAGCTGGAGAGTCTTTGGATCAAGGATGCCAAAGGTTTGGATGAGGCATACTCTCATGAGTTATGTTTTCACTTGTGCTAGATTTACTTCAGATTTCTTCCAAAAACCCAAATAATAAAACAAGAACTCTCCTCTCCTCCAACTTCCCTGGCTTCCACTCCATTTTGTTGATTCACCACTTCCATTTATTTGCTTTCCCACTATCAGAATCCCTTGAATCTGAACAATTAAACCTGACATTTCCTTGGGGAAAATTTTCCTGGGTTTTGCTTTCCTCCTTTAAGGGGTGTGTGTGTGTGTGTGTGTGTGTGTGTGTGTGTGTGTGTGTGAGAGAGAGAGAGAGAGAGAGATTCTAATTCTTTATTTCCCCAGTGAATAATGTACACTTGATTTCTCCAAGTATTGAATGAACTCAAGAAGTTAAGCCTTCTAAAGACAATCTGCTCCATGAATAGACAATTTAATAGGTATGTTCAGGAAATACCATGAGCTCCAAGTCCTCTAATTTTCAGGCTGCTGTGGGATCTGCTCCTGCAGTGTCTTCCCATAAGGGTATCAGCTATGGGGACCAGAATCCAAAAGGCTTCCAGATATCATCCCAGACAAGGCGGCTAGGTTCCTTCTGGGACCTGTTCCTGCAATCCAGAACCAAAGAGTGAGGGGGAGATGAGTTTAGGTTTTCATCCTTGATGAAGAGGTGTGTACTTAGAAATATGGTTTCTGTGGGGAAATTGAGTCTGGAGAAATGTGGAGGATTTGTTAAGTTCTTTTCTCCAACAGGAGTTTAAGTTCCTTTGGCTGGATTGGTGGGTTTTAATGTTTAGGTTAGGGAATAGGGTGGTGTCCATTCTGGCAGAAGGGAACAAACCTCTGTAAGGAGAATACACAATATCCATAAGAGAGATTTGTTTCTAAAACCCTCCCTAAATTGCAAGCGAGTTAAAAGATATATATTCCCACCTTTAAACTTCAGACTCCCAGATCTCTGCACGGTCCTCATCGAATGTGGATTACATTACTGGTAAAAACATCCCAGGAAGAGTCCAAGGTGGCGGCTCCCGGTTAAGAGAGAGTCCAGAGCTGACAGGCAGACTTCCTTGTTTTGTTGCTCCTGGCTCGCCCACTTTTCCCCTGGAAGGGATGCTGATAGGAATGGGCAGCTTCTGCCTCTTCCAGGACCGCCTTTGAGACTCCAGAGCCTCACCTGACTTTTCCCAGAGAGAGAGAGAGAGAGAGAGAGAGGAAGGCAACAGACTCCTTCCGCCATCCGCAGAGGAGGGTCCTGGGGCCAGAGCGCTGGGGCGAGAGTGAGACCAGAGCTGTTGCCCAGAACCCGGAGGGAGCGAGGAGGAGACGCTTTGCCAGACAGAGGCGCGTCGCAGAGAACTCAAACTTTAGCGGGTAAGGATTGTAGGGGCTCTTGCGCTGGGAGTTCTTGGGGGCTCTGGGAGATGTACTGGGTCTCTGATTCCATCCAGACAAGAGGTGGATTTAAAATTCCCGGCTGGGCCGTGGGGTTGGCGAAGCACTAGTGCGGTAGTGGCGCTGTCCGCAGCCCCCGGTGCTGAAACGGGCCGCGTCTCCGCGAGTTAAAGCGGCAGAGGAAAGGGCCCGCTCAGGGCATCTGTTCCCATCCCCGGCACACCCCGCCCCCTCCAGGCCAGATCACAGGACAAAGCCCCCCCTGTGCCCAGTCCACCGCACCCCTTATACTCACGTCCGGCAACCGCACTGGGCCAAGCCGGGCTGAGCCGTCGGAGCCGGAGGCAGAAAGAGTTGGACTGGCTCCCACTGGGGACAGGTAGGGGGTCTGGGAATGGCACCAAATCGGGAACACCTCCTTAAGACAACCTGTAATCCAGAGGCCGGGCCCCACGCCTCCAACACGGCTTGTCCTGGAAGAGGCTCTTTGGCCGCTGCCTCATTTCTGTGGTTTCAGGTCAGGGATTTGCAGAGTCTCCTCGAGTCCACACTGCATGTGGGGAAATTGTGTCTGTGGTTTGGAAGCAGCAGGAGCTAGGGAGATCAGTGGACCAGGATTGAGGGACTGCCTCTGCAAGACCCTACTCAGCGTTGGGGATCCAGAGACAGGTGGGCTGAGGAGGAGGTAAAGAGTTCAAATTATTTAGGGAAGTGAGAATCACAATTTTCTTTCTTCCTTTTCTTCTTTTTTTAAATAATAAAAATCATAATCTGCGATCTTGGCCACTCCGGGCCTCTGGGCTTAGTGCTTAGGTATTAAGGAGAAGGGCAGCAGGCCCTCTGATCCTTTGCAATCCCCTAACCCGATAATCATACGGGCTTTCTGTCCAAGTCCTCAGGTTTTTCTCTCCCCACTCACTATTCCCAAGGGAGCTGGGCTAGCCTTTCCTCACACTCTGGCTGTCCTGGGGATTCCCACAATCCTCAATAAGAGCTGGAGCTGGATGACTAGGGAGATAGAGGGCTGTTTCATTTTTCTCCCTTTGTAATTCCTCAATTCATGACTGCCCTACTTTATGCTGTTGCTGAGATTTTATACTTTGTCATTCTAAAGTGGGTATCTCCAGCTAGACAAGAACTGTGGCTGAGGATAAAGGGAGGGAAGAGCAGAAAGGACCCGAAGTCCTCCGTCCATGGGTCAGGTGCCTCCAACAAGCACTTTGCTTGCTCAGGACTCCCAATGTGAGTTCTGCAACCTCTTGCCTGGAAACCAGAGAGCCTGACAGTGGACATTCCTCACCAAATCTTCCAAAGGGGAAATGGGTTGATATGGTCCTTTGTACCCCAAACTACAGGGCAGTGGTGCTCCCACCTGGGTTTGGGCTCTTTCCCCGACTGGGCTGTCCAGACCCCTACCTTTTTCTTTTTTTTTTTTTTTTAATATTTTGTTTATTTATTTGACAGAGAGAAATCACAAGTAGACAGAGAGGCAGGCAGAGAGAGAGGGAAGCAGGCTCTCTGCTCAGCAGGCTCTGAGCAGAGAGCCCGATGCGGGACTCGATCCCAGGACCCTGAGATCATGACCTGAGCTGAAGGCAGCGGCTTAACCCACTGAGACACCCAGGCGCCCCCAAGACCCCTACCTTTTTCTAAGGACCATCCACCAGTACCACTTTCCTCCCCCGCCTTCCACACAACACACACACACACTTTCCTTCATAATACCCAGTATTATGTCTGGGAACAAAGTCACATACTCCCTCAGTGAGAAATCATTGGAAAGGGCAGTGAAAAGTTGGGCAAAGAGAGGGGAGGTGACTACTAAGACTGTGTTCTCCATACCAGGTCTTGTATGCCAAAGTCTTGGATTCTTGAAAATTCTGCCAGGCTAGGAAACCCAGCTGGGATTACACTGAGCTGGTGGGAGCTCCTTTGGTAGGAGTGGGGGTAGGGAAGACACAAACTGCCCTTACTTCCCATGAATGCCCAAGCCCATGCTCTTTTCCTCTTCAGCCTCTGTTCAGCTATAAATGAGGTCCCTGCTGGGCGCAGGATGCAAGGAGAAGCTGAATGTTCGCTCTGTGGGTAACTGACTGGTCAGAGCAAGATCTCAATCTCTTTAGCGGGGACTTTGGCCAGGACTGCGTGTGCCCCTTGTCTTTGGTGTACCAGTTTTTATGCCTTTTCTGTCCTCATTCACTATCTGCCAGAGGTTGCTGCGTCTGGGTAATAATGGGGTTGCCATGGTGACCAATCTCTCGTCACCATGGTACCCAGGAGGTAAACAGTTGGAAGCTGCAGAGGCTCTTCCCTAGCTCCCCCAGATTGTGCACAGGCTTTGGATTTCCTGGGGGATTTGGGGAGGGATGGCAATGACGGGGCTCTGTGAACAGCAACCTCCCAACACACACACCCTGCCTAGAAACCTGTTCACCTGAAACCTTCTCTAATCCTTGCCAACCACTGTGCCCTCCAGGCTCAGATGGGTCAAGCTTTTGTTTTCCACCCCCAGTTGCATACACTGAGGTAAAGGGGTAAATACTTTTTCCTCTGACCCAATTAATATTAGGTGCACACTAACTATTTCTAAGTACAAATCACAAGGCTAAGTCCAGTGGGAGACAGAATCAATTAAACAAATGCAGTCCATGCTCTCTAAACCTCACAATGTTACGTGAGAGACAAGCCTTTATATTTTTTGTCAGATGAGCTCTGCTCTGCGCTGAAATAGAGGTAATGATAGTGCTCTGAGAGTAAAGAGAGATGGGAATGACTGACTCCAAGAGGAGGTCATACTCTAGTTGAAACTTGAAGGATGATAGGAATTTCAGCTGGAGAGAAAGAGGATAAATCTCCCTCTAGACAGACCAAAGGTGTGTGGAGTGGTCAGGAGAGGATAGATCATACTCTGGTAACATATAGACTTGGAACCTCTCAGGGACCAACCCATCCATCTCTTCTGCAACATGATGCATCATGGGAGGAGTCCACTGGCCAGAGCCTGTTATTCAGCCCTCACCTGGTCTGGAAGCGAGACTGAGAAATACAAGAAGTCCAACGTGAGATTTGGTGTGTCTGTCAAGAGAAGGGACAAGAAAGTTTGTGTCAGCATGAGTAATTTTGTTTGAATGGAGCTTAGGCTGATGTGATCTGGATTGTGAAAAGTCTTGAATGTCAGACTAAGACTGCATGCTGGAGAAAATACGTAACCTCTGAAAGTTTCTGAGTGCCATGATTCAAACTACCTTTTAGAAAGACCCTGGTGTTAGTGCAGAAGATTCATTCATTCATTCATTCATTCCACACTCCCTGAGCACCTCCTAAGTGCCACACCTTGGATGCATTAAAGAGGTGAGACTATGGACTCTCCAAAACAATCTGAGGGGTTTGAAGTGGTGGGGGGTGGGAGGTTGGGGGAACCAGGTGGCGGGTATTAGAGAGCACATGGATTGCATGGAGCACTGGGTGTGGTGCAAAAACAAGGAATACTGTTATGCTGAAAAAAAAAAAAAGAGGGGGAGGGGGTTTGGGAGAAGGGGGTGGGATTATGGACATTGGGGAGGGTATGTGCTTGGGTGAGTGCTGTGAAGTGTGTAAACCTGGTGATTCACAGACCTGTACCCCTGGGGATAAAAATATATGTTTATAAAAAATAAAAAATTAATAAAAAATGATTATAATGAAAAAAAGAGAGAGAGAGAGAGAAAAGAGAGAGAGAAAAAAAGAGGTGAGGCAATTATTTTAAAAATACTGGAGAGGGAGGCCAGGACCCCTGCCCTCACTCCTTTTCTGAATTAATGAATAAACGATAGAAGGGGAAAGAGGGGACAGATAGTTGGCAAGAGAACTAAGAGAACTTGGGGATTTGGGATCTGGGGAAGTGAGGGAGAAGTAGGAGCAGAGGCTCATCCTTGGTGATCTGTTGGCTTGGGTGTTCATGGTGTTAACCAAGACAGGGCTCCAGGGAGGAAGAGCCTATTTGGGAGTAGTTGAGGTGCCGCCATTCTAGATAGTTTTGTACCAGTGATGCCCTATGCCGTATGCTCATACATTGCACCCTGGACGTCATCTAGTCCCCACACTCTTTGGTTGCCCTTCTCTGCAGGACATCACACATTCCCTTTTGCATTATAACAATGCAGTGTAGGGGTTAAACTCAAACAGGGTTTTGTTCCCTAGTTTTGCCATGGGGTGACTTTTAACAAGTTATTCAACCACTCTGAGTCTCAGTTTCTTCATGTGTAAATTGGAAGTAATAGTTATAATGCCTGCTTCAATGGTTGTTAGGATGAGTAAGTGAAGTCATTGGAGTGAATTCATGAGCACAGCACCTGACGCACCAAGTGCTCAAAGTCAGATATGAACATCTTTTTACTTTTCATAATGACAGTGCATGACTTTTGTAATCACATCCCCAAAATTAAAAAAAAAAAAAAGAACACTTTACCTCTGTGCCTGCAGCTAGGCTAGATGAAACACTTCCTTGGCTTGGGGAAGGAAGCCTGGCCTTGTTGGTCCCGTGTGTGTGTGTGTGTGTGTGTGTGTGTGTGTGTGTGTGTGTGTTGGGGGATGGGGGGAAAAGATGAGGAGAGCATCTATAGGGCTAGCTACAGAGATCTGGGTTCTCTGACTCTAGCAACATCTGGAAAGCAATTTCATCCTCTTGGAATCTCAACCTGAGCAGCTGAATCTTATTACAAAGCAGTCACTTAGAAATTGAGTACACTTAGAGCAGAGGAAACCAGAGTCCCATTAATTCTGAGTCATCTCCGAGGAAGACTAAGACACTTTCTAGGCATGAGACAGGTCTCTGTCTGGTGGTTGAGTAACATAATTGATAATCCAGTTACACTTTCAGTGCATTCTCTTTCACCCCGAACCTCTTCCTGTTCTTGGGAACAATGTTAATTTTTTCTCAGACAGGAATTGAAAAGCTGCTGCTGGCATACCCAAATTTCTCTTTGCTTGTGTTACAAAAATGCAGAGTTCAGAAGAGAGAGAACTCTACCTCACAGCCATTCAAAGTTTCCTTGGGAAACCAGACATAACAACTCTAACTTGGACTTCTATCTGTCTTGGTGTGGGAACATTTCTGGGTTTGCTTATCCACCACTTCACAGAAAAGGGAGAACATGAATTCTGACCTCCATTTCCCATCACCTCAAAGCTCAATCTGAGCACAACTGGACACACCCTCACGGTCTAAGACCTGAGCTGCCCTTTTGGACTTTTAATGGGCAGATGGAGGCAGCTTTGAATACCTACTAGTCCCAGAAGTTGACCTTGTTTCTTGAAAGACAGGGGATTGACTTTGCGGGCTCTACAAAGAAATTGCCTGTGATAGTGCTGGCTGTGTGAAATGTGTCTTGGTTTGCTCAACTATAAAATAAGGATAATAACTTACCTCATAGGGTTATTATGAGGATTAAATGAGTTCTGACTTGTGAAAAGCTATAGAGCAGGGCCTAGCATAGCGCAAGCCCTCCAAAATGAGATCAATATCATTATTAATGTGATATTTTGACATTTCTCCCCTTTAGTACACTTATATTTTGTGAGTTTCTTGTAGCAGATACAGCTAGTTTTGCATTTTAAAAGAAGTTTTGGTGGGAATGCAAGCTGGTATAGCCACTCTGGAAAACAGTATGGAGGTTCCTCAAGAAGGTAAAAATTGAGCTACCCTATGACTCAGCAATTGTACTACTAAGTATTTGCCCCAAAGATATAAATGTAGTGAAAAGAAGGGGAAACTGCACCCCAATGTTTATAGCTGCAATGTCCACAATAGCTAAACTATGGAAAGAACCTAGATGTCCATGCACAGATGAATGGGTAAAGAAGATGTGGTCCATATTTACAATGGAATATTATTCATCCACCAAAAAGGATGAACACTTACCATTTGCATCAACATAATACCCTTGACTGGAGGATATTATTCTGAGCAAAATAAGTCAATCAGAGAAAGATAATTATTATATGGTTTTACTCATATGTGGAATTAAAGAAACAAAATAGAAGATCATAGGGGAAGGGAGGGATAACTGAATGGGAATAAATCAGAGAGGAAGACAAACCACGAGAGACTCTTAACTTCAGGGAATAAAACAAGGGTTGCTGAAGGGAAACTGAGTGGGAAGATGTGGTAATTGGATGATGGGCATTAAGGAGGGCACATGATGTGATGAGCACTGGGTGTTAAATGCAACTGATAAGTTATTGAACTCTACATCTGAAATTGATAATGTACTATATGTTGGCTAACTGAATTTAAATTAAAAAATAAATACATAGGGGCGCCTGGATGGCTCAGTGGGTTAGGGCCTCTGCCTTCGGCTTGGGTCATGGTCCCTAGGTCCTGGGATCCAGCCCCCCATCAAGCCCCGCGTCAGGCTCTCTGCTCAGCGGGAAGCCTGCTTCCCTTCCTCCTCTCTCTCTGCCTGCCTCTCTGCCTATTTGGCCTATTTGTGATCTCTATCTGTCAAATAAATAAATAAATCTTCAATAAATAAATAAATAAATGAAGTTTTTATAGCAGATTTAACATGACTTCCATAGATATAATTCATATGTCATAGAAGTCATCCATTTTAAGTCACCATTTCAACCCTTTTTAGTGATATTCACAGTTGTGCCATCATCACCACAACATAATTTTAAAACTTTCAATACCACTACAAGAAACCCTGTAGGTACTAGCAGTCACTCTTTGCTGGCCACCCCCACTTGAACACTTTCCCCAAGCAACCACTAATCTATTTTCTCTCTCAAAGGATTTGCCTATTCTAGACATTTTATATAAATGGAGTCATGTAACATGTGGCTTTTTGCATCTTACTTCTTCCACTTAGCATAATGTTTTCAAGATTCATCCATGTTGTAACACGAGTCAGTAGTTTCTTCATTTTCATTGTCAAATAACATTTCACTATGTAGATATCCCAGTTTTGTTTATTCAGTTCTCAGCTGATGGACATTTAGGTTGTTTCCACTTTTTGGCCATTACAGATAATACTGCTACGAATACTCATGTACAAGTTGTTAGGTAGATGTATGTTTTCATTTCTCTTATGTATATGCTCAAAAGCAAAACTGCTGAGTCATGTGACAATTATGTTTAGCATTTTGAAGAACTGCCCAACTGTCTTTCAACATGGCAGCCTCATTTGCATTCCTATCTGTAGTGTGTGGAGTTTCCAGTTTTTCCATATCCTTGCCAACGCTTGTTACTATCTGTATTTGTATTACAGCCATTGTAGTTGGTATGCAGTGGTATGTCATCATGATTTTGATTTGCATTTCCTTATGACTAAATGTGTTTATATTCATATGCTTATTAACTATATATCTTCTTCAAAGACAGGGTCTACTCAAATCGTCTCCCCACTATTTAATTGAGTTGTCTTTTCTATATTAAGTTGTAACCATTCTTTATATATTCTGAATACAAGACCCTTACCAATATATGATCTTAAAATATTTTCTCCCACTCCGTTGGTGCCTTTTTACTTTATTGATGGTATTGTTGATGTATTTCTTGATGATTTTTTTTTTATTTTGATGAAGTGACCTTTATTTTTCTCTTTTAGTTTATGTTTTTGGTGTCATATCTAAGAAACCATTGCCTAACCCAAAGCCATAAAGATTTACTCCTGTGTTTTCTTCTAGGAATTCTATAGTTTTAGCCCTTTCATGTAAGTCTATGACCCAGTTTGAGTTCCTGTTTGTATATGGTGTATAATACTTTATGAGGATATCAGTTTTCTTAGTAACATTTGTTGAGAAGACTATTCTTTCTTCCATTAAAGTATCTTGTTATCCTTGTCAAAAATCAGTTGATCTTAAGGGTGGGGGTTTATTTCTGGGCTCTTAATTCTATTCCATTAATCTCTATATTTAACCTTATGCCAGTACCATACCATCCTGATTACTGGAAGTTTGTAATAAGATCTTGAAATCAGAATGTGAGAGTTCTCCAACTTTGTTTTTGTTTTTCAAGATTTCAGGATTGTTTGGGCTATTTGGGTTTTGGCTATTTGGGGTTCCTTGAATTTCCATGTAAATTAGGATCATCTTGTCAATTTCTGCAAAAATTCCAGCAGGGATTTTGATAAGGATTGTATTGAATCTGTAGATAATATTAGGAGTATTGCCATATTAATAATATTAATCTTCCAATCTATGAGCAAGAAATATCTCATTTGTTTATATCTTCAATTTATTTCAACTATGTCTTATAGTTTCCAGTATACAAATCTTCAGTTTCCTTGCTTAAATTTCCTAGGTGTTTAATTCTCTTTTGCTGCTATTAAAAATGGGATTGTTTTCTTAATTTTGCTTTCCTATAATACAATTGGTTTCTGTAAGCTGATCTTGTATCCTGCCACACCACTAAACTCATTTATTAGTTCTAATAGTTTTTTAGTGGATTCCTTTCCTATATCCTTAAATCATGTCATCTGCAAAGAGAGATAGTTTTACGTTTTCTTTCCAATCTGGATGCTTTTGTTTTTCTTGTCTAATTGCCCTGGCTGGCTGTACAATGTTGCATGGAGGTCATAAGAGTGAATACTGTTGTCTTGTTCCTGATCTTAGGGGAAAGTATTCAGTCTTTCACCATCAAGTATGATATTAACTGTGGTTTTGTCATAGGTCCCTTTATCAGTTTAAAGAATTTCTATTCTTATTTTGTTGATTGTTTTTATTCTGAAAACATGTTGGATTTTGTCATATGATTTTCTTATGTCTATTGCATTCATCATATGGCTTTTGTCACTTGATTAATATGGTGTATTATATTGATTGATTTTGGATATTAAATCAAGTTTGCGTTCTTGGGAAGGATCTATACATTATAATGTAATTTTCAAAGTGCCCTCTCACATAAGTTCTGATACTCAAATTCTTGGTTTTTTATTTTACTTATTTACTTGAAAGAAAGAGAGGGAAAGAGAGAACAAGTCGGGGAGAGGGGCAGAGGGAGAAGGAGAAGCAGACTCTGCACTGAGCAGGGAGCCCAGCGGGGCTGGAGCCCAATGTAGGGCTCAATCCCAGGACCCTGAGACCATGACCTGAGCCAAAGGCAGACACTTAATCAACTGAGCCACCCAGGCACCCCTCAAGTTGTTTTTATTTATATTGTACCATGCTCAGAGAATTTTAACATTATATAGCTTTTTCCTTTCTGTTTTTGAAGCTCTGGAATATTTTTATTTCTTCCAATAGAATCAAATTCACACGTAAACTATGAGAGGACTGTCAGGCACAATATTTGCATTTACAGTTTTGTTCCATCATGAAACTTTTTAAATTGAAGGACCTTTAATAATCAACTGAGCCTTGGTTTTTAGCTCTGTTTCACAGAGTTCCCTAAGGCATTCTGAGCACTTTTAAGATTTTTTAATGTATTTTTTCCCAAATTTTAATATACCAAACACCATGGTCAAAATTAACTTATGTTCCAGCGATTTTTTTTTAACTGAAGTATAGTTGATACACAATGTTACATTAGTTTCAGGTATACAGCTTAGTGATTTGACAACTATGCATTTTGCTATGCTCACCACAAGTGTAATACCATCTCTCACCATACTACACTATTACAGTACTATTGACTATATTCCCTGTGCTTTACCTTTTATCCTCATGATTACTCATTCCATAACTGAAAGCCTATATCTCCCACTCCCCTTCACCTATTTTGCTCCCCACCACAACCATCAGGTTTTTCTCTGTATTTATGGATTTATTTCCTTTTTTTAAAATTTGTTTTTGATTCCACATATAAGTGAAATCATATGATATTTGTCTCTCTCTGTCTTATTTCATTTAGCATAATTCCCTGTAGGTCCATCCATGTTGTCACAAATGGCAAGATCTCTCTCTTTTTTTTTTTTTATGGCTAAGTATCTATTGATGGACACTTAGGTTATTTTTGTTATCTTAGCCATTGTAAATAATGCTGCAATGAACATGGGGTGCACATATATTTTTGAATTAGTATTCCACTTTAGGGAGGAGGTAAATACCCACTAATTATCTTTATAAACCTATAAAGTAAATAAATACAATATTGAATATTGTAGTCAATAATGAGTACATTATTGAAATGTATTCAAATACATTTAAATAAAATACTAAAAGTAAGTGTTTTATTCCTTGGGTTTCTGTGGAAGATTCATTTGCAATAAGTCTGTGTCCACCCCTGGATGAAGAAACCAAAATGCTAGGTTACCTGCCCAAATTGGAGGCTGAGCTAAGAAGAGAATCCAGCCTTTCTTTCTCTCGGTACAGTGCCCTTTGCCACCTATATGTCTTTCCAATGCCATTTGTCTCAAACTAAAGATATTTTACTAGTGTCTTCCCTCTATATAAGCCTAAAGGTGCTTGAAAATACACAGCCTTCAGCATTGCCTATAGTAATGTCTGTTCTATTCCTTGTGTTTGTTCTGTGTGCTGGTTCACAGCTCTCAGAGTGATTAAGTGACTTAACATTGGATAGCTTCCTTTCATCCTGCCGTTTCCAGATGGGATAGGGGAAGAAGGGAAAGGCAATTTGAAGCGTGCTTTAGAAAAAGTTCCAAGGCATATACACTATGTAGGAGTTGTTGACTTATCTTTGGAGTTTAGTTTGACAAAGCAAGGCTGGCCAACCTCACATTTACTGAGAGTTTGCTGAGTGCTTTTGCCCAAAGTGGTGCTGAGAAAGTTGAGCTGTAGAGAACAGAAATGGATGAAACTTGTCTCAGAAATCTTTCTGAGAAGATTGTAGACCCCAAGTGGTAAAGTGACCTGTCTCAGCTGGAGAAAATAAAGACCTGCGCCCAGGGTGCCTGTCTGTCAGACTGTAGGGATCTCCTCTGACTGGGATTTCAGTTTTTTTGGCATAACTTTGTGTCTAAACTTGGTGCCTCACTAATGGGACCTGCCAGCCTCTGGCTGCTTAGGAGTCATAACCAAAGGCAATGATAATTCAGAATGTCCTCCAGTGGGTCAGAAGAGTATGCATCTAGGACTCTTGGCACCTCTTTATTGTCTCAGCTACATTTAGGGTTTGGAAAATGATAATGATAATGTTGCAAATGACACAAATTGAACCAGGACTGTTTTTCACATTTAAGCCATAATAAAAAAGGACAAAGCACGATATACTCTTTTAGTATAAAGAGCTAGTCATCATAAGTAGGGACCAATATATTTTTTTTTATCAGAAGGACATTTTAATTTAGAAGAAAGAGGTTTACATGTTTTGACCTCCTTTGTTGCTTACTTGCTCTCTCCTTTATAAAGTTCCGACGTTTTTAAGTGAGATAAGAACCTTTGTTGTGACTCGTTCATGGAGCATTGTGAGAATCAAATGAGTTAATACACATTTGAAGTTATTACAACAGTACCAGGCAGAGAGTAAATGTTCAGTAAATTCACTGTTATCATTAGTGTCATCATTGCAATTACTCACCTCCATTTATGCCTCTTCCATTTATGCCACCAGGCATATAATAAATTCTATTACACACCAGGTATATATATGCTTGTGTTTAGGAGGATATTTTTTAAATAAGAGGAAACAGTTCTTGCCTTTTTTGGAGTTAATAAAGGAGTGAGAAAAGGATAAGAAAAACAAGAGTGCAGGTAAGCTGTGTTAGATTCCTGGCCTTCTTAGGTGTCCAAGCCAAGAATAGTGAAGGAAGTTAAAGATATGCAGCAGAGTACAGAAGCCACAATCATAAACAATGAATCTTGGAACACTTAAAGCTTAAAGAAAAAAGAAGCCACAATCAAATCCTTAAAGGTGCACAGCACAGTGGTTAACGCATGGTAAATGTTGAATAATGTCAAATAAATTGTGTGATCGCCACTCACCCAAGAAGCCTCCTCTGACTTCTGTGGTTCTCGAGGTAAAATTAGTACCTCCCCCTTATTGCTCCCTACCATGCCTCTACCTCTATTGCAGCACCTTTTTATGCTTCCCAGTCCCCATTTCCATTCCTGTTTCCCTCCACAGTTTTGTGCTTTCAAAGACAGAAGCTTACCTTCTTCATCTTCATAATCTTCGGGGCCAGGCATGATGCCTGGGGCATGGAAGAGTTGATAAGTATGTTTGGGGTGAGGGGTGGAGGAAGAAAACATTCGGGATTTAGTAACGCTGTAAAGAAAATGGGAATTGTCTGAAATGATGTGTTGTTAATTCCCCCGTCAAGCCCTGAAAATAAAGACTCACATTCAATTGGGACATGTTCACAAACCACTCTTAGACTCACGCCTAGGCTCCACTTCAAGGTCACCCTGGTAGTTGACAGGATACATCTTCTTCCTGTGCTTAAAAATTAAAATTATATATATGCATTTCTAATCTCCTACGGTAGGTGTGATAAACAAAACAAACCACCTTGTGGACTTCAGGGTCAGACCGACCCAAGCCTGCAAAACCAGCTTCACTATTACCTCTTGGGGCTCCTGAGGCTTAATGAGTAATGGATATGCAAGTGCCTCACACTCCTAAGGCCCTGACTGGATGGCAGGTTTCATTCTCAATAGCCGCCTCAGGATCAATGACTGGATTTTCATGATCTCATTTGTGAGCTGTCCCAGAGTTTGTCTGGGCTAGGAAATGTGAAAATTCACAGGGCAGTTGGGGAATCACTTAGGATGTCAGGACTTAAAAACTGGTAAATACGAGGAAAGAATTGTTTATTCTGCCTTTCCTGTATGAACAGTACCACTGAAGAGCCAAATAATAAGTAAAATATTCTTTAAGATTATGTCAGCTAGGGCGCCTGGGTGGCTCAGTGGGTTAAAGCCTTTGCCTTCAGCTCAGGTCATGATCCCAGAGTCCTGGGATCAAGTCCAGCATCGGGCTCTCTGCTCAGCAGGGAGACTGCTCCCTCCTCTCTCTATGCCTGCCTCTCTGCCTACTTGTGATCTCTGTCAAATAAATACATAAAATCTTAAAATAAATAAATAAATAAAGACTCTGTCAGCTAATTAGTAGAGAAGAAATGATAGAATATCACCAATTTGCAACTTGTAATGAAATGATAAGTCCAGGCAATGAGCTAGGACCTAGGTCCTAGGAGCTCTAGGGCAGTGCACACTGATTTCCTTCTCAGGTAAACAGATCTGGGAAGAGGCCCAGGCAAGCCCTAGAACCAATCCAGAGGCTCCTGAGCACAGAATTTGGGAATCTTGGGCACCCAGAGCATGGACTAGAGCAGGGGGCCAGATTGTGGGTAGGCAAATTCCCTTGGCCTCTTGTTCTGTGGCTGGAAGAGAGTCAAAGTAGAGTCCTTTAAAGCCTGGGGTCCCAGGGAGGGATCCTTCCTGCTCAGGCCAAAAGGCAATGCTACTTCTTTGCCACACATTAGCTTTACATTATCAGGTTCTGGAGTCAGACAGAAATTTGTCAATCCTGGCTCAGGCTATAAGCAATATTATAGAAATTACATACCTGCTCAGTTTCTTCACTTATAAAAGGGTCAGAAAAGGGGAGACTATTTAAAGTTAAAGGAGCAGTATTACATGAGCACCTACCCTAATTCTGGCATATATACAGTAGCCCTCCATAGGAGGCAGGTCTGTGAGGGCCCAGAAGTGCTGCCTCCATACAATAGCATCTGACACCAGGGTTTGTACAGATGAGAGGGGCTGAAGGAAGGGACACAGGCTGGAGACAGTGAACCATCTCTGCCTCAACTTTCCTGGAAATGTACAAAAAGAATAATTTGATAGATTTTCTGCAGAGTCCCAAAGCTTTTTTAAGACTTGCTCTAGATCCCACTGGACTATAATCTCCTTGAGGACAGAGATGGATATTCTCTGTAAAACCTTAGCTCTTTGCATATTATCTGACACATAGTAAGTGCTCAATAAAAAAGCACTGGGTGAATGACTTCAAACTGGCCTAATTGCCTGTAATGAAAGACATTTATTTCCTATGTTGGCTCAAAGGTTTCCATAGACATCTCAAACTCGAATCATTCTGTTTCTCAAACCTGCTTCTTCCCTTATTTCCCTGACTCAGTGTGCAGAACCATCAATGCCCCAGACCAGCAGTCATGCAATGTGCTCAGCACCTCCCTCCTCATCACCATTTATACCTTATTAATTACCATTTCCCAGTTTTTAAATTTGTCTTATTCATTACCACAAATCTAGTTGAGGCAACTGTTCTCTCCCTTGAGATACTGCAGCATCTAGCTGCTCACCTCACCTCAACTCATGCCCCTGAATATGTCCTTCTCCGTGCAGCCAGAGGGACCTTTACACATCTGGCCACTTCCCTACTGGGCTGGACTCAGGGTAAGGCCCAAGCTCCTTAATGGTCTACAGGACTCTCTGGTCCCCATCATCTGCCCTACCAGACTATAAGAGCCT
Organism: Mustela nivalis; assembly: GCF_964662115.1. Taxonomy (NCBI): domain Eukaryota; kingdom Metazoa; phylum Chordata; class Mammalia; order Carnivora; family Mustelidae; genus Mustela; species Mustela nivalis. The sequence goes on along the minus strand of NC_139027.1, from coordinate 73,855,603 downwards.
GGAGAACAGTCTTTATCTTATATTTGTTTGTAGCTCCTGCAATCAGCCAGAAACTCACTGTTACATAAATGAGTAAAGTTTTTGAACATTTTTTTCATGTATCTGTTAGCTATTTGTATTTCTTCTTTGGAAAAGTGTCTTTTCATGTCTTCTGCCCATTTTTTTGACTCGATTATTTGTTTTTTGGGGTGCTGAGTTTGAGAAGTTCTTTATAGATCTTGGATACCAGCCCTTTATCTGTAATGTCATTCACAAATATCTTCAATTCCACGGTTGCCTCTTAGTTTTGTTGACTGTTTCCTTTGCTGTGCAGAAGCTTTTTATCTTGATGAAGTCCCAAAAGTTCATTTTTGGTTTTGCCTTCCTTCCCTTTGGAGACATGTCTTGGAAGAAGTGGCTGTGGCTGATGTCAAAGAGGTTACTGCCTATGTTCTCCTCTAGGATTTTGATGGATTCCTGTCTCACATTGAGGTCTTTCATCCATTTCGAGTTCATCTTTGTGTATGGTGATAGAGAATGGTCAAGTTTCATTCTTCTGTATATAGCTGTCCAATTTTTCCAGCACCATTTATTGCAGAGACTGTCTTTTTTCCATTGGATATTTTGTCCTGCTTTGTCCAAGATTAGTTGAACATAGAGTTGAGGGTCCATATCTGGCCTCTCTATTCTGTCCCACTGATCTATGTGTCTGTTTTTGTGCCAGTACCATGCTGTCTTGATGATCACAGCTTTGTAATACAGCTTGGTATCAGGCAATATAAAGCCCACAGCATTTTCTTTTTCAACATTTCCTTGGCAATTCAGAGTCAGTTCCATACAAATTGTAGGATTGTTTTTTCTAGCTCTTGGAGAAATGCCATTCATATTTTGATCAAGGTGGCATTGAAAGTATCAAAACCACATTGAAATACCACCTTACACCCATTAGAATAGAAAAAATTAACAAAACAGGAAACAACAAATGTTGGAGAGCATTTAGAGAAAGGGAAACCCTCTTACACTGTTGGTGGGAACGCAAGCTGGTACAGCCATTTTGGAAAACAGTGTGGAGATTCCTCAAAAAGTTAAAAATAGAGCCACCCTATGACCCAGTAATTGCACTACCGGGTATTTACTCCAAAGATATAGAAAGAAGGGGCACATGCACCCCAAAGTTCATAACAGCAATGTCCACAATAGCCAAACTGTGGATGGAGCCAAGATGCCTTCAACAGACAAATGGATAAAGAAGATATGGCCCATATACACAATGGAATATGACTCAACCATTAGAAATGATGAATACCCACCATTTGTACTGACATAGATGCAACTGGAAGAGGTTATGCTGAGTGAAATAAGCCAAGCAGAGAAAGACAATTATCAAATGGTTTCACTTACATGTGGAACATAAGGAATAACATGAAGGACATTAGGAGAAAGAAGGGAAAAATGGAAGGGGGGTGTTAATCAGAGAGGGAGACAAACCATGAGAGACTATATACTCCAGGAAACAAACTAAGGGTTTTAGAGGGGAGAGCCTGGTTATGGATATTAAGGAGGGCCTGTATTGCATGGAGCACTAGGTGTTACATGCAAATAATGAATCATGGAACTCTACATCAAAAACTAATGAAACACTGTATGGTGACTAATACAATAAAAACATAAAAATAAATGAGTAGGGTTTTTTAAATCAAAATAATTTTTGATCTATTGAGAAAAGTATAAAACTTAAGCCATGGACTTAAATTATCAAACATCAAAGATGAACCAAGACTGATGAGCCAACAACTTCCCTTGAGTAAACTCATGCTGTGTTGACCATGGTGAGCAGGGACGACATCTATGGTTTGGTGCAATATTCTAGGCTCCTTGCACTCTCCTTCCTTTGGATATGGAACTAATTTAGTCTTGGAGTGAATCACTGGACTATTTCTAGAAATCACCATCTTTCTCTAGAGTGGTCTTTACTGACATTTGACATACTTAAGCCATGTGACTGCTACAGAGAGCCTGTGTTTGTCTGTTCAAGAGAAACTGTCCTCAGGGATTCATCTTCTGCCTGGAAGGTTTTGATCAAGGATAAGGGAACTGGCCAATCTTTGTGTTCCTCACACCAGCACTATGTTTAAATCAGCTTTCTTTTCTCATCAGTCATAGGGGCGCTTTCCAATGTTTGCTGAAGGGAGAGTACTCACGGTCTGATTTCTAGCACTAGGATCATGCCATCAACTGGTTTTACCTATTTATTTGCTTGAACAAGATGCTTAACATCTCTAAATCTCAATTTAGTCATCTGTAAGTGCGGATAAAAATTGTAAATACCCGATGAGCTTATTATGAGGATTAAATGAGAAGAAGTGTGTTTTGAGTATAACATCACATTGTAAAGGTTTTATGAATGTCAAATATTGTTTGTTTGTTTTTATGCTTTGTTTTTGAAATGAGATTTGGGGAAGCTACTAAAACATGTGCAAAATTATGAAATAAAAATAAACCAGTGAGAAAACCAGAGTCAAGGGGAACATCACATTATTCCATAGAATCATGAGGATTTTAGTTTTCTTATATCAGATATCAACTTGGCCAATCATTCATTCACTGGCTGGATAAGCATTTAACTTTGACCAGCTCTTTGGCATGGCAGCATACAAAAAGGAGTGAAAGACCTTGCTTTTGCTTTAGGCTGTGAAGAAGAGCCCAAAGGTACCCAACTAAAACACAGTGTAGCTGGAACTATGGGAGAAATGGAAGAGTATATGTATGCCAGGGCTTGTCCTGGGAAATAGCCCTTACCTACAACGAGCTGGGTTTGTAGCTCATTCCCTGCCCTGATGTGATCTCTGTGTATTCATGTTTCAGTAACCACCTGAACGTGACTAAGCAAGAAGATGGCCAAGATTAACACCCAATTCTCCCACCCTGCAATAAGGACCATGGACAGAGATCTCAACCATGTTGAAAATGGCCTCAGCAGGTAAGATGGGCTTTCCATTGCCTGCCCACAAAATGAGTTGTTCCCATAGCTGATCTAGACTGTGGGGTAAAGAATGCCTTAGCCTGTAGCAAACAGCAGGTTGAAGGGTGCGGGCTATTCACAGTGCTCCTTCTGACTTCACTTACTTCATCTCACCTAAGCCTCACAACCCATTGAAGTAGTTTTTATTCTCATTTTAGAGAGGTAGAAAATGAGGCTCAAAAGATTATGTAACTTCTAAAAGGTAATAAACTGAAGATTCAAATGGAGCAAATTAACTTTTATTATAAAAACTTATCCAAACTGGCATACTTTCCCATATATACTTCAGACATTTATTGGACTCTGTGCACCAGTCATTGTCCTGGGCACTAGGGATGAGTACAAATCAGATGCCCTGTCCCTCGCCTTCAGTGGAAGGGCAGTATTCATGCTATGCTCATGGTCTGCAGGGAGTGGGCTGTGCCTTACCAGTAAAGCCATTAGCCCCATCAATGACATCCCCACACAGGCAGCCATAAGGAAATCTTGGCCTTAAGTTCTACTTCTAGCCCTCTTCATGGCTTACTAGTAGGCTGGGGAAAACCCACATAATTTCTCCATTCCTCAGTTTCTTCAACTGCAAAATGGAGCAGCATCTTTTCCAAGCTCCTGGCACAAGGGTGAGGAAGTGGGAGTGTACCTATTTGGTGCAAATGGACTTACATTTTTATGTTTCTTAAATTCTCAATGAGTTGATTGAATTGAACCATGAGAAACTTTATTTCCAAAATTTGTGTTATTGTTGTCCTATATATATAACACTGAAAACTTCTCCCTCCCATGAAAACTTCTCCCTCCCATGAGAACTGCATATTATCCAATGACCATAAACTGCAAAGACAGTCCATCAGTATTCACATCCTTGGTGCTGGGCCTTCATCCACCATCTCTCCTCTGTTACTAATGTATATCACTTCTTTCAGATGCACAGTTGGTTTTTTCTGTGTAGATTCTTGGTCCTACTCCTTAGTAACTCTGCTCATGAGTGATGGATAATAATTTCCAAAGAGATTGAGTCCCTGTCACTACGAATTCATGTAGTCCTAGAACCCCACCTTTGGGGATTCCGGCAAAGGGAGGAATGTCTCAGAGCATCCCAATAGCTATTAATTGCCTCCAACCATTTTAACATAGTGTTGGAGCCCCAGGGATTTTTTATATGACTCAGAGCCATCAGAAGTTCTCATTCTGGGTAAGGAAGATGTGGTCCATATACACTATGGAGTATTATGCCTCCATCGGAAAGGATGAATACCCAACTTTTGTAGCAACATGGATGGGACTGGAAGAGATTATGCTGAGTGAAATAAGTCAAGCAGAGAGAGTCAATTATCATATGGTTTCACTTATTTGTGGAGCATAACAAATAACATGGAAGACATGGGGAGATAGAGAGGAGAAGGGAGTTGAGGGAAACTGGAAGGGGAGGTGAACCATGAGAGACTATGGACTCTGAAAAACGACCTGAGGGTTTTGAAGGGCCAGGGGGTGGGGGATTGGGGGAGCCAGGTGGTGGGTATTAAGGAGGGAACGCATTGCATGGAGCACTGGGTGTGGTGCAAAAACAATGAATACTGTTACACTGAAAAGAAATTAAAAAAAAATGATTTTAAAAAAAGTTCTCATTCTGCTCAAATTTCTCCTTCCTAACTGGCCTACTGTAAGTCTCACCACTGGAGACTTACTCCTTTAGGTTAAGTCATTGCCCCTAATTTAAAAGAAAAAAAAGAACACTCTTAGGACAGATATCTGCTATTAAAACTTTGGTATGCATGAATAGCTTTTTTTTCACATCTGTGCTAATTAACCTCTTGGGGCTGGGTGTTCAAAGATGACTGGCGTGGAGGGAAGAACAGGTCCTAGCATGGGGCACAGCAGTAAAGTGAAGCTCCTTGGGCAGCACTGGGTTCCTGGGACCTTGGGCCCAATGGGAGAAGGACAGAAACCATTAAGGTCAAGAAGAATTTGAAGCAGAATGGACCTCTCCCCCATTGCTCCCTTTGTCTTGTGGGGGACATCATCAGATCATCTCATGGACCTTCTAGGCTCCCTGGGGCTGAGAACAACAGGGTCTCCATCTGGCTTTTATGGTTAGATACTCAAGAATAAGCAGGCCCAGTTAACGGGCTGGGGCTCCTGCCCAGAATACCTGCTTGACCCGACACTGCCATGGTCCACCTCTGCCTGATTTGTCCTGGCTCTGCCTCAACTAGCGGCCTACAAGCCCAGCTGGAGGCATGGGCTGTTCAGGAGAGCTCAATGTGTCTCCTGGAAGATGAGCCTTCGCAAAATAAATTGCTAGCTCGATTTAAGCCACATGGACCCCAGCGATGGGCCTCTGGGGGCTCATGCTGGGTTTGTGCACACTCAGAGGCTGGGTCAGCCGCACAGCCAGGGGCTCTGAATTGATGTCCTTTAAAAATGCTGTTTACCATCTTCATGGGTGTGGGAAAAGTCCTTCATTCTCCCTCCTATCTCCCATTCTGCGACCAGTGTGATGACTTAACAGGCTCAGGGTCAGGCTAGCTGAGTTTGAATATTGGCTCTGCAACTGACCAGCTCTGAAAAGTGGTGCAGCTTCTCCGGACTGCACTTTCCTCACCTGGTTAGTGGACTAGTACTGACCTCTCAGGGCTGTAGTGAGGTTAGAACAGGTCAGTGCTCTCAGCACAGTCCCTCCTGTGTAAAAAATGTTCAGTCAGTGCTGTCAGTCTTGGAAATGAGTCCCCCTCCTGTGGGCCTTCTCTGGTATTCCAAGCTGGAAGCCCTCTTCTCCTCTGACCTCAGACAGCTCCAGCTGTCCTGACATCTGGATCTGGCCATTTCCTGCCTGTGACCAAGTCATGCTTCCTCAGGCTAACCACTAGTCTGGTCTCACTGAGCCTCACTTGGGGCCTTGCCCAACCACTCCTGTGGTAAAAGCTTGTTGACAGATTAATACAGAATCGCATGGAGACAGTATGGAGATTTTAAAAGGAGAGAGAAAAATAACACTTCCTTCATAAGGCAGATGTTTGCTTTATCTCATGGAGGCAGGACTGAGTTAACAGATGGAAGTTTCTAGAATGGGTTCCTTGGCATTACCAAGGATTAAACATGTGTGCTCAGGCTGGAGGTGGAACAGCCTTGGGCCAGAGGCTGGGTCCAGGCCCCTCCTCTGCTTCCCAGCAGCCTATCATCTGTCTAAACACAGACTAGTTTTTCCTGTAAGAGTCATTTGAACAGGGACTCTGGCATGTAAACTTAAAAATTTTAAAGTTTCAAATCACTATTTTAGGGGAGGAAATGGTGTTTGAACAAACTATAGATCCTTGCTTTAAAATTCAAACTGTTTTAGGAGCACCTGGCTGGCTCAGTTGGTAGAACGCATGATTCTTGACCTCAGGGTCATGAGTTCGAGCCCCATGTTGGGTGTAGAGATTACTTAAAGAAATAAGCTTTTAAAAAATAATTTTAAAGAATCAAATCCTTTTAGAAAGCTTTTGGGAGATTTAATTGTGTTTTTCCTTAAATACTAATCATTCTGTGTTCTCAATGATATCAAGAAACTGTACTGGGAACCTGTATGTCACTGTGACCCTTTGCCCAATGCCCCCAGGAGGGAGGAGCTATTATGGCCCCATTCCCTGAAACATCCTTGTCCCCAAATCTTTCACCAAACTGGAGAGCCAGGTTTCTGTTTCTCCTTTTTTAAATTATTAGGATCACTTTCCTAGAGACAAACCATAAGGAAGGATGAAAATGTTTCATTTGAACAACAAAGTCAAAACACTGAAAATACCAGAAATAAAAATGTCTTGAATTTTCCTTTTCTATTTAGATATGTTTAGTTGAGTTGATTATTTAAGAGAAGTCTGGCATATTTGAAAAGATAATGCAGTAGGGAAAGACTTCAGAATCTGCAACAGAGAATTACCATGAGGACCAAGGGTACCTCAAATCTCAAATCTATCTCCTGGTGTAGCTATTTTAGGCGAGCTTTGGGGCATAGGGGTTTGTGTCCTACCGAAGAGAAGCCTTTTTTGTGCTGCTCTCTGAGCAGAGCCCAAAGCAATTATCACCAAAGAACACCATTTTCAGGCTGCTTCCCCAGGACCGAAGACAAAAATGCACTCACTTCAATTCCCTGGTCACAAGTGGCCAATGGCAGTGCATATGGGTCATTGCAGTTCCTCAGGGCTGGAGAGGAGGAAAAGAAAAACAAAGTATCATCTTCACCAGGTGCTCCACCAAGTACAAAAGCTGATAACATGCTGTAGCTCTGATGAGCATCCCCATCTTCTCCCAGTGACAAGGGAAACATTTACCTCACAGACAGGACGTTCCTCTTTGTAAGAAAACTTAGAAGATGAACATCACAAGTTGAAAATTACCTTTTCTTTCAAAACAGTCCCATCATTGTGTTCTGCTGGCGGCTCTTGTTCTCACTAATCGCCAACTTCCCAGAGATCCTTCCTGCGAGGTCATCATCGCCGTCATTGCTGCCTTCAGTCGACATCCGCAAATGGGAGGGTAGCTTCTGGACTGTCCTGGGACAAGGCCCCATCAAGTCCCTTGCCCGAGACCCTTCCACCAGCTCTGGCAGGATGGGGCCTGGCCCCCGGCTTCTCCTGCTTCTGTAGATCTCTGGGAGGTTCTGGATCTCCCATTCATCCATTGGTTGCCTTTTTCTCAGTACCTGTGTGTCCTCAGGGACTCAAAGTGTCACCTCAGACATCTGGCTCTTCTCTCTTCCCATCTCCTCTTCCATCTGCTTGGTAAAATCAGTTTCTCTGAGGAATAACTAAGTGGATTGGCTATTTAAATAACCCCATGCATTGAACGAGGGTGGAGACTCAGGAGCTATAAGACATCAGAGAATTTCAAGCATCAAAAAACAAGTGGGAGGGCGCCTGGGTGGCTCAGTAAGTTAAGCCGTTGCCTTCAGTTCGGGTCATGATCCCGGGGTCCTGGAATCGAGTCCCACATGGGGCTCTCTGTTCAGCGGGAGCCCTGCTTCCCTCTCTCTCTCTCTCTGCCTGCCTCTCTGTCTAGTTGTGATCTCTGTCTGTCAAATAAACAAATAAAATCTAAAAAAAAAAAACACAAAAAAACAAGTGGGGAGACATGTCAAGAAGAAAAGACCCCTTTGGGTCCCTTGAACTTACTTCCTAGAAGGCTTTCCCTACTCTTCATGGTGAAATGTGCCTTTTCTGGACTTGGCTGTTTGAACAATACTTAAGTCGATACAAAATCACCAATTTTTCATTTAGTTCCTTTTTGAAGACTACGAAACGAGGGTAAGTGAGCTGCCCACAGAACACCTAGCTAACAGGCCTCCCAGCTCCCCATTCTGCCACCACCCTTCAAGCAAGTGTCCTAGATCCAGCCCCCACATGGGAGCCCTCACTGCTGCCAAGAACAGGCCTGGTTTGGAATCTGGGGTGGGTTTTGCTCTCCTCACATCCTCATCAGCTCTGATGTCATTGATTCCTTTGCTACTAATGCAAATAAATCTGTTTTCAGGATGTGCGCTCATGTAATTAACAGAAAGCAGGCTGGGCAGAAATGCTGGGCCGACTCCTTGGTGCCCAGAGCTCTCTGAGGAGCTGCTGGTGGGGACAGAACACCTTCACCCTTGGGATTGCCTCCGGATTTTCCAGGCACACATACAGGGACAGAGCTGCAGCCCAAGCTGTCGGTTGCTGTACACCTAACCCCACCATGTGGCAGCTGCTAGGGAGGGACTAGAGATATGGACTCACTCACTCGTCCCACTCTCCCTCCTCCAGGGACTGCCCCGGGTGCCTTGGAATGTGCATTTCACCTTTGTAGTATGCAGATTATTAGAAGGGCAAGGGGATCAGAGCTTCCTAACTTGAGCAAGACCTCTGGCAGGGTTTCCCATGTGTCTAAGGACAAAAAAATATGAGTGGTCTTTTAGGGATAGAGAGAGAGAATTCAATTAGACGGTTTTGAAAATAAAAAGCCATGCCCACATTGTATAACCTGGTGGACTAGAGCCATGTCTCTAGTGGTATGCCACAGGGCTCAGTCCTGCTTTAATTGGTGCCATATGTGAAAATACAGAGAGTAGCTTCATAAGAGTGGATGAAAGCAGGCTTTGACATAGGATGGAATGATATTCAAACCTTGGCTTTGCTACTTGACCATATGATCTTGGGGAAGTTATTTAACCTAACCTCTCAGAACCTGAGTTTTCTCTCTTATTGGGTGGTTATGTGGATTAAATGGTAAGATCTATGTGTCTGGCATACAGTAAACAGTCAATAAGTGGCCTATGGTTTGTGTATTGCATGTGAACGAGATAAGTTGGGAGAAAAGGCTCCATGGAGCCCAAGGGTCCCCAAATATCAAGTGGCTCAGATCAATGGAACTGTTCAGAACTTACTTCCAACAAATCAATTGTACATGCACAAGATAGGACCTTCTGGCTTAGCAGCAGCCCATATTATGGGACTTTGGGTTTTGGCTGATGGTAGTTGCCCATGGGGACACCAAAAGCACACAAACTCACAAACCTGCAATGACCTCTGGCTTGGGGTCCAGTAACAGCACAATGGGCTTTGTCTCCATGCCCAGCCAGGCAGGAATGCAGGAACCTGCTCACAGGAGCATGACCATGACTGGGAAGAGCCTTGAACCTGATGAGGCATGGCTGGGTGAGCGGGAGGTTCCAGCCTGCAAAAACAGATGTGGCACAGGTGTGAGAGCTGTCCCTTCATGTCCCATCTCCATGAAGGTAGCCATGGAGAAGATGAAGTAGCCTGCCTCTGTGTGGTTCTAGCGCGTGCGCGCACGCGTGCGCGCACACACACACACACACACACACGTCGCCTTGGTCTGAGGAAGCTGAGGGAAGGAAGAACACGCTACAAAGATGGCCAGCCTGGGCCACGGGACAGAAGGGAGCACCCTGCAGCTGGAGATGATGGGGGTATTGTAGAAAGAGGAGTCAGCAGATTGGAGGCTGGGATTCAGGACTCTGCCTTCTAATTCCTCACCGAGGAGAAATAGAGAGCTTCTTCCTGACATTAATTATTGCTTACTTCGTCAACTGTGTTGCCACCTTGTTAAGAAGGCTGATTAGGTTGGAATAGGTCACGTGATGGAATTAATTTGTTCTGCCTGGGCTCTTCAAGACTCATAGAATGAAGTGTAAATCCCTAGGGGCCAATGCCTGGATGGCTTTTAATCAAGCTGATCAAATTTTCAGCCCTAGGAGATTTTAAAAGACAGGGAACGAAAGGAAAATATGCCCAAACACATTGGTCTTATTCTGGGCAGTTCAACAAACACCGGGGCTCTGCTGTGGGCTCGTGTCCTATTTGTGCTCACGCTTTTTGCCCCAAATTGGGCAGGTGAGGTCACTTGCTCAGTCCCCCACTGCAGGGGACAGAGGTTAGGGTTTGACAAAAGGGCACAGTGGAAATGTATTTTTATGCAAAAGCACTGTTACAAATGCGCATGGAGGCCCATGCCATTTCCATTCAATATTCCAGGACACCCCTCTTAACCAAATACCGAAAGCACTCCTGGGAAGGCTGCCGGCTGAGCACTAAGTACATGCATGCCCAGGGAGTATTGTGACATACACACAGTCTGGCCTTAGCAGATAGGATTTCAGTATACAGAGTTGTGTTTGAACCAGGATTCTTGCTCTGGAATCACAGTGTAGAGACAGCTGCTATGGCTCCCAATGGCGGGCCTGGCCCTGGGACACACCCACCCGGCGCACAGATGAGGATCATGTGCTGCCGTCCTGCCCCCTTAAGTCCACGGGCTGTGGCTGGACAAGCTGCCTTCTGGGGTCAGGCTTTCTGTAAAGGAAAGACCACATCTATCCTAAAAGCTGGGATCTGCTGGATCCTGCTGGAGCATGGACTGACAGAGTGAAGACCAGGGCCAGTGGCTTTCCTCATTAAGCAGGACATCTGGCCAGCTCATCCCTGAGTGTGTCCAGGAGGGGATGAGCTTGAAATCAATTTAGCCTGCTGCATATTTGATTTCGTAGGGTCCACTTGCCGAGCGAGGAGACTTCGTCAGAACTGCAGCAGGAGATCGCCATGGAGACCAGAGGACTGGCGGAGTCTAGGCGAAGCTCCTACACCAGCCAGGGGCCCGCCAGGTAATCGACCAGGCTCAGCGCTCACCTTGGGAAGAGGGAGACTGAGGCAAGAAGAATGTAGATGAGTTTCAGGAAGAAGTGGGGGCTGGAGGTGGGGGGCGATGGTGGAGGTGGAGCTGAAGATTTGAAGAAAAAGGGACAGAAGAGCAGTCAGAAGTCTACCCCTGAGGAATATCCTCTCAGGTCAAGCGTTCTGAGCTGAGAAAAAAATGTAAGAAAAACTGCTGTTATCTGAAATTGCTTTCATATAAAGTGATATTGAGGTACTTGCTCAAGTCTGGAAGAATTTAGAAAAAAGCCAACCAGGAGGGATTCCGAGAAGAATTGAGAAACGAGACCAGCCAGCCGCAGGAGAGCCCTCGTGGACCTCAGTGGTGCGCAGATGGCCCTAGGGGCCACTGTCCGAGGTAGCCTCTGGCAGGCCCTCTTGGGTGCCTGTCTAGACTTCCCGGCTCACGTCCTTGTGAAAGGATTAGAAAGATGGTCCCGGCTCTGAGCCGATGACATCTGCACTCGGGCTTCGAGAGCTGTGCCACCTTGAAGAAGTCATCTTACCTTTCCAGATCTCATCTGGACAACTGATCTCATGCATCAAACAACGTGAAGCCCGCATCAGAGCCAAGTGCTCACTCACAACAGGTGCTCCACAAACGTGGGGATTATTTCTTTCCACCATTTTTTTTTTTAACCAATGCTGTAGATTTATATAGTCATGTGTTCTACAGTTTTTGCTTAAGATTATTGCAAAAATTAATTCCTCTAGTTATTCTTCATATATTTAATTGTGGAGGAACGTTTCTTTCAGTAGCCCCTTGTGGCTGGGCATTTCCAAGATTTCTGGTGTTTTCGTCTTACTAATAAAATGCTGTCTGAAGGCTCACTGATTGCAAGGACACCTTCACACCAGATGATATTGAAAGGCCTGGGGGAGGGCCGAGGCAGGAGGCTGGTGTAAGCTCAGATCGACCACCTCATGGAAGGGGAGCCAATGGGGGCTCATGAGAGGGGAGTTGGGGGTGGGGGTGTGACACCTGTCCTTTCCCTTTCATTTTCTCCTGGAGTGTCATGATCTTTGTGATTTTTTTTTTTTCCTGCATGTCTCCTCTGTTTCTGGCTTTCTCTGTTCACACATCAGTAGGCATAGGCTGCAAATGGCTTTTGCTATACAATCCTGAGTTCAAACACCCAACCCCAACTTGGAGTGGTTTTTAGTTCAGAGGCTTGAGTGACTTTCTGTGGGTGTCTTGTCCATTCCTGGACCTGTCGGCTAAAATGGAGTGGGGAGAATGATCTTGGTTCCAGCCCCTCAGCAGAGGGAGGATGGGGGCGGGAGGAGTGTCCAGAGCAGGGAGGCTGGGCTGGGCTGGGCAGGCATCTCCACGTCTGTCTGCAGCCGCAGCTGTCAACATCTCTGGGCGTGGACTGTCTTTTTGCTCTAACTCACTCTCCTAGGCAAAGTTCCCAAGTGTGTGATTAGGGTGAAGGCATGCAACAGCTCATGACCTCGTTCTAGGTTGCTCAGAACTCATTTGATTGAGAACACGGGTGTGCACCCATTGGTGCCAAGTCAGGGCAACCAGATACCAAGAAACAGAGGTCAGGCTCTCTTCTCATTCCTCTTTGGAAGAGACAGGGGAGACAACAGGCAGGGCTGAGGGAGAGCTTCTCATGGAAAGCTGAAGCTAAGATAGGGCTCTGGGGACATGGGCTGACTGGTCTCAGGTGCTTGTGGTCCGGCAGGGCCTGGCTCTAGGAGACGGGTCAAGGCAACTTGCAAAGAAGCTTATGCACAAGCCTGGGGAGGGAACAAGAGTCTGTATAACAAATAAGACAAGGGCTAGGGAAAGAATCTAAATTGGAGGTGGGCATTTGTTCCTTTCAACCTTGTTCTGAATTTTATCACCATTTGCAGATTAGATTCTTTTCTATTCCTATTCTTACCAGTCATAACAAAGAGCTCTACAAAAGAAATGATAAGCAGAAAGGCTTCTGATGCCCCATTTGAAGGATCCTGTCTTGGCAGAGCCCAAGTGTTAAAAGGACAAAGTTATAATGAAGACAATGCCCCTTTAGCTCTGTTCCAGACTGCAGGTGATGGAGGAGAAGGGACTAAGTCCCCAGGAGAGTGGAGATGCGCACCTGAGCCCGGGGCCCCCAGTACCCATGACCTGCCAGTCATCCCTGCTTCCACCCCAGGCCAGGAAAAGAGGGGCTTTCCGTCTCCTTCCTCTCTGCACTGGCTGCCTGTCCATGTCCTTCCAGGATGTCTCGCCTGATCATCTCACTGCGAGCATGGGCCACCAGGCACGTACACCACGAGGCCCAGAGAACGGATTCATTCCTGGAGCGTTTCCGCGGAGCTGAGCTAAAGGAGGTGTCCAGCCAAGAAAGCAATGCCCAGTCAAATACGGGCAGCCAGGAGCCACCAGACAGAGGGAGAGGGTAAGGAACCAAAGGGATGAGCCACTGGCACTACACAGGGGGGTGCAGAAAGCACCGCTTCGCTCCTGCCGCTAGATCCACTATGTGGGGGGCCTGGGGCACCAGCCTCGTGACCTGGACCTTGAAGATGGTGTCTGGGGTGGGGGAATCCTGCATGCCTTAACAGTCGCAGCCCTGAGTCCAAGAAGGACTGCAGGAGAGGAAACCCTCTCACCAGAATCCCCAGTGTCATTTGATCCTGCACTCCAGCGCGTCCTGGAGTCTGTGCTCTCAAACGCATCTGGGGATGCTGCCCCCCCACACCTCTCTCCATCAAAGGACCCTCATTCTAGATTGCACTCTGACCCACCTTACTAAAAGCCAAGGACTTTAATCCATAAATCTTGGGAGTACCTAAATGGTACCCACAATTCTATGCTTAGGTTTACATAGTCTTCTGGGAGGAAAGTCTTGCAGCTTAGTCAGAATGTTCAAGAGGAGGCGTCCGTATCTCAGATCAGAATAGGAACCAGGGGGTGGGGAGTGTAGGTAGGGGTAGGGTGGGGCATGGGGAGAGTGTTTGCTTTTGGTAGGAGAAGGGTCTGCAGAGTAAAGGCTCTGAGCAACTTTGTGCATGGTCCACCGCCTGACTGGGGGCTGTGGCTGGTACTGATATTTGAGAGAAATCTGCAGGTGCTGACTTCATCCCCCACCCCCACACCCCCCACACACAGCTGCTGCCTCCCCTCCTCTCTTGTTTTGGGGAAGTTTCCCCAGCCTGTGGTCAGCAGGGAGACCACTGGACCACCACAGGTTGAATCCAGGGACACTGAGCAGCAGAAGGTCTCTTTAGGATGCTCTGGGCAAGTGGAGAGGAGGAGAGAAGAGGTAAGATATAGAGATGGAGGCTGACCACCTTGGAGCCTCTCAGACAGGAAGCCTCTTGCTCAGAATCTGCTTTATGAAAAAGGGGCCTTAGGAAGGTCTTTTGGCTGAATTCTCTAGGTAATGCCAAGATTTATAAGGTGCAAAGGTGAAAACAAGCACGGTTGTAGAAGAACAGATGGTCCCTATATAATTACTAGAGCAAATCCTGTGTGTTTTTGTGTCAAATGAGCTGAAGAAGGGCTCAGGTGTGAGCAACTCAAACAGGCATCCCAGGGCCCCTGGGGAGGGAAGGTCATGCAGCCTCAGAGGAAGCAAGATGGATCTTTCTGGTGCTTCTATTTTTCTTCCATGTTTGTATGTTTGTGTCATAGGTTTATTATAGATTATGCACTAGATTGCAAAATATACACATTTAAGAGGAAATGTGAGAGTTCAAGGAAATGTCTTGCTAGCAACCACTCTAGGACAGCCACCTTTAGTCTCCCTACCAGGAAGGGCATGAAAATTGCCGGCTAAGATACAAAGGCCTGGCATTCTCGGGTTCATGTTTTCATCTGGGTTTGGACCACAAACCCTTGGCTTTCTGGGCTTGTGAAGAGATGGTGGAGGGCCTGAGTGCTGGTGGGGAGGTGTGCCAGGCCATCCCAGGTACCCAGGGCCAGGCATCCTAAACTGAGAGGGAGCTCCGTGACAGTAAGGCCTACGTGCTCTTGGCTGCTGAACCAGAAAGAGAGGAGGGATGGCAGATAAGGAAGAAAAGAAGGCAGAGGAGGAGGAGGGGAGAGAGGTTTGTTACTGAGCTAGGCAGACTGGTTCAGTTCCTGGTGGGCAAGCAAAGACTTCATTGCTAACTTGATCAAATTGTCTTCTCGACAAGCTTAGCCTAATGAATATGAACCTTGGCCTCTTTGTCCCTTTCCCAATGTTACCAGATGAGCAAAGGGTTGGGCTAGGACCCTCTCAGAGCCAGGTCCCAACTGTACCTCAGATGTCTGGTCACTCATCCAAGGATTCAGAGTAGGTAGGTACATGCGATGGTGCAGAATGACGGCTGATCAATCAGGGAGGCTTCCTAGGGGGAGGAAGACTTTGGATTTTCCAGGCAAAACCCAATGGCAAAGCAGAAAGTATGCAAAGACTGGTCTTGGTTATTCTGTTGGTTTGGCCTTAAGAAACCCCCAGACACAGAGATGTGGTGAACACGGGCCACTGCACTGCAGGGAGCTACACTTTCTTTTCCAATTTCACATGGGTTGCAAAATTTTGGGGGAGACTTTCCGATGATCAGAACCTCTCCCCAAACAAGCAGTTAGAGCCACATCCTGAACGGTGAGAGGAAGGAAGAATTGAGCAGAGGTGAGCAAAAGTACAGAAAGGCATTTGGCTCTATGTTCAGTATCACAGAAGAGAAGAGGCTCCCTGAGAGCCAGGCAGGAGTATCACCGGCCACGACTTTGGTCCTGGCTGTTCTCTGTGAATGGTCTACAGGGACGACAGACAGGCGGCTGTGAGGCCACGCTGGCTTTCTTAAACCAGCTGTGTCACAAACGTGTGTGTGAGCAATTGAGCTCTAGGAGATAATGCCTTTTCCTAGAGACCACCAGGAAGGATTATGTGACTCAGCCTTAAATAAAAGTGCAGCTGGGTGCAAAACCAGCCTCTACTCTCTACCCAGTTCTCATGTAGATCAGGACTGGCAGGCCAGGAAGTGTTAAGATTAATGTGGGGACAAGGGCCCAGGGCAGGATAGACTCAAAACTGGGACAGTTCCGCCCATGATCTATTTTTTGCTCTGCAAGTCGGAAGCAGCTGCTGTGACTGCGTTTTCAAGGTGCAGGGAGGGTGCCTTCTGAGAGCCCCGCCCGCGCAGATGAGTGAGCAGGTTGCTGCTGCCTTGTGCATTCTGAAGGCGCTCAGCCCTCCTCACCTGAGCCCTCCTCACGTCACCAGGGCAGGTGCTCCTCAGATTCATGTCTGGGTCCCCGGTGGCTCCTGGTACACTGCCTGGCATGGGTTTGAACTGAATGAAACTGAGGGGACCGTGAGGTCAGGTTTGGGTGGGACTCACAAAGCAACTCTCACTTATTCAGAAGACTCAGTTCAGCCAAAAGTTCATCCTTTCTTCCCATAAGGCATTACTAGAGCCAACCAGTCACCAAAAGTTTTTGTTCTGGGTGCTTCAAGCTGTGTGGAAAGAACCAGGGGACTGGGGATGCAGGTACTGGAATAACCACCCGGGGCGGATGGCCCCCAGCGGTTGGCGCTGAGCTCAGATTCCCATGCTGCATTCTCTTTACTTCCCTGCAGTGGCTGGCCCCTGGCCAGAAACAACACCAACACCTGCAACAACTCAGAGGAGTGAGTACCTCTGCTCCCCAGCAGAGCCCCTCGCCTTCCCTGGTCCCACCGGCCGCCTTCCTCCCAGTAGGTGCCCCAGCTCCGCCACCCTTGCTTAAACGCGTCCACTTCCCACCCTCCCAGAACACCACTAGACTAGAACCCTCTTCCTTTCATCCTGTGGACAAATGGGGAAGGGACCTGGTCCATACGACTTCTTGGAGCAAGTCATGCTCTGTCCTTTCCTCACTTTCCCTGTCTATAATGCGGAGGGGTTGAATTGCATAAATGTTTTAAGCCTTGACTTCCTCTCTCGCTACAGATTTGAGGGTACAGTCTCTGAGTTCCTTTACAGAGCTGTGGATATCCTCCTTCATGATGAGAATGTGCTTTCCATTCTCCAACCTCAAGTTCCAGGGTGCCCCAGTAAAATGCTCTTGTCCTAAGGCTAATCTGAGCCAATCTGGGGGGTGTGATCAGGACAGTAGGAAGAGGAAATGTAAATAGTTCCAGAGGATAGCCTCTCGAAATGCTGACCTGCTGTAATTACTTTTTCTCACCAGATGCTGATTTGGCAGATCAGTTTGAGGTGTGATTCTGGCAAGTGCCCCTCAGGAGTCCGGGGAGGGTGTATGCGTGTGTGTGATCATACCTTCGTGTTAGCGCGCGCATGTGTGTGTCTGTGCACCATTCTCCAGCCTTCTTGATGGAGAACCATGGGGATAGGCACTGGAGGAAGTCTCATTTGGAGCTTAGTGGGGGAAACCATCAATATCAGCAAGAAATCTGGATTTCCTGACTTCCATTTGAA
This sequence comes from Mustela nivalis, assembly GCF_964662115.1. NCBI lineage: Eukaryota > Metazoa > Chordata > Mammalia > Carnivora > Mustelidae > Mustela > Mustela nivalis. The sequence goes on along the minus strand of NC_139027.1, from coordinate 73,838,017 downwards.
AGAGAAATGTGTCAAGGCTTTTTTCTTATTTCCCTTTGTTCCTTGGATAGAAGTTTTTCCCATTTCCCTCCATGAAACCTAAATGCATTTTGTTTGCATAAATGTAGATCTCCAATCCAGAGAATCAAATACAAGATAAATGAAATTATTTAATCTGCGAAACAGCAGCTATTTGATATGTGCTTGATCTAAAGCCAAACTTGATATTAAACACCCTGGAATCCCCAGTGTTGGGTCCTGCAGTTGGAGAAAGGCCCAGGGCTCTGGTAACCCCGGCAGAGGTCCTGCCGTTCTCTAGCCTTCTCTGTTCTGGGGCTGGGATGTAGGCGAGGATGGAGGGAGATCGTGTTGGCTGAATCAGGCTCGTAGAAATCTTTGGAGTTGGGTGTGAATCCTGGATCCACACAGCAGGCCGAGGACTGAGGGACAAAATTGGGGACTGTCCCAAAATGGGACCATCTGGGCACAGAAATAATTCCTATGGACATCCTTCCCCATTCTTCCACCATGTTTCTAGCATTTTCACTTAGCCCCGTGGCTCCTGAATCATTTTTCTCTCTCCTGGAGCAAACGGCTCCTAGCCCAAACTAGCGTTGTTTTGCGGCTCTGTATAGGGCAGTGCTGGGTGGGTTCAGGGATGTGGTTGGATGGCGCTGGGTCTTTCATAGGCCCACAGCAGGTTGATAAGCAGGGGAAAAGCCAAGTCCTATAACCTCCAGCCTTCTCATTCTCCCTGGTGGTAAACGCTGGCAGAGCTGAGCTGCCTGATAAGCTTGTGGGCAGCGCCCTCTGCTGGTTTCTTGGCATTAAGACGCAGTGGCCATCCTTACTCTTCTAACAAGTTAATAATTTTTAAATTTTTATTCAGCTTATCCATGTACTCACTTTCAAAAACTTGGAAAACACAGAAAAACACCCATGAGCATACACCCTCCAAAAATATACTTTATTTTAGTAGTGGAATCCCATTATCAGAGAGGACCCCTCTTAACATGTTGGGAAATATCCCTCCAAGTTTTCTATATTTACTGAACAGATAGATAGATAGATAGGAATAAAGAATATGTTATATAAAATATGTAAGGTATATACTTGTGTATTCTATAATTATTATACAGAATATATAATTTTTATTAGAATTATACATAATTACATATATAGATACATATTGTGATCAATATATATCATCTCTCTAATATAATATTATCAATGTACATATATACCAGTTAAGCTCATTTGTATCCCAATTCAGCCACAAAGAGCTTTGTGACCTTGGGCAAGTTACCTGACCTCTCTGTGCATCAGTTTCCTGACTTGTAAATTAGGGTTTGTATTAATGTCTTACTTACAGAGTTGTGTGAAGACTAAATATGTGAATCCATTTGCAGTGCTTAGGAAAGTGCCTAGTACATAGTAAGTGCCCAATAAATACTGAGTAGCAAGGTAGGCAGAACAATTTCACCACCACCTCTCTAAAGATGGCTACATCCTAATCTCCGGAACCCGTGAAGAGATTACTTTATATGGCAAAGTGGACTTTGCAAGTGTGATTAAATTTGAAGACCTTGGAGATTATCCTGGATTATCAAGTGGGCCCAGTGTAATCACAGGAGTCCTAAAAAGAGGAAAGGGGGAAAGAGTGGGTCCACAAGATGAGATGGAAGGAGAAGGAAGAGGATTTTCAAAGTGAGAAGGTAACTGCTGGCTTTGAAGAAGGAGAAAGGGGGACACAAGGCAAGGCATACAGCAGCCTCACAAAGCTGGCCAGCCCTCCGCTTTCAGCAGCAAGAACACGTTACTTTGGTCCTACAGCTTTAAGAAACGGAACACTGCCAACAACCCTGGTGTGCAGGAAACAGATTCTGCCCCAGGGCCTCCAAAAAGAAGCTCAACTTGCCCGCCCCTTGAATTTTGTCCAGTCAGACTTACACCAGACTTCTGAACTACAGAATTATAAGATAACACATGTGGGTTGTTTTAAGCCTCTATGTTCGTGGTAATTTGTTATGGCAGCAATAGAAAACTAGTAAGGCAGCTTTTGATTACCAGGATGGGGCTACCGCTGAAGCAAATACTGAACAATGTGGGAGTGGCTTCTGAGCAGGCTCCAGAAGAATCCTGAGGAGCATAACTAAAAAAGAAAAAAAAAAGTCTAGATTGCTTCGAATAAGTTGGTGGTAGAAATATGGATATTAAAGACTACCAGTGAGGGCTTGGAAGAAATGAGGAGCATTACAGAGAAAACCTAAATTGCCCAAGCACCTTGTTGTTTGGATGGTTATAAATGGACTATTAGTAGGGACCCAAGACTTTAAGGACGCAGCTGGTGAGGACTCGCAAAAAAATGAGCAGGCTTTTGGAAACAGGAGAAAGGGGACTCTTGCTTTACAGTGGCAGGAAGCGTAATGCAATTATGTCCCACACCTGCAGGAAGGGTGGAAGGCAGAAATTACAGGCAATGAGCTTGAATGTTTAGCTGAGGGTATTTCCAACCAAAGGTGTTGAAGGTCCAGCCTGGTGACTTCTTGCTGCTTATGGTAAAACCCGAAAGGAAAGAGATACAGAGGAAAGAATTGTAAACAAGAAGGAAATGGAACTTCATGATTTTGGAAATTCGCAGCCTACGCAAATGCAAAAGATACTAAATTTTAAAAACTGTCAGGAAATCGTGCTTTGAGAAAAAGTTGAGGGTGTGGCAGAGCAACCTTTTGCTATTACCTCAGAAAGATCAAAAGTACTGAGTAGTGAACAAAGGATTCCCTGAAGAGATTAAGGCTGGCTCCCCTCTGCCTGCACGCCCACAGAAGCCAAAAATAGAGAAGGGATTTCTCAGACAGATCTGTGGATGAGCCACTTGTCTAGCCCAGTGAATCCCTCTGATAAACATTACCTCAAATGTTCTGGAAGATTTCCTACCAGCAGAAAACACTGCCAGCTTAGACCAGAAGGGGCAGAAATGGAGGCAGACTGTGGGACCCCTAAATTCTAGATGCAGGAAACAGGTTGATTAGAATATTAAGCTACAAATAGACAGGTGCTCCCTTTCAGGAGGAAGAAACGATTGCTCGGAGGGCAGAGCCTTGAGCCCAGACGGTAGAGGCTTGAAAACCACAGAGGATTATTCTCAGGCCTTGAGACAGAATGGCGGTGCCCCATTGGATTTTATCACTTGGGACCAGTAACTCTCTCGTCCTCTGGTCTTCTCCCTTTTTGAACTGAACTATCTAGAACTGATATCCTATACCTGCCCTCCCACGGTATCTTTGGAGCAGATGGTTTGTTTTAGTCTCACAGGTTCACAAGGAGAGGGGCTCACACCCAGAGTCATGAGAGTCTGGTTTAGATGATAAGATTTGGCACTTTTCAGCTGAGAAGACTTTTGGACTCTGAGTTGATACTATCATGGGGTGAAACTTGTTGGGGGGGTGTCTTGGAATGAGGGTGAATTCATTTAGCCCATGGGGTGGATATATATCTTTGGGGGCTGAGGAACAGACTGTGGTAGGGGGCATAATGGCTCCCTCAAAAGTCCCAGCCTTAATCCTCACCTCCTGTGACTACGTTACCTCACACAGCAACAGGGACTTTGCAGATGTGATTAAATTTCAGGAGCCTGAGCTTATGCTGGATTATCAAGGTGGGCCTGGTCTAATAAAAAAAAACATCCTTAAAAGTAGAGAAGCTTTCCAGCTGCAGAGAACCAGAGAGATGGGCATCTTGAGAAGGTCTCCACCTGCTGTTGCTGGCTTTGAACACAGAAGAAGGGCGCCAGAAACCAAGGTCGCAAGAGCCTCTAAACACTGAGGATGCCCTTGGCTTACAGCCAGCAGGAAAAAAAGGATCGAATTACAGCAAGGAATTAAATTCCACTAACAATCCAAATAAGCGGGAAACAGAGTCTCTCCTAGAATCCTCAGAAAGGATCACACCCCTGTCAAGCCCTCAATTTCAGGACAGGGAGACCCAGACCAGACTTCCAACCTACAGATCTGAAGTGTGGATTGTTTTAAGCCAATAACCAGTGAGTTTGTTCTGGCAGCAATAGAAAGCTCCCACAACTATTATTCTGTGCTGTTTTCACAGTCTGCTTTTAACTTGGCAAAATATTAGAAAAGTTTTTCCGTGTCGCCAATACTCTTCCACAACATCATTTTGAGGGGCCTCGTAGAGTTCCACTGTGGACGAATCTCCTCCTGTTGTGGGGTTAGATGGCTTGTGCTGCTCACTGTTAGAAACAGTGGTGGGTTATCTTCCTGTGTGCGTGTTTGCACGCGTCTTTGACTATTCCCTTAGGTCGTGCTGTGTAAAGTGAATTGGGCTTTTTCAGTGAGTGCTTATTTCTTAACCCTGGGCCTTCCTTCAGGATGTGGAATAGGGGATCCGAAGGGTCTGTGGGTGATTCTGGTGGGTTCCCCAGAGGCAGACAGGGTCTTTTACCTTTCCGCTTGGTTTCTTCAATGGTTCCCTGGGCAGTAATGCCTGCCTTCCAGACCTGGTGTGACTATGAACGGACAACCTTTTTAACAGCGCTAAGGCATAAAGATATGCCATAAAGGAGAGGAAGCAGAGTAAAGCCATGTGTTCGGGAGACACCTGCCCTCACAGGACCTCCCTGCAGATGTGGACAGGTGCCTCACCATCTGCCACCATCTGGATAGGTGTCCGAACATGGTGGCCTTTGCCTCAGGCGACTCTAAGATTTGCCACTGCCTGTGCGTATTTTGCTTCCCTTTTCCTCCCTGGCTTCCTCATCAAGGACCAGGCTTTCATTTGATACACAGGTGGGTTTTGAGAACAGCCAACAAGCCATACCCCTCCCTTCAGGACGAAGAACCTTACATGTGACTTCGAAACTCTGGGGGACTTTTCCGCCCACCGTGTGTGGATGTGGGTTCCTTTCCTGTTACCTCAAAATGTCTCTGGTCTCAAGCTCTTTGTGACTTCCTAGGGACTCATGAAAGTCGGTCAGAAACTGTAGACCATTAGCCTAGAACTCTATGCATACTTTAACGTGTACAGTGTATGCTTTAACCTCAGGAATAGAAATAGCGATAAAATCAGTAACCTCGTTTCATCCCCGTGAGCCAGAAGTATCCATTTCCTACACCACACCCTCTCCTCCTTGTGACTGCTGCCCACCCTCTCCACTGTGGTAGTAGTGTCCTTGGCCTATGAACATTGCTCAATGTCCCCCTGTATCATCCAGTGACAAGGCGAAAAAGGAGGAGAAGGAGAAAAAGGAAGAGAAAGAGAAAAACTCCACAAAACAAGAGGAGTAAGTACTGAGAAGACCTGCCTCCAGTGAGGGGGTGCAGAGGTCAGGCCTGGGCCCCCTCCCACCTCCCACCCGGGTCCTGGGAGTCTGAGAACCAGGTCGCCAGGCCCTGGTGTCGGCCCTGGAGAGGGGCTGCTTAGCGCTGCGGGAGCAGAGTTGGTCCCAGGTGGGGCTTGGGCTTCCTGAGATGGTGTGAAAGAAACTCTGCAGGGAGAGTCCTGCCCCAGCTCTGAGCGCCCAGAGGGGGATTATAGGTGGAGAGGACTGTCTGCAGCCTTGGGTGAGCAATCAGGGGCTGTCCCTGTGAGCCTGCCCCTGTGCACTACCACCCCCTCTGTTCGTCTGTCTGTACAGTCGGGGTAAGCTGAGGCCTACTCCTGGGCACTAGGATATACTATATTCTCAAACTTCACTCCAAACCCAGCAGTGATGTGCATCAGGAACATTCCAAAGCCCTGTCAGTGAGCTGTTGATCTTGCACCTGGTGAGGCAAGGCAAAGAAAGAAAAGCATCCCGAGGTCTCCCCTGGGGCATGGGAGCAGCCCTGCAATCCGGGGCCAGCTTGTAGGGCATACAGGATGGGGGACAAGGCTCATGGACCCAAAGGAAAAGGAGAATCTCCAGTGCTACCTATAAACTCTAATCCTTAGAAAATCCTGAAAATAAAAACAGAAAGTATCCTAAACTATTGCTTCCTTCAGTGTTGGTCCATATAACCTAGAGGATTCCCAGGTGAGTTGATTTTGACGGAGAGGCAGGATCCAAGCCCTTGGACATGAGTCTTTAGATCACGTGCACAAATTCATTTAGCTCCCAAATGCTGTCCCAAGAGGAGCTACTTCGGAACCTCTGGGCAGTGTCTAAATGCACATCTCCAGCCCTGGCCCTGGAAGGGTTCTGGGTGGGCCCTGGGAATCAGCATTTCCACAGAGTGCCCCCAAACGGTTCTAGCATTACCATGCTGTAATTGCTTCCCAACATCCTGAAGGACATAGGTGATACCGTGGGTACATGGGAGTGTCATCACCTTCATTTTATTGTTAGCTGTGGCCTCCTGAGGAGCTGAGCTAGGAGGGAAGGACTTCCAGAGTCTGCCCTCTCCCAGCCTGCCCCCCCCATGTGGGGATCCCCCCCATGTGACCCCCTGATACTGACAGGACGTGTCCCTTGAGTTTAGCCTGCAGTTGCCCTATGGTCTGTAAGCTAAACAAGATTTCTAAGACTGTCCAGTGCTGCGATCTTTCAACACACTACATTGTTTGTGTGTCGGTGTTTCCAGAAACAAGAAGGACAGCATAGTGGTGGATCCCTCCAGCAACATGTACTACAACTGGTTGACTATCATTGCCCTGCCTGTCTTCTACAACTGGTGTCTGCTGGTGTGCAGGTAGGCAGTGGGCAGGGTCTCCACACTAGGAGGGGAGAAGGGTGGAGGGGCCAGGAAAGGTGAGGGCAGTCAGGCCTCAAGACAGAGCTCTGGGTCCCAGTCAGGGGGCTGGGGTTCCAGGCCCCACACAGACACCATCCCCCTATAGTGGCCTTCTGAAAGAGGACCGTCTTCAAGAGTTCTCTGAACCACTGGTGAGGACCTGTGCTGGCTATGGACAGCAAGGGTCCTGTCACCTTGGAATAGTCTTAATCCAGCTGTAGGAGGAAATTGCAGGGTCGAGTAGCTACTCTTCTGAGGGCAAGAGCAGCCGACAGGATGGGGGGTATTGGGGAGCTATGCTCTTCTGAGGCCAAACGGGACCTTTGAGCATCCCTGAGCAAGCTGCAGGCCGGAGATGCAGGGCAGGCCGCTGCTCTCCGTGGACAGGCAGGGCCTTTGGGGGCATTTCTGAGAGAGTCTGTAGGAGAGAGATGTAGGGATCCCTTGTCTCGCCTCTCATGGGGTTGGTGGGAGTCTGTGTGGCCTGAGGAAGGCACAGGGCAAGAATGCAGGGACAAGAGCCATGCTTCCTAAGTGCTGGGCTTTGGAGCCTTCCTGTGCAAGCCTGTGAGACAGGCGTGTGGGGGTGAGCAGCTGCCCTTCCACAGTGGCTGAGGCTTTGGGTGCTCTGGAGGTTGGGGGGAGGCTACTCTTCTGAGGGGGCAGGGGTTTGGCAAGGTTCTTGAGCAAGCAGTTGGAGGACAGAAGGGCAAGCCACTGCTCTTCCAGAAGTACACAGGAGACTTTGGAGCTTTTTCCAAGTAAGCTTCAGGGCAGGACAAGGGGTGAGTGACTACTCTCTGAGAGTAAGTGACAGGGTTCAGGATGAGGATGCAGGACAAGGATGTAGGTTGAGCTGCTGCTCTTTGGGAGGTGGATGGGGAGGTGCAGGCAAGGCACCTGCAGGCAAGGGGGACTCCAGGGGCAATCCTGAGCAAGTCGGCAAGATAGACAGCAGCTGCTTCTGTGGGGCTGGGGAGAAGACAAGCTACTCTCTGAGTGTAAGTGGGGGCTTTCGGGATTCTCTGAGCAACGTGGGGGGATCTCCTGCTCTTCTGAGGAAAAGTGTGGGCGTGAGAAGGGGGAGAACTTGGGGCAGCTCCTATGTGGGCGAGCTGCTCCTGTGCGAGCAGGGGGTCCTGGAGAAGCTGCGATTCTGAGGCAGCAGGGGGCTCGGGTTGCTGATGGAGACACAGGCACCAGCTGCTGCTTTTTTGAGGTCAAGAGCATATTTGAGGGGTACTTTCTGTATGAGAAATAGTAAGCATAAGGACCTAGAAAGCAGAAAATATTTACTGGCTTGTTCAGCTGTGAATTTCTGAGAAATTCCTCTAGTTTGTTGGCATCTGACCCCAGAGGGGGCAGGTGCTCCATCTCTGCCCCCATCAGCAACTCCATCAGTGAGGCCTGGAAGAACTGCCCACTCCTGGGATCCCAGAGCTCACTGTCAAGAGGCCACAGGGCTCTCTCTTTGGGGCAACAAGTTGCTCAGAGCTGGGTCTCCTCGTCAGAGCCTGGGATGGTAACGCTGGGGAACAAACCCTGCCGGCAGGGCTGATACCAGGCTGAACACTGCCGTGCTCAGCCCAGAGCTGGTGCCTGCTTGGGACTGGCCCAGGACATGCGCACTCCTTTCCTCTCTTGCCTAGGGCCTGTTTCGACGAGCTGCAGTCCGAGCACGTGATGCTGTGGCTGGTCCTGGACTACTTGTCCGACGTCCTCTACGGCTTGGATATGCTGGTGCGAGCCCGGACAGGTGAGTGGGGCCAGGCCCAGGGGCTTCTCTGGGGACTAGGCCACGGACCCACCTCATGCCTCAGGAGGGGGACCGTGGGGACTGGCTGCAGGTTCAGGAGATCCAGAGTGGTAGCCGTTACCTCCCCATGTCCATGAGAGCCCAGGCGGGTCTAGGGAAGCCCCAACAGTGAGGGTGTGGTACTGCCTTATGGTTCCCCCTATAGTGGCCTTTTAGCAGAGGTCAGGATACCAGAGTTCTGGTCCCTGCTGTCCCAACGACCTGTGGGACCTTGAGCAAATCAAGTCGTCTCTCTGGGCCTCATTTGTATCACTTCTTGAAATAAGAAGGCCAAACTGTCATCTATCAAAGGACCCCTCTTGCAGCGACAGTTCAGTATCCCTCAGTCTTGGAGCTCCTTTTCCCGGACAGCCGGAAGATCCAGGACAGGTTACAGCGTGGTTTTAGATGTATGGAGGCATAAAATCAGAAGCAGGGCCCAGGTACATGATGACTTCCCTCAGATCACCTCTGGTTTCAAGTGACGGCTAAATTAACCCCCCATGTCTGAGGGTCCAAGCTATGTATCCTTGGGGCACCTTTTTCTAATCTGCACAAAGATGTCCCATCAGCCGGCAGGGGCCTGTCTTGCCACTTTCAAGCTTTTTGAACTGAAAACCATGCCATAGCTGTCTCTGTAAAGAACAGCACCACATCACAGCCGCAAGCCTCCATGTGACTTCCCGGCGTAGAAAGCATTTCAAGCACCTCTTGGTTTCTCACGAGATCTTCTGCATGAGACAGGAAGCACAGGCATGATTATCTCCATCTTCAGAAGCTGAGGCCCAGAGATGCTGGAGTGACTGGCCCAAAGTGTGCAGTCACTACCCGGCAGGGCCAGACCAGCACCCCCTGCTTCCACTCAGTGCTCAGCATCATAATTTAGAAGACCTCTGGAGCACCTGGGCAGCTCAGATGGTTAAGCATCTGACTCTTGATTTCGGCTCAGGTCGTGATGTGGTCTCAGGGTCCTGGGATCGAGTTCTGCATCAGGCTCCTTGCTCTGCCTGCTGCTCCCCCTGCTTGTGCGTGCTCTCCCTCTCTTAAACAAATAAATAAGTCTTTAAGAAAAAAAAAAAGAAGAAGAGGAAGAAGACCTCAGGTATGCAGCTTGAAGGTTGCATGAGTAACTTAGTCAGCCCCGGTGTTCTGCCACTTTGTGGTGACATAAGCCTACTGAGACATGAGAGTTCCACTGGGGGGCCTGACTCATGGAGCCAGCTATCCCTGTTTCAACCAAGCTTCAGTGGGAGAAGATACCCCCACTTAGACAGGGATCCCACCCCTTTCTGTGCTTGGGTGCTATTGCTGGCAATCTAAGATTTAGCAGGAAGCCTTGTGGGGAAAGCAGTTAAGCACAGAAGCCAAGTGGCCATGGGTCATACTCAAAAGAGGAAAAAGTCTTCAGAATTGAAAGAGGATGTTATTAAGGAAGTAGGGAGGAGCCCCATGGCATAGGAGTGCTGTGGAATGATCTAGGCACTCAATAAACACAAAGGTAACTAAAGAATGAAACAGGGAATTGGGGCCTGGGAGGCAGGGTGTCCCTACCACGTGATCACAAACTTGATGTTTGCTTTTCACAAAAGGGGTAGTCCGGCCTCTGTCTAGCCCTCAAATTGTGGCCCTGGATCAGCAGCAGCAGCACCCAGACCTTGTTAGAAGTAGACCCCAGACCTATGGAACCAATGGTGGGGACAGCCCAGACTCTGGGTTTCACAGAACCCTCAGTATGAGTCTGATGCTTACCAAAATCTAAAAGACATTCTTCATATCTCTACTTTTGTGCATGTTTGAAAGAAAAGAAAAGAGAAGAAAAAGAAGAATGAAAGTCTCAGGTTACTTGACTGAGTTTAGCAGTAATAACACCTCCTGAGTCTTCCACACCTAGCTCAGCTCCAGACCAGACCAGTCTGAATGCTGCAAAGGTTTTCAGAGCCATTGGGATGACAGTAAGGTGCAGCCCCAAAGGAGAGTTACTGCTTCCATAGGCAATTTTTAAAAAAAAGATTTTATTTATTTATTTGTCAGAGAGAGAGGAGCGAGAGCGAGCACAGGCAGACAGAGTGGCAGGCAGAGGCAGAGGGAGAAGCAGGCTCCCTGCCAAGCAAGCAGCCTGATGTGGGACTCGATCCCAGGACGCTGGGATCAGACCTGAGCTGAAGGCAGCTGCTTAACCAACTGAGCCACCCAGGCGTCCCCATAGGCAACGTTTTTAAAAGGGGGGTCATGCCCCATTGGTGGCTGGTGAAGGCAGTTTGAAGGGCCATGTGCTTCTACAATTTTTATCATTAATATTTTCAAACAAATATCAAGTCAGAGACAGTCGTGTTACAAATCCCCATGTACCTTTCCCAGCTTCAGCAGTGACCAACATTTTGCTAATGTTTCATCTCTCCCTGTCCATGCCCTTTTCTTGTGGAGTAGTTTAAAGCCAATCTCAGACAGCGACCACTTTAATATGTATCTCTAACTTTAAAGGATGCATTTTACAAATATAATGTCCAGGGTCTCCTGGCTGGCTCACTCAGAAGAACGTGAGGCTCTTGATCTTGGAGTCGTGGGTTTAAGCCCCACACTGGGTGTAGAGATTATGTAAACAAATGTAAATATATATATTTAACACATCTGTTTATCTTTTAAAAATGTAATAATCATTCCTTGGTATCTTCAAACAGCAGTCCCCATTCACATTTACCCAATTAATCTACATTTTTAATTGAATAAGACAGGTTGGAACATCCTAGATGAGAAAATATCAGAGTGCATTTTCATAGTAAGAGGTAAGTGTGGCTTTTGAAATTGTTTCTGTCATGTATGTATAACTATGTCTTCTTTAGTTACAGTGTAAAATATTTTTCTGTGGGCCACGGTCACACACACACACACACACACACACACAAAAGGCAGCCACTTTAATGCCCAAGTGACCTCCATCTTTTTCCTCAGGCTTCCTTGAACAAGGCTTGATGGTCAAGGATGCCCCGAGACTGTGGAAGCATTACACAAAGACTGTGCACTTCAAACTGGACATATTATCCCTGGTCCCCACAGACCTGGCTTATTTTAAGTTGGGCATAAACTACCCAGAACTGAGGTTCAACCGCCTCCTGAAGTTTGCCCGGCTCTTTGAGTTCTTCGACCGCACAGAGACGAGGACCAACTACCCCAATTTGTTCAGGATCGGGAACTTGGTCTTGTACATCCTTGTCATCATCCATTGGAATGCCTGCATCTACTTTGCCATTTCCAAGTTCATTGGTTTTGGGACAGATTCCTGGGTCTACCCAAACATCTCAAACCCAGAGTATGGACGCCTCTCCAGGAAGTACATCTATAGTCTCTATTGGTCCACCTTGACCCTGACCACCATCGGGGAGACCCCACCCCCTGTGAAAGACGAGGAATATCTGTTTGTTGTCATAGACTTCCTGGTGGGCGTCTTGATTTTTGCCACCATTGTTGGCAATGTGGGCTCCATGATCTCGAACATGAATGCTTCACGGGCTGAATTCCAGGCCAAGATTGACTCTATCAAGCAGTATATGCAATTCCGCAAGGTGACCAAGGACTTGGAGACTCGGGTGATCCGGTGGTTTGACTACCTGTGGGCCAACAAGAAGACGGTGGATGAGAAGGAGGTGCTCAAGAGTCTCCCAGACAAACTGAAGGCCGAGATTGCCATCAACGTGCACCTGGACACTCTGAAGAAGGTCCGCATCTTCCAAGACTGTGAGGCAGGGCTGCTGGTAGAACTTGTGCTCAAGCTGCGGCCTGCAGTGTTCAGCCCAGGGGATTACATCTGTAAGAAGGGGGACATTGGGAGGGAGATGTACATCATCAAGGAGGGCAAGCTGGCTGTGGTGGCTGATGACGGGATCACCCAGTTCGTGGTCCTCAGTGATGGGAGTTACTTTGGGGAGATCAGCATCCTGAACATCAAGGGGAGCAAGTCAGGGAACCGCAGGACAGCCAATATCAGGAGCATTGGCTACTCGGACCTGTTCTGCCTTTCCAAGGATGATCTGATGGAGGCTCTCACTGAATACCCAGAGGCCAAGAAGGCCCTGGAGGAGAAGGGACGGCAGATCCTGATGAAGGACAACCTGATTGATGAGGACGTGGCCAGGGCTGGGGCAGACCCCAAGGATATTGAGGAGAAGGTGGAGCACCTGGAGTCCTCCCTAGATACCCTGCAGACCAGGTTTGCACGGCTCCTGGCCGAGTACAACGCCACTCAGATGAAAGTGAAACAACGTCTCACTCACCTGGAAAGCCAGGTGAAGATCGGCACGAGTGACCCTCTGGCTGATGGGGCCACTCCTGGGGAGGCTGAGAAAACAGAGACCAAACAACAGTGAAAGGCAGAGGTCCATGTCCTGCTTCCCAGAATCCGCCATTGGCGTGATGCCCTGTGGCGGCGGCTGAATGGCCCAGGACTCAGCAAGGCTGCATTTCTGTTCTCCCTCCCCTTTGCGAGCCATGTGGGACTGCAGGAGAGCCTCAGTTTCCTCATTTAGGAAGGAGGGGAGCTCATCATGTTGGCCCCAGTTATGCAGCGGGTTATTGTGGTGTCCGCATTGAACACTGCATGGGGCAGGGCTTCGTACGGTGTGAGAAGTCCCCAACCCACGCATACAAAAGTGTGGGCACAGAACACTTATTTTTTTAATCCATGGGGAATTTTTAGACTTTTGAACTTTATTTTCCTGTAAATGGAAGATTGTTTAGTCATCCACCCCCTGGCACGCCCCATGCCACCACCTTCCGATAAGGGAGATGTAACAGAAGCTAGGAGTGCAATGTGGGATCTCAGATTCAACCTTACACAAGACAGTTTGAGGCACGTTTCTGAATCTGGTTTCTCCTTGTGTGCTCTTTGGGATTCTAGAAATCCTGGCCTTTGGTTGTCCTGTGATAAGCACAAGGGATGAAACCAAGTTGGCCCATTTGGGGTCACTTCAAGCCTTGGAAGCAAATGCAAACTCCCTGACATTCAGCCCCCGAGAACATCTCCATGAGGGAAAGAAACATCTTCTAACTCACCCAGGGGTTTGAAGATGGCCTCTCCCGTCGTTCCTGAGTCAGGAACAGGGGCAGCCTGTTCTGGCTTGAAGGGGAGAGTTATGTTTGGGGGAGAAACTTTCAGGTTGGAGGTGGGGATAGAGTCCTGACTCAAGCAAAGCTGACAACTAGAACTTTTAGAAGATCAGACTTTTAGGCTGCATCTTTGCAAACTGCCCCTCCACTCAAGGAGGAAACCTCGCCCTCCCTTGGAATTATATCCAGTGGCAAAGCTCTCCTCTAGGCGGAAGTGGGCCCCATACAGGACCTAGCTTTTTTCTTTTTTTAATCCAGTAAATAGAATTCCATTCCCATTGGATAAGGTATTACTATATTTGGGTTCTATGATTGTGAATTGTAACCTTAGTGGTCCCTCCTTCACTTAAATACGCATTGCGAGTTACCCAAAAGGGAGTTACTCTTCTCGTGCAGAGAAGCCCTATGCGCAGGTTCCCTTCCCTTTTTTCTTTCTCCTTCCTTCCTCCCTCCCTTCTTTCTCTTCTCTTCTGACTTCTCCTCTTCCTCCTCTTCCTCTTTCTTTTCAGAAAAAAAATGCCCCATTTTGCTTCAGGGACTTTGAAATCTCCGTGGTCTGAAGTTATAATCCATACACTCCACAACGGGGCTCTAAGGTAGTTCATACCAAAGGTGCTGCATTTTCAAGTATGTATTTTGGATTCAAATGGGTCTCTTCTGGTTTTTATCACGGATCATGTAAACCATTTTAACTTTCTAAAATGAATTTAAAAGGACTATTAAAGGAACAAAAGATTCAAGCTCATATCATCAGCAAACTGTAACTAGCAATGTATACTCAAAATGCATGTATTTTAAAAGCCTTAACTATTAATTATGCCTATGTTTATATTTGCACAGGAAAAATAGAGACCTGGATTTAAAAAAATATTAAATGACTCCTGCTTCATATTTTGTCAAAGGGGAGATTCAGTTCTGGGATCTGTGTCTAAGGCAATGAGCCTGCCTTCCCAAGTATAAAAGTGGGGAATAGGGCAAGGCGCTGCCCCCCATGTGAGGGGATATGCACAGCCAGAAGCAGGGGAGGAAAAGCAACCAAAGCTGCCACATTTGTCAAAGCAAGTAAGTCAAACTATTTAAATATGTAAGAAGTGGGTCTCAGGCAGGATGCTAAATGTCCCGGTATCATTGCGTCCGGTTGCCGTGGGGGTGTTCAGGCAGTTGGAAAATCATGAGTGGATAGGAAGCTGGAGGAAGACTAGCAAGCCCGTCTCCAGAATCTTCCACTGCTCCTGCTGAAGGAGTTTGGGTGGTAAGTTAGAATGTGGGCTTTGGGGAGTCAGACCTGGGCATGTTCAAGTCCCACTACTGCCACTCGGGCAAGTTACTCGTCTTTTCTGGGCCTCACTTTCCTCCCCTGAGAAATGGGAATGATCCTGCTCAACTCCCTTCACAGGAATGATACTGTGAGTAAATTTTCAAACAGCACAGTATAATGGGGATGGCCTGTGATGCCCCTTGGGTGCAGAAAACATCAAGTTTTCTCCTTGAGGGATAAATGAATATGGTTTAATCTAGTTAGTCTCCTCTAGCTGCCAAGATTGCTGGGAGGTTGGGTCCCTGGCTGTTTTCAGGACTCGTATTCAGTGTCTTGGAACCTGAGACAAGGTTTGCATTCTTGCAGCCACTGTGGCTGCCCACAGGAGGCTCTCCCTCCCACTGCTCCGGATTTAGCCACAGAGAGCCATGCTGGTGACAATAAGACAGCTTCTCTTTGTGCCTTTTGTGGGAGTCTGAGCTCATGGAAGTGTGTGTGTCTGTGTGTGTCTTTGTGTGTATCAAGAGAGAAAGTCCTTGAGACAGGAAGGGAAGAAAATATTGGTGAGTACCTCTCCAGGTGTGGACAGATGCAGGGTCCCTGGCAGAACCCCCAGGGAGTTGGGAGGTGGCGGGACCTCAGAAGAGGAGACTGGACTTTGGCTCTGGGAAACCCAGACTGGCAAAGATCCCAGTGCCTCAATCTTGGGAAGTCCCAAAGCTGTCAGACAGCAAAGAACGACACAGAGCTGGATAAAGGGTATCTTGTCAGTAATCAGTATGAGAAGGGTCTGAAAATATTTGTAACTCGGTTGATTCCTCAAGAGAGATGTGTGCTCCATTCCCCTGGACCACTGGCCCTCTGAGATCTGATGCTACCAACCATCAAAGTTAAACAGGGCCAGGGATCTGTTAGGGCTTTATCAGGAAAACTCTGGTCCATCTCAGACCCTTCTTCTAGGATGTTATGAAATAGAAGCCAAGACAGTTCCCTCTTGGTCTTGGGGCCATTAGTAATACCCTGAGGAAGGGAAAGTGAAATGAAAGCTGTAATGAACAAAATGGAAAATAAAAATGCTTCTTTGAAGTGCAGGTCATGAATTTTGTCTAGTAAAGTTGAAGATTCTCTTACCTATGACCTAACAACCCTAATTCTGGATCCTTAGTATAGGAAAAAAATTTCAGATCTATGTACCCAGAAGCATGTACAAATATTTATTACAGCATTGCTTTTAATAGAAAAAAAGGAAATAACCTACAGATCAGAATCTAAGAACAAATTAGGAAAATGTATAATATATTAGGTGTTTCACCAAAAAGAATTTAATAGAGGGAATTAACCGAATGGATGTCAGAGGGCTGAGAGAGTAGAAAGGCAGTGCTGAGGTTATCCAAAGAGAAGAACTCCAGAAAGCAGCTGTTACCCTTAGGGCTGGGAGAGCAAAGGAGAAGGGGTGCTCAGAGGAGAGCCTCTCAGAGCTGTAACTCAGACTTCTGAAGGTGGGGAACTGCTGGCCCTTATTGGTAACGTAGGAACTCAGAGGAGTTTGGAAAAGGTAGGACCTTGGATATTATCGGGAAAGGTGCATTGTGTGGTAAGACTGGCCCTGGGGAGTACCAAAAGAAGTTGCCAAAGGAGGCTGGATCCAAGGGCCACCGCCAGGACAATCTGATGCTGTTCCAGCCATATAACCAGGACGGGCCAGCAAACAGGAAAAAGAAAGTCCCTTCTCCCTGCCCCCTTTCCTTCCAGTCATCCCCTGGGGTTGCCTAGTAGAGTCCTAGGAAAGGGAAGACAGAGAAGAAGGAGGACGTAGACTTCACTGACAGCATGTCTGCCGCAGACTGGAGATCCTACCTCAGATGTACGTACGCAGTGGAGTCTGAAAAGCCTACTGTCAATGTTTTTTCTGTGTCCTGAAGCTTTTTCCTTCGGAGAATGCAGAAAACCCTGAGAAACGGTGGCATGGGAACAAGAGAAAGGATCATTCCTCAGGCATCTCCTGTGTGAGGGCATTGCTCTTCCTGCTCAAGTATGGATTACTTCAGTTAATAATCGCTCCTGTTGGGGGAAAATTCCTAGACATTTATTCTTTAAATATAATCAACATCATTCGTTAATTCGTTTTTTTAAATGTATACCTACTCGGTGCGAAGCAGAGTTTAAGAATGGCTTTTCTGGGGCGCCTGGGTGACTGAATGGGTTAAGCGTCTGACTCTTGATTTCAACTCGGGTCATGGTCTCAGGGTCGTGAGATCGAGCCCTGCGTGGGGCTCCCTACTCAGCACAGAGTCTGTTTGTCCCTCTCCCTTTGCTCTCCCTCCCGCTCTCTCTGTCTCTCAAATAAATAAATAAATAAAATCTTTATAAAAGATTTCCTAAAACTCATCTGTTAGAATGGCTAAATATAAGAAACTGGTGATGCCAAATGTTGTCAAGGTTGCAAAGTGCCAAGAATTCTCATTCATTGTCTGGTACGTATGCAAAATGGTACAGCTTTGGACAACAAGTTGGTATATTTTATAAGGTTAAAAATACACTTAACATATGATTACTACCGAGCTGGTGGGTATATGATTCTATGCATCTGTCCAAACTTGGAACCGTACATCACAAAGAATGACCTTTAATGTATGCAAATTTTAAAATGTCAGCCAGGATGTGGGATGATCCCAGGATGGAAGGACGACTGTGACAGTTGAATTTAGCTGCATTAAAAAATATGACATAATCTCACTGAAGGATCTAGGGTAAAATGATGAAACTAAGTGATTTTTGGTCAGGGTAAGTCCTCCAACTTTGTTAATCCTTTTCAAGATTGTTTTGGCTTTGACCCAAGATTGTTTGGGTCCCTTCCATTTTCATAAAAGTTTTAGATCGGCTTGTCCATTTCTGCAAAGAAGGCAGCAGGATTTTGACAGGGATTGCTTTAGATTGTAGATCCACTGGGGAGATACCGCCATTTTATAACTGTTAGTTTTCCGACCCATAAATACCAGATGTCTTTCCATTTACTTAGGTTTTCTTTATTTCTTGGAACACTGTTTTGGATTTTCAGCATAAAGTCTTGGAAGTCTTCTGTTAAATATATTCCGAAGTGTTTTATTCCTTTTGATTCGATATTAAGTTGAGTTGTTTTCTTAATTTCACGTTCAGATTGTTCATTGCTAGTTTATTAAAAAAAAAAAAAAAGTACTGGTCTTATATCCCACATCCTTGCTGATCTGGTTTACTCTAAATCTTTTAAATGGATTTCTTAAGCTTTTCTATATATAAGATCATGTTATTTGCAAATAGAGATGGTTTCACTTTTCCTTGTCAGTGTGAATACCTTTATTTTTTTCCCTTTCTTTCTTGTTCTAGCTAGCATCTCCAATAAAATGTTGCATGTATATGGTAGGAGACATCCTTGTCTTCTTGTTCCTGGTCTAGGAGCAGAGCGCAAATACAATGTCAGCTGTGGGTTCTCAAAAGTGCTCTTTATCAGTCTGAGGAAACTCTCTTTTATACCTTGTTTGTTGGGTTTTTGGTGTTGAATTGGGTCAACTGACTTTTCTGCCTCTAATACATAATCATGTGGGTTTTTTTTTTTTTTGTCTTTTATTAGTATATTATTACCTACACTGTTTTTTAGATGTTAAACTAACCTTTTATTCCTGGGATAAATCCCAGTTGGTCACAGTGTATAACCTTTTCCATAACCTTTTCCAAGACTCAGTGTGCTAGAGTATTTTTTGGAGGATTTTAAAAATCTTTATTCATAAGAAATATTGGGCTGTAGTTTTTATTATTATTCTGATATCTATGACTGGTTTTGGTTTTAGAAATACTGGCTTCATAGAAAGAATTTGGAAGTTTCTTCTCTTCTAACTTCAGTAAGAGTTTGTAAAGGAGTCTTTAGATATAGTTAAAATTCCTTAGTGGAGACATCTGGGTCTGAGGATTTTTTTAAATTAAATTAAATGTTTTTAATTTGAATTCAATTAGCCAAGGTATATAGTGTATCACTGGTTTTTGATAGAATGTTTAATGTTTCATTAATTCAGTATAATATCCAGTGCTCATTCATATCATGTGCCCTCTTTAAAGCCCATTATCCAGTTGCCCCATCCCCCACCTACCTCAGTTTCTGCACCCCTCAGTTTGTTTCCCGGAGTCTCATATGGTTGGTCTCCCCCTCCTGATTTCTTCCCATTCAGTTTCCCCCACCCACCCCTATTGTACTCTGCACTATTCCTTATATTCCACACATGAGTAAAACCATATGATAATTGTGTTTCTCTGATTGACTTATTTCACTCAGCGTAATTCCCTCCAGTTCCATCCATGTTGATGTAAATGACAGATATTCAGCCTTATAACTCAGCCATCAGAAAGGATTCTTTTTTTTGATGCAATGTTTTAAAGTTACTGATTCTCCTTCTTCTTCTTCCTCTTCCTCTTCTCCCCCTTCTCCTTGTCTTCCTCCTCTCCCTCCCTCCTCCCACTCTTCTTCCTCCTCCTCTTCCTCCTCCTCCTCCGTTATAGGTCTATGCAGATTTTCTATTTCTTTAGGGTTTGTTTCATTTGTTTGTTTTTTTTCCAGGAATTTCTCCATATCACCCAAGTTATGTAGTTTGTTTAAATAAAGTTGTTCAGAGTTTCCTTTGTAATCCTTATTATTTATGTAAGGTCAGAAATGAGGTCTCCTTTTTCATTCATAATTTTATTTTATTTTAAGATTTTATTTATTTGTTTTAGAGAGAAAGAGAGAGACAGAGTGAGAGAGCAGGGGGGAAGGGCAGAGGCAAAGGGAGGAGCAGACTTGATCTCAGGACTCTGAAATCATGACCTGAGCCGAAGGCAGATGCTTAACCGGCCGAACCATCCAGGAACCTCTCTCATTTCCATTTTAGTAATTTTAATCTCTCTCCCCTTTTCTTGGTCAGTCTAGCTAGTTTGTCAAGTTTGTCAAAATTGTTAGTACTTTTAAAGAACCAGCTTTTGGTTTTATTGATTTTTCTGTACTGCTTTTCTATTTGTATTTCATTTGTTTCCATTCTAATCTTTATTATTTCCTTCTGCTTCTTTTCATTTTATTTCTCTAGTTTCTAAAGGATGAAAGTTAGGTTACTGATTTTAGTTCTTTCTTCTTTTTTAATATAGGTGTTTCCAGCCATAAAATTCCCTCTAAGCACAGCTTTAGTTGCATCCCAAAAGTTTTGGTATGTTGAGTTTCTATTTTTAATTTTTCTTCAAATATTTTTTCACTTTCCATGTTGGGAAAGTGAAAGGCTCAGCATGGAGCCTACTTTAAAATAAAATAGAATAAAATACAAAGTAAGAAAAGGTACTTGGGTGGCTCAGTCAGTTAAGCATCCATCTGACTCTTGATCTCAACTCAGGTCTTGATCTCAGGGTCATGAGTTCAAGCCATGCTCTGGGCTCCATGCTGGGTATGGAGACTACTTTAAAAAAAAATTATAAAGTAGAATAAAATAAGATATTTTATCACCTTCCTTTTGTGTTCTCTTTTGATCCCTTAGTTATTGAGGGTGCTGGTGTTTAATTTACCTCTACCTGTCATTTCCCTCTGTTGCTGATTTTTATTTTAGCACCATTGTGATTAAAGAACATATTTTGTATCACTTCAATCCTTTTTAATATATTGAATTTTCTTAATACTCAATTATCTTGGTATACATTTCTCTTGTATCAAGAATCAATTCTTGATATCAATATATATTGATTTACAAATACTCAATTATACTTAATACTAAAAAAATACTTTTCTTAATACTTGCCACATACTGTATATTGGAGAATGTTTCATGTATAACTGAGTAGTATGTATGTATGTTCTGATACTGTTGATGGAGTATTGTATAAACACCTGTATCTATAGGTATCTATAGATAGGCTGAGTAATTTATAATGTTGTTCATGTCTTCTATTTCCTTGTTGATCTGCCTCATGGTTTTATCCGTCACAAAAAGTGGAGTATTGACATCTTCAGTTACAATTATCACATTGTCCACTTCTTAGTTAAATTCTGTCAGTTTTGCCTCATGTGTTTGGATGCATGATCCTTATAGTTATTATATCTTCCTAAAGGATTGACCCTCTTATGAAATGTTCCTCTTTGTTTAAAGTTTTTTGTTTGTTTTGTTTTAAGGCTTATTTTGTCTGATATCAGTGTAATCACTGCAATACTCTGTTGGTTAGTGTTCCCATGGTACACTTTTGTCTATTATTTTACCTTCAACCTATTCATACTTTTGAATTTTAAATTTGTCTCTGTAGACAGCAAATGGTTGGATTTTTAAAAAATACATCTGCCAATCTCTGCCTTTTGATTGGAATGTTTAGTTTATTTACATTTAATACAACTTGTGATAGGTAGGACTTATGTCTGCCATTTTGCTATTTGTTTTTATATATCTTACATCTCTTTTTTCCTCTATTACTGTCTTTTTTTGTAGTAAATAACTATGTTCTAGTATACTATTTTAATTCCATTCTTTCTTTTAATCTATATCTATATCTATATCTATCTATATCTATGCCTAGTGTTTGTCTTGAGAATTATAATTATCATCTTAATTTGAAACAATCTAGTTTGTATTAATACTAACCTAATTTCAGTGGTGTACACAGAATTTGCTCCAATTAAGCAGTTTTATTCACACTGCCTAATCCTATTATTGCCATACACATTATACCTTTTCATATTATACCAGCCAATCAAATTATATTGTTGTCTTACGTCATTGTCTTTTAAATCAGAGAAAAGTGTCACAAACTTTTACCTTATATTTGCCTTTAGTTTTTATTCCTTCGTGTGAATTGAGTTACTCTCCAGTGACCTTTCATTTCAGCCTGAAGGACTCCCTTTAGTATTTTCTATAGGGTGACTCTGCTGACAATGAATTACCAGTTTTTTAATTATTTGGGAATATCTTAATTTCACCTTTTTTGAGACAGTTTTGCTGAATGAGTTTTGCTGAATATAAAATTCTGTATTTATAGCCTTTTTCTTTCAGTGCTGTGTGTAAATGATTTTACTACCTTCTGGCCTCCATGGTTTCTGGTGTGAAGACAGCTCTTAATTTTTTTGAGGATCCCTTCTACATAATGAGTTGCTTATTTCAGTGCTTTTAAGATTCTCTCCAACTCTGGATTCTGATAGTTTGATGGTGATGTATCTAGGTGTGACTCTCTTTGCATTTATCCTAATTGGAGTTTATTGAACTTCTTGGATAAATAGATTAGTGTTTTTCATCAGATTGGGATTTTTTAGTCATTATTTCTTCAGATAGTCTTCATGTACTTTTCTGTGTCCTTCTGGGACTTCCAGTATGTCTATGTTGATATACTAGATGGTGTCCCACAAAACCTCTGAGGCTCTGTTTAAACTTTTCATTCTTTTTATGTTCCTCAGACTAGGCAATATCAATTGACCTATCCTAAAGTGTAAATTCTTTCTTCTTCGAGCTCAGTCCTGCTGTTGTACTTCTCTGAGATAATTCTTACTTCAGTTATTACATCTTTCAATTTTAGGATTGTTGTTTGCTTCCTTTTTTTAAAAAATAATTCCTTTCTCTTTATTAATATTCTCTTTTTGTTGCTCTTGTACTTTTCGAGATATAGATTTCTTTAATTCTTTGAACATATTTTATTTCTTTGGATATATTTATAATAAGTGATTTAAAGCCTTTGTCTTGTAAATCCAACATTTTTATTTTCTTATGGACCTTCTATTCAGTAACTTTTAGCTTGGGTCCTTTCCCATTTCTTTATATATCTCATAATTTTTTGTTTAGAACTAGACACTTTAAATAATCTAATATGACAATTCTAAAAATCATATTTCCTTCTACCCCAAAGTTTGTTGTTATTTTGTTTAGTGACTCTGTTGGAATAATTCTGTAAAGTCTGTATTCTTTGTCATTTTTAACCACTGAAACCCTGGCTTGTTTAGCTTAATGAGTTGCTAATGATCAGACAAAGATATTCTCAAATGCTGGAACCCCAATATGTCTTTCTGCCTTTATGAGTGTATATGTTGAAGCTTGTCTTCAATGCTTAGGCAGGCAGTTTACAATTCTGACTGAGTCTTCAGCTCTAGTTTGCTCAAAGCCTTAAAGTTAGCCAAAGGTGAGAGATTATGGTCTTCTTACAACTTTCCTGAACATTGTGCACATGTGTGTGTCCTTTAATTTTTTTTTTAAGATTTTGTTTATTTAGTGTGCCTGGGTGGCTCAGATGATTAAGCATTTGCCTCACATCAGGTTCCCTGCCCCTTGGGGAGCCTGCTTCTCCCTCTGCCTCTGCCTCCCTCTCTCTCTCTCTCTCTGTCTGTCTCTTATGAATAAATAAATAAAATCTTTAAAAAAAAGACTTTATTTATTTATTTGACAGAGAGACAGACAGACACAAGAGAGCACAGCAGCAGAGGGAGAAGCAATCTCTCCACTGAGCAGTGAGCCTGATGTAGGGCTTGATCCCAGGACTCTGAGATCATGACCTGAGCCAAAGGAAGACACTTAACAACTGAGCCACCCAAGTGCCCTGTATGTGTGTGTCCTTTTAGATTCCCAGAATCTAAAGATTCTAGAATCTTCTCAGAAGTGTGTCAGATCTTTCTAAAGTCCACTAAGGATAGCAGTTCTTGATTATTTCCTGTTATTTGTTCAATCTCTTGTTGGTTCCAACTGGTATCACTACCTTAGGTAGCTGCAGTGTTAGACAATTACCACTGATTGCTTTTCCCAAATGCTTTGTGGATAGGACATTCACCGAGAGTAAGCTCTGAGTCAAGTCGATTAAAATCAAGCCCCAAGAACAGAGCTGTTCCAGTGAGCTGCCATATGAGTGAATCCAATAGTGACATTTCTCTGGAGATAGAGCTATTTGAGGGGCTCCAAATCCCTTTCCCCCTCTGGTAGCTGCACGGCCACTGTTTTTCACAGCCATTATGGCAGCAGGGCTGTTGTTTTTCAAGGCTACATATACTCTCTAGTGAAAACACATATTGACATAAATATATCATATTTAATGACCCAAAAAGAAATTCTCAAGTTGGTTGGTTCTAGTCCCCAAAATAACACTGCTCAGCTCTCAGTTACTGTATGTAGCTTGTCTTAATCTGCTTATTTATTGTGTAGAGATTATTTAGGTCCATTATTTAGGTCCATATAGAAATACAGATTGCTTGGTTCCACTTTTACAGCTTCTGACTTAGCAAGTCTAGCATGTGGCCCAGGAATTTGCATTTCTAGTAAGTACTAAAGAGGATGGTAATGCTGGTGTTTGGGGACCTCATGTTGCTTTCCCCCCAGCACACTTCTAGGATACTTTCTTCTATCACATTGTGATGCTTCAAGAATGCATAGCATCATATATACTAACAAGCTTGGTTTCCTTTTCTTTTGATAATGTTCACTCTACAGTGGAATTGGGGCCCCATTCCTTGTTACTGAAACATGATTATTCTTTTTTTAAAATTTAATTTAATTTTTAATTTTTTAAATAAACATATAATGTATTATTAGCCCCAGGGGTACATGTCTGTGAATCACCAGGTTTACACACTTCACAGCACTCACCATAGTGCATACCCTCTGCAATGTCCATAACCCCACCACCCTCTCCCTACCCCCAGCCCACCCGCGCCCCCCCCCCCGCCACCTTCAGTTTGTTTTGTGACAGTAAGAGTCTCTTTGAAATGTGATTATTCTTTTAGAAGTATCCTGAATTACATGCCAGTCAATTGACAAATGTTTATTGGAAGCCTGATCGTCATTCAGTGCTCACTAGAAAAAGAATTTTTGAAATTGGACTATTGTTTATTTTTTTTCTATTGTTTATTTTTAAATGTTTGTGAATTTGTGTTTTTTAAAAAAGCTTATGATTTAAAAACACTCTTGGCTTGATTAACACTAGTATGGCCATAGGATCATCTGAACATTTTTGAGAACACTTTTGAGATATCAAGAGGATCTTATTAATACTTTTCCTAGAAAAAAGGTATGAACTAGCCTGTGCCAGGTAAATCAGGTATATTGGTCACCCTAATTTTAGAAAATAAGATATAAAAACATTTTTGGATTTCCACAAGTTTGATTTTCTTGGCTTTAATTTTATGTCAGGCTTAAGTCAATCTTTCCATTTATCTAAACTCTGATAAGTGTTCTGGATTGTTGAATTAAAAAAGTTTTCGTTTAAGAATTTTTAAGGAGAGGGGCGCCTGGGTGGCTCAGTGGGTTAAGCCTCTGCCTTCAGCTCAGGTCAGGATCTCAGGGTCCTGGGATCAAACCCTGCATCCATCATCCATCTCTGCTCAGCAGGGAGCCTGCTTCCCCCTCTCTCTCTTTGCCTGCCTCTCTGCTTACTTGTGATCTTTCTCTCTCTATGTCAAATAAATAAATAAAATAAAATCTTAAAAAAAAAAGAATTTTTAAGGAGAACTTTTTTTCTAATAAAATTTAAAGACTTCAAAATAAAATGCCTGCTTATAGTCAGTCCAGTATTTATCCTTGCTCAAGCAGAAATATTAAGGTTTAGTCATATTAAAATGAAAAGTTTCCTCCAAAACTTTATTATATATTTCTTTCCCATGAAAAAACAGAGCGGACTGTGGGGGAGAAGTGCAAGGAACTGATATGCAGTGAGAGTCTATAATTGCATATTTATACAGCTATGCCAGAATAGGTCTGCAAGGCTGTTACTGGTTTCTTCTTTTTGCTTGTCTGTATTTTCAAAGTATGATTTTAATTCTTTCTTGTTTCTGGGTTCAATGTTCCGTTTCCTAAACGTCAGCTAGGGATTGCGCGCCCCTGCACCACGGAAAGCACGCTCACCGTGGGGGCAAAGGGCCGAAACGTTTCACCCGGGGACCACTCTTCTATGGAACCTTCTTAGGGGATACATTCGAGCCTCACAAGACTCAGTACATGTGAGGGCGAAAAATGCCATCGTCCGATTAAGTCCGGATGTTCAAGAATTCCTTGCAGGAGACTCAGTCCAGGATCAATCAGAGTGAGGTCTTGCTGTAACCTAGGAGTAGAATCCGGCGCGGGAGTCTCAGCAGCCCTGCTCCGCCGCCAAGGAGGCGGACCCGGAGGGGTGGGGCGGCTCGGCCTGGGGTCGCTGAGTGAGCATGCGCAGAGAAGGGGCGGGGCTGGGGCGGGGCTGAGCGCGACCTCCAGAGCGGCGGCGGCGGCGGCGGCGGCAGCGGCCGCGGAGTTCGGATTGCTGCGCGGGCGGAAGGTTCGCGGCCGGCCGGCGCAGGAGAACCAGCACGTAGAGCCGGGCCACGGCCGGTGACTTGGTAACCAAGCGGCGGCGCTGCTGTTGCGGGGCTCGCGCGCACGGCCCGGCGGGACCTAGGACGGCGGGGCAGCAGGGCGCGGGCGCCGCGGGCCGGGGCGCGCCAGGTAGGTGGGCCAAGCTGGGCGCGGGGGCGACTTGGCGCCGGCGAGGAGCCGGGTGCGAGGATGCACCCGGCGGGGTGGGGCGGGGCGCGGCGCGGCGCGCATCTCGGTACCGGGTGCGCCTGACGGAGACGGCGCCCGCGGTTGTCATGGAAATCCTACAGCCTAGCGGTTCGCGGGCGGTTGCGTCTTTGGAGAACAATCCGAGCCAGGCCGACCCCTAAGCTAGTAGGAGACCCCGGCCGTCTCGCGCTGAGGGGAGTGCGGAGCTGGAGCGGGCGTTGGGAGCCAGGATGCAGGACGCGTCGAACCCGAGGCCACATCTTGGCTCTTGCTTGGATCTAGTGACTCCAGATGCTGAAGGCCTCGCTGTGTCTCCGGTGTAAACATAACCGGGTAAAAATAAGCATGCATCTCAGTGTAGGACATCTGGTCTCCATCCTCTCAACTCTTCCCTTTTCTGCCAGGTCATAGCCCCCCGACATTTCTGGCATCTTGGCTTTTTGTATATTATTTCTTTCTGGCTATGCTGGTCAGTTAATTGAGGCCTGAGAAATTTGCAGGGATCTGTGACCATCTCTTGAAAACCCAGTCATGAATGTGTAGGCCATAGATGATTGAAACACTCAAAATGTCAAAGGTAAATTTATGTCTTTGTGGGCGAACGGATCTGGGATGGGCTTGCTTTCCCTCCCCGCACCCCACCTCCCCTGTCGCCTGCCCTCTGACATTACATAATGTTGTGTTCCTCCCGCCCTGAGTTCATCCATAATGACAGATCATGAAAATACTCCACTGGCCGAAAAGGAAGTATAAACAATTGTAAAGCCTCTTTTCTTGTTTTTTGCTTTGCCTTCTGAAAGTGTTCAGTTGGGAGGCTGCTTCAGAGTAGAATGACCACAGGGCATCTAAATCTAGGGAATAGGGGGTGGGGTGACAGCTGGAATGTTGCAGTGAAATTCTGCCTGATTCATCTTGGTTCACAGTGGATTGGGTGGACTGTGGGCAAGCCAGTGGGATTGGGGCCTGAACAGGCTGACTTGGGTGTGAATCCTGGATCTGCTACTTGCCAACGCTGGTTCTCAATGTTCTCAACTCTAAAAGGTGAGAACAGAACCTGCTTTGCCATTTGTTTTGGGATGTAGGTGCTGTTGGCCTTGGTAAATGCATATAGAATAGCTTGTTCTAGAATTAAACTTAGTTTTTCGTTGGTTGAAATGGCCTTTCTTTAAGAGAAGTTTTGATTCTGGATGTAGGCTAGGGCCTTTGGGGAATTTTTCTTAAGATGTTTACTCCTGGAAGGTTCGATTCCTTGATTTTTCTGAGGAAAAGATGAGTGATGGTGCCCATGCCGGGAGGCTAGTGTGGTTGTCTGTTGGAGGGCTGCTGTCGGAAGACCATGATGCTGTCCCAGGAGCGGTTGTTGCTTGTGAATGGAAACCCATAAGGCCTCATTCCCTGCGGTGTCTTGTAAACACACCTCTGTAGCAACCAGCCAAAATTCCTGGCAGAGTGTGCCCTGAAGACAGGGCTTAAAAGAAAGGAAGCTAGCCAGTTGCAGAGGGAAGTGGGGGGCTATATTTCTCCTGGGCTCAGCAATAGAATTTGTTCTGCTGAGTCTAGTGGCTGCTTTACTTCTCGGTTTTTCATGAGGCTTACACTATCTCAGTGTTTATCTGCTTTAGACTTGAAGTCAAGGGGAGACATTATTATTTATTACATTGTTTGGGAAATGGTATATTTTCTTGTATTGCTGTTAAACTGAGTATTAGGATTTTTTTTTAAGTTGCTATAAAGAAAGGATGAAATAAAATAATATACACAAGAGCTTGTGAGCTGTTAAACACCAGAGAGATGGGGTGTATATGACTGAGAGGGCCACTGACCCTGCAAGTCCTTTTAGCCAGCGGCCTACCTTGGAACATTCTGCTCAGCCAACAGATCTGTGAATGCTCCTGAGGAATGGAACAGAAAGGCACAGGGGACCAACTGACCGGTGGACCCCCCCCCCCCCCCCGCCCCTGCAGCATCTCAAGAATCCAATAAGACAGAGGGGTGGGGAGACTTTGGACCAAGGTTGGAACCTGTTTCTCACGGAAAACTCCTTTATGGATTACATATTCCAGCAAAGTTCTCAGCATCATTAGCTACTCATGGTGTCAGGATGCTTTGGCTTTCACTGAGGAAAAAAAGAGTGCCAGGTCTGCAGGAAAGAAGGCTTGATTATGTGGTTGCTTCTTTTGTAGAACTTGATTAATGAGCTGGTCTTGAGAGATCCTTCAAAACATATTTTTCTGGCTTTCTGGAAGAGAAGCTCTGTGAGGAGAATGTATTCTGGGGAGACCAGTATTAACACCATTTTGCTTTAAAGCAGAATGCCATCATGAACCAAATCCCCAGGAATTTACCCATATTTCTGTACATATGCACACCTTGCTTTTTTTAAATTGTTAAAAAATATTATTTCGGTTATACTGAAAAGTTGCAAGAAAATCCAGAGACTTTCTGGCTGTTCTTTACCCACATTCTCCAAATCGTAATTTGCATTATCCTCCTCTCGTATTTGTTCATGTGTCATTACTTTTTCTGAACTGTTTAACGGTAACCTAGTGACATGATGTCCTTTTACCTCTAAGTACTTTATTGTGTGTATCTTAAAAACAAGGACATTCTCTTACATAACAACAGTATAGTTATTAAACATCAGGAAATCAAACATTGATACAACACTCTTATTTAATATATAAGTCTTTCCCAAATTTTGCTGGTAGTTCCAGTAATGTCCTTTGGAGCAAAAGCAAATCCAAGATTATACATTGTGTCAAATTGTCCTCATTATTGTCCTTTCATCTGGAACAGTTAGGGAGTCTTTGTGTTTCATGACATTGACATTTTTGCCACCTTTTTTTTTGGATGATGTCTCCCAGTTTGGGCTTGCCTGCAGTTTCCTCCTGATTAGATTAAGATTACCTCCTTTTGGCAAGAGTAGCACCGGGGTGACCCTGCAGCCATCTCAGCATGCCCCAGCAGGAGGAGGCATATGCTGTTGATTAGTCCCAGTCACTGGTCAGGTTAACTTTGATCACTTGAGTAAGGTGGTGCCTTCCAGGTTCCCTTACAGAAAAGTTACCATTTTCCCTTTGTAACTAATATGTATCTTTTAGTAAGATTAACTCCAGACTCTGTAAATACACTGTTACTCCCCATACTTTGTCTCATTTTAGAATCCCTTGATGAGCTTACCTGAACCAGTTATTATGCTGGCTGACAGATGGTGATTTTCTAATTCGTATTTCTTTCTATACCTACCAGTTGGAATTGTACTGAAAGGAAAAGCATTTCTTTCTCCTGTGTTTATTCTTCCATTTACACCTCTGCATTCACGAATTCCTGATTTATGCAATAGATAATAATCTCTTATTCTTGTTCATTTTATTGCTATAATTGTCCCAGACTTGGCCTGCAGGAGCCCCTTGTGTCCTTTTGACACATCCTCATCATTCTTGGAGGACTTCTTTACTCCCTGGTACAAAACCTTCAACACTTGGCTTGTACTTTCCAGTCCTGCATTTTGCCATTTCTCCAAAGAGTCTTTGTTCCTTGTCATAGAGAATGGTATTTAAAAAACCAAGCTTGGGATGCTATGTGCTCATTGCTGCTGAGGTGTTGCTGTTTCTAGGCCTTTTTAGGGACATGCACACTCATTCACACAGTCCACAAAATTTTCTCTGGTTTGTATTTTAAATTTAATGCTGTATTCTGGAGATCTGTATGTACTGACATGAACAGGCCTTTGTTTTGTTTTGGTTTTGGTCTGTGTTCCAGAGTATGGGTTTATCATAATTTATTTAACTATCCTTTATCAATGGATATTTCAGTTATTTCCAATTTCCTACTCTAAAAATAGTGGAGAATCTGTGAATCAACTTATTGTTAATACTCACAAATATCTCAGTCTTCTAGATCCCTAGAAGTAGAGTTTCTGGGTCAAAGAGTAATTTTAAATGGATAGCTCTGCCAGATTGCCCCCACTTATAAGAGGTTTTCACTTTGTACTCCTTCCATTAGGATGTGAAACTGCCTGTTTCTTTTTAACTCTGCCAACACTGAGGAGTATAAATCTTGTCAATTTTTGCCAATCTAATGGATAAAGAAGGCATTATTATTTTAATTACATCTCCCAAATTACCAAAAATATTGAAAACCTTTTTGTGCTCATTTCTACTTTTGCTTGTGTGAATTACCTGTGCATCTCCTTTGCACATTTTTTCTCATTAGGTTTTCTTTATATTACTGCATTGTGGAAGTTACTATAACTTTAGACTTTATTCTTGGCAGCCCTAGAAGTCTCCTTAAGTATGATGCATTTTTCATCCTAGAGGAGAAGAAAACTACTGTTTTCTGAGCATCCCCTACATCCCAGGCCTGGGCCAAGTGTTTATAGGCATCCCCTGCAAGGTCTGTGGTATTGAGGAGGAAGCTGGGTGAGGGGTGGCTAAGGTATCTACCTAAGAGTGGTTAGAAAGTCTTGAACTCGGATTCAAACCCAGGGCTGTCTGAATCTAGTACCACTTCCATTAAATCATATAGCTTCCTGCACAGTACTTAAAAATAAATACTTTATTATATCAGTGTGGGGATGGGAATTAATTACCTGGAGCCCCCAATATCAATCATTTCTATTTCTAGTGTTTTGATCTGCAAGTAAGGGTCTTTGAGCCTACACGTCTTTCAAAACCATTTATTTTATTTCTCAAACTGTTGTGGACTCTGGAGTCAAAGTCCTTGAGAACTTCCAGCAGCTATGTGACCTTGGGCAAGTAGCTCAATCTTCTGTGTCTTGGTTTGCTCCTCTGCAACCCCAGAGGCTTGTTGGGTGGGGGAGGGCTTACGTGAGTTAATACACATCAGGTGCTTGGAATGGCACCTGATTCCTGCTAGCTCAGGGACGTGACTCTTGATAATGAGTTCCCGTGCCCAACACAAGCAGGCAGTGTGGAACTTGGAACGAGAGCAGTGTTTTCTCTTCAGGTTTCACCATCCTTTTCATCATAAGTGGGCTGGGAAATGGAGAATCAGGGCCCCTGGGTGCTGTGTGCTTGTCTCCTCAATATGGTGTCTGCACACATCCTTTATCATGTGCCTACCAGCCAGCCCCTAGTGTTGGCTCACAGTCCTTAACCTGGGGCAGGTGAGATGCTGCAGCCCTTTCAAGGTGGAATCCTAAGGTTCACCCAGTGGAGGCCTCGGATGCAAGAAAGGTCCAGCTGGGGAGGGTCTGTGGTTATGAAGGCATGTCCATTTTCTGGAATGGGGTCAGGAAGACAGAGGGGCTTCCTCTAGGAAGGATCTCTTGAAGAGGAAAGCACTCAGCCCCTTGCAGCTCCCTTCCTGGGATGCTGTCAGAGCCTTTCCCTCAGACATCTGGTAATTCTCCTGGACTGGAGTTTATGCAGTGCCCTTCCTGTTGCGCTTATAGGTGGAATTCTGAGCTCTCCTGACATCCTCTGCCTCTCTTCCTGTTCCCCACGCTCCTACTGTAGCTCTTGTACAGCTCATATCAGCTGCTGTCTGATAAAATTCTTTCATTCCAGAACTCCCCTTGTCCTGTGTTGCCTGCATTTCAGATGGTTCTCTAACCCATTATTTAGAATTTTCAAGAAGGATGACCTAGGTGTACAAATTCTGGAAGTGTGAAGGAAATGCATTTAGGCAAGTATATGTTTCTGGAGAACAGGGTCCTTTTACATAATAGGGATGCCTGGTTCAGGAGTCTCCCTGGATTGTGGGGTGTGTCTGTTGGGGTGCTTTTGGCTGCCAAGCAAACAATAAGGTCATTTACTATCTCATAGAACTGGAGCTCTACTCTGTCAGCAGTTTTGCAGTTTCATCAAGGACCTAGATTTTTCTCTCTAGCCATCACTGCTATCATCCCAGAGTCAGCCTCCTCAAGATGATGAGATGGCCCTCAAGGTCAGCCGGACTGTGTGTTTCCCTGCTCTTGACACCAGCCAGTCCCTAGCCATGGTCTAGCAGCCCTCCCTCTGTGGGAGGGAGGGCTGTCTGTGGGATCAGTGAGGGCCACGTGGCCTCCCCAGGATCCAGGTCAGGAGGTCTTGAGAATGCTGTATGCTGATTGGCTTAGGTGTGTTCCTCCATGTGTGGGCCCCTGGCTGGTGGCATCAGCATCCTCCAAGACTTACTAGAAGAGCAGGACCACCCCAGTCTACTGAATTAGAAACTCTGGGACGGGGCCTAGCACTGTGTTTTAGCAAGCCCTTCAGGTGATCTGATGCAAGGTCAAGTCTGAGACTTGGTTTAGTCTAACTAAGAACACCTGCATCCCTCAGCTGGAGGTGGGGCTGGCTTTTCTTGAATCCAGACAGGATTGTTCCCAGAGTAGAAAGAAGGGAGGATGAGTATTGGGTGGTCAGCCCCTGGTGTAAACGGAGGAGCCTGTGGGTATCTTTGCTTTTCATGCCCCATCCCCCCAGCCTCTGCCCCAGTTAACTGGCCCCGTTGTTTCCCAGCCTTCATGCCTGCAGCCACCCCAGCTCCCTTGAGAGTGGCCCGCATCCTCCCCTTAGGACTAAAGGAAGCAAGATGGCAACCTCCCAGCCCCAGGTTCTATCTCTGGCCTAGCGGGGATGGGAGTCCACTGGGCCAGTTGCTGAGGATCTGGGCTGGTCCTTATGACTCACTTTTCAGAGCCATTCTGGAAGGAGGTTCTGATGTGTAGGGTTTGCTTGCTTACTCTAACACTCCTTACTCAAAAATAAATAAATAAATAAATAAATAAGAGCAGTACAGTTAGTAGGGACTTGGGAATGCTTAAGAAGTTGGTCAGTGTGCGAAAGGAATCCATCAAAATCCTTGTGGAGAACACAGGCAGCAACCTCTTCGACCTCAGCCACAGCAACATCTTCCTAGGAACATCGCCAAAGGCAAGGGAAGCAAGCGCAAAAATGAACTGTTGGGATTTCATCAAGATCAAAAGCTTTTGCACAGCAAAGGAAACAGTTAACAAAATCAAAAGACAGCTGACAGAATGGGAGAAGATATTTGCAAACGACATATCAGATAAAGGACTAGTGTCCAAAATCTATAAAGAACTTAGCAAACGCAACACCCAAAGAACAAATAATCCAATCAAGAAATGGGCAGAGGACATGAACAGACATTTCTGCAAAGAAGACATCCAGATGGCCAACAGACACATGAAAAAGTGCTCCATATCACTCAGCATCAGGGAAATACAAATCAAAACCACAATGAGATATCACCTCACACCAGTCAGAATGGCTAAAATCAACAAGTCAGGAAATGACAGATGCTGGCGAGGATGCGGAGAAAGGGGAACCCTCCTACACTGTTGGTGGGAATGCAAGCTGGTGCAACCACTCTGGAAGACAGCATGGAGGTTCCTCAAAATGTTGAAAATAGAACTGTTCTATGACCCAGCAATTGCACTATTGGGTATTTACCCTAAAGATACAAACGTAGTGATCCAAAGGGGCACGTGCACCCGAATGTTTATAGCAGCAATGTCCACAATAGCCAAACTATGGAAAGAACCTAGATGTCCATCAACAGATGAATGGATCAAGAAGATGTGGTATATATACACAATGGAATACTATGCAGCCATCAAAAGAAATGAAATCTTG
The DNA here is from genome assembly GCF_964662115.1 of Mustela nivalis. Classification (NCBI taxonomy): domain Eukaryota; kingdom Metazoa; phylum Chordata; class Mammalia; order Carnivora; family Mustelidae; genus Mustela; species Mustela nivalis. The sequence continues at coordinate 73,804,079 of NC_139027.1, read as the reverse complement.
CCATTTGCGACAACATGGATGGAACTAGAGCGTATCATGCTTAGTGAAATAAGTCAAGCAGAGAAAGACAACTATCATATGATCTCCCTGATATGAGGAAGTGGTGATGCAACATGGGGGCTTAAGTGGGTAGGAGAAGAATCAATGAAACAAGATGGGATTGGGAGGGAGACAAACCATAAGTGACTCTTAATCTTACAAAACAAACTAAGGGTTGCTGGGGGGAGGGGGGTTGTGAGAAGGGGGTGGGATTATGGACATTGGGGAGGGTATGTGCTTTGGTGAGTGCTGTGAAGTGTGTAAACCTGGTGATTCACAGACCTGTACCCCTGGGGATAAAAATATATGTTTATAAAAAATAAAAAATTAAAAAAAAAAAAAAAGAAGTTGGTCTGGAGACAGCCTAAGGGACCACTTTCAATGCTTCTGCCCAGTGTGACCTGCTTTGTTGATCCCTTTTGCAAGTACAGGTCTGGTGTAATTTGTGAGCTTAAAATAGCCTGCTGTTCCAGATTTTTCCAGAAACTGGTAAGCTGAGATAGTTCTAGATTTTCTTGACTTTCCAAAGGCTTTCCAAGGTATTTCTAGATTTTCTTGACTTTTCAAAGTTCACCTTAATCCAGGAAATCTCATATCCTGTTGTCCTATATCAGTACTAATTGTTGAGGACGGAAGAGCAGCTGAGGAGGAGACAGGGTGAGAAAGGTCCAGAAAGGTGTTTTTCAAACAGCAGTGGTTTGCAAAATCAATTTGAGATTGTAGCCAGAATTTAAACCTTTTTTTAAAATAAAATAGAAAATATGCAACTACATGTCTTATAGGAAGGGTAGGCATTTTTGGTAAAAACATGTAGTTATTTGCATGTGGTGTGTGTTTGGGTATTGTTACAATGTCAATGTTTACTACTGTCAGTTTTGGCAAAAATGTGTCAAATCTGACGGAGCATAGAGAGGAGGGGGCTAACCTGGCCATGCATATGTATGTGTGTATACACACATACCCACGCATGTGCGTATGTACACACACACATGTTGTGTCTTTTCCTGGGGAGAGGGCCTCTGGCCTTCAACCGAATCTTAGAGGTCTGTGACTTCCCACAGATGGAGAACTGCTGATCTAAAGTGTAAGGGGGCTTTCAGCAGGGTGGGCCAGTGGGAACGGAGCCAAAGCCCAGGGAGACAGCAGCACGAGGGATGTAGATGTTATGTGTTGTGGTCTTGCTCTGGTTTATCGTTTGTGTTGTTTGACCACCTGGAGGCCGGAGCCTCCTGACGATGTTGAGGATCCTTAGCAGGACTACCCTGAGTGACTCAGTGAGTCAAGTGAGTCAAGCGACTCAGCGAGATGTTTTGAGGCTGGTCCCATCAGAGCTATGGCGGCCTGAGATTCCTTCAGTGATCTTTTGTGACTTAACAGTAGTAACAGCTTCCAAGTTACCTCGGTTGCCTTTGGGACACATGTGTTGTGCATTAATGCAGGTGTTAGTCTGGTTTGTCTCACAAAGCGAAGGCAGTAATCTCTTTGGGGTGTCTGTGTCTGGTTTTGAGGGGAACGAGATAAATTGCTAAATCAGCATTCTCATCTGGGTAAATGGGGGAAGTGCTTGGCCAAAAGGGGTTGTGGGAGTTGAATAATGTAAACAGATTTGTGCATTGCAGTGCTCTGGGCTAGTGTAGTTGGGAAGTTACTATCTTGCAGGAGACTCAGTATCTTTCCTCTCAATTTTATGGGGTGTGTAAGTCTGTTTTTCCCATTTTTTTGCCCATATTTAAAAAGCTATATTCTGTTTTGTCAATATCCTTCAAGTCATGTCCATGCTTTAGAAAGTTTCTCTGTGAAAGAAAATGGGATTTATAATGTTTGAAAATTCTCTGGGATGAGATATATTAGCTCTTTTCCAGGCTTGCACATTGTTAGGCGACTCAGCTTGCTTAGATGTTACTAGAAATACTTTTTAAAGATATAAGAATTTTTAAATTGAAGTATAATTAACTTAAGTGTTATATTAGTTTCAGGTGTACAACATAATGATTCAGCAATTCTCTGCATTATTCAGTTCTCACCATGATAAGTACCATCACTGTCTGTTACCAAGCAACATTACTGCAGTACTTTTAAAGTTTGTGATGTAGTCATCTAGAACTTTCCTTTTGGGGAAAGTTCACTGCCCTGTAGTCATTGCCACACCACTCTATTAGAATTCTTGAACTATAGCAGAAAAGAGCCTCCTGTTATTTTTTAGTGCTTCCCCCAACCCAGCCAACCCCAGATACTATTTAGAACTGTAATAATAAAGGTGGCAGGTGAAAACATAAGAAGCCTTTTCCATTATCATAGGTTGCAGGAAACTTTTTGAAGTCTAACACACTGTGTATTTCTAAATTTACATGAATCACTACGCTAATGAGTATGTAAAACATTCTTAACACTGATGCATTTTCTGTCTCCCTCCATTAAAAGCATAACAGCCATAAAAAAAAGTATCCAAAAGGCTAGAGTACATCCATCTCTGACTACTGCCCAGAGTAGCTCCAAGGGGAAATGTTGCAGAAGGAGGTTCTGCAAGGGGACTGCCAGCAAAGGTCAGAGAAGGATGTGGGCAGAGAGGAAACAGGGAAGTGGGAGGGGCATCCTTAAGTTTTGTGAGTGGTCACCGACTCAGCTAAGCCTTCTATTGACACATTTTTGTTGTTGTTGTAAAGCACATAAAAACTTGTGATTGTGTGAAATGGATGTTAAGTGTTTTCACCTTTCTTCTTGCTTTGGCTGTGTTCTGCCTATACAAATGTTAAACAAATTGATCACATTACATAATTTGGTGATCATCTAATGGCTGATTAAATGCAATAAGAGAGTCCAATTAAGATGGGACTGTGTGCCAAGAAATGTTGGGATACTCCAGAATCTTCCAAACATTGTTACTCTTCTGGTTCTGACGAGGAGAGAGTCACAGGTGAGTGGATTGGCTTTAGGGAAATAGTCTGCTGGTAGACTGTGTCCACCCAGAGCAGAAGAGAAGCCTGCATTTGGATTTTGCCCCTAACCTGCCAAGTGACTTAGTAAAAACCATGTCTGAAACCGACCTCTTCTCTCCTTCATCTGGTAAGGGTGAGTCCCTCATTTCTTTCTCCCTTGCCCCCTGAGCCAACTATGAAGCAGAGTTGTGATGGTGCCTGAGGGCTGCATGGGTAAAGTTAGCTTTGGGTGACACCCACATACATACACAGTATTTAGGGAAGTGGCCTTGGGAATCAGGCTCCTGCCTCTCCTCTTTCACTTTCTGGCTCCCTTCTGCAGTGATTCAGCAGCAGCTTCCTAGAGTACACATACTTAGTGTCAGGGACCCTGCCGAGCACCAGATATGTCCGTGGAGGGCGAAGCTGTCTGTGTATCATGCAGCCCAGACTCCTCCTGGTCCACGTAGAGTGCCCGGTGCCTTTCTCTGGCTCTTCTACCCTGCACGCTTTCCCACATCCCCTTCTGAAGCCCTTTGCATGTATTCCCCCAGTATAGCTCTTGGTTGCATGTTGACACCCAAATCCTTACCAGTTTTCAATAACGGATGGAGGCCACTGTACTTCATGTTGTTTCCCCCGATAATTTATGCACAGCTGTTCAGATCCAGCTTGTCCCTTTCTGGCAGTTCCGTGTCCTTCCCTGACTTCTCCATCTCCCTCTCTGTGGCCTCCTTTTACTCTATTTTTGGCTTATTTTATTTCCTATTACTCATTCCTGACGTTTTAAAAGTATTTGGATTTAAAGTTATTAGTTAAAGCATAAAGTGATGAGAAAGGATTGAAGACAGAGTTTCAGATGAATACTACTGTATGAATGCTGTCCCTCCAAGAAGAGCCCTGAGCACATTTCAGGGATGCTTCCGTTGCTAAAGGCTGTCACAGTCTTCATTCGTGTGTCTTTCTCCTGGAAACACTGCAGAGCCCATGAGAATAGGAACCTGTCTTACTGGATAGTGCAAATCTTGCACAGAGTTGGCAATGTACCAGCAATGGCCTAAGATACCTAAGATGGCACCATTGTAGGTGCCATCGAACTGTATGGTATTTTGAAGAACTCTACTGAAGGGAGAAAGATGTTTGCATTTTGAGTCAACTCGATTATTTCATCATTCCTTAATTAGTCAAATATCTCTACCAAGCTTAGGAGTTAACCTTGTGGATCAAAGAGAAGTGAAGAGCCTGCAGACAGTTTGTGGAGCAGGAAGAAGATTCTTGCGGGTTGGCAGACTGACTCAGAGAGAAGGGTGCCTCTGTGATGGTAGTGCCACTGTCACACCGAGCTGGTGGTTAAGAAGCATCAGGCCAGACCACCCTGTCCGCTGCTCAGGTCTGCCCCCATTACAGCAGCCAGCCCAGCTTCAGCCCCTTCCATAGCAGAGAGGGCTCTAGACCATCGTGGAACAGATTCACTCCCAACAGGATGAGATGAGATACTAGATCCTAGGGTGGTGGTTGCAGCGTCATTCCTGGGAACTGGGAATCCCGGGGCCTGACCAGCATCACAGACCCACAGGTTGGCTGCTTTGTAAACTGTTAAGGATTGTACCCATCTTTATCGTGGCTCCAAGCAGCCGGTGGCTTAGACCGTGAACCGCATTTAATGGACTAACTGTAATGAATAAAAACAGGACTGTTTGTGCCTCATAACCTGCACTAAATATGCAAACCAAGCCATTAAATGGTTGGGGCAGTAAACAGGAATTCAGTCTATTAAAGCTTTTTGAGCTTGCTTCTCAGGCCTAGAAATAGGATTGGTTGCCTTTTTTTGTTTGTTTTTTAAGGATTGTAAATGTTGATTATATGGGGGAGAAACTGTTTTATGAAATAACCCTACAATAAAATGAATCTTATGATGTTTATAAGGTCTAGTGAGAATGTTCTCACTCTAGCCTGGAGCTTGGGGTAAATTGAGAATGCTTTATTTAAAGCATTCCTGACTCCTTCTGGAAAAAGGGAATTGTTAATGAACTGAATCTAAAATAGTATCCTTCTTTCTCCCCAGCTGTCCGCATTCCAGGATGGGGGCATTTTCCACCATTGGATATGAGTGGGGCATGATAAAATGGTTAGGGTTAACATTCGGCTGTATAGAACAGGAAACACTGTGAAGAAAAAGAGACTTCGTAAGGACAGGCAGGCTTACTTGCAGTTAGAGTTTGTGTTCTGCCTTCCCTGCCGTGAGGCCCGACGCCTCCTGTCTAGGGTGGCAGCTAGGGGTAAGGCCAGCTCAGGGGCCTTCCAGACACCAGGCGGGAGGAAGGCAGACTTCCTGAGAACTCATCAAATGGGTCTGTACATCTTGTTGGCAAGTACCAAACCCTTGGCCACAGCTAGCTGCAAGGGAGGCAACAACCACTTGCCAACTAAACGTCAGGGTCCTGGGCCCATGACAAAGGAGGGCACGAAGGATACACATTGGAGGCAACTCCCTGTGTCTTTCCTGCAAGCTGTCTTTTTGGGAAGGTGAGTTTTTATGCTTATTGGGAAGATGTTGGCAGAATTTTGGGGAAACTTCTGGGGAGGCTATAGGCATGGATGGCTAACTAAAAAGTTGAGAGCTTGAGACCTTTCTCACTTCCACATTACTTTCATACAATAACTCGAAAGACGTCACTTGATCCCTTTGTTCCTTCATTTCCTCATTTGAAAAAACAGAAACGGCAGACATATTCTCAGGGCCAGTGCCGAGGGTTATGGCCCAGAACTGCTTCCCTCCAGTAGTCCCTCTGGTGCCTCTGAACCCATGGGTGTGTCTAGAGGGAAGGCCTCCTGGGTGGGGGGATTTCAGGCGGCATGTGAGATCAGGCAAGGGCCTCTGGACACGATGCCCTGAGTGGGAAGAGGCTCTAGAGTAGGGGGGGCCAAGAGGAGGCAGACAAGCTTTTCCCTGCCATAGTCTCCAGGGCTGGCTCATCCTTCCTGGCCATGAATCTCCCATGGACATGTCCCCTCCCCAGGTGCGGGGAGGGCCAGCCTCACTCGCTGAACTGGGGATGGCACCTGGGTCCTGGCTCTTTCTTTCCTTGTCCTGCTTTTCCTTTCAGAAGAGTGACTAGGTGTCTGCTCTGTTGGGTGAAAGGGATGTAGTAGCCAGTTTATTCTAGATGTTAGAAAACTGAATGTGTCTTTCTCTTTGAGGCATTTGGATTTTAAGAAGGATATATGTATTGGCAATTCCTAAACTCAAAAGAGGGCCTCTCCAACGGTCAGATGTTAGACCAAGGAATAGGCATGGGTAGGAGGAGATGCCTCCCAGTGTCTGGGTCTAAGTATTTGTCTGCTGCACACCCAGGTAAGGGTGGCCAGCTTTACTTTACCTTTCCTTCCACCCCAGTCCAGTGCATGTGCTTGACACACACACCTGTCATGAGTACTCACGCACCACTCGTGCTCACACTCACTGTTCATGCATGCACTTGCACATATTTCGTTTACACACACACACACACACACACACTCAAAAACACACACATCCCTAGCAGGGCAGTAGCTACAGGAAGTTTAGCTCCCCTGAGGAGCCATGTTTTGCTTTCTGTCTGACCAGACTTCCTGGGACTTAGGGGTGTAGATAGGCATGTATTCAGGAATCTTTACAGAGGAACACTCTTTGAATTCATGCCTATGAAATAGGGAAATTACTTTTTGTGTTTCCAAAACTACTGATGGAAATTGTCTAATCTGTAGTAATTTTTCTAAACCTTTAAAAAAAAATTTAACTTCACATTTTAAAAAGGCAAGGATTATCAGATGGCCCTTTCTCATCTTCTCTGCCCCAGGAGTGGCACCTGTAGGCAAGGCGTGAGCATAGCATCTTCAGTCGTATCCCAGCAGGAATCATGGTTGCCTGAGCTGGTGCTTCTCTTCCAGATTTTTTTCTTTTTAAAGATTTTATTTATTTATTTGACAGAGAGAGAGAGAGAGAGAGAGATCACAAGTGGGCAGAGAGGCAGGCAGAGAGAGAGGGGGAAGCAGGCTCCCCACTGAGCAGAGCTTCTGATTCAGGGCTCAATCCCAGGACCCTGAGATCATGACCTGAGCTGAAGGCAGAGGCTTACTTAACCCACTGAGCCGCCTAGGTGCCCCCCAGATTCTTTTGCTAGCCAGTTCTTTCTCAGTATGAACACAGTTTTTTCATTTCATCTTTGAGAGTGAAGTGTTTTACTTAAGGGAGGTGTCCATCAAACTTTATAGAGCTCTTCTTCTCCCTCCATGGATGTTCTGGTCCATGTGTTATATGGAACTTGCCTTCCTATTCCACAGGTGCTGATGTGGGTGTCTAGCCCCAGTGAATTAGATGCTGTGCTTTTTCAGGGGAAACAGAGATTGTTGGGACACCCTCAGTCTGCAGTATGAATGCAGAAAGTGAGGCCCTGGCCAGGAGGGAAGTGGTTCTGATTTCCATGTTTCATCTCCCACTCTTAAAGGGGAAAGCACCTTCGAGGGAGTCTGGTGCGGGGAGAAAAGTACAGACAAGGCAGAAGTTCTTGAAATCATTGCTGACTGTAGAAGTTGGCTGTCAGCATACTTCATGTGGCCACTGGCCTGGGAACCCTTGCCAGAGACATAGCAGGCATTAGGGCACCATCTGAGTTCAAGATGGCGACCACTACAGGCCTAGAGGCACTTGAAGTGGAGAGTCCATGGAGCACAGACTGAAGTCCTAGGTCAGGATTGTGTAGCGCTCAAGCAATGCTTTGTCCAGTGGGAGACAAGATGGGCGGTGCAGTTCTAGACTGCCGCAGGGGAAGGAGTGTTGTTAAGTGGATCTGGGTCAGGCATTTGCCTCTGATGCTGGGGAACTCAGGATTCCAGCTGACCACATACACCCCCAAGATGAGTGATCTGAGAGAGAGGGTGGGTACAAGTTCCACTAATGGAGTGTAATTAGGGGGTGAGTGCCAGGCCACCAAAAGAAAAACAGCATCAGAGTAAGCTAACCTAGTATAGGCTCCCTGAAGGGCTGGCATTCATGGGACTGAGTGCCTGGCTCACCTGCACCCCTGTTCGGGAGCCCCCTACCCTCTCCTTCTTGGTGTGTAGCTCCTTGACAATAAATCCTTAGGGATCCAGAGGAAATCACTGAAAATATTAAATTCTCTTCACTGTGTTTTATTGCGGGGTGGGGGGGGGTGTCATTGTGTCCCACAGTGGCACTCACATTTGTGAAGATTGTTCTCTGGGGACATGCCCAGTGAACATAACGGATCTGGGATGTCATAGGACATAAATGTCCTTCAGGGCAGGAACAGTAGCTCAGTTTTCTTTGTATCTCCAGAGTATCCCCCAGTGCCTGGTACAAAATAGGTGTGTAATCCATGCTTTTTGAGTAAATGAATGGACAAAGCTACCATTTCATTGTCGAAAGTGCAAGAAAAGCCTCAGTCTGTCCTAGGAGGACAGCCCATTTCCCAGAGGTCAAGTTGGGGTTTAGTCTCACTTAGGAGAGGGAAGTGAGATAGAAGCTTGTGGGATAACTGTGGCTCCAGTCAGTTCTCAGGGTGCAAGCAAACCTGGCTGCTTGGGTCCCTGATACGTCCTTGCTGGGCCCTGGCATTTGTGTCCTCGGCATGAATGTCAGCCAGCTGGCTGGAATCTAGCTGGCATTTCTGCTGCTCAGGAAGAAGGTGCCACACCTTCTTAGGGCTTGGTCCTCTTGGATTTTTTGTCTGTAAATGTTATCAACCTTTGATTGTTGTTTGATTGTTGTTCTAAATGTGAACAAACCTGTATGCACGGGACTCTAAGTGTGGTATCACAGGAACTAGAAGAAGCCCAGTAGGATGGGGTGCACAGGAAGGGTGGCCTCCTCCTTGGGTCTTGGGAACATCACAGGACTTCATGGAGAGTTATGTGTCAAGGGTGGGGGTGATAGCTTGAGCTGGGGGTTTCAAAAGAGACGTGTGTGGAGGACTGGGGGTAACGCTTAGGAAGGAGGCTCTGGAGAGGCAGAGTCAGCTCACTGAGGGGCTCCAGATCTGTCAGGCCCTTTACAAGTTGGGAACTTCATCTCACACAGGAGACTTTTCAGACTTTTAAAAAACTTTTTTAGTCTGTTTTTGCTTCTCACTATTTTAAATGACAAAAGCAATTCCAGAGTCTTTTTTAGGAGTTTGAGGAGACCCTTTCTTAAATGATCATCATCTTTGTAACCATTCCTGTGCTCTAACCAGGCTTGTGGGCCACGATGGGCACCCTCATTCCCATTCAGTGTCCTGGGCGCCAATGCTCCATGCACCCGGATGCAGAGCAACCAGAGCCCACTGTGCTTGTTGGGAAGACATGTCTGTGAAATGATGGAAATGAAACAGGACCAGGAAAGAATATTCTAGACTAGCTGTGAGGAAAAGAAAGTGTTGGGAGTGTGAAGAACCCCAGAAATACAGGTTTCTGGAGACAAATATCATCTCAGGGTCCTCTCCCTGTGAAACCATTTCATCTGGCCTCCTTCTGCCACAGACACATGCTCTTCCTATGACCTGGTGGGGTCTCCACACAAGGGGTACGGTGCAGACATAAAACAGTCAAGCCTGTTGCCAGCGGCTGGGGAGGGTCGTTGGTAGTGAGAGATGATGGGGAAGGGTTTGGCTTGTGGTTGTGCTAAAACATGCTCCTTCTTTAGGAGTCTGTGACTCCAGAACTGCAAGCATAAACATCACTATGCTGTGTGACATGGTGACATAGTCAGGGAGAGAAACATGGCAGAAGAGCAAGGCTGGAGAAGAGGAACATCGGGCGGTGTGCAGGGGACGCTGGGAGGGGCGAGGCGATGGACACTCTGGCCAGCAGCACGTGCAGCCTAACCAACTTCCCCACCTGCTGGGGTGACACCAACCCAGAGAAGCACCCCTTTGAAGCCTCTACCTTCTTCTTAGTGGCTGTATACTAATGTTACTTGGTGCAAGTCCCCAAAACCTGCTTGTACTTAGCTGGATTGGATGTATTTGATAACACGTTATGTTTTACAATAGGCCTACCTGTTCCTGGTTCAAAAATTATAAGCTATAGCACACTATATGGTAAAGTCGGCCTCTACCCCAGCCACCCAGATTCCCTCCCTAGAGACACCAGTGCCATGGGTTTTTTGTGTATTCTTTGCAAGATATTGTGTATATACCAGCAGATGTTATGTAGGTACACATTAACAATTGTTTTCATGTCCACAGTATGACATTCCCCGTCCACTGTCCCCTTCATGCTCTCTGCTCACTGTATCTCAGTACTTGTTGCGAAGCTTCTGTTTTGCCAGGCTGTGCTGTAGGTTATTTAACCAGTGCTCCCTTGAGCATGGTAGTCGCTTCCCAGCCTGGGCTGGGCACTAATAAATTAGGCCTAAAGAGCCCCCCCCAGACCCACCTCCCTGCTCTGAGGTAAGGATTGAGTATTGTCCTGGCTGGAAGGAGAGCATGGGGTTAGGTGACATTTGGAAGTTCCTTCCCGTTGACTGCCATTCTCATCTGGATTGTAACTTTTTCTTTGAGTTGTAGAGGGCAGCTAATGGTTAGATGTTATTATTGGAAGATACGCTTCTTTAAAATATTACCTTATTTACACACAGACCTTTTAAACCAACCCATAGCACTGAAGGAGGTGTGTCAAGGCCACTTTGACCCCCGCTTTAAGAACAGTGGTTCCAAGGGACTTTGCAGGGCCTACCACAGGGCAGAGCTACTACAGGTGCTGCGAATGGTTCTGGAGGGATGTCTCTGACAGCTGGGACCAGGAATGTGCAGTGCTCTTGGAGCAGAGTGGACTTGTAGGTGACATGGGGTCTGGCTGAGGCTGGTTCTGGCCCTTCCCACCCAGCATATCCACTGCTCCTGCCACCAGGCAATGTGTGTGAGAAGGAAGGGAACAGCCTGGACATGGACATTGTAAATACATCTTGGAGTCCTGTAGGACAGTCCTTGTCAGCTTCTAAATCTGGGAGGCAGCGTAGTTTTGCAAGGTGGAGCAGGCGTGGGGTTCCATCTCGTGGTCACATTGCTCAGGCAGAGGAGGCCCTGTCCTAGGGCCTGGGAGGGGTTGCAGCGGGCTCCTCCAACAAGCCTGCCTGTTAGTATTGGTTTCTGTAGGAAGTTTCAGGCATAAGCAAGGTGACTGTGGCCACACCGGCCCTGGGGATGCTCCAGAGAACAGGACTTGATGGACTGAACCAACCCCAGGGGGTCCAGAGGTCTGTGTCTTCGAGGCTGCTTACCAGCCCCCCACAGGACACGTCTAAGCTGCGCGGCCTCTGTCATGGGTGGCAAGGGCTGGCCGATGTTAGACCTGAGCTGCCAGGGTCTGCTGTGTGTAGTGCCCATGGCCCAGCAGCGCTGGGGTGGCTCGCTCTTCTGGCCATGGCGCAGTCCGTACACAGCTCGGTCTTCTCTCTGCCCTGTTGGTGGCTATCAGCTAGCTCAGAGCATAGTCCTTGCTGGGTACACCCAGCTATTGCAGAAGGACGGAGAAGTCAGGGGGCCAATAAACCAGCTCCCGGGCCAGCAGATGACTGCTTTCAGGAAGTGAACAGGCTTCTTCTTTTTTTTCATATTTTCTCTGAAATATTCTTGAGGTTTGGAAGCTCCACCCCAAGCCCTTTGTGGCTGAGGGCTGCTTGGCCTGGTGGAAGGAATGGTCTTCAAATCTTGTGCAGGCCCAAGTCAGGGTGGCAGGGTCCTGGGGCCCCACAAGTCTGACTCTGAAACTGAAAGGGGGCAGAGGGGAGGCAGCAGAGTCGTCCAGATCATGGGGCCGCCTCCACAGAGAGGAGGCTGCTAACAGCGCAGGAAGTGGAATTATTGCACACTGTGCATTTCGACATTGGGACTCAGCCCTCAAGAAGGAAAACCAAGTGTGGGGGTGCATGGTGCCAGGGCTAAAGAGATGAAGAGAAGGGGTCAGAGGGACAAACGGTAGCCACCCTGTCTCTCGCTTGCCTGCCCAGCCCGTCTGCTGGGCTGGCCCAACTGCCGGGCCCTTGCCTGGGACAGGGTCTCTTGCTGTGTTTATTCAAGGTAAGGGGGCCCTGGTGATAGCCCATACACCGAGGCCCAGGAGGGTCTAGTCTGTGAGACATCAGCAAATCTGGCCCTGGGAATCTCTGAGTTACTTGTGCTGGGTGTGATGATAAGTGCCTCCGGCAATATTGTACTTACTTGGGAGGGCTGGGAGTCCTTGTGTAGCTGTGAAACTCCCTTTGGGGATGCAAAGGAGAGATGCAATAAACAGGAAGGAATTTTTTTAAATGTGAGCAGGATACTCACAGCTTGAGGCTGTAGCTCTTCCCCTGCTTGTGAACAGGCTGGTGGTCCAGGTGGCAGGGACTGTCCTGCCACCTCCCTTTGGAGATTGCTGCAGTTCTGCTGTGTGGGGCACCTGGCTGATGGCTCCACTGGAACTTCCTGTTTAGTCGTTGTATTAGTTTCCTAGGGCTGCTCCAGCAAATCCTTACACACTCGATGGCTAAAGCAACAGGAACGTGTGCCCTCGCAGTTCTGGAGTTCTGGAGGCTAGCAGTCAAAAATCAGTGGTCCAGGGTCCAAGTCCAGGGTTCAGGAATACTGTGCTCTCCCCAGTAGTGTTGGGGGAGGGTCCATTCCTTGCCTTGTCCAGCTTCCGGTGGCCGCTGGCATTCCTTGGCTCATGTCCCTCCACCCCCCATTTTCGGTGCCAGCTGTGTAATATCTTCTCTGTGACTTCTTTCTGCTATGTCACAAGGCATTCTGTCTGAAATTCCTCTTAGCCTCGCTCTTGTGAGGGCCCTAATGATTGGAATGAGGGCCCACCCATGTAATCCAGGATAATGTCCCTGCCTTAGGATCTTCAGTTAATCACGTCTGCAAAGCCTGTGCCACATACATAACATTTGCAGGCTCTAGGGATGAGGATGTGGACATCCCACTTACTGACCCTGCTCTGGGCTGTGGTGCGGTATCCCACAGCAGCCTTCAGTGGACATCCAGGGGATGTAGGAGGAAGCCAAGGCTTGGAGAAGCTGAGCCGCTCTTGGTGGCCATGGTTCTTTCTCTGACTTTGCAGTAGGGCCTGGTTTGTGATGTTGCTGGAGATGCACTCGAGGAACAGATAAGCCGCTGTCATTTTCTTATGTTGTTATGTTGGATGTTTGGAAAAAAAAAATAAGATCTTCGGGGTCAGGTGCCATGGCTGTAACTTGTTAGGGATGTGTTTGCTGAAAGAATGACTTTGTTTCAGTGTGGCCTGATGGCTTTGGGCAGCCTCATTCTCCTCATTTTTACGATGATGGGAGAACAACTTGGTGAAAATGAGATGGTGTCACTTGGGTGAGATGGCCCAGCGTGGGTGGCCCAGCAGGGGCATATGTGCTGGGTCCTTATTCCCTCTGAGTTCCCAGTCCCACCAGGGAGAAGTCACATGAAGAAGGCCAGGTGATGTCTAGGATGGACTGTGTTCATCCCTGAAAGAAGTAGTGCATGGGGAGATGTGCAAGTAGCTGATGCACTAATAGGACAGACATCTGTCAAATACCTATTTGTGCTGGGCAGAAGGAAAAGAACAGCAAACAGAGCATACCATTCCTGCCTTGGGGTCGGGGGCTGGGAAGCCAGAGAACAGACATTTGAAAAGTCATTCTACTATTGTGGACTGAGGAAAGTTGTCTTTGATGTGAATGTGAACAGATACATGTATGATATATTTATTTATTTGTATTTATGTATTACAGATAACGTGAAAATTGACAGTAGTCTGTGGTCCTCAGTCTGTTGCATATCGTCAGCTCATTCTCCTCCTTGCACCCACCTCAGTGGCTTTCAGAGTCCCCTAACTTACTGGGCCCAGTTATCTCCTTCCCCAGAGAGTGGAGCCTGCTTCCTCTCTGCTCTCCACGCTGAGGCCCCTGCTCGGGTGGGTGGGGCCTGCAGCTTCTCCCAGGATAGCCTTGGCTTCTGCCTAGCAGCCTAGCCTCTAGGGCTCTGCCTTCTGCTGATCATCTGGCTCCCTGACCAGGCCAGCCCTGCCCACGTTGTTCAGTCTGTACGCTGTCCCCTGCAAGTTGTGCCCCTGCCTCTCCCCAGGTGGTCAGGAAAGCACCCCCCCCCTTGTTGTGTTTCTTAGGTCACCCTCGTTGAGCACTCACTGTGCCCCAGAACAAGATGGCTCAACTTGGCGGGGGTGGGGGGGGGCACATGTCCTGTCACAAGTCAGAAGCCAGCAGCCCTAGGGCAGCCTTGCTGAGTGCTCATTGCTGTGCCCCGTCTCCAATCACTGTAACACCCTCAGGGATGCATGTCCATCCTCCTGTCTCACAGATGAGAGAACTGGGGTGCAGATGGTTAAGTTCCCCAGCCGGTCAGCGGCACAGCAGGCATCACAGGTCTTTCTGTCCACAGAGCACCATACTCACCTTTACTTGCTTACATCAGGGAGGCCTCGCTCAGCGATAGACCCAGCCACCAAATGCATAGCAGTGAGGGGGGGCCAACAGGTGACAGTGTCTGTCTGCATGCTTTCTGATAGGGACCCACAGCTTTATTTCTGTCTCTCTTCTGCATGCTCGTCTCACAGTTGTATATGTTGTGGCAGTCACTGAGCGAACATGCCAGACGTTTGCACTCTGAGCCTCTTTGAGCAGAACATGGGAGACAGGTGCTTCGTTTCCCCTTGGGCACCTTGCCCTTTGTCCGTTTATTGGTCACCACTCTGTTACCTCTATTTCTCCGTCTGCTTATCTCCTTTCTCTGTCTTTGTTACCAGTTAAGACAGAGAACCCGTTGGCGGTGTTAGTGACTGGCCCCCACCATGTGGTGGTGTCAGGTGCAGTAGAGACACAAGCGCCATCAGTGTCCTCCACCGTTGGAAGTGAGCAGAAAGTCTCTTCCCAGCTTCCGTGGTTTAGCATCTGAGCATTGTCTTGAGTAACAGAAGATGCTTTTGAATGTACTCAGCACACATCCACTCACATTTGATTTTCTTGTATATAGCACATGGAAACACGCACTTGATTTCTTGTATTATAATAGCATTTTCCTTATTTTAAAATAGCAAAAGAACAAATGAATTAATCAGGCATTTGCCAGGATGTCTGGGTGGCTCAGTGGGTTAAACATCTGTCTTCGGCTCAGGTCATGATTCCAGAGTCCTGGGATCAAGTCCTGCATCGGGCTCCCTGCTCAGTGGGGAGTCTGCTTCTCCCTCTGCCCCTCCTTCTGCTTCATGCTCTTTCTGTCTATCTTGCTCTCTCACTCTCTCTCAAATAAGTAAATATATAATCTTAAAAACAAACAAACAGGCATTTGCCTATTAGCTCAGAAACTTAAATACCATCTTAAAGATAATTTTATATGAAAAGAAATACTTTCTAGGTTCCAAATAACTTATAAATGGGCTTTTGGAATGCAGCCTGTTGATTGAACTGGCCAGAGGTGCAACCTTACCTTTGTGGAATTCCAGAACTGAGCTTTACGATATTTATCAGTGATAGTGCTTTGTTTGCTTTCCAAAGCAATGAGACCATGAACCAGTGTAACATATGGTAGCTGGAAACGAGTGGGATATTAGTAAAATATTGAGGTTTTATAGTAAGGCAAGATACCCCAAATTTGACATCTCTGTAAAGAGAACAGAAAAAAATGAAGGTGCCATCAGGGAGGTATAATAAAGGAAGAGAGGGGAATGAAACTCAAACCAGAGGTGTACCGTGTGGGGAAGGCTGGTGGGTCGGTCCCATTTTGGGGCCTGAGACCTCTGGCATTTCTTTTTTGATCTTGATCCTGAACCCAGTAAAGCTTCAGTCTTCACTCCTTCAGTAGGAGAAATACAACTTTCTCTCTCCTTCTCTCTCTCTCTCTTTTTTTAGATTTATTTATTTTTATTTGAGAGAAAGAGGAGGGAGAGAAAAGGAAGAGAATCCGAAGGAGAGTCCCCACTGAGCATGGAGCCTGACATGGGGCTCGATATCATGACCTTGAGATCGCTATCCGAGGCAAAACCAAGAGTCAGATGCCTAACCAGCTGAGCCACTCTTGAATGCTGAAGCACTGAAGTCTGTAACCCTTCGTGGGTTCACAAGGGAACCATAAATCCGGCTGAGACCAGTTGCAGGGCTCATGGCTGGACACGGAGGGGAGGATGGGCCTCACGTCAGCAAGGACCCCTGGCACTAGGAGCTCGCAGGCTTGGAGGATGTCTCTGGAGGTTGTGGCTGAGATGGCAGAGGGCAAGCCAGCCCTGCAGAAAACCTGTGAGCAGCCTGGGTCAAGGAGGCGCTGGGGATTCGGGAGGGACCAAGACCAGGCTGCTGCTTTCTCTACAAGGGCTGCACATCACACTGAGCTAGGGGCTGTCAAAAGACATGGAAGCCCGCCTTCCTCTCCCTGCCCGCCCCCCCGCCCCACCCCGAAAGTCATGTGGAGGTAGGGTCAGCACTGGCACTTGTCACCTTTGCATGAGGTGATCCTGAGGTGCAGTTGGATTGGGGCAGCTGGGCCCTGGGTCTTCGGAACTTGGGCTTCTGCACTGAGCCAGCCTGTTCTGAATCTCTATGGCTGTGCGGGCTGATCTCTTACTGCTGAGCCTCAGGCCCTAAGGTGAGAGGAGGCCGCGTGCACTTGTGCAGTGTACTCTGCCTGGTGCTGGGGACGGTTTCATGGCCAGAGTGGCTGGCGATGACGGACAGAGCAGGCCTTGGGCCCCCTCCTTCCCACAGGGGTGTGACCCATAGGGGTGTGAAACCACACCCTGATTGTAGGTGTGTCTCCGTGCAGTGGCCTGTGGCCAGAGAGGACACAGCTACATTGACCGGTCTCTGACTTCACAACCACAGAGTGTGGGTGGGACCAGTTGGCACCCAGGGCATGTCTCCTCACTGTCCTAGTCCAGGGGTTGGCCAACTTTATCTGGAAAGGGCTTTGTGGACCATATGGGCTCTGTGGCGGCACCACCCAGCTCTGCTCTGGTGGAGTGAATACCACCCCACACCGTAGGGAAACAGCTGCATGTAGCTGTGTTCCATTCCAACTCTCCAAAAACAAATGGTGGGCAGGACTTGGCAGAGCCCTGTCCTAGATGGGTATTTCATACCTCCTCCAGCCTCTGCTACCTCTGGTCTCCACCTCACCTCACCTCCCTCCCTGCAGCTGGCCTTGTTTCCAGCAGCCTGGATTGCACTCGTGCCCACCACCCTCCTGCAAAGGTGCTGCTCGCATGCTTGGAGGCCAGCCTCTCAGACCCTGTGCCCTCTCCCCTGACAGTGGCCAGCCCCCAGGCTTCATCCTTTGGTGGCCTCTCGCTCCCTCCCACATCCTTGGAACGTTCTCCCCACGGCTCCTGGAGCCCCTCACTTCGGAGTGCTGGGCCAGTTTCTCCTCCACTCCCTGATACCTCCAGGGCCCAGTCCTGGGGCCTCTGCTCTGCTGGCTTGTCTGGTGGTGTCAGCCACTCTGGTGGCTCACTTACCTCCCATAGGCGGAGAGTTTCTTGGCACCTCGCTCCAGTCTAGATGTCTCTACTGCTTTCCTGGCAGTAAGCATCACACACGTGACAAGCCCCAGACCACACTCCTCCTCATACTCACCCACTCTTCCTCACCTCTGTGAATGACCACACCCTTCTGCCACTGAGATGTTCAGTGAAGCCTTGGAGGTATCCTTGATAGCTCTTCACTTTCCGTGTCATCTGTCAGGAAGTCCTTCTGCCTCCATTTTCCAAATGCACACACGTCTCCTTTCCCTGTGCCCTCACTTGGCCCTCAGTACTGCACCGTCTGCAGGATGTCTGCCTGCCCTGCTGCTGCCCTCGCCCCTGCTCCGGCACTCTCTGGCAAAGCAGCCAGAGGACTTTGCAGAGCAAAATCGCATGAGCTCGAGCCTCTGCTCAAAACCCTCCAGAGGCTGCTCACGGATGTGCAGCAGTGGCCATGAGGCTCCACAGGGCATTCCCCCTGCCCCCCAGACCCGCTGCCAATCTCATCACCTCCAAGTGCCCTACTTTGTCTTCAGGCAGGTTTCCCTGGCTTGCCTTCTGCCTGGCATCTCTTCCCCCAGATACTCACGTGGCATTCTTATGCTCATAGCTTCCTTGGGTCTCTGCTCAAGTGTCACCTCCTTAGTAAGGCCCATCCTGACAGCTCTTTTTAGAATTGTGATTTCCCCAGCCCCTGGTTTTCTAGCAGTCTCTGCCATGACGGCTTAGGGACTCTTGTCAGGTGTTTTAGAACCACAATGTTGGCACAGGATGGGACCCACACGAGGCTGACACCCAAGTAGCTGTTTCCAGAGCCCCTGCAACAGGGTGTGGCTATGTTTGCAGTAGGCATCCTATTAGTGGCCAGGGGCATAGTGCGGCCAGGTGCCTGCTGTGGCGATGGGGGGCGAGGGGGACAGCTACAGGGAAGCCCTGCTTGCTTTCTGATAACAAAGGCTACTTTATTTTTCATTAAGAGCTTAGGAATTACAGCCACAAAGCCTTCTTAATGACATTGCTTTTTCAGATTGTGTTCCTCTTAAATGTATAAAGGAGTCACACGTGGGCTAAGTCTGTGAGGAATTAACTCATCTGGCAGGGTCTGTATCAGACCCACTGCCACACATAGGCTTTGTGGCTGCCATGAAGACTTTCCTCAGTCTTTAGTTTTCCCCTTTTTCCTCTCCGTTTCACTTTTTGAGATTTTAGAATTCTACTTTTTGCTTTAGAATTCTACTTTTTGCTTTGTCACATCCCTGGGTTTTCAGGAGCCCAGCTCTGGACTTGAGGGTGTGGGGGTGGGGAGAGCTGGCCCATGGGGACTGATCAAGCACAGGTGCATCCCACTCTGGATGTCTCCTGAACTTGTGACCCTCCATCTGGTTGCCTCCTGACTGGATCCCTGCCTGCCTATAAGCGTCCACTGCACCAAGGGGAGGGGACACCCAATTGCCAGTTCTGAACTCTAAGGGAACTGAGGGCCTGCCTGGTGGGTCTGTGTTCCCAAGTGCTCAGCCCTTCCCCTCCCTTCCCCTCCACTGGGAGGCATGGCCCGAATTAGAGTCCAGATCCTTGGCCTGCAGCACCTTGGGCCCATGCAGCGAGGGATGGTGGGGGTATTTCTTCCTTCTTGGCCGGGAACTTAAGGAGCAGCAGGGAAAGAAGTGTGACTGCAGGACTGTGGGAGAAGTGGTGGTGATTTGGGTGGTCCCTTCTTTGGATGTCACCTCTGGTCAGGTGCAGAACAGGGCCAGGCTAGAGGAGCAGCTGAAAGACATTTCTAAGGAAACCTTCACTGGCCTTCAAAGAATTTTCAACATGTGTTTCGTTGTTGCTGTAACCCACTCAGTCTGTAGCCTCAGAAACCAGAATGATTTGGGCAAACTTTTGACTAGAGGTCCCATGAAAACAGATTTCGCCATGGGTGTTAGATGTGTGCCTACACGTGTTTCTGGCTCCATGGCCAGTGGCCCTATGAGTGAGGTCCTGACCTAAGCCCTGGGAGAGACCGTGTCATTATTTTACAGCCTTCTGTGTGGGAGGAAAGGATGAATGGGGTTAAAGCAATAGTTGGGGTTAAAACAATATTTAACTTTTTAAAAAAATTTTATTTATTTTTTTATTTTCAGTATAACAGTATTCCTCATTTTTGCACCATACCCAGTGCTACATGCAGTCCATGCCCTCTCTAATACCCACCACCTGGTTCCCCAACCTCCCACCCCCTGCCGCTTCAAACCCCTCAGATTGTTTTTCAGAGTCCACAGTCTCTCATGGTTCACCTCCCCCTCCAATTTCCTCCAACTCCCTTCTCCTCTCCATCTCCCCTTGTCCTCCATGCTATTTGTTATGCTCCACAAATAAGTGAAACCATATGATAAATGACTCTCTCTGCTTGACTTATTTCACTCAGCATAATCTCTTCCAGTCCCGTCCATGTTGCTACAAAAGTTGGGTATTCGTCCTTTCTGATGGGGTATAATACTCCATAGTGTATATGGACCACATCTTCCTTATCCATTCGTCCATTGAAGGGCATCTTGGTTCTTTCCAAAGTTTGGTGACCGTGGCCATTGCTGCTATAAACATTGGGGTACAGATGGCCCTTCTTTTCACTACATCTGTATTTTGGGGGTAAATCCAATGAAGACATACAAATAGCTATCAGACACATGAAAAAAATGTTCATCATCACTAGCCATCAGGGAGATTCAAATTAAAACTACATTGAGGGACGCCTGGGTGGCTCAGTTGGTTAAGCAGCTGCCTTCGGCTCAGGTCATGATCCTAGCGTCCTGGGATTGAGTCCCACATCGGGCTCCTTGCTCCGCAGGGAGCCTGCTTCTCCCTCTGACTCTGCCTTCCACTCTGTCTGCCTGTGCTCGCTCTCGCTCGCTCTCTCTCTGACAAATAAATAAATAAAATCTTTAAAAAAAATAAAATAATAAAACTACATTGAGATATCACCTTACACCAGTCAATATTTGACTTTTGAATAGCTTTTTTTCTTTCCTTTAAACTTGGCAGTCTCACTAAGCTATCAGGGAAAATGTAGAATTAAAATATGTAATAGGTAGGAGTATTTTTTTTTTTAAACTTGAGATTCATGTTGATATCTTGTTACCTTTGGAATATTCCTGTTAGGTCATCTCAGAGGTTTAAACTCTGGTGGACAAAGGTGTGGATGATGGTGAGATGCTTTGGGACATCACACTTCTGAATCTGCTGCTTCTCAGAGGCTAAAAACTCCTGATTGAGCTTTCAGGAACCAGGGACAAGCTCAGTGTTTGCTAAGTGGACTGCAGGTTTGAAACGTGTAGCCTGTTTCTGTCCACTCCCTCCTCCCCAGACATCAGTAGACCTGTGGGTTATTGGCAGTAGTGAGGAGGAGCCACAGGTGGGGTCCTTGGTTAGGGGAGGAGGGTGTGACATACACAGCTGTACCTGAACCCAGCCCCCTCTGACAGTTTCGTCAAAACCTGTCCAGAGCAGGAAGGTCAGTGGTGTGAATGTACATAGATGGCGGTACCCAGAGCCTTGATGCCTCCAGCAGATGCTCTCTACCATCCCCCCATGCAGGGTCCTGCCCCCAGCACCTCTGGGTATGGTGGCAAGGATGGGGTTAGAATAAAACTCCTTGGGGGAGCTCAAAGCCCAGTGGAGAAGCTGATTCAAAATGGGAAAGACAAGCACTGTGGCAAGTGCCCAAGGGACCGGTTGGTTCTTGCAAAGGGACCTGGTGCCCATGCCTGTCCCCTTCTCCAGCTGCTGCTGCTGAGGCATTTTCTCCCTTGTTTAGCCATTTTCACGTGTCACCTTACCCTGTGGATGGTGAGTTCATGAGGGAGAGGCTGTGGTAGAGTCATGAGTGTCATGAGTGTCCCCTGCAGCCCTGGCCCAAGCTTCACTGAGTTTGAGGACCTCCATTCTTCAGCATAAGGCATCTGCAGAAACAGTTAAGTTACTAGGGGTCTGAGGAACCTCTGTTGCAAGAGAGGGATCTGAGGACCAGGAACGGCAAGTGACTTGCCCAGAAACGTGCAGCTTGGCCATGCCTGGAGCTGGATCTTGAGCCCAGACTCCTGGTCTTCCTTATGGAGAGGAGGGAGAGAGGGCATCATAGGTGTCGTGTGGAGAGGGTGACAGCCTAGTTGTCAGCTTCTGCATCCACCTGTCCCCTGCACTCTGGGCACTGGCTGTGGTGGCCTGCTTTAGGAACCCTGTGGTGTGGCCACCCTTGCCAGGCCGTGGCCACAAGACTGGTGGCTGTCTCATGAGCTTTAGCAAATCAGAGGGTGCCTGGAACACCTGGCAGCCGGGAGCATCCTCGCTGCTGGCGCACTGACTGCCCTACCTCCCTGTGTCTATCCGCTCACTCTTCCCTCCTCTGTCCAGCTCAGGTCCAGGAGATGCACCGGCTCCCATTTGCACAGTGCATGGGGTGCTTCATGTCTGTCCTTCTGTCTGCCTAGCCTTCCCTGGAAATGGTGGTGGGGTGTAGTTTACTTGCTTCTCAGGAGCTGGAAGTGACACTTTTATTAAATGACTGCCCAGGTTCACATGGCATTAAAAAGCTGATCTGGGTCCTAAACTGTCTTGACTTCCCACTTCACCAGAGAGTTGAGTGAAACGTTTGAGAGTTAAGACATAGGTTATTGGGAAAGATACAATTTATTCACCAGGGGACAGTTTCAAAACTTGTTTGAGGCTATTACAGGTCTTACATAGTTACACACTATGAGGGTGTTACTTACCTGTGGCCTCTTTCAAAAATGACAAACAGGTGTAGAGAGAAAAATCCTGGCTTCTGTCTTGTTTTACAGTTCCGCTTTCCAGACATCCAGTGGGCCCAGCATGTTTGCGCATCCTCCTAGAGGTGGTGTGTCTGTCATTTACAGACATGTATGTTTCTGAGTCCTCTGTCTTCTAAAGCATGTGCTAGTTTCACAAGGCTGGTCTGAAAAGCTATACACGTGGGTCGTGATATCACTTGTGGTTTTAGTTTCCCATTATTTCTCTTTTTGTATTAATAATACCCAGTATTACCTTGTTAGCCTCAAGAGCAGCCTGTTACCGAGTGGACTTTAGTGTCCATGGCACAGCAGGTGAGGGCAGTTTTCCATCCTTCTGGATGCTTGGTGGGTCCGTGGCAGGTTTTTTTGTTTTTTGTTTTTGTTGTTGTTGTTGTTGTTTTAAGTAGGACTCCTACACACAAGGAGGTCCTCTAAGGTAGGTGGAGTTGGAGGTGTGTAGCATACTTTGCAACATGGAAATGTCTTAGAGATCTCCGTGCTCTGTGCTGAGGAAACTGGGGGGAGATGAGCCCTGGCTGGTACTTCCTTCACTCCACAGACATCATTGAGGGCTGGAGCAGGTAACTGGCCCACCCATTGTGTCGTGGATGGTAAGTGACTGGTGAAAGTCAAATGAAGCTCCTGGCCTTCTTGTGTGCCGTGAGGTGCTGGGAGGCTGCAGACCCATTTCAGCCAGGCAGTTCACCACATCCCTGGCAGTCCCTAGCCTCTCTTTGCACATTGCCATTGGCGTCAGCTTTAGTGGAGGAGCAGGAAAATTGGTTTCATTATTTTAGAGTCATGGTTTTTAAGAAAACACCTATTTTATTGATAAAAAGCATTTCCAAATCATTTTTCATATGTACCAAACCTGTCTAGGGCACTAGAGATACACATTTTATGTTTCTCAGTCATGTCATCATTTAATAAAAGCTCATTTGGGGGCTTCCGTGGATCAGCTCTGTGCTGAGCGCTGAAGAGTTAAAGCTGGAGCCCTTGGAGACCGGGATTTCGAGAGTTTCAAGGTGTTTTTCTTTATGGCGACAAAGAGGGCTGTGTCATGAAGAGCAGAGGGTACTTAACTTCTGCCTGGGTCTGGGAGAGGCTGCACAGAGGGACTGCTATTTAAATTGGGCATGAATCGTGAGTAGGAATTGGCAAGCCTAAGCCCACAAGAACAAAACCAGGAAGGGTGGGGCACTTGGGTGGCTCAGTGGGTTAAGCCGCTGCCTTCGGCTCAGGTCATGATCTCAGGGTCCTGGGATCGAGTCCCGCATCGGGCTCTCTGCTCAGCAGGGAGCCTGCTTCCCTCTCTCTCTCTGCCTGCCTCTCCATCTACTTGTGATTTCTCTCTCTGTCAAATAAATAAATAAAATCTTTAAAAAAAAAAAAACCAGGAAGGGTATTCTAGATGGAGGGGACCCCGGACAAAGGCGCACGGAGATGGGTATTTGAAAGCCAGGGAGAAACGCCTATGGTGGGGCATTTAGTAAGCTGGGGAGAGGTGGATGGATCATGGGTCCATGCTGGTGAAAGACTTTGGACCACATCCTCTGTGTGCTGAGAGAGCTGTGGAAGGGATTTCATTTAAGTCAGCGACTTAGCCCATCAGATTTCCAGGTTACATCGAGCCTTCTAAAACCCTGTGGGCCATACTTCAAGTACCCAAATTGTCTCTCTCCCCCAGCTGTTGAAACTCAACTCTTGATCATCCAGGAAGATAGTTGAGGTTGGAGAGGGAGGCTAGGCCTTGGATAAAGCAAAATCAGAGATACCACAAAAGGAGTCAAAATGTAGTACAAAATGAGTTTAATATTGTGAAAGTTACACGTAAAATTTAGAAGTACGTTGAACTTTTACAGATACATTCTTTTTTTTTTTAAGATTTTTTAAATTATTTATTTGACAGATCACAAGTAGGCAGAGAGGCAGGCAGAGAGTGAGAGGAGGAAGCAGGCTCCCTGCTGAGCCGAGAGCCCGATGTGGGGCTCGATCCCAGGACCCTGGGATCATGACCTGAGCCGAAGGCAGAGCTTTTACCCACTGAGCCACCCAGGTGCCCCATATAAATACATTCTTTTTGTACTTTAAAGCACCAGTATTTCATCGCATGACCAAAAATGGTTATGGCTGTGGTAGACAGGGCTGTGTGGGACAGGAGTGAGTTCAGCAGCCCACTCCTGGCCCCCTGTTTTCTTCACTGGGGTGGGGTGCTTGGAGAGGGGGAGCAGTACTCTTCATGATGGGGAAGGACCTGCTATGTTGGGGGCCCTGTGTGTTCCCCTTTATTGCCAGGAATGCCAAATAACTGTGGAGTGCAATTACAATGGTTTCAGTTTTTTCCCCGCAAACACACTACCTTCTCATGGTTTACCAAGGCGAAGCCACAAATGTTTCATCCACCCACAGGTAGGCAAGATTTGATGGCAGAATCTTAACTAAAATCAACTCCAAATAGCTTTGTGGTAACGAGCCTTCCTTGCCATGAGGTCTTGCCTAAATTTTCTTCTTAATAAAATGAGTCAGACTTGTCACCTGAAAAAAAATATTTTTAAAACTCAAAACTTTTAAAAGAATTTAATTAGAATGGGCACATAGGATAATGAAGATTCATACTGTAAGAAATTTGATTTATTTTTTAAATCAAGAGTGCAGAAAATTTAGAAAAACTTGAGTCTTGAAGTTCCTTGAAATTGAATTTTGCTTTTTCAGAGCTAGGCAACCCCAGGTTTCTGATGAGAAACCTGATCAGCCTGGTTTCTGGCTAGGCCACATGCACAGGGCTCTAAGGTTCTGTGTACACTCACACCTGACTGTCTTCTTGGTTCAAACATAGCTCCATGGTGAGGGTGAGTGGAGGTTGCCTTGCTTGTCTGCCCTCTCCAGCTGGGTCACACCTTTTATCATGGAGATGAGCAGCACCCCAACCCCTGCCCCGGTTTCCATCCCCCACCAATGCCCTGGGTTTCCAGCCCCCAGCCCTGGAGTCAGAGAGGCTTTCACCACAGCACTGTGGCCCGGCCCTGGGTGTGTGTAGAGAGGAAGTGTCTGGAGCCTGAATTCTCCTGAGGGTGAAGTCCTGGGGTGGGGTTCCAGGACACCTGTCCGCTCCAGAGGGGAAGTGGGGCCCTCCTCCCTCTGAGTTCCTGGTTGCCAGGGTGGAAACTGTCATAGGGCCCTCTGAACTTTTCTTCTCTAGCCAGGTTTTTAATGGGTACTTTTAATAGATTTATTGACTTTCATCAAGGCCTTATTTCCTGTTGTAAGTTTTCTGTCTTCTCTGGGTACGTCCAGCCCCTTCCCTGCTGTCCTTGAGCAAGTGGTTTGGCACAAGTCCTTCCAGAATCCTTATTTCTGAATGGATGGAAGAGTTCCAGGGGCTTGGGAGTGTCGCATGGCCTTGGTAGCAGCGATAGTAATAAGGAGCAGCAAACCATTTAGGAGCTTTTCTGTGGGCCGTGTATGGTTCACGGGGATGGAATTATTATCTCGTCTGTGCAATGACTGGGCGAGGGAGATGCCACTCAGGCTGGTTTCAGAGAGGGGAACTGAGTAGGAGGCCCAGCTTGTCAGCGCAGGTCACGTGTAGCCTAGTGATTGGCAGAGCCGGGAGGGGGCACAGAGGGTCTGGCTCCAGACTGTGCTCCTGACTGTAGGGTCAGCTGCCTTCCAGGGAGAGGGGGCATGCTGTGCCTCTCCACTGGCCATTCCGACTCCCTGAGGTAGTCTGGCTCCCAGAGGGTCTGGCTCTAGACTGTGCTCCTGACTGTAGGGTCAGCTGCCTTCCAGGGAGAGGGGGCATGCTGTGCCTCTCCCTGGCCATTCTGACCCACATCAGCACACTCTTGGCCTTGTGTTATGAGCAAGAGTGCTGGCACAGTCTGGTCATCCTGCCTGGTGTCAGCAACTAACTGCTCCAGGCCCTGTTCTCCAGTTCTAGGGGTATCTTGGCTTGCGGCCTTTCTCTGGCTGAGGTGCTCAACCCTGTGTTCACAGACTACAGCGTAACAAGAAAGGATTAACCAAAGCCCCGATTCCTGCAAATCTTGAGCTGTTTCGGCTGGGCATCCCCCAGGACACGTACTGGTCTTCCTCTGTGAGAGAATAAGACTGTGGTAGTCCCAGTCCCTCCAGGAGTGACTGACCCTCTTCAGCCCAAAGTTCGGCTGAGGAGGAGGGGCTTTCTGCCTCCATCACACCCTGCTCCCATCTCTCCCTGCCTGTGTCCATTCACTGAGGAGGGCTCTCCTGCCCCGGAGACCACCGCGGGTGAGGGAGGGCAGGCTGCAGACTCTCTGACACCCACAGCCTCAGCCTATGTGGGAGGAGAGATCAGAGGTAGAGGATCGAAGTTGAGTCAGGAGGACTGGAGCAGCTGGTTTAGTTCTCGGGGTCCCAGTGTCTTGGGCCTTAAAAGGCTGAAGTGGGAGGTGGTTGGACACTGTCCGCAGCCTCTGACCTTAGGTTATTGTGCAGTCCTGATCTTCCAGACTCTGGGGCTGCTTCGTAGTCCATTTAGAAACTGCCTTTGATCTCCTTAAAATAGGACGGGCTATTTTGGACATTGCTGTCTATGGAGAGATGTGTGTTTAGAGCTAAAATAGGGTGTACTTTTTAATTTGTGGGCATTTCCTCTTCCAGTTTCACGCACACTGTATTTAAGTCCTAGCGTCCTCTTGCCCACCCAGGAGGACAGCCTCTGGCCAGCTGAACAGACAGACTAGGCTTGGTGAACGCCTCCCTCCTCGTGGCTTGTGCTGCTCGTTCGGGGCCCAGGACGTCTCCGTGTGCGGAGGAGCTTTACAACCTTCTGTCTCTTGTCTTCTAGTCCAAGGACCAGGTCACTGGCCCAAGGGCCCGAGGGATTCCAGAGCATAGGCGACTGACAGCTTTCCTTACAGGCCAGCTGCTGAGCGCTTGTCGCCCGGTCGTGCTGCCGTTATGGTCAGAGTGGGGATGGGGCAGCCTGTGGCCCAGACTCTGAGTTAACTGTGGGCAGGTGTTGTAGTACATACATACATACACACACACAGACACACACACACACACACACAACGGTGGAGATCTCTCTTTTGGCCCTTTTGTTGGTCACCGATGTGGCCTTGAAGCGGGTGCCCCCATAGAGGGGAGGTTGGGAGGTGAGGTGGGAGAGCTGAGGAAGGTGCAACTCTCTGTCCCATTCTGTCCTGGCGTACTCGGCATTCCACTCTTCGCCGCTGATTGCGGACATAGCCCACACCCTTGTCTTTCTCTTGTGGGGCTTTTCTGGTTTATTGAAAAAGGGGGAAGTCTGATTTTTTGTAACAATGAGGACTTAGTTGGAAATAGTTGTGTCAAGCTTCAGGCTTCTCTCTAGGACAGGAAACTAGACACAGCTTCTCCAGCTTCAGTGCCATAGAATCAGTCACCTGGAAGACTTGTTCCAGGGCCAGCGCTGGGCACCACCTGTGGGGAGTCAGGCCTGTCGTGCAAGCTCCCGGGTGATGCTCACGTGGCTAGTCCACAGACCACACTTTGGGTTGTCCTGGAGACTTGTCCCTCTTCCTGGGCGCTGATCACCCCCAACTAGAGATACTGCCTTATTTTTATTACCTTTCAAAACCTGGGCTACTTCTCTCAGCACTGATTGATAACACCGCTAATTCTAGGAGTGTGTGGCGGGGCTCTTGGCCCTGCTCTACTTGGCAGTGGTTCTGATGGGGGACACAGAATCTAGAAGGATCTTCTCCTGCTTGTGCCCGTGAGATGTCCCAAGGCTACCCTATTACAGTGAATTTAGCATGGTGACTTAAAAGCCAGGAGCCCAGATGCTTCACTGTAATAATGACATGCCAGTTCTCGTTACAGAGGCCTCGGAGATGGGTGAATAGTTTGGCTGCTGGCATCTCTTCATGGGAATAACTGGTGTGAAACAGCTTGCCCTAGCCATGGGGACCAGAGTTGTGACCCTGCTATTTATAAATTAGAAAGGTGTTCTGAGTTAGGATCTTCTCAAGTGTGGCAGGAGGCACAGACCCCACTTGTAGCCTATAATCCCTGTTGTCTGTGACAAGGGCAGGTGGTGGAGATGAGGTTCCATTGGGTCCCATTTGTCTGGTATAAAACATCTGTCATGTGCCAGCTTCTCTGGAAAAAAAAAAAGGTCCCAAATGGAGTTCGGGGTACAGAGGATACCAGTAAAATTGTTTCCCCTCTCCTCTTTCCAAGGGATGGTCAGAAGACCAAGTCCTACCTTGTGATTTGCTGGAAGGCCTTTCCCAGAGATGCTTTTATCCTCTCATCGGCCTGGAAATTGCCTCCATACAGCCACTGGTCAGGGAGCTGCTTCTAGGGGTCTGGGCCTGAGTTCAGTCTCTTCCACTAGATACTCCAGGGCTTTCTCATCCAGCGGTGCTGGCGTCCTTCCCTCTGGGCTTGCCCTCTCAGTCTCTGGGAAGCAGAAAGCCTTTTTTCCTGATTTGTAAGGGTACCAGGTAGGGCCCCGAGGGTCCTACTCTCCCACTGTCTTGGATGGCTGGAGGACTCATCCCCGAGAGGTCAGCTCACAGGCTCGACATTGTGGCAAGCATATTTCAAGGATTTTGATCCACCAGCTACCTGTGGAAGTAGTTACTACTCATCTGCAATTGCAGAGGAGGGAAGGGAGGCTCAGAGACAGTTTGGATGACTTGCCCAGCTTTTATCCAATGTCCTGTCATGGTTTCTTTTGGTTCAGTGTGGTTTTTGCTGTAGAAGGATTGTCGTTGTTCCTTTACCTCTTAGGGACATTATTGCTGACTGTCTCCCTTGCACTATGGCTCTGGAGAGCAGGACCCCGGTCAGGGCTCCCTCTCCTTTGGCTCTCTGCTCTTGGGTGCTGTTTCACACCTTGGTAGGCTCTCATGCTGGAGAGCAAAGGACCAAGGTGGCCTGCCAGCCACCGTGCATTTATAGCCTTGGTCCTTTGCTTCTGGCTGCTTCTAGCCCCTGAGAAGCCAGTGCAGCCTCAGGCCCTCCAGGGCACTGAATCCTCAGCCAGCCCGCTTGTTGCCAGGCATGGGCCCTGGTGCCTGTGTGTCTGTCTCTCTGGCCGAACTCCCCTGTGCTGGCATCTGGAGGGTGAGCACCGGGGCCACCGCATGCTTGGGGCCTTCCTGCTGGAACACTGAGGGGTGCTATGATGTGTGTCCCATCCACACATGCTGGTCAGCCCACAGCTGTGTGGGAGCCCCCACATGTACCTTTTACACACCAGCTGTGCTGCTAGTTCCCTTTCAACTTCAAAGCGTCTGGAGGTGGGGAGCCTCACGAAACAGAATTTAACTGGAGCACCTGTGAAATTTTCCTGCATCCGGTGCTTCTATCCTGAGGTCATGGATGTCACTCGTTGTCACTCTACATCCACCTTCACCGCACAGAGGGCTTTGTGCATAGGAGGGGTTCAAGGAACGTGGGTGGACATGGTGTGACCCTCTGAGTAGGGTCAGGACATCTTCCCTGGAAAATGCCCTGCAAGGAAAGAAACTACGTGTCTTTTCCAAAAGCCTGGAGGCATCTCATGTGCCTGTGGCAGCTTGGTCACTCGGCAAGGTTCAAATGTACTGCTCTTGGCAACGGAAATCTCATTGGTTTGCAGTCCCTCATTCTGGTTGCCATTGGCTCCTGGCTGATCCTGTGGCTGGGCGAGGGTGCTGGTTTGTTTATGGAGCTGTACCTGGCTCAAGGTTGGCATGTTCCACCTATCTGACATGGTTTGATGCATAAAGATTCAGTGACACTGTTCCCCATGGAATTTAATGCCACACTTTTCCATATGAAATGATCTTACTACACTGAGCCTCAGTAGCAGATTAATGAGGAGGCTTTATTGTATCTGCAAGTGCTACAGTGTAAGCAAGCAGGCTTGTGTTTGGAGAGCATTCTAGGCCTTTGGCTGTCCCTCCTGATAAACTACACCTTGCAGAATCCCAGGAAGTGGTGGGGATCAGGCCGCCGCCACCTGTAATGGAATGCTTGCTGGACTTGAGTGTCCGGCGCAGCCCACCCCCACCTCCAGGCCAGGCTTTTCTGTTTTGTTTGTTTTTTAGGTGGGCTCCATGCCTAGCACAGAGCCCAGTGCCGGCCCAAGAAACGGTAACCCCTGAGATTATACCTGAGTTGAGATCAGAAGTCGGTTGTTTTCCCGACTGAGCCACTCAGGCACCCCCAGGCTTTCTGTTCTTTAGTGAAAGGTGGCAGCAACAGCACTTTTGCCTTTCTTTTCTCCTTTATTTTGAATCTACCACATTGGAGGTAGGCTGTATGATCTCTTTTGCTGGCTTATTAGCTCAACGGTGTGTGCTTTTAAAGCCAGAAAAGTTTTAGTAAGCAGAAGCAGCGGTAAAGAAAGAGGCACAGCAGTTGATGTGAGGACCCTGTATTCTGGTCCCTTTTCTCCCTGCTTTGTGCCTGTAGCTCCTACAGTATCACATTCTGGGGGCTAAGACCTAGGGGGTCTGGATAGAATCACCACCCAGCCAGGGGAATGGCAGGTTAAATTGCTACTTAGGACCATCTTGTCCAGGCATCAGTGCAAATCACAGATGGGCCCTGATGAATATTAAGGATCAGTCCTGCCGGGTCCGGGCTGTGAGGGCCCCACAGGAGGGCAGCCTGGTGAGGGTTAAACATGGACGGTGGGCACTTCTAAGCAGGTGTAACTGACTCTCCTGGTAGGCAGAAAGGGGCAGGTTATGGGCGGCTGTGAGGTGGCCCCTCTGCTTGTCCTTTCTGCCTGAATGGAGTTGTCTCCCAGTGGGCCTGTCACGGGGGATAGATGCCAGCGTCCATCAAGCCCACACTGACAGTGGGCAAGGGTGGTTGACATCCAGGGATCTGATCTAAAATGACAGGTGTGTAGCCTCTCATTTAAAAGAAATGCATGGCTTCCGATCTCATCTTTAAAATTTTAATATACCTACCTTGCTTTTTTGAAAAGAAAAGTAAAAAGGTATGTGGAAACACAATACAGGTAGGGATTTTGGATCTACTTCATTTTCATAAAAACTTTTGTTAGGTAATACTTTATATGAAAAACCATAGGAAGAATAATGCAAGGGATGTCTTCAGCTTGACCTTTTAATTCCCAGTTCAACTGAAACTACATGTGCCTGCCCCCTCTCACTGAGGTTCCCACCATCCTCAATTTGTACTGTATTATATTTACCCACTTCAGCCTTTGTGTTTTGTGACTCAGTCTTAACAAATTTTTGTTGCTGGGGGATGGGAAGCAAGCACTGCTTATTAATTCTCAGTTTCAGTCTTGAGACACCTGTGGTCAGAAACAGCTGTTTCTTTTTTTTTTTTTTTAAGATTTTTTATTTTTTTTTTATTTATTTGATAGAGAGAGATCACAAGTAGGCAGAGAGGCAAGCAGAGAGAGAGGAGGAAGCAGGCTCCCTGCTGAGCAGAGAGCCCGATGTGGGACTCGATCCCAGGACCCTGAGATCATGACCTGAGCCGAAGGCAGCAGCTTAACCCACTGAGCCACCCAGGCGCCCAGAAAGAGCTGTTTCTTGAGTTTGGGCTTATGGCCCCCTGGCTGCCCCAGGTCGTAAGAGAATGGTCCAGTTCAGGGTGGGGCTCCCTTCTCTTTCTCTTCCTGCCTGCTCTGCAGTGCTGGGAGCATGCTGGGGCGGGTGTGGGCCTGTCCCAGTTTCCATTGCAGAACACAGGCTGGGCTTGTGTCCACCTTTGCCATAGAGTTGGCTTCCCTGGGGCGGGTCTGTGAGCATCCCTGTGGTCTCTGCTTTAAACCCCTCATCACTTACATGGTTCTTGGGCCCTGCACTAAAGATAGAAGCCCAGACTGGCTCTCTGTTCCCCCTTTTCCCAGGCCTGTCCCAGCTTCCTGTCGGCTGCTCTGCTCCCATGGAGGGTGGGACAGAGATACACTCTGCTATGCAGCCATCCAGGGTTTGGTGAACAATTGGTCTGTTCTGTCAGATGAACTGTGTTTATATTCAGTAAAGTCTTCTTTTCCAGTCTCTGCTGGGAGCTTGTCCTTTTGCATAAAGAAGCTCTTGCTCCCCATCCCCCTCCCCAATTCATAGGTGCCCCTTTGCCTCCTCCCGTAAACTGGAAGATGGCTGGTTCTCCCTGGAGAGCCGGAGGCCTTAAAATGGAGTGGGTATTCTTTCTCTGTTCATCCTCCATGTCCTTCCAGAAGTGGATTTGACTCATGACTATGCTGTCCTCTCTACCTCCTGTTTCTGCCCTCAGTCACTCTAAGTTACCCTGGTCCCCAGAAAGGACTTGTCACCTGCTTGTGAATTTCTGTTCCCTCCTTATAGCTCTCATGTCTGCAGGGATGTATAGTGTCACCAAACCCGTGGCCTTCTGCTTTCTCCCCTGTGGTTCTTCCTGAAACTGCCCCCAGGGTGCCCATCCCTGGATCCCAGCCTTTTGAATCTCTGCCTCTCCTTCTGCTGTGTGGCCTGTTCTTGGCTCCCTCTTATTCTCTGTCTGCCAGGCCCACTGGAGCTTTATGTCCATTGGCCCTGTGGTATGGGGATAGCCATGGGCCAGTCCCTGCCCCAAGGGTTGAGAGTCTGAGATGTGACTCATTTCATGTGACTCAGGTGAAGGATGGGATGTGTGCAGAGCACTGTGTGAGATTGGGGGAGGGGCGGGGTGTTGCTCTTCCAGCAGAGTCTGGAGGGAGGAGGAAGAAATTAGAAAGAAATTAGCCCCAGGAGTTGGGTAGGAAGAGTACTGCAGGAAGGCCCAAAACACGGCATGGATGTGTGTGTGTGTGTGTGTATTTAAAATTTATTTCAGTGAGAGAGTGCACAGTGGGGAGGAGCAGTGGAAGAGAGAGAGAAACTCAAGCAGACTCCATGCTGAGCCCATTGAGGGGCTCGATGTCACGACCCTGAGATCAGACCTGAGCTGAAACTAGGAGTCAGATGCTCAAGGGACCAGGTGTTCTGCAGTGTGGAGACACTAAACAACCTCATATGGATACAGTTAATAAAATTTTCCATGCTTATTATAAAGAGTTTAGAAAAACATGGTCCAGTAGGTAAACAAGAAAATCATGGTACAAACACTACCAGTGTTAACATTTTAGTAAATTTTCTTCTCATGTCTTCCACTGCATGTATGTACGTACTTTTGTGTATTTATATTGGGAGATCTTAGAATTTTACTTTTTTCACTTGTCAGTTGTTATAAATTTCATGATTTCCATTTCTAATTCTGCACAGTATTTCACCATACGACTGAACTGTAATCTACTGTGTCCCTAAGCAGGCATGTAGGCTGCTGTTAAACCTTTTGATTTATGCCATAAAATATTATGTTACTGGCAGAAGCAGTGCTACTGTGAGCGTCTTTGTCTAGGATCCTGCCAGCTAGCAGGGATGTCAGTCTTCTGATCTCACTGTGGCCGGGCTCTGCCAGTAGACATACCCCCACCTCTCCAATACATGCACCCAGTGGCTGAGCATGCTCCTTGCTTTGCTATGCACTGCTTTGTGCAGGGATGGTCCAGTCCAAAGGGGTGTGACCACATTCCATGAACACCCTTAGCCTTTGCACCATCGGAGACTGTCCTGACTACTGGCACAACCACACAGGGTCTTTGTAGCTTTGCCAGCCCTGCCCACCCTGTGGCTGCATGAGAGCTGAAGAAATAGCCACATGGTATCTCCTTTGTAAGACATATTTCAGGTTAAGTTAAAAACTATACATCTGGGGTGCCTGGGTGGCTCAGAGGGTTGAGCCTCTGCCTTGGGCTCAGGTCGTGGTTTCAGGGTCCTGGAATCGAGCCCCACATTGGGCTCTCTGCTCAGTGGGGAGCCTGCTTCCCTCTCTCTCTGCCTGCCTCTCTTTGCCTACTTGCGATCTCTCTCTCTGTGTCAAGTAAATAAATAAAATCTTTAAAAAACAAAAACAAAAACCCTTCCCATCCATGAAGATGTTGATGCAGTCTTTAAAGTATGATCATCATGCAGCCTGGCAAAGTGTGGAATAAGTTTACAATCTAACATGGGAATGAAAAAAGAGGATACACTGTCTTTTTTGTATACACTGATCTCCTCTATAAAAATAAGAAGAGCTAGCTTTGGTAAAGGTGTGATTATGAGTGGAGCTTTCCTCCTTTATTTTCTAGACTTGCAGTGAGGGGACTCTGGTAAGTCTTTTTTGAAGTTCCTGTGCTTAAGGTCCTTGGCTGACTGCAGGGTCAGATTCCATCAAAGCCCCCAGGGTGGGCCTGGCACGACCCAGCTGCCAGGGAGCTGATGCCTGTATGGTTGTGTACCCCCCCCCAAGCCTGTAGGGCCTGCTGTCACTTCAGGGGCACTGCTGCTGCTCTTCTGGTGATGGGAACCCCGCTGTGGGTTCCTTTATCTTGTTGATTTCAGAGTATAAGCATCTAATTAATTGGGAAGTAGGTTGATTTTCAAATGAGGCTTTTGAGAACTTTCTTCATTCATCATCCTTTGACTGGATCAATTCAGAGTTTTGTTGTTCTTGTGGATTATTCTTTCCTTGAGGTTTAAGTCTGTAACTGAGAAAATAGAAATCTCTCAGGAACACTTTGTCTGATAGTACGAGAACAGGACATTTGCTAACTGCCTAAATTCTGTCTTCTTCATAAAAATTATTTAAGTTCATTGAAGGAGTTACTGCTCACCCAGATAAGGGGAGGGACGCCTCCTGATGAGAAAGTTGAATTAGAAACAGGACCGTGTACAAATTTTGAATCACCACCTGCTGCGGGAGATTGGCTGCAGCCCTGTGCAGTGCACTGCAATGCCTTCTGGGGCCTCGCAGAGCCAGTTTCTGTTCCCTGATTCCTCCCTCCAACGGAAGGCTCAGTTTCCAGCGGTTTCCTGTCTTTTTCTGGGTACGTTCATGGGGAACCGTAATGATGTTGACTAACTTACGTTGTTTCCTGGAATCTCACGAATAAATTAGGCCAGGTTTATGGAAATGCGTATACATTGCTGGTGCTCTTACAAGACGATCTAAGAATCCCACGCAGCCTGGTGACACTGTGTGGAGCAGCACACAGTGCGACCTGTCCTGGGGTGCTGAAAGGCTGGCAAGTCTGAAAAACGTTCCTCCTCGTCCAGCACAGTGGTTCCCTGTCCTCTCATCTTTTCCCTTCTTCTCGCTTTTTTCCTGCCCTGCACCTTTCCTTGCTCTTAATTGCCTTCAGAAAGAGGAACCCCTTCCACTTTTTCATTAGCCTGTGGACCCCTTTCCCCCAAGCAGTGGTGCATCTCAGTGGCCTAGAAAGGTGGAAACCAGTGGTTTATTAGGGGAACCGGAAGAAGGGAAACCTGGCTCAGGCCAGGCAGGAGTGCCCTAGGGTTGCCCAGAGGCCCTGCATTTTGGGGTGGGTGTATCAGGCCCAGACCACAGAGTTTGTAGATCATGGGCTGGATTCCTGCACGCGAGTTAAATCAGAGGAGTCTAGGAATAGAAGTCAATTCTTAGAAGGCTGGGTTACATGAAGGGCAAGGCAGCTGCTTCTCAAATGTCTGATTGCTCTACTTTGGATGGCCTCAGCCTGGTGGGAGCTGTCATGTGAGCAGAATGCATGCCTTGACCTGGAACTGTGGCACCAGGGAGCTCAGCCAGCAGCGGGAGGTGGGTGTGGGGGAAGACTGGAAGATTGTTTTGTAAGGAGGCCAGAGCTAGTTAAGTGCTGTGGGGAGATAAAGACAGGTTACTATTCCTGTTTAAGAAATAAGGGGAGGGGGGTGTTATTGATGCAGAGCTAAGATTATTTTTTAAGTAAACTTTTAAATTTTAGAATAGTTTCAGACTTACAGAAAGGTTGCAGAGATAGTACAGAGTTCCTCTAGGTCTGCCCCCCCACCTCTTTTTTCCCCAATATGGAAAAAAAATATAGTTTCCCATATTGTTTACATCTTACATGGTTGTGGTACATTGGTGATAACTAATGAACCAATACTGATACATTATTAACTAAACTCCATGCTTTCTTTAGATTTCCTTAGCCTTTTGCCTAGTGTCCTTTTCTTGTCCCCAGATCCTATCTGGAACACCACATTACATTTACCTGTCTTGTTTCCTTAGGCTCCTCTTTGTTGTGGGAATTTCTGACTTCCCTTGCTTTTGATGACCTGGGCAGTTTTGAAGAATACTGTTCAGCTATTTAGAACCCTCATTTTGGGGTTGTCTGATGTGTTTCTCGTGTTTTACTGGGGATATGGGTTTTAGAGAGGAAGAGCACAGAGCTAAAATGCCCTTCTGGTCACATCACAGCAAATGTACACTGTCACCATGCCATCACTGTGGACACTGGCCTTGAGCAGTCGCCTGAGGTCAGGTGTGTCAGGTTTCTTCCCTGTAAAGGTACCTTCCCCCATTTCCCTATAATTTCTCTGCAGAAGGGAGTTGCCCTGTGCAGTCCACAGGTAAAGGGTGAGAGGCTTTACCTATTCCAAGGGACAGGAGCATTTACATAAATTATTTGGAATTCTTCAGTATGTGAAATTTGTTTCTTCTCCATTTATTTATTTACCCAGTCATTCATTTATATTACTGTGGACTTAATGGCTATTTATTTATTATTTTATACTTTGGGTTTTAATTCAGTATTCAATTATTTATTTTGTTGCTCATATTGTTCCAGCTTTGGCCACTGGAAAGCTCTTTTGTTGGCTCCTGGGACCCTGTGACATACTCCCATTATCGTGGGGCTTGTGTCTGGTTTGTTGTTTGTTGTTTGTGGTGGTGGTTCTAGCACTCCTTTCCTTTTCGGCACTGCAGGATGCCCCAGACTCCTCTTGTAACATTTCCTCCCCCAGCCCTAGAATCAGCCATTTCTCTGAAGAGCCCTCATCCCTTCTGTGGGAGAAAAGTATTAGAAACTAAGATCTGAGCACCGAGTACCTCAAAGTGTTGTAATTTCAGTTCCTTTGTACTCGACTGAGCAACAAAAGTAAAATGTGTTAGTAACAATACTAGCAAGGAATAACTGAAAATCTTCCTCCCATTGAGCAGTTCTGCCTCCTTCTTGGGCTCTACAGATGCCATCTTACAGTTGTAAACTGGAGAACGCACCTCGTTCTGAGTTCCTTTTCTGAACTTGTCTCTGCAGTGGTAATATCTCTGTGCACACATAGGCTGTCATTCTGACCCTGAAGTCACATACCCTCTTGCTGGCTCGTGCTGTGTCCTGAATGAATGATTCCTACTCTCTCAGTCTTGTAGTAGCTCTTGATCGAAAGCAGTGAAGTCTAACCTGAGAAAAGAACCCAGTGGAAGAGAAGTTTCAGACAGGATGTGCTGTGTAAACAGGAAGCAGGGCCAGAACTTCTTAGAGGGAGGGTTGCTTGAGGCTGGGGTTCAGGGAGAGGTCTAGGGAATGGGGCTGGAGCAGCTCCTGCCCCTCTGGGTGTGGTGGGGAGTGCTGTAGGATGTTGACTGTTGACGTGAAAGCTACAAGTGCAGGGGACTGTACAGAAGCCTTGCACCCCAACCTAGACTCAGGCCCTTGCCTTTACATGAGTGCCTGCGTGTGCATGTGTGTGAGTGTGTACATGTAGTTTTTGGCTCACAGCCTCACTGGGAAGCCAGTTCTGAGCCTGCTGCCTTAGGCCTGTGTGGATGCCAGTGATATCAGAGAAGAGAATGATGAGAGCAGAGAAGCCTCAAAGGAAAAGGAGGCAGAACTGAGTGACCAGTTCGGTTGATGGTTGGAAAGCAGTGTCAGATCTATCTGAACTCCTGAAGGAGCACAGTGGGGTCTCAGAGGGAGAAAATCCAGGAGAAGCCAATTCGAAGGAGAGTATGTCCTCACACTTCAGTAGGTGCCGTGAGTCCACGGCTGGTGACTAGTTGACTTGAAAGTGCTGCATTAGGCCTCAGTAGAGCTCTTAGGGCCAAGGGAGAGGGATTTCAGCATCATCTATTGGATGGCTTAGTGGATAACACTGGCATGGTGCAGGAGAGTTGAGACACACACTGAGGACCAGGCCTGGCCCCTGACTCGTCCCTGTCTTGAGGTTGTCTGTGGTGCTGGCAGGGGTCCTGTTATGCTGAATGACTCTGAGGGCACCAAATGGGAGCTGTCATTTATACACCCTCTCTTGGCACCATTGATATCAAGTGGTTTTTCCCATCTTTTATCTTGGTGATTCTGGACCACTGCGCTGCAATCCTGAGGTGCCCGACTCCTTTCTCACTCTGAGGGAAATTTGGCCCTGAGATTTTCTTCTTGGCAGAGAAAGAAAGGACCCCCCCCCCCCCCCGCTGCTTCCTGAGGCTGAGGGGATACACAGGAGTGTGCTTCCCCTCCCTATGACTTTAGGCACGTAACTTGTTTCCAGAAGGGAGATGGGCTTAATTTAACTGTTTGGGCTATTGTCCTTAGATGACATGGTATTTTGTGTAGGGTTTTTACATGCTCTTTCTGTGTAGCTGCCAAATTCAGACCACCTTTTCCACTCCTTCCATTTAGAATTAATATCTTCATAGGATCCATGTGCATGTGAAGTGATGTGGACCATCCAGAAAGGCCCAGGGTGACGGTGTTTACCCAGAACTCCTTGCGACCTCTGAAGGTGTGGTGGCTGGGACGGAGGTGCAAGCTTGGAGGGTAGTGAGCAGGTCTCTGGTTCTGGGTGTGCCACCAGGACTTGTTGGTGAGTTGGATGTGGAGGAGAGAGGGTCGCATAAAGGAAGCAAGGAAGACTTCTTATTTTTGGCATGGTGATGCCACTTGCCAAGGTGGAAGGAGACTAGAGGTGGAGCAGGAGAAACAAGGAGCAGCACAGACAGCCCCAGAATGCGTCAAAAATATCCTCCTGAGGGCTGGGGCTTCCTCCTGGTTTCCTTTTTCTGACCGTGCTGCCCATCACACGGGAATGTCTAAAAAGAGAGAAGGTGGTTCAAGAGACTGGCTCTGGAGAATGGAGCCCCATGTGAAATGCAGACACCCATGTGAGAGGGGCTGTGTCCGTCCTATGGTGGTTTCTCATTTGGGCCTCATAGAGGTACCCCCAAGTCCCTGCACCTCTGGTATTATGGTTAGACATGGAAAGAATGCTTGGGGTTTTAGGCAGGGGAGTCTGACAATCATTGGTTAAATATGAGGTTCTAGCAGAGGTATTTGTGGTCTGGTTTGGTCCTCATCCTTTGTTGTCCTTGTGGGGATCCCTTCTGTCTTCTTATTCTGTTTGAAACCAGGACTGCGTTTCTTCTTGCCCTAGAATTGCCATTAGCCTGTGACACCACAGACTCCCGCAGATGAGGTGGGAACCTAGAGGCCCCTCTCAGCGGGGACAACTAGGTGAGGGGGGACAGGTTGTGCTTGCTCCAGGTCTGGCTGAATAACATGTTGAGGTGAAATATTTGGTCCTTTGGATTTCACAACAGATCATGAGGGTTTGTTTGTTTTACAAACTAATACTTTATAATTATTTTACAACATGTCGACCCTTTCTGCTTAGAACAAAATAACACACTTTCCAAAGAAAAGAAGCACTTAATGATAACTTCATAATTAAAGAAAATTACAGTGGGAAAAAATAAAATGAAGTTGCATTTCTTTACAGTGATGGAGAAAAAAATCAAAACCCAAACTGTGCCAGACAGACGATAGTAGGAACAATAAGTTCCATGTGTATCTAATTGCAGCAGAGACCCAGTTCATCAGAAACAAATCGTATTTCCAAAGGGGAGTGGGAGGTGAGCTTTGTGCACTTCCAGAAGATTTTCACATTATGGATAGTAACATAGTCAGATGGTGGATTTTTTTTTTCTTTTAAGTTTGGGGTAAAATTTCTGTTTTCAGCAGCTGCTTTCCTGGAAGTGTGCTGCTCTTTAACCTGGTAGCCCAGTAACATGTAAAGCCAGAGGGTTTCATGAGCAACCACATTGGACCCGGTGCAGGGCAGGGTCTGGGGAGCAGAAGGTAAACCAGGTGCCTGTGAACTCCTGTGACCCTCACCATTGGCTGTTCTCTTTAAAGCATTCATGCATGCTCTCATGGGGATGATTTGGTTTCCAAGCTCTGGTGGGGCAGGGAGAAGCAGCATACTTTAGTTGACAAGAACATTGAAAACTGATAACCTGCTTGCAGGTAAAGAGAGGAAAGCTATCATAATGGGTAGATGTAACAACAGAAAAAGAGCAGCAAGCAAAGAGCATCTAATAGAGAGATAAACCCCTGCACCCTGATAGAAGGCACCTTTGTTGTGTACTGTCACGTGCTGAACTTGTGTTCCTTTTTATCCCCATACTGAAGATAGGAAAGGGGCCCCAGGGAAGGGACTGTCAGGGCATGCAAGTCAGGAACAGGAGTAGATCTGTGTTGTGAATCTCTTGATTCAGAATAGCCCTTTTAGTCAGGGAAGAGTATAATGTATTTCATAACATTTTCTTCTAGCATGGTTTGCTTTTTAAAAAATTGCCACCCAACTGCTATCTCACTGGTCCGAAGTAGCTGCTAGAGAGTTCCCTACTGGAACATCTCTTACTGACTGAAGGGGGAGGCCCTGTTGATGAGGGTGTCTCTGGGGGCCAGTACATCATGTCCTTTATCACTGGTTCCCATCTCATGCCTAGAATCTGTCCTGCCTCAGCTGACTGGGAAGACATCTCAGAGAGGTGTGAGGGCAGGGATCTGGATTCCTGTGATATCCGGGGACCCTTCAGGGATGACTCGTTTGGTAGTTCAGGAAGGTGAGCACAGTGAGGTCCTGGGAGGGGTCCAGGCATTTGCTGATTCTGGAAAGGGTGCCCCAGCGCCTGTACAGGAGCACCTGGACCTTCTGGCATCAATTTTCTATCTGGATGGACCCATAGAGGAAGCAGAGCCTGTTGAGGAATCCTGTCTAAAGTAATGGGTTTGCCGAGTACTGGCTCTGTAGGTGATTGAGGATATCCATTTTATAGATGAGGAGTCTGGAGAGGGAGGGATTCCAGGGTCCAATCCAGTTCTCAGCTCCCACATGGCAGAGCCAGCTTTGGAGCCATCCTACCCACGACTCCCTACCCATCAGATGGAGATGGTTGGCTGGTGTCATCGCATTCCTAGTCCTTCCTCAGTTTGGATTCTGAGAGTGCCATCTGCTTGGGGAATGGGCAACACTTGGTGGTTTCCAAGAATGTGCTGGCAACATTGTTTTCTCTCATGCCTGGTTACCCCAAGCCAGTTGTTTTTTGGGAGGAATCATGAATAAATGAGTACCACATTTCCCCCAGATGTTGACTGGAACCTTTTTGGCCTTCTCAGCTGAGTGGCCCAGAATGAAATGAGCCCTTATGTGTAGAGGGCATTACTTGAGGGGTATTTATTTTTGAGGGGTGTATGTGGCTCATTTGCTTACTCTGACCTCCTGATGCTCTGATTTGTGATCACACACCTGCTATGCATGGTAACATTTCCTTATATTTTAGGAACAATTTTCTAGTCATGATATACATGTGGGTGACCGTTATTATTAACAAAAACAATGTATTTTTAAGGGATGGCTCCAGTTCCTCCTGGGGAAATTACCTTAGTGTGTAAAATTCACATGGTGCTGGCTGATGCCGGCTTCCCTAACATGGACTATTAGACTAAAAGGAACTTGTATATAGTGTTTTGTTCTTTGATAGAAATTAACTATAAATAAATTTTATCAGATCTACTTCTAGAATGGTAGTAGTAAGGGTTCTGCAGACCTACTCCTCAGCAAAATGCAGTCATTGATGAAAATTGTTTAAAGAACATAATTAGTTATATCTGCAAATTTTCCTAAAAGCATATAGCAAATGAAGAAATATTTCTTCAGGAAAACCTACTAAATCTCAGTAATAACAGCAAGAGTTTGTAGCACTTGAGTTGTGGCCCACTTTTTCCTGCCAACTCAGCATGGCATAATCTGTGCCCTTGGCTGGATATGGCCATGAGGATGTGTAGCTCCCTGTCCCCTCCCTCAGGGGCTACAGTATCTCCCTGGGAGGGGCAAGCTGCCAGCATTTCTCATTCCCCTTGAGCTCCATGGTGCTGAGGCTGAATTCTAGGAAAGTATAACCAGCCTCTACTCATAGGGTGGTGGGTGCTCGTTACCAAGCTGAGAAACCTGAGGTCCCAGTTGCCCTCTGTCACCCCAGTTTGTTTGTAGGGCAGAGGCTCAGTTCCAGAAGAGTCAAGCTAGATCAAAGCCTGCTGCCCTCACCCAGCACTATTCATAAAATGCCCTCACCCAGCACGTTCATAAAATGGGCGTGCCACTCTGAGAGAAGTGGGCCACTCTCTCTGACCCCAGTTCTAGGACCGTGACTCAGAAAGGAGGGAAGAGGTAGCCTCTAAGAACAGAAAGCCCTGAGGCTCTCCCCAAAGGTACTGAGGTTGGGGAGGTTCAGACCTAACAGTGCTGTCAACAAGGAGATTTTGGTG
This sequence comes from Mustela nivalis, assembly GCF_964662115.1. NCBI lineage: Eukaryota > Metazoa > Chordata > Mammalia > Carnivora > Mustelidae > Mustela > Mustela nivalis. The sequence goes on along the minus strand of NC_139027.1, from coordinate 73,761,459 downwards.
GTAAGCAAGTGACAAGAAGCTGGTGGCTCCCTGAGAGCAAATGTTAAAACTTTGGGCTAGAGACGACCAGGGAAAAAGGCAGCTAGGAAGAACCTTCCTGGGCTCAGAACAGACCTCAAACACTGACATCAAAAATTCCCCCTTCAAAAAGTCCTGGATTTAATTGGATCAGGCTGTACAGCAGTTGATGCCCCAGAACATTATTGAAAACAGTAGAACAATCAGCCAGCAATTCCTGGAGCCTGACTGCTGGGTGTGATAACATCAGAGGCAGGCAACCCAAAAGAGACCCAGGAAGAGAAGAAGAGAACCCTGATGAAACAAACCATTGTTCTCCCAGGGAGACTGTGTGCCTCAAGAAACAACCGTTGTAGGCTGCACTCTGCAGAGGGAGAGCCAGGCAGGGATGGACTGCACTAGCCAACCGATGAAAGAAGAAACAAACAAAAACAAGCCCCTGGGAAGAAGATTGCATTCAGAGCTGCTACAATGTAGTTAAAAGGTCCAGCTTTCAAGAAAAAAAGATAAGACATGCAAAGAAATAGGAACTTGAAATGCGATTTTTAGAATGTGACAGAAATTGTTTGAGAGAGTGTTGAGATGTTGGGTTTAACAGACCAAGACTTCAAAGCAGCCATGATAAATACTAATAAATATAATCAAAGAACCAAAGCAGCATGCTGAAAGAAGATAGATATGATGACAACATCTGGCCAATTAGAGAATAAATCCATAAAGAGCTAGAAAGTATAAAAATGAACCAAATGGTTGGGGTGCCTGGCTGGCCCAGAGCATCTGTCTCTTGATCTCAGGGACGTGACTTCAAGCCCCAAGAGGGGCATGGATCCTACTTAAAAACAACAACAGCCAAACTAAATGGACGTTCTGGAGTTGAACAGTAAAATAACTGGTATGAAGAATTCACTAGAGGGCTGTAGTGCTAGATGTTCACCAACAGAAGATAGAATTAAGACACTTGAAGATAGAGTGGCAGAGATATATGCATTTTATTTTTTAAAAAAGATTTCTTTATTTGAGTTTGAAAGAGACCAAGTGAGCATGAGTGGGGGGGAGGGACAGAAGGAGTGAATCTTCAAGCAGACTCCCCACTGAGCACAGAGCACAACAGGAGGCTCCATCCCACCACCCTGAGATCACAACCTGAGCCAAAACCAAGAGTCATGTGCTTAACTGACCGAGCCACCCAGGCACCTAGAGATTATGCGTTTCAAGTGATGGTGGGGAGAGGAATGAGGAAAACAAACAGAGCTTCAGAGAAATTTGGGATATCATTAAACTTATCAACATACATATTAATACAAGTACCAGCAGGTGAGGAGAAAGGAACAGAAAAAAAATATGAGAAGAAATAATGTCTGAAAACTTCCCAAATTGGATGAAAAAACAATGTGCACGTTTAAGAAACATAGGGAACTCCAATAGCATAGATACAAAGAAGTCCACATCCAAGTACATCATAGGAAAAGATGGTGAAAGAGAAAATCTTGAAAGCAGCAAGACCAAAATGATTGTGAGTGTACCAGAGAATGCCAGTAAGACTAACAGTGTACCTCTTCTATAGACAATGGAGGCAAGATGGAGAAGACAGTGGGATGTCATATTCAAAGTCCTAAAGGGGAAAAACCCCACCAACCAAGGACCTTATATCCAGCAGAATTCCCTCCCAACAATGAAGGTGAGAGATGTTCTAAAATTAAAACAACAAAAATTAATTTGTAGTCCTCAGGCCTGCCTTACAGGACATTTAAAGGAAGTTCTTGCTGACAGCAAATGACCACAGACAATTATTCAGATCCACATGAGAAGACCAAGAATGCCAATGTTGGTTATTATATGATTATAAAAGACAGTATGAATGTGTATTTTCTCCCTTCTTCTTTTAACTGATTTAAAAAGCAATTTCATTAAGTGATACGTGTACAATTATATTGTTGGGACTCTGACGTTTAGAGAAGTAATGTATTTGGCAATGATAGCGTAAAGGAGGCAAATGGGAGCAAAGCTTTCTTGGAGTAAGGCAATCACATTGTGTTAGGTAACTTGAATCCACAGGATAAAAGGAAGAGAACCCAAAATAGTCAATAAGAAGGTTAATATAACAGACTCTGTATACTTGCTTTCCTTCTCTCAGCTTTTTAAAAGATTTTTTAGATTTTTTAATTTAATTTAATTTTTGAGAGAGAGAGGGAGAAAGAGAGAGTGTGCATGTGTGTGGGGATGGGGAAGGGGCAGAGAGAGGGAGAGAGAATCCCAAGCAGGTTCCACACTCAGCACAGAGCCTGACGTCAGGCTCGATCCCATGACCCTGAGATCATGACCTGAGCCAAAATCAAGAGTTGGATGCCTAACTGAGACACCCTGGTGTACCCCTCAGCTTCTTTAAAAACACAAGGTTACAAAAAGAAATAGTGATAATATATTTTTGGATTTCTAACATATATAGATAATGATAGGTATAACAACAATTAAACAAAAAGGAAAAGGGACGAGAACTACATAAGAGGAATGTTTCCCTGTCTCACTGGACTTGTGTGTAATTAAAGCTTACACTGTGAAATATTATCACTTAACGCAAAGGAGAACAATAAATGAGGAAGAGAGGAACAGAAAAGATATGTCTATGCTCTTGCCACTTGCAGATAGTTTTTAATTATACAGGTACAAACTAAATATTTGAGTTTGACTTTCTTTAATACTGCGGAAAAGAAATTTTATCAGCCTTCTCAGGAGAGAGCCCTCATCTGGCTCCGGTTTATTCCTGGTCTTTTTGTGAAAGATATATTTCAAATGTTGCACTCAGAGCACGTACAGGCCTGACCTGAGGCTATAAAGATAAAGGGAACAGTTGTGGAGTGAGGGAGAAGCTTGGGGCTCAGACTTTACAATCTGGGAGTGGGGTGTCCTGGCTCTGGTGGTGTCCAGAGTTGTGACCTTGAACTGATCACTTTTCCATCTGGTATGTGCACTACCACAGGCTCCCCCCATCTGCATCCCCATCCCAGCAGGTCAGTTGTAGGGCGGGGAGTGAGAGGATGTGCTGTGCCTCCCGCAAGCAGAAAGGTGAGGGTTCTTTTATGGCCTCTGGCCCTTGACCTCTTACTATCAGCTGCCACCGACTCAGATGCTGGACATGGGCATTGCAGCGGATGCGAAAATGCCAGGTGCAGTCTGTAAAGTGTGCTCTATGGATTGCATTGCCCCCTCGCCGCCCCCATCATCTGTTGGGAGTCCTGACCCTCTCGCCCCTGCTCAAGGTGACTGTATTTGGATAGAGCCTCTCTACAGAGGTAGTTAAGGTTAAATGAGGTCCTCAGGGCAGGACCCTAATCCAGTACAGCTGGTGCCCTTAGAACAAGAAGAGACACCAGGGATCGGCACATAGCTGAAAGGCCATGTGAGGACCCAGCCAGAAGGCAGCCGTCTGCACGCCCTGGAGAGAGGCCTCAGGAGACACCAGCCTCCTGGCACCTTAATTTTGGACACCCAGCCTCCAGAACCGTGAGAACTTAGATTTCTGTTGTGTAAGCCCTCCAGTGGGTGCTGTTCTGTTACAGCAGCCGGGACAGGCTAACGCACCTGTCTCATGTGTTCTTTCTTGATGCCCACCGGCACGGCTGCCACGCCCTGCCCCACTGAGTCCTGCTCAGAGTTATAAACGTGTAAGCAGGAAAGATAATGACAAATGAGAAGGCTGTTTTGGGAGTTGTTTTCTCTCTGTCCTCCTTCTCTGTTTAATGTTTAATGATCAGCGTGGGGACAGAAGCCACCAGGGCAGTGCTAGAGGGGGGCTGTGGGTCTGGGTCTTGGTGGTGTGCACTGTGATTAGCAGTTAGCCCAGCAAGGCTGGGTTGGCACTGGATTTTGATTCCTTCCCTGTTTTTCCCTCTAAAACAGTGGTGGTGGATAATCATAGGGTATTTTTAGAACTGCTTTGCAGTTTCTCTGTGAAAACCTTTCCCTGGGTACATGATTTAATCCTCTCATCCAGCCTTGTTTAAGATCTACAGAGTGCTATATTTATTTGACTTTATTTGAGATTTTCGAGCTTTTCAGAATGTTGCTCCAAGAAGTCTGATGCCTACAGAACTCTAGAACTTATGCCTTAAAAGGCTTCACTCTTGATATGTTTGTAGGCATTCTTATGACTTATCTCTCCCCTTTTTTTCTAGACCATCTAGGGCAGGGCAGCTAAAAACCCCCTTGGAATTCATGCCAGGAAGTCTTTTTTTTTTTTAATAAACTTTGTTTTTTAGAGCAGTTTTAGACTCATAGCAAAGTTGAATGCAGAGTGCAGAGAGTCCTCATCTGCCCCCTGTCTCCACACGGTCTTTTGATGGTGCCCTTGTGATCTCCAAGGACAGTAGGGGAAGCGCCTCCTTTCTAGAGAAGCAGAAAGTTTCTCGGCTACATCAGTGATTTTCAGGGATCAGGTGGAGGGGAAGGATGACAGTCTGCCCACCTCAGTCTTTGACTTGAATGGAACTTGGGCCTGCACCCAGCCAACCGTCACTGTGTCTTCTGGGGGCCCAGTAGAGCCACAAGAGACAGAGGACACAGCCTTCCCACCATGAAGCTGCTGGTTGGTGGTTGGGGATGGAGATAGTCTGCGCTATGCTCAGTGTCCTGATGGGGGCACATCTGCCCCTGGAGGGATGGATGCAAGCCTTATATCTGAATAATTAAATGTGGGGTGTGTGTGTGTGTGTGTGTTTGTGTGTATAAATATTTAAATATAATATTACATGTAGTAAAGAAATTATTTAAAGAAAATTTCTTTCTTGTTTAAAGAAAAATTTCTGACCACCAGTACAAGATCACAGTAGAAGCCACAACCCCTGTGAGCCTGCCATTTGGGAAGTGCCACACTATCTGTGTTAACTCCACAAGATGACCACAGTGAAAACCAGAGCCCCGCCGTCTGCCCCAGCCTTGCTGGTTGTCCACACAATGTCCTCCCTGAGACAGGGAGTACTGGTTCCCTGTGGCCAAGATAGACATTGTTGTGAGGAGCAAATGACAGAGCAGAATAGACACAATTCAGACCATTTGGGGCACTCTAGCAGTGTTAAACAATAAATGGGGGGGTAAGGGGAGGGAGGAGGGGCCACATCTGGCAGGGGGGGCTGCCAGAGTGCCCACACTTTATGATCCAGAGGTCTGATGGCTGAATGAAAACCCAGAGGAGACCAAGAACCCAAGGGCCCTATCAGCTGTCGTTATTTGTGTTTGATGAATATGCTGATGTTTAGCTAGCTGAGCAGTGCTAGGAGAGTTCTGACACGACGCAGGGTGTCTCTAAACTGATCCAAGATGCCGGTTGTCTTCATAGATCAGCACCTGCTTCCTTCCCTGTTCGGTATTCTGAAAAGATGTTGTGTGTTCACACCTGCTCCATTCCTGATCGGTATTCTGAAAAGATGTGAGTCTGTTCACACCGGCCTGGTGGGTGTGCCTCTGACCCCTTGTAAGAGCCCAGTCCTTGTTGACCCCTAGTGATGGGCTGGATGAACACCCTGGCAGTGTTGTTAGGTGAGGTCTGTCTAGGGCTGGCTGAGTCCTCCAGATGGGAACATTGCACCTGGTGGAGATGAACCACCCTGGCTCTCCCATCAGCACCCTGGCCCACGGTGAACGAGGTAGGGCCCAAAGCTGGCAGGCAGGTGGGTTGTTAGTTTTTCTCAGATCCCTTCTAGGGAGGGATGGGAGCAGTTCTAGAAAGTAAATTTTGAAGGCACGTATTTCCCTGATCTCTTTATTACCTGCCAACAATGTTAAAAAAAAAAAAAAATGTGAAAGCACAAGTAGAGATTTTAATTAGTTTTCGTTGTCACTGCTCTTGGTGATGGCAGTTTTACATAGGATACCTGACAGGGAGCTATTTAATGGGGCCTTTATTCTCAGTGTGTTCTCCACATTTCAGAACTCAGCTGCAGATTTTGGAGATTTTGGAAAAAGAAAATAATGGCAGAAGAACCTGGTTCTTGAACAGATAGCCCGACTAACTAGCATCCTCTTTCTAAAGAAAAGCACAACCAGCACAGGAGTCTTTCTGGAACAAGGCCACAGAAAAAGGAAGTTGTTCCTGGAGACTTTCTGGAGCAGTCTCCCGACTGCCAGCTTAGGGCGAGGTTATCTGGGTGAGCCCCCTTCAAGGCAAAAGATGGCCCTGGTGTAAGGTGTTTGTAACAGACCTGAATTGCTTGGCCTCTTCCGTGACCAAGTGGTGTTAGGTCCTTCTGTGGTTTGTTGATGTCCATTGGGTTTTCTTTTATTTACAGAGTTGGACAGTGCTTCCTTCCAGCTAGTGGCATATCCTGGCTTTAGGTTTAATTGTTATGATGATGAAGTGACCTTTGGAACCCCCTGGAGATGGGCCAAGACAGGAGAGTTTTTTTCAAGTGTTGACTGTAGATGTGGTCGGCCATTCTGTGTCCGTGACATCTCGGCCCACCCTTACCAGGTAAAAGAGAGGTTTGTTTCCAAAGCCCAGTAGGAGAGTTTAAGAAAGTACCGAGATTTTTCCAATTTATTTGAACAATTAGAATTCCAGAGAGTTCTTCATGCCTATTAGCTGAAGCCCAGTGATTGGTTGAAACAGTATTCCTCTTTTGAAGCTAATGTAAGCTGATAATATACCATTTTGCTAGAGTTTTATATATGGCAAAGCTTAGAGAATGTGTGACCCACTTTGGCTCCAAGGTATGTAGAAGACTGAGACTTCTGTCCCTAATTTTGGTTTGCTGGTGCAGAAGCTAAAATCAGCCTGGTTGAGTGCTGCCCACTTAGAGGCCTTGGTCAAGTCATCCTCAGTCTCCTGGCTTACTGCCTTGTTCCAGAAATAACTTTGTCTTCCCAGCATTTCATTGATCTATGGTTGTTGCTTCACATTTATAGCCCTTTATGGAATTTTGTGGCTACTCAGAAAGCTTTATATTCTCTTGTGAAGCCAACCTTGACACTTCTGAATTAGATTCAGTGATTATAAAAATAAATGGAATCCACCCAACTGCAGTCATCCAAAACACATTGGAACTTTGAAAATACTGTCAATCCTGCCCTCTCAATGGTCTAGAAGGAAATAGTGTTTTTGGAATGAGCCTGTAAGTAAGTGCCTCTTTAGGCCCATGCACCATCCTTCTGAAGGTGCTGGAGTGAGGACGGTGAAGGGTTCAGTGGGAGCAAGGGGGAGGCACTGGGGCGCCAGGAGTGTGGCTGGATTGGAAACTCTGCAGGATTGGAAACTATGCCCACACATAGATGCCTGAATTTGAAGAAAACCTATAGCTGTCATATTAGATAAGCCCTTGGAGCTGGAATTTCCTCTGTTTTCCCAGAGCTCCATTAGCATTAGCACAGAGTTTTGAAAGTTGCCTGGGTATTTGGGTTCTAGTAAACAGAACCAAAGCCTGGTTCTTCCTGGTTGTTCACTGACCTGGCATAATCATGGAGCCTCCCATTCTGGAAAGGCTCCGGCAGCATCAGGCCTGGATCTCACTGACCTCTCTGGGAGCTGGTGTGGGTGCTCAGCTTCCCTTCCAAGAGTGCATTTCGCTGTTAAGTTAATGAAAAGTACTAGCGGGTTGGGTGGGGGGGGGTGCCTGGGTGGCTCAGTCGGTTGAGTGTCTGACTCTTGATTTTGGCTCAGGGCATGATTTCAGGGTTCTGAGATCAAACTGGTGTCAGGCTTTGCACTCAGTAGAAACTCTACTGAGATTCTCTTTTCCTCTCCTCTCCCCCCTGCTTATGTATTCTCTCTCTCTCTATCTCTTTTGGTCTCTCTCAAATAAATCTTTAAAACAAAACAAAACAAAAAAAACAACCACTGCCAGCTGGTCTTTGGGACTGTAGGATCTCCCAGGTAGGCTCACCTTGGTCAGCGCCTGTGTTTCCCCACATGGGTCCTGCCGTTTTTATGTGTCCAGCCACTGTCGGAGTGGTGAGCTGATTGACTTTCCCTGCACTGCTTCCGTTGACAAACCTCAAAGAGGACGTGGGAGTTTTTGTAAGGAGAGGGAGGATGCATGTTTTATTCTTGAATTGTGGAGTGTGTGTAAGCAGTGTGAGCCGGGGACAGGGCGTTAACTATTTCCCAAAGCCCCTTGACACATTCTTTACTTACTAAACCAGGATATTCCACTGTGAATGAAGAAAACCTGTTGGGAGCAGTGAAGAGACAGAAATGACAGAAAACTGCAGTAGTTGTACAAAACGGGCAGAGGAACCCCTGCTAATCGGGTTAACGTGTCACCAGAGAAACTAGGTCTTGAGTCATGACATGTTGGGTCAGGGGTTCCCACTCTACTCTTCTAACGAAATGTACCACGGTATTTATACAAGTCCTGTCTCCACCATCAGAAATACTGGATATTGTATATGTAAATTTTTTTTTATTCTTAATATTAGGTAGTGTTGTTGGCCAGGTTTTTACTTTTTGCCCCACTCATAAAGTTTTGTGTGTTTTAATTTTAATTTTATTTTGCCCCTCGTCCCAGCTTTGTGGCTTTTAAAATTTATTTTGAAATATTTTAATAAAATATTGGTCATTTTTTTTCGAGGTATTTAATCTCTGTGTATGAAAAGGAAATCGCACATGAGTGATGGAAAACAAGAAGTCACCCCACCTTCTCTAGGAAGGTCCATTTCTCCTCCAATTCATGGTGTTGCTTAACATGAAGGCTGGAGGTCTGGTCAGAGACTGACTGGAGGGGCCTTGTAAAGACTGTGGGTGGGGACAGAAAGGGAAAGATTGGTCCATGTATGTTGGATCCGGAATGTTTTCTTCCAGGGGGTTCTGAAAAGGGGTGGAGGGAAGAGAGTGATATCCTAATAAACACTGAGAAATGAAAATAATACATGTGAAAGTACTTAAAAATGAGGAACTGGCCAAGGAAAAAGAGCATGCCTTTTACCTGGGTCTGGTTGTATTTGGCCTTACTGTGTTCCGCAGGCTGCTGTGCCTTGTCAGGAAGAGTACAGGACAGCTGAGAGTTGACTCTGGGTCTGACTTTGCTCTGGGACTTCTGACCTTGAAGAAGCCGGGCTTCTGGCTCCCGTCAGTCCAGCAGCTCCCTTGGCAAGGGAGGCGTGAGGAGGACGGCGGGAGCTAGGGGCCACGGGAGGGAAGCCCCTGCCAGCCAAGTTACCGCTCGTGCTCACACATCCACCCATGACGTTTTCTACCCGAGGAATCTCTGGACAAGGAATTTCTGTCCCTGGAAGCTGGAGGAGGCAGGTGAGCAGTCAGATGGCATCTTGGGCTGGGCAGTTCTCCGTCTCCTTTCCTGACCTTCTCCTGCTAGGTGGAAACACAAGGAGAATCTCCAGGGGGTAGCAGACACTGTTCAGGTCCCCCCCCCCCCCCCCGAGGAGTGTCAGGCTGTGAACAGACTGAAAGAAGGGAAGACAGACGGTGCTCTTCACACTGGGAAGTGTCGCAGCCACTGTCTCCTTTGCCACATTCCGTGGCCCATGAGGGGAGCCCTTCGCTGCGGAGACTTGACGAAGGTGACCAGTGGCCTCAGTCTTGCATTTTTCTGCAGCAAGCCATGAAGCCATGTCTTGTACTTTTGTCCTATAACTCTCTTGATACCATGTGAAAGAGCAAAGCAACATGTCCTGCTATCCGGGACCCCAAGACTCCTTATTCCCTGTCTAGGGAGCTGTCACCCCATCTCCCTTACCCTCTCCTGCTCCTCAACTCATATTTTTAGGGAACGGTGGCTGCTGGCCACATGGCAGCTGGGAGGACTTAGTGGCCCTTGTGGGCATTTCTGGCTCAGCCCAGGAGCAGAGAAGAGGGGTGGCAGGAGAGGCCTTCTGGAGTCTGTCAGGGTTATAGTTGTGTGACGGCTTCTGTGTCGTGGCCCACCTGCCACATTACGTTATTAGAGACATGAGTTCATTTATTTACAGGTCTTGTGGTTAATTTATAGAATTCGTATAGTTTTATAGTAGTTGAGCTCCAGGAAGAAAGGGTTTATACCTAATTTTATGTTTATGTTCTCTATTTTAAACAATATGAGAAACACTTAACAGTAGGAGTTCTTTGACTTTTTTAAGTCAGTAAGGAACACTGACTACAGAGTCTCTCTGTTTGGATCCTTGGAGTTGTGAGTTGTGAGGATTCTCTCCAGTCTCTGCCCTCCCTCACTTTGTAGGGGTTCTCCCACCAAATTAATGGATCTCATGGGAGCTCTCATGGGGCAGTGTGACCCCAGCCCTCTGTCCTGTGGGCAGTTGGCCAAGCTACACCCTTGGATCGCCTTCCCCAGAAGGAGCTGGACTGGAGACCGGGAGAGTCCAGGCATTCAGCCTCTTCAGTGGCTAGACCTGGAGCGTAGAGTTGGGGGCTGTCAGCTGCCTTGACATCACCATGAGTACAGATTCATTTTCAGAGAAGGGGAGAATGAGAGGGGTCAGCAGAGGAAAGCCCACAAGAATTGTCTATGTTGCTGACATTGGGGTCCTTGGGCCCACTGAGCCACATTCCTGTTCAAGTTTTATAAGTCAACCCCAAACCTTTATGAAAAATGTACCTTTCTGCTGAAACTCATCTGAATTGGGTTCTTTGGGCTCTGGCCCAAGTGTTCTGGCTGGCAAGTATGGTGTTTTAGGCATAATAGCGGGAGTACCCAGAACCTGCCCTCACCATGATGGATTCTTCACTGAATCCCCAGGGACTGAGGGATGCTGTCAGGGCAAGGTGGAGGGAGTTGCTGTAGCTGGACATAAGCCACTGCCCAGGAAGGCTTACCCTCTCTACACCGTCATGCTGAAAAATGGTGAGCTGCTGGGCCACGCCTCTCCCAGCACTCCTTTGGCTAAAAGGACAGACCCCTCTCAAAGTGGAGGGAAGAGAGAAGTGGAATGTGGGGTGCCCTCTGTCCTGGTGGCTGAAGAAAGCCGGGGCACCGCTTCTAGGTGGCCCACTCTTGTGGGTGGAGAGGTAGAAGCAGGCATGAGGCCAGACCTTAAAACCTTGGGTTTGAGTGGAAAAAGAAAGGGGAAGAGAAAAAAACATTGCAAGCAGCGAATAGGGCACACCCAGCCGAATGTTAGGACTCAGGGCTGCTACCCAGCCCTAGAGGATCCAGAGAGTTCTATTCTGGCTACATCTCCTGGAACCGAGCTTTGAGTAAGTGCCCTGGGCGAGGGGGTTTGGGGGCATCTGAGTCTGAGATGATAACCTTCCTTCATTGGCTGATAGGTCTGTTACTGACCTCCATTCAGAGAGAAGCTGACCCACAGGTCACAGGGAAGCTTTTGTCCTCATTTCTTTGGCCATTGATCCTCTGAGAACTGCATGTCTTCGTTGACAGTAGAAGTTAATAGATACTGGATATAGTCCTTTTACACACCTATTTGGAAATTTTTCTGGCACTCCTGAGAGGCCTTCCTGGCTGACATACTAGAGAATTTTCAATTAATTATGTGAGGGCTTCGAGTGGCCCAGTTGACAATGGAGCAAGACATGAGAATTGTCAAAGGAGAGAGAAGATTCATTGACAGTGACGGGCATTGTCTCCAGTAATAAACAGGCAGCTCTTACAAGAGACTACAGCAGTCAGTGCAGTGCTTCCATTATCTTTGCTTGTGCTACTCTGGGAAACTTCTGTGGCAATCCAATGACAGACGAAGCCAGGCACATGGGAGTTAGAGGACTGAATCAACACTGGGTTGATTCTCAAGGAAGAAGGAGCCTCCCGAGTCCCTGGTTCTCGCACCTGGGGCCCCCGTGTTCGTAGAGAAGGGAGGAGGGGAAGAGTAGGACAGCCCTTCACAGAAGGGAGGGTTGGGGAAGACATTCCACCAGCACCACTGTGGCTCTCAGATTGTCCCCCATTCAGGGTTTTGTTGCAGTTCTGGTCATACATTTCCTGACCAAGACCCCTTGTTCATTTTGTACATGTTTGTATCTCTAAGGCCTGGTTTGTGAGAGACTCTCAGTGTTGTTGAAGAGATTGTCTGTTTCTAGAAAAGAAACATCATGAGGTATAGAAGGACAAAAAGTAGTGTCAAGGAAAGTGGCTTAAGAAGTAGGGGGTGTGGGAGGGCTTAGAACAGCTGAGGTCGCCACAGGATCCCCTCCCTTTCTGCAGCTGCTGCCCGCACTTCCTCTGCGGAGCACTGGCTTATTGTTAACACGTCTTTCTCATCTTCTGGATGTGAGCCCCCAGACGCAGGGTTTGCACTTGTGTTGCTCAGCACCAGCACTTCTAAGCGTGTTTTCAGGGTGACTAATTTTCAGGCTAGTTCCTATAGAAAATCCCCCAAAGATCATGGCTTATATGTGAGCCACAAGTCCATCTTAAACTGGAATGTCCCAGAGACCTCCTGGAGGGGCTGGTTTTTAGAAAGGACATACCGGGGGTGAGGAAAGTGCCATCCAATACCTTCCAAGGAAGAGCAGCCTCTGGGAGAGTGGCTGGCCAGGGGGGTCTGAACAGCAAGGAAGCCGGGTGGGAGCCAGATGAAGACACCAGCAGAAGGCTTCATGGCCTCGCCAGTGCTATGTAGAGAAAGAGCGGGTGCCTCATAGGGGCTGTCAGAAGCCAGGGCCATGTGGCAGGGGTGCTGAGGCAGGCTAGATTCTGGCTCTATGGGGGAAGGTAGAGCCCAAGGATCACCAGTGTGTTGGCTGTGGGGTATGAGAGGCAGAATAGTTTGGGAGCCGGCACCGATTGTGTGTCTCAGCCGAAGCAAGTGGAAAAATGGAACTACCACTGATTGAGATGGGAAAACTAGGGGGTTGGAGGGAGCTGAAATAGTCTGGGCTTGCCCTGCTCCTGGGCACTCGCCCCTGCTGCCATTGTTGAGGGGGAGTATTCGTGCAGCCACCCAAGCTGACTGACTCCTCCTGCCGTAGTCAGAGATGTGCTTTTGAATCTGGGTTAAGGCACTATATTCTGTCGGCTACCATAGCCGTTAAATGGAGGAAGCAGGCTAGTTCATTAACTCGGGTGAGCCCATTACCATTGCTGCCTGTTCTGTGTCACCAGCAGAGAACCAGGCTTGGGGAAGTGGAAAGCTGGAGATAAAAGGTGGCAGAATGTAGGGCCCTGGAGGAGGGAGGAGCTGGTAGGGGAGGCTGAGTGGGGTGGGTTGTGCATGCCGGTGAGAAGACACACCAGCCACGCATGGGTCTTCTGTGGCCTGACTTTCTGAGGCATTCGTGTCCTGCATTTCACTGTCAGCCGCACTGAATAGGTTTTGCAGCACACTCCTCGGTTAGGCGGTGTTCTTGGATGGGGTGGAGGCTTCTGCACAGTGAACCTCCCTGCTGGATCCAAGGCCTTGTGCAGTGCAGGATATGAGAAGTAGGAGAGGGCTGAGTCCCTGGCTCAAGGGGGAAGCAGGAAGCAGGCCTCCACAGAAGGAGGACTGTGGGGGGGGCTGCCCCTCAGGACAGGATCCTAATGGAGGTCCAGCCCCAAAGCACAGAGCAGCCACTCCTCTTTCCTGGGGGGCTGGGGTGGGGTCGGGTCCTGGAGCCTTTACATCGACCATCTCCTCATTTTACAGACAAGGAACCTGAGGCCCAGAGAAGGTGCTCTGTGAAGGTGACAAGGCTCCCAGCAGCTGACCAGGTCTGATACCGGACACACTGCCTCTAGGAATGGGGCTCTGGTTGCCTGTCCCTTCCCAGCAGCAAACTTTAGGCCTCAAAGTGTTTGGTTTAGAAAACACGGTGACTGTATATAATGAAGCACCGGTGAAGTGCTGTGGGCCCGAGTGAAGAGTTCCATTTGGAGAGTTCAGGGGTAAAAGGGTCAGTAGACTCAGCTGGAGGGAAAGAGAGCCCTTCCAGGCTCACAGTTTTGCTGTAAAAGTACAGCATGGCACTGGACGTGGGGGAGGTGAGGCAGAGCTCAGGGGAGAGGCTCACGTGCCTGACGCAGGTCTCTGTGCCGGACTCCATGTGGGTGTTTTACACATCTATCCACATCTGTGTATGCTCCTCAGCATATCCCAGTAAGCTGGGTGTTGTTACTCCTGTTTTCCACATTGGGAAACTGAGGCTCAGGGAAGCTCAGTGGCTCTTGCCCAGGCGCCCAGAGAAGAACGACACTAACTGAGCAAGTACGTGGCCTCTCGTCCCCAGCTCTGGGCCTCTGCAAGGTTAAGGTTAATCCAAGGGGTCTAGGTCATACAAAGGCAGGCGTTGAGAGCCCTCTGTGGACCGAGGTGTCCGGGCCCTGCTGGATTTGGGGTCAGAGCACAGGAGGGAAAAGACAAAGGCCTCCCTGTCCACTACCCTTGTCTTTATTACTGGGGCATCTGGCTTTTCCTGCACATTTAATACCTGAGCCTTGGAGGCAGGCAGCATTCCTTGCTTTTTATGGTCAGGAGGCATATTGGACTTAGTTTAAAAGATTAAGATCTTTTCTAGGCAGTTGGCTTGTTTGAAAGAGAAAAAGATGGAAGATCTGTTTGCTTCCACTATCCTCATGCATTTTAGGGTGGGGGGCTGCCGAGGGGTGGAGCATCCAGAGGGTGAAGTCCCCAGAATGGGCTCATGAAGATCAAGGAACCCTTACTGCTCAGTTCCAGCTTGGTTTAACTCCTCATGCCCTGTGTGCCAGAGCCTGTACCCCTGCAGTGCTTACAGTGGTTCATCCACCCGGCATCCCTACCTGCTCTATGCCGGTGGGCGGCCTTCTGCTCTGTTCAGCACCCTCTTCCTTAGCATTTCTCAGCAGCCTGCTTGAGTTTGTGTTATTTCAGGAAGAATGCTTCCAGTGCGCCTCCCCACCCCAGTAGTGTGCTCCTCTGTTCACAAGCATTCTGCTGTCTCCTGTGCACCAGAACTTGGCTCACAGCACTTACATTTCTGGGATGTCATGTAGGCGCACACATTCATTCATTCATTCCAAATAGAAGCCAGAGTTTTCTGCTGCCCTTGGCTGCTATTCTGGAATATTCGGAAGCCAGACTTTTCTGGTCCTTGCCTATCTGCTGAATTTTCCTTTACTGGTGCCTGACCTGGTCACGTGCCTGGGAGCAGAATATGAGCTGTTTCGGTATTGGGTGCTCACCAGTGCTGCCTTTCCATAGTGGAGAGCCTCCCGCTTGCTGGTCATCCTTGCCCTTGGCTGTTCTAGAGACACTGCTCCTATTCCTCTCTGCTGGCCTTGCCATGCCTGTTATCATAGCCACCATAGCTCTGGCCCATTCAGTTTTTGTCATGGGCAGCTGCACCCCACCCACCCCATGCCCACCCAAGGTTTGTGCCTATGTTATGGTGTTTGCACCCATGCTCTTGTCATTCTCTTATTTGCTGGGAATCAAGGAATTCATGGCCCTAAAGTCCCAAGGGTCCCAAGGCCCTTGTTGGTGTATACAAGGTCTGGATGGGGCCGTGGGCAACCTTAATTCCCAGCTGGCTCTTGTTGGAATGAGGCTGATCTTGGTGCCCAGTGGGAGAGCTGGGTCTCTTCTTCTCTCCTGGTTGGATTAGCAGCTCTAGAGCCATCTCAGGGAACTTGCTTTCTCAACATTAACTCCAGCTTCCATCATGGCACATGTCTGGGGTGGTGAGGTCTGGGGCTAGCTGGGTAATACAGGGGTGAAAGGGCAGGAGAGTTAGCAGGGTACCCTGAGCCTGATGTGGAATTAGAGAGGGGACCTTTGCCAGGTTGATTGTATGCTAAAGTGGGTTTGTTTGTTTGTTTGTTTGTTTTACTTCTTTGTGTTCATTTTATTTCCTGGCCTCTTGTGAGGGTCTCCCTGCCACCTGCTGGCATGGACTGGGCATACCTCCTGCAGAGAGCAAAGCACCATTCTTTCCCCAGCACTATGTGGTAGGTGTGAACTAGTGGCTGTGAGTTTTATTTTCACTATAACCATTTACTGGGTGCCTGGAATGTGCCAGACTTTAGTCAAGGTAACTTATGTTAGCGGCTAGAACAAGCACTTCCCAAATCTCAGTGGCCTCACACAACACAGGTGATTTCTTACACAAGTTAAGCTCAGTGTAGGTTGTCTGTGGGGAAGGGATGGGGAGCAGGGGCTCTGTTCTACTCAGCCACAGGGACCTAGTTTCTGTCCTTGGAGTCACTCCCTTACCCTAGGCCTCAGAATTATTCACTCAGTCCCTTACATCCAACCAGGAATCTGGGGGAAGGGAGACTTGGAGGGTCCTATGAGCAGTTTTCTCACCTTTATTTCAGCCTGAGTGCATCCCTCTATGCTATCACACAGCTGTACCAGACTAGAAGGGGGCTAGAGAGGGTGACCTGTCAGTGTACCTGGGATGAAGGAGAAAGCCAGACTCTGGTGAGCAAAGCTGGTCTGCCACAGAAGCTGATAGTTTGTTTACTCAGTGGGTCTTTGCTAGACCCCTGGTTTATATGTAGACTTGAATGAGGCACCCAGGAGGAACTGGAAGAAGTAAGAAGCTTAAGTCTGGCATTCTTAAGACACAAGGCGCCCCACTCCTCATCCCATGGTCATACCAGGAAGTGCGTTATCTTTGAGGTACAGACTGGTTTGCCGTGTTAGGGAGACTGAGGCATAGCCATTGGCTGCTGGGCAGTGTCTGCAGGAGGGGCTTTGTGGAGAAGGCAGCAGCTGTCTCTCTGAGGTTATTATTAGTAGTGATTTGCCAGTGAGCAGTGTGATGCCTCATGGGTCAGTGATTGTGGCTATCCTGGACTGGGGTTTTTGAGAGAAAACTCTTCCTCTTTCTGACTCCTGTAGTAGCCTGCTCCTCAGGGGCTGCTGATTCATGCTCTGACTCACTCAAGCCTTCCATCTGACTTTCACTCCTGTGCTCCCTGGAGGTCCAGGGAAGGTTTGCTGGGAGCTCGTTTCCTGTCCATAGTGACAGTGGTAGGGTGGGCTGGGCAGCAAGAGTGCCCCAGTTGTATTTGGGCTTTTTGCTTTGGGTTGATTCTGATAGTTCATCCTTTACCTCCATGTGACCTTGAGAAAGTCACCTTGTCTGGACTTCTGTCCAGACATGGCATCATGTCCAGTTGCATGGCATCATCCATGCAACTCCATTTTAAGATTATTCTCTGAAGAACCCCCATTGTATAAGACAGATGAAAATGAAAAATTGTGTGGCTCATCCTCTCCACTAGCTCCAGCTCAGCAGCCCTAAGAGGTTTCTGAGCCCGAGGGGCCTCCAGATCCCTTCCAGGCCTGGGAACCCTTGTTCTGTGGAAGAGGAGATAGGCAGGCCTGTTCTAAGACGGGCTTCCTGAGAAGCTTCTGATAGTCACTGCTACCTGTCACAAATCCCATGGACCTGTGTGAACCACCACATCCCCAGTCTTGTGTATGCTCCTCTACCATCATCCCCCCTCCGGCCCCACACAGGTGGAAGGAACATGACTGGGTTTGCTATCGTGTTGATGATCTATGTCCTCTTGTCAGAAAGGGTTACAGATCTCTCACAGAGTGAGGAGAAGAGGCAGTTAGTTTTATGAGTTATTCCTTCTTTCTTTCTTTCTTGCCCCCAAGAAAATAAATTCCAGCCCCCTGAATAACTCCCACACACTATCTGTCCTGTTTGATGTAAGTGCAGTTTTTCTTCCTAATGAGCTCTGGTCTTCAAATGGGGCCAGGAGGAAAACCAAGGACCTTGGGAATATAAGAGTTCTTGGTGAATTACTTTAAGTTAATGAGACTAATAAGGAAAATTGAGTTCAGCGGCACAGATCAGATCCATGTTCTGGGTCTTGATGATTTAAATTGCAGATCCTAATTAAATGTCCCAGATAACCATGAAGTGGCTTCTGAGGTCCTCTTGACCCAAAAGCTTTTATGGTCTGTGAATTCTATCAAATGTAAAGTTAGTCTGTAAATGTTCCCCTTTAAGCATTTCTATCCCCAGGATCCCACCATGCCTATAATACCTACCCTCTACCCTCCTGGGTGCAGGGGCCCTGCAAGGGGAGGAGAGAGGGGGTGAAGGAGCAAGGGCGTTTGGGAGCCTCTCTTGGACAGGTAGGGGTCCAGTTGCCTTCTATCAGGTGGTCTGTCTGCACTGGCCCAGGTGCAGGGGAGTGACCACAGCCTTACTACAGGCTGAGCAGGGCAGCCAAGCAAGGCAGGACAAGGCTGGAAACACACTGGGAAGAACTTAAAGGAGGAAGCGCTCCTTCCTCGAGCTAATTCAAGCCCAGGCTTCTCCCTTAGGCCAGCATGAGATGATCTTAGCTTCCGGTCATCATTTCAGTCCTGTAAGAGGGTGACCTGAAGCTAAGAAAGGGACCAGTTCCCCATGGTCATACCCTCAAATATGGCCTTCTCCTCCATGTAGTCTCCTGCTGGCTCTTTCCTTCTGTGGCCTTTTTTTTCTTCTTCTTCTTTAAAGATTTATCCATTTATTTGAAAGAGAGAGGGAGAGCAAGAGAATGTCAAGCAGACTCCCTGCTGAGTGTGGAGCCCCGCATAGGGTTTGAACTCATGACCCTGCGATCATGACCTGAGCTGAACTCAGGAGTCAAGTGTTTAACCAACTGAGCCACCCAGGTGCCCCAGTCTGTGTCCTATCTTTTTAAATGACTATGGCCAGGACTCAGAATATTTCATTAAAAACATGAGGTAGAGCTGACATAAACAGTTTTTCATGCTGTTGTCTTTGTTATAGTCATTAAAATAATTAAACTTTTTATTGAAGTATAAAAAATCTTCATGTACAGCTCAAAAAAAGTTTTAGATAGTAAATTCATTCTTGAAACCAGTACCCAAAACAAGAGATGGAGCATTACTAGAGCCTACAAGCCTCCTCATGCCCCACATGCCCTACCCAGTCAATACTCACCCCTCAAAGACACCGCTGTCCTGACTTTGAGCACCATGGACTCATTTGTCCCGTGCTTGAACTTTATACAAATAGATGTGCCTAGATACACTCTCGTGGACTGGCTTTCTACCTTGACGTCATTTCTGAAAGCCATCTGTGTTGTTTTGTTTCTTGTGGATGGATGTCTGGATTGTTGCCAGTCTTTGACTGTGATGAGCCTTATGCTCTACATGTTTCTTGTACCTTTGCGAACATAACCATGTATTTCTGTTAGCAGTTCCATTCTGAGCTGTGCACTGGGTCGTGGTGGAAGTGTACATCAGCTTGTGTAGATCCGGTTTTCCAGAGTGGCTGTGCCATTTTACCTTCCACTAGCAGTGTCTCAGGGTTCTGTTTATCCCACATCCTAACCAGGACTTGGTATTGTCCTCCCCTCCCCATTTTTAGCTATTCTGATGAGTGTGTGGAGGTTATCTTGTGGTTGTGATTAGTGGTTTCCTGATCCCTAACAAGGCTGAAGAAACTGTCATGTGTTTATTAACTTTATCATGATCATTTAAACATCCATGTAATAGTGTACCTTATAGATGTTCCAGAATGCACTGACTGGTAGCCGGATATTAGATTCATTCCAGGGTTTGTCATTATAAGTAATGCTACAATAAGCATCTTCGGCCTGTTGGCAAGAATTTTGCTTTTGTTCATACATTTCTATAAATAATGTGATGAATAATTTCATAAATAAATTTCTGAAATGCATATTCCAATTTATCAGCAATAGAGGAGAACCCCATCAAGTTTTCCCTAGGTCTGCCAGTAAAGCTTATTCTCATGAGGATCACAAGCACACCTCTCTTGGAAGACTACTTTAGGTGAATATAGGAGTATTTAGCATTCCTTTAATTATTTTGAATGAGTTTGGATACTTTTCTAAAATGTTTACCACGTGTATTCTTCTTTTATTGAATTCATACATTTGCCACTTGCATTTTTAGTGAGTTTTTTTGTAAATTCGACAAGCATTACTATAAATTATAGATATTAGTACTTTCCCTGTCTTTGCCATTTTCATTGATGTCAGCAAACTGGTGAATCTTCCCCTTGGAGACTTTTACTGGTACTCCTCAGCCGAGCCACTGCCCTCTCTGCTGGGGTGCCCAGGCTAAAGGTCCCCAGGTGCTCCAGTGGGAGGGGTAGGAGCTTAGCCTGTAAGAGAAGCTGAGTTTGCCTTTGGGCCGAGCACACTCTCTGCCTGTCATCTGTACCCCAGACTCCAGCAGTTTCAGCTAGCTCACGCACTAGTCTGCTCTGACAGTCCCCTGGGACTGAGTCGGAACCTGGGTATTCTGCTCCGCAGGAAGGCACCCACAGGCCAGACAGCCACATCAGGGCAAGCCCTCTTCCATTTTTGCACATTTGGTTGTCATTACAGCCCTGTGAGATGGGTGTACAACTAGCCTCATCTTTGACACTAGAGGGCAGAGCCTCAGAGGGGCCTAGCAGTTTCTTCCAGAGCCTGACATTTGTGAGCAAGGATGCCTGGGACTCAGATTCTTAACTTCTCATTTTCCCTCAGCCACATTCTAGCACACAGTGGCTGCTTTGGGGCTGGTCTCTGTTACCCTGGATCATCCCTGGTTGGGGAAGGGGAATGGGAATGTGCACTCTGTTTCTCATTCTTTTGGGCTTCAGCAAAACCTTTGCTTTTGAGCCAAAGGCTGGATTGTTGTATGGAGCACAAAGGAACTTAGAGTAGTTCTTGGCTTCCCCATATCTCTAGGCGTTAAAGTTATAACATAAGCATTATAATACATATTCTCCAGAACTTTGTGCTTGACCAGCTTGTTAAGTTTATAATTTTCTATTTTTAGATGATGGATTTGGATGTACTTCTATGAAGAAATGCCACGTGTCTCAACTGGTCCAAGAACAAACATGTCCAGTAAGTTGCTGGGTGAATATTAACTCAAGAGAGGGAACACAGGCCTTTTGGGGGCACAGGTGTTGACACACTTTGAAAGGAGTGTTTGAACCCAGCTTTATTGTTCAGTCTAATTATCTTCACTCTTAAAGGTCGATTCCTTTTAAAGACAGCAGGAATTGTCACACAGAGGGCTAGAAACACGTGAAAGTCACTTTTTGCTGCTTAACCCACTTCTTAGAGCCCAGGGTGTGTTCTTTGCCAGGGCCTGTGTCTGATTCAGCGCTTGGTGGAACCTTGCCAGAGACTTCTATAACCATAGCACACAGCATCATCCACCTAAGTCAGGCATAGATCACATACACATGTGTTCCAGGAAAGCAGGCCCATGCCCAAGACACATGTGAGGTTTCTGTAGCTCTGGGAGGAAAGAGAGCAGGCTGGACACATGTGCCTCTGTCTTTCCAGTGTTCTACCATGCCATCATAGTCAGTGGCTGGCAGAGCTCTTCATGCATCTCATATCTTTCTGACAGAGGTGAATTGATTTAATTTTATAGATGCTATAAGACTTGTCAACAGAAGAGCATCATAAAACAAAGAAAATCTCAAGAGCCATCTTTTATCATTATATCTAAACCATCATTTAATGTGGCATGTCTTTGTTGAAGAGAACGTGATTTCCTTACATGATCCCGTGTGTATATGTGTGGGTGGCGTGTGTGAGTGCTGGAGAGTGTAGAGGAAGAGGACACTAGAAGGGGCCTAGATCGCCCGACTCTCCGGCCCTGGCTCCTCACTTGCCCGTGTTAGACACATACTTTGTCCACGAGAGCACGGTCTCTCAGTCACCAACCCTGTGTTTCTTACCAGTGTTTGTGTCTTTTCTCAGGACTACTGCCACCTTAGGGGACTAGGGGTTGTTGACAGCGCTTCCCAGGGAATCAGGTGTGGTCTGACCCAGGAACAGCAAGCACGTCATCACCAATGACATCATGACAGCAAGAGAGCACAGCCCTCGCCATGGCGCCAGGGCCCGTGCGATGCAGCGGGCTTCCACCATTGACGTGGCAGCCGACATGTTGGGCCTCTCTCTGGCAGGTGAGCCTCATGGGCCCTGCTCCGGCTTCCTGGGGCAAGGTCAACACACATAGGTCCCACACTGTGCCAGTGCTGGGAGGGCCACGCCTGCCTCCTGGAGTCCCCTGCAGACAGCCAGAATTAGTCCCCAGGGATGGCCCCAGGCTGGAGGGCACCCTGCTATGTCATTCTTCTGGTTGAATCAGGGAATGGGGAGGGAAGGGAGGTCAGCCCTCTTCCTGGAAACTGCAGTCTGACTGCTGGCAGTTTTCCATCTTAGGTGGGTACCGCCAGGGCTCATTCGCCAGTAGGTGATATGGGAATGTCCACAGCGCCCATCTGGCAAGTGCCCAGGCCATGATCAAAGTCCTCCTTGTTGGGGATGTGCAGAGTTGAGGAAGGGAGTGGGAGTTTGGTCTTGGAGTCTGAGACAGGAATCTCAAAAGCAAAATGTTTAGGAAATGAAGAAATTATCTCATGTAATAGTTTCTGAGGGGGGAAAAAGTAGGATGTTGGGTCTTCTGAATAAGACCTAAATGCAAGGAAAAGATTATTAAGGGTGATTTTTTCCATCTGTCATTTCTTTTTTATTCAGGAAATATACAAGATCCAGATGAGCCCATTTTAGAATTCAGCTTAGGTAGGTATCTTTTCGAATTTTTTGTTCATTTATTTTAAAATGTATGTTGCTTAAAAACAAAAACCGAAATGAAATAAGATGAGACCGGGGAGGGAGACAAACCATAAGACTTCATCTCAGGAAACAAACTGAGGGTTGCTGGCGGGGAGTGGGGAAGGGTGGCTGGGTTATAGACACTGGGGAGGGTATGCGCTTTTGTGAGTGCTGTGAATTGTGTAAGTCTAGTGATTCACAGACCTCTACTCCTGGGGCAAATAATACATTATATGTTAATTTTAAAAAAGGTCTATATAAAAGGAGTAAAAAAAAAAGAAAAACTGGACCCTGGTGTGAATTTGTATCCAAGAACTTGCTGCTGCTGAACTGTTTCTGAGATGAAGTCATGTGGCAGGTGTGCATATCCTGTCTGTGGGAGGGAACCTGGAGCCCATAGGCCTTGGGTCTCCTCAGCTTATGTTCCCTCCAGGCTAGTAGTGCTGGGGGAGGGGCAGGAGGTAAGCACCGGAGAGCTGAAGGACAGCCTCCCTCCTCAAAGGGGAAGGCTGGAGGGGTGGGAAAACTGGCTCAGGGCCAGCCTCATCAGCCCTAGCCATAAGGCCCCGTGCAACTGGGCTTCGCCGTCTAGCCCTTGTTCCCTACTTTGGAAATGGAGGCAATGACACCTAGTGCTTTCCCTCTAGGACAGTGTCAGAATGTCCTAAATATTGGCCTGAATGCCCTAAAGTTGTTCTAAAAAACTGTAGTAGCATGTACTGGCTCTGGGGTCAGGGAAGCATGGCATTACTGTGGTTTACCCAGAAGGTCTGGCGTGGTGGAGTCAGCCACAGATGGTTCTCCTCCAGAGTGTGACACTCCTGCATTGCTCTCCCCTGCCCTTGTCCCCTGGGCTGAGGTCAGCGTTGGCCCGTGGCCTGGCAGTGGTGCCGCGTTCAGGAGGTGGTATGATGTAAAAAGAAGCTCCTCCTCAGGAGTCAGGTGACTGGGATTCTAGTCCATACTGTGCCACAGACTAACCACACAGCCCTGAGCCTGCTTCTTGGCCTTGCTGGACCAGTTTCCTGGTGTGCTAGACGGGGTGTTACCTTTTGAGAGACAAACAAGATCATGGTGATTAAAGCGAAATCAGACAAACAACTTTGACTAATGACCAAATCCTTAAACATGTAAGGGCATCATTATTATCAAATTAAGATTAAAATTTGGAAACATCCCCATTTCAGACTGAATACCCCTAAATAAGTTCAGAGGGTTTCCTAATCCTGACTTGCTGACTAGTTCTGCAGTGGGAGGGAGTCTTACATTGTGAACTGGGAACAGGATTTGGGGGAGCAGCCTGTAACCCTGCTGGGATTCCCCCAGCTGCCCACTCCCAATCGAGGGCTTCCTTGCTCTTCACAAATGGTCATACTAACGCAAGGACTTCCAGTTTCACAAGAGAGGAAGAGTGAACTTATTTCCACCCTCTTGTCTTAAACCATCTCAGGCACTAGGAAGAATAAGAAGCAGAAACACACACTTTGTGCAGTGAGACGTTTTTGGAACCCCCAAAATGTAATCCACAAGGAAGGAGCAGATGGAAAGGAGTGTGGTCATATCTGCTTGTCTATGAGGGTGGTGGATTTGTCCCAAAGATACTGGGGGAGCTCAAAGACTAAAGCAGAGGCTTATTGGAAAGTTTGTGAAAGGAAGTTTGGGGTTCAGGTTCCCACCACCCTCTTTAAGTCCTGCAGGGACTGGTGGGTTATTCTCATAAGAAACTTGGGAGGCAGGGGTGCCTGGGTGGCTCAGTGGGTTAAGCCTCTGCCTTCGGCTCAGGTCATGATCCCAGGGTCCTGGGATCGAGCCCTGCATCGGGCTCTCTGCTCAGCGGGGAGCCTGCTTCCCTCTCTCTCTCTGCCTGCCTCTCGGCCTACTTGTGATCTCTGTCTGTCAAATAAATAAATAAAATCTTTAAAAAACAAACAAACAAACTTGGGAGGCAGAGAGGCTCTGGGTTGAGGCCCATGAGAATGCGGGAGAGCGTGGTGAAGGGCCAAAAGTCTGCTGAATAACAACACCCCACCTTGCCCTCTCCAGCCTTCATCCTCTTATCTTGATTCTGCCAGGCTTATTCTTCCAGGCAGGAGACTTCACTCTGGAGAAAGTAAGCCACCCACTCCCACTCCCTGCAAAGAGTCAGATGCTGGCTTTCTGGACCCCAGCTGAAAGTAGGCCAGCCTGCTACCCAGGCACCGTTGTGGAGTCCTTGTGGCCCACCCTTACACTCAGCCTTCTGATACCTCATCCTTAAAAATGAATGGGCATTCATTTGTGTTTAAAAAAATTGGTACATGCATACCAATTACAGCTTGATTCATAACAGCCAAGACTGGAAAAACCCGCACATCCATCAGCAGGAGAACAGTACGTGCATACAATGGAGTACTTCTCAGCAAGGAAAAGGAATGAGGTACTGATACAAACGGGGATGAGCCTCAGAAGCATTGTGCAGAGTGAAAGCCATATTCAAATGTATATTTATGAGTCTGTTTGCGTGGAGCTCAGGAAGACTAATCCACAGGGATGGAAGACCCATCAGTGGTTGTCCAGGAGTGCTGGTGAGGACTGACTGGAAAGAGCACAGGGGACCCTTTGGGCCTTGACCATGGTGGTTACACGGATGTAAACGCTTATCAAAACTCATCGAGCTCTCTACTGAAAATGGGCACATTTTATATATAAATACCTCAAAGTTGATTTAAAATAAAATCCAAGAATGTTTGCAGATTAAAGTCCTTTGTGAGAGGCCTACACAGGAAGGAAGAAGCAGGGAAAAACAGAACTTGGAAGAAATGCAGACATTGAAGAAAGTAGAAGAAAATGTCAAAATATTAGAAGATGGCGTACCCAAAACATAAGAACAGGGCACTAAAAAAAAAAAAAATTGAAGAAGGGCAATATTAGAAACTTAAAATATGACTTCAAAAAAATAAGTCAGTAAACATTGGGAGATAGTCAAAGAATTATTCCCAAAAGTAAAAATTTTAAAGCAAAATAGAAAATGGGAGAAAAATTTGAAATGGAAAATTAGCAAATTCAGAGGCCCAACCTTTATAGGAGGAAACAGAAAAGGGTGGAAGGGAAGGAATTACCAAGAAATAAGAAGTCTTTCAGAACTGAGGAGTGTGTTTCTAGGTGAAAAATGCCTACCAAGGCTTAGCATCCTGATTGAAAAGTCCCGTAACAAGGCACATCTTGGTGAAATTTCAGAGCACTGGGAATAAAATGAGTATCCTAAAACTTCCAGAGAGGAGGAAAGAAACAGAACAGGTCATGTCCAAGAATGAGGGTCAAACCAGTGCAGAGGAGATTCTCAGTGACACTGGGAACTTGAGGACGGGGAGGAACACCTTTAATGTGAGTGGGAAATATTTCTAATCTGGGATTCTCTACTCAATCAGACAGTCAGATGTGAGAGGAGAAGGAAACATTTCAGCCTTACAAACTCTCAAATGTACTTCTCCCACATCCTTTCTCTGTGAGTGAGTGGAGGATATGCTCTACCCAAAAGAGGGAGTAAGTTGAGGAAAAGGAAGATTGGGCCCAGAGACAGGGCCCAGCATAGGAGAAAAGTAAAGGGAATCCCACCTAGCTCATAATAATACTCACTTAGCTTTACTAATGCAGAACACGGATTTAACAAAAAAAAACTCACACTAAACTGATTGAGTATAGAGGCAGGATGAGAGTTGATGTAACATAGGTAAAAATCTTCACCCCTTCACAGAAATCAGGACATTTCGATTCTGGCAAATCAAGGACAGTTCAATAGCCATTTGAATGAAGAAGGTAGCTTGGAAAGGTGAGAGTGAGTTTTATTTTAAGTGATTTTTTACCACAATGAAAAAAAAAAAGGAGGAGCAGGCGCCCATGATTGAATAGTCAAATATTTTATCTTCAGTTTAAAATTAACAAGTACTCATTTAAAAGCCTGTAATAGAGAAAATGTTAGAGGAAAAGAATACCCTATCAGAGAGAGGGAGAGAGAGAATCACAGTTGGCATTTTGGTATAGATCCTTCCAGAAATTTTTTTACACCCACTCAGAGCTATACAGAATTTTTAGTAATTTTTTTGTCTGTGGAGGTGATGGGATTATCTGTGAAAATGTCATTTGAGTATTCTTTTTTTTTTTTTTTAAGATTTAATTTATTTATTTGACAGAGAGAGAGAAACCACAAGTAGGCAGAGAGGCAGGCAGGGGTGGGGTGGGGAAGCAGGCTCCCCCCTGAGCAGAGAGTCCAATGTGGGGTTCGATCCCAGGACCCTAAGATCATGACCTGAGCTGAAGGCAGAGGCTTAACCCCCTGAGCCTCCCAGGCGCTCCTCATGCTAGTATTCTTAACATGTTTTTTTTTTTTTTTTCATGTGGCAAAATGTCATTGGCATCTTTCCATTGTAATGATCATGGGAACTGCCCCATTACTTTAGATGCCCATGTAGACTCCACCATACTTATTGTAACCAGTTTCCCATTGTCAGACATTACAGGTTCTTTCCGGTTTGCCATTATAAATACCACCACAGTGAACATACTTGTACGGAGATCTTTTACACATTTTGTTGATTATGTCTTTGAGATAAATGCTTGGATACAGAATTGCTGAGTCAAAGGATATGTACTTGAAATACATTTTACCAGTTTGCCTCATTGGCAGCACTTACCCAGCTGGGATTACAGATGATCAGGTTGGAGAAACAAGGCACACATACCAGAGACTATGGCTTCTCTGGAAGTATGCCAAAGTGATGTAAGCGCCAGACAGGAGATGAGACTGTGGGCTGCTGAGGGAGAGCGTCTTGGAAGCTGTGGCCCTTGGGCTAGGAATGAACACTGAGTGAGACTTAGCTGAGCTGGCTACGGGTTGGGGATAGAGAGCGGTTACCTACAGGAGGGTGTGTTCTGAAGGTGGCACTTGGCCCTTAATCTGATACCAGTCTTCCTGACTTTGGCTACCTGTTATGCCTCAGTCTATCTGCTGTTGCTTGTTCTTGAAAGACCCAAATGTTCCAGCTAGGTGTTGGTGTTAAGAACCCACACGTGATGAAGAGGCGAGCTGAGAAAAACCAGGCCCTCAGTCAAACACATAGCTCAGAGGAGGGCAAGCAAGCGAAATGGGCAAGTCCCTGACTCCTACTGAGGCAGACTGAACAAAGGGAATAGAAGAGAACCTTAAAAATGAACAAAGCATTGAAGCTTCTAGAAGAAAATAAAGCATCACTCCCAACCTCAGGGTAGGCAAAGACTTCTCGGACAGAGTGCAGGCAAGTACTAGCTCTCCACTTTCATTTGCTCTCAGGGCCCTAACAGGTTGCCACAGATTGAACACCTTGAAACAACACAAACTTACTATCTTACAGATTGCTTAGGTCAAAAATCCAGTGGGCTGAGTGAGGTTTCTGCTTGGAGTCTTACAACACCAAAACCAAACTATCAGCAAGCTGCATTCTTTTCTGGGAGTGCCAGGGAAAAATTTGTTTCTTTGCTCTTCATATTGCTGGCAGAATTCAGTGTTTCTGTATGTGTGTACATGTGATTTTAGGAGTGAGGTCCTCATGTCTTTGCTAGCAGCCAGGTGAGGCTGGTTTTCATTTTTGAAGCTGCTCACATTCCTTGGTTTGTGGCCCTCTTCCTCCATCTCCAAAGCCAGCAGGTGGAATGCCTTTCATGGTTTGTATCTCTCCTGCCTTTTTTCCCCAGAGTCACATCTTTCTGACTCACCCTTCTACCTTCCTCTGCTGCTTTTAAGAGCTTGTGTGACTAGGTTAAGCCCACACCAGTAATGCAGAAAAATCTCCCCAGGTCGAGGTTCCATGACTTTAATCACATCCAGAGGGCTTGTAACAGGATATAGTCACAAGTTCCAGGGATTAGGATGTGGGTACTTTTTTTGGATGGAGGAAGAGTTTTCCTGTCTATCACCCTCAAAGACTAAAAGTCTAACAAACAAACCTAAATATCCATAAGAAAATAAATTGATAAACCACAGACTGGGGAAAAATATCCATAACACATATACCTGAAAATGAACAGGTCCAGAATAAAATACTCATAAATTAATAATAAAAAAGTCAACCATTCAGTTTAAAAATGAGCAAAAAAACTCCAGCAGACTTTTGGCAAAAGAAGCTATAAAAAGGAACAAGTACATGGCGAAAAAATGCGTTGCACGATTACTCGTCATGGAAGTGCAAATTCAGACACATCCATCAGAAAACTATAAAATAAAGACTAATCCTACCAGATGTTCATAGTGATGCAGAACACCGTGAACTCCTATCCATTGCTGATGGGATTGTAAAATGGTACAACTGCTTTAGCAAAACTGTTGTGTCTTGTAAAGTTAAACGTACCATGTACTATAACCTAGAAATGTCACTGTTAGGTAGCTATCCTATACAAAAGAAACAAAAGCCCTTGTCCACCAAAAGACATAAACAGGAATATTTTTAGCACACTTATTTACAGTGGTTCACCACCAGAAACAACCCAACGTCCAGTAACAGAATTGGTAAATTTTGATACATTCATACAATGGAATCTAGCTCATCAGTTTTTGGAAAAAATGAGAGTGATTATCAGTACATACAACAATGTAGATGAATCTCACCTTCAGGAACAGAAATCAGAAATTGGTTGCAGAGGCTGGGGAATTGACTGGGAAGTATGAGGGGGAATTTTCTAGTCTGATGTTTTGGAGAAGTTCTCCGTCTTGTTTTGGTGATGGTTGTATAGGAGCATATGATTGTCAAAATTAATTGAATTGAAAACCTAAGCTCTTGGTATTTTATTATATCCAATAAACAGTGAAAATTCATAAAGGCACAGGAGGAGATAATACAAATGGATAGAGAACTAAAATTATTTTTCAGAAGCAAAAATCAGTTTCTATATTTTAAGTCACTGGTGAGCATTTAAAAAAAATTGAGAATGATGAGGGCCTTGCTGTCATGGGGGTGGGGGTTGAGGGGGAAGGAGAGCATGAGAAGAGCTTGTTTCCAGTGTAAAAGATCACCTCCATGTGACAACTGACAGTGTAGCAGTCCTATCCCTTTAGTGTCATTGATTTTTTTTTTTTTTCTTTCTCTGGGTGTGTTTGGAACCGAGAACTAACTAGAGCCTGATTTTAAATGATTCATTTCTTTCCTGTCTTGGTTCCGTAGCTTGCAGTGAGTTGCACACTCCATCGCTAGATCGAAAACCAAATAGTTTTGTAGCTGTGAGTGTCACCACCCCTCCTCAGGCATTCTGGACGAAACATGCACAGACGGAGATCATTGAGGTGGGTGCTGCCGGCTCCAACTGCGACAGGCTGGCGCAGTGTCTGCATGCTCCATGGGAGGGCTGTGGGTGACCTGAGTGCCTGGAGCTGCCCCTCTGCGGGTTCTCCGTGCATTGATGTTTCTCTTCACATTCATCTGGGTAGCGTTTATATTTGCCATGTCCTTTACAGTTACTGATGAGCTATTGGCTGGTTGTCTTTGAACAATGATCCTATAAGGTTATTGCCTTTTAAGAGGTAAGGAGCTCATCCTTCCTTGTCATTTTCATTTGGCTGCTGCTTTTGGAGAATTGTGTTCATTAATCGCAGTTTGGAGAGTGTTAACTATTAACCGTCCTTCTTACTGGACATACCCCTATTTTTATTGGCTTTCTTTGTACATCCTTTTGCATTGTGTGTTTTATATTTATGTTTTACATTGAATTATGTGCATTCACCTCAGAAATTTTACCAACTCTTTTTAGATAATTGAGCACGGTATGTAAGTTATAAAACTAGGATCTGTGTGTGATCCTGCAGGATTTTGTCTGTGATGTGTCTGTATGAATTAATCCCTCCCTCTCAGTCTCAAACAAACTTAAACTGCATTTCCTCCCCTTCCCCCTTTTACATTTTGGAACATAGACCACCCTTTTTCATTCTCTTGGGAACTTATTTCCAAGTTCAAATCAACAGTTTTGTTTTCTAAGCGTCTGCTGAGCCCTGCCTATGCGTGGAGCACATTGCTGGGCCCATGGGTGATACAGATACCTCAGAGGCCAGGTCCCTGCCTCGGGGAGCATCCCCTCCTGTTGGTGGGGAGGCAGAGTAGGCGTGACCCATTTCTACAAGGCCCTGTGGGAAGGGGTGGAGTAGCTAGAGGAGGGTGGCACCTGGGGTGTGGGGGCCTGTCTAGCTCTGCGATTTGGAGAGGCTGCCTTGGTGGCGCTTAGTGAAATCCTGACTTCAGAGATCTGGGTGGGAGGGGGCCCAGGACTCTGCAGTTGTCACAAGCTCCCAGGTGACGCCTGTGCAGCCAGTCTGGGGCCCACGTGTTGAAAAGCATACCAGAATTCTGTGGGTAGTCATGCAAAACATGTAATAGGAAAGCATCTCGTGGGTTTGGAGAATAACCTTCTCCTGTTGTGTGTGTGCAGAAGGCCCAAGTGAAGGAGCAGGGGAGAGAAGTGTTGAGCATCAGGCCAGGAGTTTGTAGTGGGCCAGAGCAGACTTTTCAGAGGGGAGTTGCTGGACTAGATGTGTTTCATGGAGGTCCTAAGTTGTCAGTCATCTGGGGGAGTGTGTAGGACCTTACTGGCAGTGGGAATGAGTGGAGAGTAGGAATGCATGTGACAGGCCCTGGGGGTGGGTTTGTGGGAGCAGTTCACTGTCCCTAGGTGGTAGAGAATGATGGAGAAAGTGGTACCAAAGCAACATTTGTTGCCTCCTTGGGAAGAGAGCCAGAGATGGCCTTAACCAAGGGCAGATGAAGGGTGAGGTTGGGAGGGTCATGGTCCCAGCAGGCTGTGCAGGAGTGGCCATCCAGCAGCCTTTGAGAACCTGGATCTAGAGCTGCAGAGGGAGCACAGCTGGAGGCATGGGACCCACAGCAGGCACAGACAGGAGCTATTAAGCATTTGGCTCAGATAGTTAACCACTGCCTGAGAAAGAGATTATGTTACGGGGCTCTGGGGGCAGGGCTAAGCTGCCAAGAAGTGGCCACCTAGGAGCTAGAAACTCATAGCTCATCTTTTGAAAGGGATAGCCTTAAAAAGGTCCATTCTTAATTATTCCAACTATGGGATTCTGGAAATAAGAAACGACTTAGCCATTCATTCCTTATCTCATCTGCCTTTGTACATCCTGAAGGAACAACTCAAATTAGGAGATGAAACACACCACTCATCTAAAGTGGTAATACCAAGAATACACGCGAACATCAGGGTGGTTTCACTCTTAGAAGATCCCTTCTAGTGAGCAAAAAGCCCTTAGAGTGAGCCCTTGGACGCAGCTGTGCTGTGGGCCTGCCTGTGGCGGGTGCTTCTGGAGAAGCCTGTCACACTACTTTGTCCTTTCTCTAAGCAGCATTTGGTCATGTTTGTAGGTTTCCATGTAGGCCCTCATCAGTGTGTGTGTTGATCCAAGTTGGTAAGAAAGTTAGTGTCCCGCTCTGAAGATGTTGGTGTGTTTCCAAAGCAGTTACTTGGAAAAACCCAACTCTGTATTCTGATTTTATTCTCTTTCCTCTTCTAGGGAACCAACAATCCAATATTTCTAAGCAGTATTGCCTTCTTTCAAGACTCTCTTATCAATCAGATGACCCAAATCAAACTCTCCGTGTATGATGTCAAAGATCGATCTCAGGGAACAGTTAAGTAACATGTTGTGGTTTATGGGATTTAGTTCCCTGTTTTTAAGTTCTATAATCATCTGAGTGAGAGGTGAACACAGATTAACTTCACTGCTTTGCTCACAGAGTAACTGATGTCCAAATGTATTCATCTTTAGGAGTTTCTTCCTGAGCATCCCTGTTGGGCTCCTGAGATAGGGTCAGGTGTGTTGTGGGAACCAGCCTGCTGGACTCCTCTGGGTCCTGGTATCTGGACCAGAAGCAAACCAAGCATACTAATGCCTTCTCTACCCGCTCTTCCTCAGATGTATTTACTGGGCTCTGGAACATTCATTGTCAAAGATCTGCTCCAGGACAGACATCATAGGTTGCATTTAACACTAAGGTAGGTATTTAATTTTATTCCCTTGAAAGGATCTGGAATCAGGAGGTCTAGGGATAAATGGACCATTTATTGCATGCAGACAGGGCCCAGCCCCCTCCCAAAGGCTGGTGTCAGTGACCTAGTGGTTGCTTACTGAAGTGAGATTAAAACAGCCCACCAGAGGACCTGTTAGGGAATGGGCATGTGCAGTATGCATAGGAAATATGAGCCCTGTTGTACACAGACCTAAAGGAAAACCTAGGTACATATCTGATAATACTCAATATTTTTGTGTATCATCTTTTCCCTCCCCAGTAGGATATGATCTCGCAGGCAGCAGGGTTTTTGTCTGCTTTCCTTCATTGCCATATTCTAGAACAGAGCCTAGTGCTCAGTAAATATTTATGGAAGGAAGGAAGGGGAATCCCTGCTGTGTCCCTGAAAGGAAGATGAAAGAGGTCAAGATGTCAGCCCTTCCCAAGTTCAGTTCATGGACAGTTGTCAACAAAACCCCAATATGGTGTTCTTTTTTTCAAAATAATGTAAAAAGTTGGGAAGATAGTCCAGAATAGCAAAAGAAATTTGACAAGGATTAATCACCTGCTGGACAGTGTGCCATTCTAAAGCTACAGTGAGGGCAGTGTTGCAGGCATCGGGCAAAGCAAGAGTCCTGGTTCTGCCCTCGGTGTGCATAGGGAACCTGCCTCAGCAGGAAGGACAAGTCTTACAGAAAATGCAAGGGCTCGTGTGGAGCAAAGGGCTGCTAGAGAAAAATGATCAGGTACGTCATGTGCCGGAACTAATTGTAGTTGGATCAGAGCTAAATAGAAGAAATGGATACCTTCCTTTTGCAAAGCGGCTACATTGGACTCTTGAGCAGAGTGCATGGGGAAGCACTTCTCTAGGCATGAGGACAGGGAGAAAAAGTCACAAAGGAGGTTGTCAGTATATGTGACCATATAAAAATTTAGAACTTGGCTCAGACACCTTCAGTAAAAAGCCCGAGGTATTTTTACCTCAGGATACCCCAGGGTATCCCTGGGGCCTCCCTGGATGAATCAGATGGGCTCAGATAGCTGGCAGCTACCCTGAGGGGCCTCACAGGTGAAGCTGAGCGGGCTCGAGTGGCCTTACCTGTATCATATCAGGATTCAGAGTCTTTGGGAAACCCTCCACTTATTTGGGGTCCAGACCTAGGTTTGGTCTAATCAAAGGGGTTTGGTGCCAGAAGAAGGTCTCCGGTCCTGGTTCCAAGATGTGTCCTCACCAGTCTCTGGGGCAGAGGTCAGCCCAGGAGCCAGTGGCTGCCTCCCGAGCAAGCACGGCTTTTCCCCGCCAGCTGTACCACAGGCACATCCATACTTCTCTGTGGAACCGCAGCCCTCCTCTCTGCTCTCATGGTTTCCTTGTCCGCCCCCCGGCCCTGGAGCCTGTATGTGTGGTGAAAGCTGGCTGACTGACCCCTCGGAGACCCAGGGTGGCCGAGCTTTGCACTTAAGCAGAAAACAAAGCACAGGTATATAGCCTCTTATTAAAGCAATTTGCTTGAGACAGATCTGCAGAGAGTGACCGCGTGGGTAACATCACTGTGATCGGCTGGCAGATGGAGGAAAAGTCGGACCAGCGGCCCCCTGTGACCCGGTCTGTGGACACCGTCAATGGGCGGGTGAGCACACCGCCTTGTTCCTCTGTGTTGGAAGGAGTCAGAGGATGTGTCCAGGTGGACTTTGCCTCTGTGCTCTGGGAAGGAAAAGACAGGCCCCCTAGGCAGAATGTGCCCCCACCCAGGCACTTCTCAAAGCAGTGAGAAGGGGTTCCCGTCAGGGACTGTGACATGCAAGGCTGTGCTGGGTGGGAGCGCAGCTGGAGGAGCTGCAGTCAGGCGGGGGCAGAGGGTGTGGAATGAGGCCTGGATTACCTTACCTGTTAGACCTTCCCTCTCTGGCACACGTGTGCCACATGGCTGCCTTCTGCACGCCTCCCATCCACACACCCCTGCAGCCTCTCAATTACCTCTCCCCTCTCCACCTCCTCACCTCCCTCTCTGTTACCCTGCCTCCCATGCCCTGTTGCCCACACAGCCCCGCATGCTCTCAGACTACAGTTTTAATATACGGAACACTGGTAAGTGGCCACTGCCGTAATATACAGAGCTAGCTCATTTTACCCAAAATAAGCCTAAGAGGTCAGCCGCACAAATGTTCCTGAGCATCATCTTAGCCTGCCTCTCGTTCTGTACATCACACCCTTGCAATACCGGGTGAAGTGACCGAGTCACTGGAAAATCACATGTGCGTGGCCTGAGTGCAGGGTGCTGGCAGGTGGGTTACCTAGGGGCTGGGGCAGTGTACTCCTGCAGAGTGAATGGTGGTTACTAATTTTAAGAGTTCTCCAGTGATGCACGTGGGCCCCATTTCTGCAGTGTGTTCTGGAGTTGTTTGAGTCTCACTGTCTCTCTGCTTTTCTGCCCACGTCATTAGATGGTTCTCCCGGTTGATGAGAGCTTGACAGAGGCACTGGGAATCCGATCCAAGTATGCTTCGTTACGAAAAGACACTTTACTGAAATCGGGTAAACAGCTCCCTCCGTTGGCACTCTTGCCACTCTTGTGAGCGTCCACTCGGGCCACACTCACCCTTTCCTCCCTGCCCGGTTGGATTGTCGTGGCCAGGCGCCCCGGTTGTCACCTTGTTACCTCCCTGCCACGTTTGTAAGTGCCATGCTTTCTGCCGGCATGTGGAGTTAGCAATCCTCCAGGGAAGGAGTGGGGGAGGTGGTCCCCTCCCTCATTCCACTCTTCCTCCTTCCTCGTGTTACCTCGTTTGGTGACTGACCCTCCACGCCCCCGCCTCTGCATTCCAGAGTCAGGTCCGCATCTTGGGACCAGAAGATGGTGTGTCGCGGGGGAGGAGCAGCTGGGCTCAGTCACTTGGGTGGGCTTCAGCTGAAGTGTTCGCATTCTCTGGAGAGGAACAGTGAGAAGCAGGGTTGAGGGCCCAGGGAGGAGGGCCTGCATGGCAGCTGTGTCGCTAGCTTACGCGTGACCTGTCTCCTCCCCATCACCCACCCCAGTGTTTGGCGGTGCCATCTGCCGCATGTACCGGTTCCCCACCACGGACGGCAACCACCTGCGGATCCTGGAGCAGATGGCAGAGAGCGTGCTGTCCTTGCACGTGCCCCGGCAGTTCGTGAAGCTCCTACTGGAAGAAGATGCGGCCAGGTGAGGCCCTGTGGAGAGGTCGCCCGCCTGCCCGTCAGTCCTGGGTCATCTGCCCCCTTCTTTCCAGGAAGCTCTTAGATGTGGCGAGTAGAGCACTGGCAGCAGAGAGGGGCTTCAGACCCAGCCGCCACCACCTGCTTGCTCTGTGGCCTTGGCTTGTCGAAGCCTGTGTTCGCTCATGTGTCTCTTGAGTTCCTGTGCGAGGCCACCACCAGACAGGGTGCGGGAAGCACCAGACATGGGTCCAGCACACGGTGCCTGCCCCCCTCCCTTCCCCTCTCCTTTCCCTTCTCAGTTGGCCTGTAGAAAGTTAGGAGTGGCCGGTTGATCCTGGGTCCTGGCCGCTGGGTCAGCAGCTTCCTAGGGTAGGGCCACAGTGATAGGGGCTACAGAGAGCTATGTGTGACCCATTGGGGCCCTCCGGTCCTCCATATCTCTCAGCCAAGGGCATGTTCCATCGATCGCATGGTGGGGAGAAGCCAGAGACCTGGCTCAACCCCAGATCGCAGTGTGTGTCACCAGTCTTCCTCAGAGGTCATTTCTTCTCACTGTCCTAAGACAGAGTTAATTATGAACACAATATAACAAGTGTGATAGGACACAGTTCAGTCAGGATCTCACTGTTCAAATAAGCTCTTTTAAAAATTTTTTTATCTTAGAAAAAACTCAACCTAAGAATAACAAGAATAATGCAACAAGCTGCATTGTCTGTGTATTTATCTATATACTATTTTATAGTTATTTTAACTTTAAAATTTTTCCTTTCAGCTTTTCCATATTTGTGCAAATTTTCCTAGCTACCATCTACATCTGCACACTGTTCATGTTGTAATTTTAATTACAGCGTAAATTCCCATTATATGGTATACTAGGTTACAACTTTGAAGAGTTTACCCATTTCTCAAGAACTTTGGCTTTGAGGGTTTTGTTGTGTTTCAACATCAGTTTCACACACGTGGCTGGTGGTGTGTGTGGTGTGGGAGGCTTCTTGATGAGTGAGACAGGCCATAGAAGATAGTCCCTCTGGAGAAGTAGGGGCCACGCCCGGAGCCCCAGCTGCATGAGCTGTGTACAGAAATCAGAAGGGGTGGCAAGAAGGAGGGTGGTCCAGGCAGGCCTCTGTGAGATGGTAACATTAAACTGAGACCGGAGGCACGAGAAGGAGCAGAAAAGACGGGCAGAGACAGCAGAGAGGGTCTAGTGGCAGCCATGCAGCCGGGGCTCATGTGCTTGTGAGCAGACCCTGGGCCACAAGCAGCTGCCAGTGTAGGTCTCACTGCAGCCTCGCCTGCGTGCACAGTTTTACTTGAATTTTGCCATTTTCATGATAAAATGGTACAACTTTTTTTTTTTTTTTTTTAACCATGGGCCATCTAGTAGATTCCATTAAATTAGCTTCTCCCGCTCCCAAAGAAAAATATGCATAGTATAAAAAAACAGTGTCAAAAGGCTTTTAACAATGGCATAAATCTTGGGGCCCTCTAGTTTCTGATTGGCTTCTAAGAAATAACCACTTTTAACCATTTTAGTGTTTTTCACTGTATTTCTAAATAAACGTATAGTGTACACTCTTAATCGGATTTGGGGATTAGGTACCGATTCCCTGCAATGAGGGTTTTAGATCTTTTGTACTTGCCCGTTCCCCAGCTTCCTAATATGGTTATCTTTTTTTTTTTTAAGTCCATCTTGTGTTTTCATTATTCTGATTATGTAGCTATTATTTGCTGCTGAGCTAAGACAGTTATGTTTCAGTTCTTCCACAGCTTTATTTTTCTGGAGGTGACAGATCCTTTTTTTTCTTCTCTTCTCCCTTTCCCTGCTTCATGCTACTTCTGGGTTTAAATAGCCCATTACCCACATGGAGAAAGAAATCATAACCAAAGTTGCCAACCTCCTATGGCCCTTGTCCCTCTCCCCGAAGGACAGGGGGACAGCCCCTCTGAGACAGAGGGGGCTGGGTGAGCGCAGCAGAGCATGGTCATCCTGTGCCAGCCAGCTGTGGACCACCGCTCGGCAGCTGCTTTATGTTCTGCAGCAGTGTTCTTAGGGGTAGGGCAGAAAGGCCCAGGCCTCCCCAGAACACGGGGGGCAGTGAGAAGCTGTCTCATAACTGTCTCTGGGAGAGACAGAAGTGAGTGAGATGGCCCCGAGAAATGGCTTATGGGCTTCCACTCATCTCATCTTCCAGGAGGGTCCCACGTGGCCTGTGTGGGTCCGGGCAGGGAGCCACTCCCCTAGAGCCCCTCTCCTCCACTTAGTTTTCCCCAGACATTTGACAGAGTTTCTGTGATGGTGAGTAGTCTGCCAGTCATACAGCCATTCCTCCTAGAGTGGTGTGTCATGTGCCGCTGCTTGCTCTGTGGACCTGCAGTGTGGCTGTTGTCCAAGGCCTTCCCTGGCATTGACTGCACTTCCATGTCCACTCGTTGGCCTGCTTGGTTGGGACGCTGCTGCCTCTCCTAGGGAAGAGAGCCGGCTCTGTGGCCTGATAGTGTGTGTATGTGTGTGTCTGCCTTGCAGAGTGTGTGAGCTGGAGGAGTTGGGGGATCTGTCCCCTTGTTGGGAGAGCCTCCGGCGCCAGATTGTCACTCAGTACCAGACCATCATCCTCACATACCAGGAGAACCTGACTGACCTCCATCAGTACAAAGGTGGGTGCTAGGTCTTCGTTTTTCCAGCTAGGAAACAAGAACCTGGCTCAAGTACTCTCCCTGACAGATACTCTAGTGGGTTTTAAAAAATAGGTTCTCATGTAGGTGTGAATTCTTCCGAATGTGGGTTTCTCATAAGAAGACAAGTAGAATTGCATTGAAAATTCCTTCTATGGTGTCTTCTGCCAAAACAACTCATGTAGGATGGAATTTAGGAGAGATGAAATCATGGGCTGTTGGTTCATGTTATTTTTTCATCTTGGTCTAAAATGCCCAAGGGAAATGCCCCAGAAGACATAAACTGTTTGCTTTGACACAGAGTGGTTTCCTAGATTTCCCAGTTTAAATATTCAACAGTCCTCTATTGAATATCCAAAAAGTTGGAGAAAGTGAAGTATAGACATCTTACATTTCTTCTTGAAAAATCCAGTTTGATTTTCAGAATACTCAAGGGATAGATTTAGAAGACTTCTTTTAACTTACTCCCTTTTTATTCCAAAATAAAATAGATTTTTTTTTTGTTTTTCGTTACTTTATTCTCTATCTTGGTTCTTTCCTCCCCCACCCCCAACTACATTATGGAATTTCAGGGTTAAAAGAAAATGTAAGTCCTTCATATTAAAGTTTTGCTACAGAGCGAATGAACCTGTCCATGAACTTGGCTGAGAAGAAGCCACATGCAGTTACGAGGACAAGATGATGGTTCCATTGGGTTTGGTTTGAATCTGAAGGGCAGGCGTAAGTGTATTGGCAGCATGTAGCTGAAGATCCTTAGGGACCTACCCATGCTGGATACCTGTTATCTGGGAAAACAGGAAATCCACATGAGCCTGAGTTTTCCAGAGCAGAGCATCTCACTGTCAGTATGCATCCTGGTCCCTGAAGATCTTGCTACAGTGCAGATCTAGCATCCTACATTTTCATCAGGCTCCCAGGGTGCCACTGCTGCTGATTTCTGGGCCCCCTGTACATATCAGGCCCTGGAGGGTAGTCTCCTAGCACAAAATGCAAAGCAGACAGTGGCTGTTCTGCATTTTGTATGCTGGTATGATTTACCTTTTATCACTAGAGTGAAAGTTTATTTTTTCTTCTGATCGTCAGTTAATTTGCAGTCCCTTTCTTTTCTAGGCATGTAGTTCTTAATTATTATTGGATTCTGATCGTAGAAACAAGATTGCAGATATCAGTTAAACATCATCCACTCTCCTTAACCCCCTGAGTAGAATCAAGGGAACACGTTTAGGTCTGTGTTTCAGAGGGCCAGGATCCATGCCATATAGCATTTGTTCATCCTGATAGATCTGAGGTGATGAGCAGACCTTTTCATCTCTTTGTGGACTTGAGACGTGTTGCTCTTACTGAACCAGTTTCTTCGCTCTTGCATGCTGGCGGTCTCCAGGGTTGGAACAAGCAGACCCTGGCATGGGCCCATTTGCTTTTTATAGCAGTGCTGACATAGTGTTGCACAAAATCAGTTTTTATGTCAGACTTCTCATTTGAGAGATGAGTCATGGGGGCGCTGATAACCATAGCCTTCTGAAGCTGCTCCTACCTGGCCCTGCTCACCAGTTAAGCCCCTAAAACCAGTCTTCTGGCCAGTGGGCAGCCCACCCTCCAGTGTTTGACCCAGCCTACCATCTGGAGACAAAATGTACTCACAGGCACCTCAGAATTTCCTTGGCCACCATAGCACGTACCTGCTTACATGAAGCCGCTTCCTCAGAATTTTCTGTTCTACTCGCCATTCCTGAATGCAGTGTACATGTCAACGGCCCTTGTTTTCTCGTATTGTTTCTTAGGTCCCTCGTTTAAAGCGAGCAGTTTGAAAGCAGATAAAAAGTTAGAATTTGTTCCCACAAACTTGCACATACAGAGGATGAGAGTTCAAGACGATGGGGGGTCAGGTAAAAATTTTTCTGTTCCTCTTGCTAAATCACACTTGACTTCCTTTCTCCCCGTGTGCTTGGTCCCCAGGCTGCCCCACACGTGTGCAGCCTTCCCTGTGTGTTCTTCTGTCTGGCAGCTCAGATAAGAGACGTAGCACAGGACCTCTGTAAGGTCTTTGTTCCCTAGGCTTTTCCCTCCCTTTGTCCCTTCCCCTTGTCCACCCTTCCTCCAGCTTCCCTTTGTGTTTCTGTGGCAGCAAGTCACCTGTCAGTTCTCCTTCCCAAGGAGGATGCAAACTAAGTGTTGCCAGTGATTGCCTTCGGCCCTTTGTGGCCCTATCTGGAGATGTGTAGGAACCCTATACCCCCTGAGATAACGGTGCTGGGCTCCGGGGGTCCTCAGACAATCCAGGCTTTGGGACAGGGGTAATAGGCTGCTTGGAAATGGGCTGGAGGGGCAGGGTCCCAGACTTGCGTGCATATCCCTGTAGCTGGCTTGTTCACAGGCCTGAGCCCAGAGTAACGGAGGAGAGCTTTCTGTCATTCAGATCAGAACTATGATATCGTCACCATTGGAGCGCCAGCAGCACACTGCCAAGGTTTTAAGTCAGGAGGTCTCCGCAAAAAGCTGCACAAATTCGAAGAGACCAAGAAGCAGTAAGTACTTGGAGGGTGTCCGTGGACCTTGTACAGCTGTCTGGTGCTGCCAGGTTAAAAAAAAAAAAAAAAAAACCAAAACGTGACAGCAAAAACATCCAGCCATCCAATGTGCTTTTGTGTGGCGGGAGGAGCTGCCTGTGGCCCCTGTGCTTTTGTGTGTGCAACTGAGCTGGGGAGTGAGGAAGGCACCTGATAAGTGGTCCTCACCCTGCAAGTGAGCAGCGGATCGAAATCCCCCGGGAGGTGGCCAGCCTGTGTGGACTCTCCACTGGCTCAGCTGTCCCTTAGAGCCCCTGATTTGTCATGCCACGTGTGTGGTCTGTGTTGAATGCCACAAAGTGTGAAGCCTACAGGAGATTGCTTCCTTTCCTTAAAGGATTGCAGGGGTAGGCATTTCGGTTTTAGGAAAGCTGGAGTGGGGTGGGTGTGGGAGGGGAGCTGCAGTCCAAACAGGGAATGGCCAGGTGGGCAGTTGGAGAAGGGCCTCGTGGAGCATGCAGGGAGGTGTGGTGGAGGCATGAGGCATGGTACTTGAGGAAAGAAGCTGAGCAGGAAGGCTGGCCTAGGGGGCAGCCTGCTCAGTACAGGGCCACACGCTGATGTCCAGGAATGCAGGGGTGACAGAGGTAAGCCTGGCCCCAAGGGGCTCCCAGTCTTTCCTGGGAGCACACAAGTTCATAGCAGCATTTGGAGCAAGCTGTGCCATGCCTGGAGCAGGGGTGACGGAGAGAGAGCCATAAACCTCAGCTGTTGTGTTGGATATGTGGGAGGCATTGGTGATCTTCCAGAATGTCACCCGTCAAGATTTAAATAGATGAGGGAGGCAAGTGTGAGAAGTAGGGGCGATGAGAGTAGATGGTCCTGTGAGATCCGTGGACCATGGAGTAGAGGAAATAGCACGTAGGTGTCTGCCTGGGGAGAATGGTTATTGCTTGATTATGTGTTCAGGCTGATGGGGATGACGACAGTAAAGAACTGTTGGGAAGAGAACATTGATGGAGCTAGGTTGTGGAGATCCAAAGGCCAGACCAGGCAGGGAGTCCTAGAAGGTGGGGTGCAGAGAGATCCTGGAGGAGTGAGAAAACAAGCTGAAGATACTGTCGAACAGCCTCTGCAGAATGTAGAGTTGGAAGTGTGGGACTTAGCAATGGAGAATGGAACAGCTGGAGGAAAGTTGAAGCCAAGGCCCAGGAGGCTTCAAGGGAATCGACAAGGCAGCCAGGTGGAGAGCTCTAGCACCTGCCAGGGAATCAGAGGCTCTGTGCTGTCATGGCCAGAAGTCAGGATGCAGCTTGAGAAAACTGCCCGAGGACCAGATCAAGGAGGGGGCGGAAGGTCAGGGACAGTGGCCGTTCACTGGACCAAGGGGATCAGGGATGCAGCTAGGAGCTTTTCTGCCCATGGGGCAAGGCTGGAGGGGTGAGCCTGCAGGTGGAAGAGGGTGTTCTATGAGACGTTATGGCTCAGATGTGTGCACAGGGGTCCCAGAGCCAAGTGAGCCCTGGAGGCAGCAGGAGGAAGAATCTGAAGTGGCCAGCGGTTAGGAGGAGGAATTTCAGCTGGAAGATTGGGGCAGCATCCTAGGGAGGCCCCCAGACAGCCCACTTAGCTAGATAGATCCCACCAAGGGTGTCTTCCTCACCCAGACAAGCCAGACCCACCTGAGGAGTCACTGACTCTGCTGTTCCCTGGGGATTATGATGAAGAGGAAGCTTCCTATGCTCCCCACAGCCCCCTGCACAGCCAGCCAAGAAAGCACGTGTCTATCACTCCATTGCGTTTGGCTGTGTGGGGGTGTGAGTGGGAGATTGGAGGATGCCATGGGGGCTGTGGAGGGGAAAGCCCATCAGGAGAGGGCACCACTGGCCATCACTGTCTCACAAAGGCCCAGATGTGGATACCTGACTACTCCGTCTGTTGACTTCAGATCTCCTTACTTCCACAATGCCTCTGGAATGTTTTTCAGATGAATAATATAAGTCTTTGTTTAATTTCCTACTAATGTTATAAAGCCACCTGTAGAAATGATTTTCATTATTTGAATTGTACTTTAAATGCAGATGTAACTTGGCCCACAGGCAGCATGTCTCCCTGGGGCTTGCGTACAGAGGCGGACGTTGCTCCGATGAATGAGCTCCTAAGTTTTATGGGTACCTCAACACATAATTCCAAAGATTTTGACAAAAGATAACTTGGCTTTTTAATTTTTTGTTTTGCCTTTGGTGTTTGCTAACTGCTAATATTTCATTTTGGTTCTTTTCTTTAGCAGTTTTGAGGAGTGTTGGTGAGTTTTCTGTCTGTGGAGAGAGTGTCTGTTGGGGTCTTGCTCTCCTGTAGAGAAAGCCTGTGCTGTCCCCTCCTCTGTGAGGTGCTTCGGCCCTCGGTGCCACCGGCGGCCCCTGGTTATAGCCTCGTAGACAGAATTCTCTCTTCCAACTGCAACGTTCTTTGATAATGAATAGCCCACCTTCCAAATCTGGCAGCAGCTTGTTGCTGGGCGCACTCCCTGAGAGGACCCTGTTTTCTCCCAGGCTGGACAAGTTGCCAGGTGTTGGATTTCAAGTCCACCCAGTGGTGGCTCGGCAGTCCCTTGCTGGCTTATTTTATAAGAATCTTAGGCCTTCAGTTTTCACCTTACCATCCTGTCTTATGGGAGTGAAGCCAGCTTCCATTTCTCATGAATATAATTTATGCAGATTTTTAAAACACTGTTCCTTGGGCCAGTTTTCCCCCTGAGGGCAAAGTAAGAATTAATATAACCAAGGGACTTTTCCTACCAAAGAATTAGTTGGCAGCTAAAAAGCACTGTGTCTGCAGCCTGGTGGCCCCCCAGCTTTCCCGGGCCCTCCCCAGTCGTGCCCAGTGTGCTTGCTCAGGCGACAGCCAGGATTCTGCAGGGGCATTTTGCTTGGTGATAGGCCCCAGAAGTACCTCCAGCCCTCTCGAACTGTGCCATCTCAGAGCTGGGGAGGCTTCGGGCCATGGCAGAGCCCTGCCTGAGATGGGTACAGCAGGATGTGCTGAGACCTCTTGGGCTTTCCCCATTTCTAGGACTAGGACTGAGCACACATGCTTGTATATTCGCCATCATCCCCTAGTAGCTCTTTGAAATTTACTCTTCCACACCCCTCCCCCTGCTGTGTGCTTCCTGTGTGTAAGTCCCAGATTCCTGTTATTAGAACGTGACCTGTAAGAACACAAGGTGAGTAGAAGGCGGTGCTCTCCATCGGGCTTGGGAGACTGTGTGTACTGGTCAAAGTGTACACAGCCATCTACATTCACATGCATATATCTATAGGAAGCACTAGAGATTGGGGCCAGGGAAGGACAGATCTTTAAAAATCCTGTTTGAGACTGGAATTTCTAAGACTCAATTGTCAATGGCAGCTATTCATTTGGAAGAGTGATTGCAGATTGGAAAGTAGTCATGTGCACATTGTGCTGTGAAATTACTTCTCAGATCACGCAGGCTTGGTTGCGGTCTGCTGCATGGGCTTCTGGCAAATCCATCATGTTTTATTGTGGTGTGTGGGCTTGGGGTGTTGTTTCTTTCTGGGATGCTTTGGTTTTTGGGTTTTGCATGTTTATACCATAGTCTGTCAATGGAGGTTTCTTGGGGGCCTGCCTTCAGGGTCCAAAAAGCCCAGCAGGGAAGGGTCTCAAGTCCTCCTCTCCAAGAGAGGTGATGGAGGTTGTGCTCCTCCACCTTCTCCCTCATCTCCAAACCTCAGAGAGGGCAGCTCTTTAAGGGGACCAGTGAA
Organism: Mustela nivalis; assembly: GCF_964662115.1. Classification (NCBI taxonomy): domain Eukaryota; kingdom Metazoa; phylum Chordata; class Mammalia; order Carnivora; family Mustelidae; genus Mustela; species Mustela nivalis. Next base: position 73,716,852 of record NC_139027.1, on the reverse strand, counting down.
GGCTGAGACTCCCATTCCAGCTAGAGCTCACAAGTTCAGATCGCAGGAGACATCCTCACTGGGGCCTTACATTCTGTGCTTTCCTTGGCTTCCTCAGATGGTCTAAAACCTGCATTTATACTATTATATTGACTGAGGATCTTGGCCAAGAGACTTGAATGTATCATCTCCATCTAGAATGGCCAAATGCATTAGCCAGGCCCCACACAGCCAGGACGCAGAGTCGGTTCTCTGGTCACTGGTGTTTGTAATGAATGCACAGGGGCTGGCCTGTGGCTCTGACCTCAATCCTAAGATCACACAGGGCTTGGTGATGAGGGGAGGAGGAAGAACCAGGTGTTCAAAGCTCTTGAGGTGGCCACACCTGGCCTCTGGTTTGGCACATTCTTCACCTCTTCTTCATCTGATGGAACATTATTTTTCAAAGTAGAGAAGTGCTGGAGAAGGAAGTCTAGTTGTCAGGGTCAGAGGTGTGAGGAGAGAGAACTATGTGTATGTGCATGGAAAGTTTGAAAATTGGCCCAATGGAGAAACAGGTTTCTTGCGGAAAGTCTGGCATCCATGGCAGTCTGCCTTCCCTGAAATACACTGACCCCTTCTGAGATTAGCACACCCCGTGCCTCTACTCCCGTGCCGTGGATAAGTTGACAGGCGAGGTTCTCAGGTGAAATGTTATGAGCATTCAGGTGATTATTGGATTCAGTATCTGTTTATGCATTTATGTAAGAATACAGACCCCTACAAATAGAGACAAAAGACTTCACTGTGTTTTACTATTTCAGGCCCTCTATCATATAGACAGAAAGAATCTCTTGAGATTTACTTTTGCCCATTAATAGCTAGACTAGCATAGGAGAACATCACTGAGTATCAGAATGCTTTATTTAATGTTGGTTGTGGGCTGGGCTTGGTTGGGAGGCTGCTGCCATCCTCATGGATTTGAGAAGACCCCTTAGAATCTGTTCTTATCCTTTCTAGTACACCATCCAGCTGCCAGTCCATAATCTACATACCACAGGACATCATCAGAGCCAAGGAGATCATTGCCCAGATCAATACCCTGAAAACTCAAGTGAGTTACTATGCAGAGCGGCTCTCAAGGGCGGCTAAGGACAGGTCTGCCACTGGCCTCGAAAGAACCCTCGCCATTCTGGCAGACAAGGTAGGAGACACCACCCTGCTACATGTGAGATGGGGGCTCCCATGGGTTTCTGGAAACCTTTGGACACCCCATGTGCTTAGAGCCATCCATACAAAAGGTGACATTGGGATGACCTTGAGGATCTAGTTTGAGGTTTAGTTCTGCCAGAGGCCCAGGGTGGTTTGGTGATTGACCTGTGGTCACAGAGCCGGATGAGGGCAGGCCACGGACAGCACCCAGGGTGGGGGACTTCCAGCTGCTGCTTCATGCAGATGTGTCATCCCTCAAGTCCATCAGCTTCATTGTGGAGGCTGAGATAGTTCTGCAGCTTTCTTAGCAACTGCCTACTCAGTGCATTTTTGCCAATTTTTATTAACTTGGAATTTGAAAAAAGAAGTTTCTGAGTTATTGTACAGATATACAATAAAGGAAATATAGCTTCATTGGCTTACACATAGTCAGTAAGCCATTTTTTAGTTGACTGTTACTTGATCCTTATTAAAAATAAACAGGGACACCTGGGTGACTCAGTCAGTTAAGGATCCAACTCTTGATTTTTGGCTCAGGTCACGATCTCACGGTTCTGGGATCAAGCCCCATGTCAGGCTCTGCATTCAGTGGGGGGTTCTGCTTGGGATTCTCTCTCTCCCTCTGCTTTTTGCCCTACTTCTGCATGTGTCTGTCCCCACTCTCTCCCTTTCTCTCTCTCAAATAAATCTTAAAATATATATACAGATATAGGTATGTAAATAAATATATAAATATTGGTCTATACTGGGACATTAGATATATCAGATCATTTTGATGGATGATGCTTTTTCAGATTACTCAGTCTCTCCACACACATGCATGTGCACACACACACATGCACACACACACAGAGATTCTGATCACACTTCCCCACTCACACCCACTTTGCTGGGGTGAGGTGCTGTTCCTGATCAGAATGTGTTATATCCTTCACATGTATTCACTCAGCCAAGAGATGGAGGGCTGGAAACTAGATCCATTTGGAAAAGAAAGATGATGTTATCACAAGGAAAATTATGAGCCCTAGAACTCCTGCTGCATACACAATTCCCCAGAACCACAGTGCTGTGCTGAGAGCTCCACTGCCCAGAGTCCACGGCTTTAAGTGTTAGATGCAAAAAGTAAGACTTAAGTGATTGCCTCAGATTCCTGCCTATCCCCGGAACTGGAGAGGATGGCCCAAGAAGTCAGTGAAGGCAAGGACACTGGGCTCCCTCCAGGCCCTGCCTCGAGTCACATCCGGCTCAGAGGCGGGCAGGGATGGAAGAATGTCAGAGATTTCTCAACCTCCCTCATTCTCCCTGTGTCCTCCAGTCTTTTTGTGGGAGTCTTTGAACTCAGCCATCCCAAGGGCTCCTGCCCTGTGGAGAAGGGTGCCCATCTGGGCCTTGGGTCTGCTCCTGAGCTCTCAGAGACAGCCGGCTTTGCAACCCCTTGCCTGGAGGCTCAGCAGCTCTGGTTTGTGTGTACTGCAGACCCGGCAGCTGGTCACCGTGTGCGACTGCAAGCTGCTGGCCAACTCCATCCACGGGCTGAACGCAGCACGGCCCGACTACATTGCCTCCAAGGCCTCCCCGACGTCGAGTGAGGAGGAGCAGGTGATGCTTAGGAACGACCAGGACACCCTCATGGCCAGGTGGACAGGGAGGAACAGCCGGTCTTCTCTGCAGGTGGACTGGCACGAGGAGGAGTGGGTGAGTCTGCTGCCTGTGGCCCCCGTTCTGCCATTGAACCTGGGTTGAAAAATTCAAAGCCTCTGGCCAGCCCCTCTCCCCCACCAAGGGGTACCTAACAGGTTGGCTGCTTAGTGAACAAGCTCCGAGTCCCCTTCCCAGACAGCGCTTGGGCCCCCTGATTGAGGGAGGGAGATGGCATTTTCACACCCTGTGTCCATCTGAGGGGCAGCGCTGCTACAGGCCAGGCTGGGGTCAGACTTGCAGGAGAAAGGGGTGGTGTTCTCCACGGAGCCCTTGCCTTGCTGGCAGCCTATCTCCTGTCACTGTCCACTCAAGCCAGGCCCCCTGCTTCCTCAAAGCTCTCCACACAGTTAGCCCTTCCAGGGCCATTTGTATTTGGTGGCTTGGGGAGGAGTCTGGAGATGCTCCCCCTGACATGGTCCGCGTTGCCTCCTGCTTCCTGACACAGTGGCCCTGAGAGCCACCTCTGTCTCTCCTGAGGGAGTGACACATCACACAACTCATTTTTGTCATTTCTTAGGACTACTGCTTGGAGGCATTTTTCTGTGAGGCACTGAGTTTTTAGTCAGCAGTGAAGGGCTCCTCCAGCCCTGCCCTGGTGTCCTGTATTCTGGGTGGGTTTCTGCAGACTGCTCACAGCCCTGCCTCCCCACCTCCCCACTGCCCCCATCTGAAGTGATCAACTGCTCCCATTACCTCCCATTACCTTCCCTCAGTCCTCTCTGTGTCTCAGTCCTCTCTGTAGGAGGTCTGCAGCAGAGGGAAGAGGGACGAGCTGGCCCCCTGGGCGCTGTGGCCCGCTGCCAGCTCTGAAAGGCACCGGGAAGTCCTGTCCAGCCTCTGTGATGGTTACTAGCAAACGTGTCTCTGACTTTAAAAACAATGACCACAGTACATTGATCTGTATTTTGAAAAACAAATACAGCAGTAATAGGGAATTTTGAATTAATCTTGATATTTCTAAATTCGTGGTATTTTAATGATCACAGTGGCCCGGAGTAGGGGAGTCAGTGTGTATGTGTATGTGTGGAGGGGGCTTGGGGGGCAGGGAAAGGGGTTGTGTTCTGTTCTGCTTTTACAGTCGGGAGAGCTGACCCCAATGCACCCTTTCGGTTTGGAAGGAGAAAGTGTGGCTGAATGTGGACAAGAGCCTGGAGTGCATCATTCAGCGGGTGGACAAGCTGCTGCAGAAGGAGCGCCTGCATGGCGAGGGCTGTGAGGATGTCTTCCCTTGCGCGGGCAGCTGTACCAGCAAGAAAGGTAACCGGGACAGCCACGCCTACTGGATCAAACCGGAAGACCCCTTCTGCGATGTCCCCTCCTCGCCATGCCCCTCTGCCATCTGCTCGATGCCATCCTCACCCGCATGCCATCCTCACCCGACCACACGTGCGTATGCATCCACATCGCCCATTCATGCTGCCTCCACCTCGCACTGCGTCTGTCTGTCTCTCTGTGTCTGACTCCATGACCTCTTCCCTCCATACAGACTGCAGGGAGGGCTGTCAGGCAGAGCTGGAGGTCACAGTGCACGGAGAAGTGGGCAGGGAGGGCAGAAGCCCCCGTGGTCCATGCATGGGGAGCCCATGTGCAATCTGTGTGTCCAGCAAGGGCAGATTCTTAAGGCCATCTTGGGTCTCCCTGCCCGTCAGGGTGGGGCTCTTGGGCTGTTCTGGTTCCTAAAGCAGTCTGAGAACCTGAAGGCGGCCAAAACGCAGATGCTTTTCTCCTGAGATTGCTGATCGTATTAGGAAGTAGGAGAGTCAAGGAAAAGGTGACTCATGCAGGGACACAGCTGGATGAGAGCATTAGCAGGCTCTGCAGACTCGTCTAGAGGCTGGTTGTCATCAGCTGGGGGTGCTGTTACCCAGCAGGGGACGTTGCCGTGGCACTTGTGGGTCACTCAGGCAGATGGGGGAACCCACTCCTGGGGCTGAGATAGGTTCCTCCGGTGGGCACCGCCCCCGAGGCAGGGTTCTCAGTAGATGGTAGGACGTTGGCCTGCAGGAACGTGTTTCAGAAATAGTCTTTTGCCTGCGGAGACAGAGCACATCCAGACACTCTGTCCATCATGTAGTTTTAAAACTGGGCACGCATGCTTTCTCTGCCAGCCCGTCCTTGGTCCCTGCCTCTCGCGGCCTTCTACGTCTTGCTGTGAGAGCCAGAGGGGGTCAGGGGCCAGGCAGCTGAGGTGGCTGCAGACCTAGCTGTGGTGTCCACTGCTCTCTTCTGGGAGTGGGAAGCTGTAGTTAGTAAGGCCCAGATGGGCGAAGGCTAGCCTTCAGACAGTGAGGATTTTTCATTTCTGAATTGGACAGCTTTCATTCAAGGCAGACACGTGTTCTTTTATCACAGCCTCTTGATAAATCCTTCATTTGTAAGCTGCCCTTCACCTTTTCAGTCTGCCTGCAGTCTGTTCCCAGGGCACGGTTTCACTTGAGCCTCTGATTCAGCAGTGTTCATGTCCTCCACCCTTCCATCTGTGAAGGACTGTAGTTTAAGTTCCCCAGACCTGTGATTGGTTTCATGGAGCTGTTTGTCTTCTCATTTTTTTTTAATGTAAATTGTGTTTGTTTGTTTTTTTAAATCTGAAAGCTCATTGCTCATTTCTCTTCAATATTGTCTTGCTTGTAATTTTAAAATTTTTCTGCAGATATCAAAAGAATAATTTATTGGGATTTAAAAAAATGCCAGAGAGAGATTTTTAATCACATATTCTGTTATATTCATAAGTTAAATGTCATGTTCCTTCTAGGCAACATCCTGTATTGGTCAAATATAGACAAATTTAAATGCAGCCTTCAAGTTATTTAAATGAGCATTTATTTACTATATTTAGGGTATGGCTTATGTTTGCCATGCAAATAAGTTCTGTTGTGGTCATGGGAATATGAAGCATACATTTGAGAGAGTCTAACTTGGCTGATCAGTACTCAAAGAAATGTATGAAACCGTATGCCATTAAATTAACTGTGGATGATTCTTAATTTAAAAATTGTGAGCATAGCTAGGAAGCTGTTCAGAGCTGGATGTGATCAGGAGGATCAGAAAGAACGAGACTGGAGACTGCAAGCTCTTTACCCAGTCTCTTACCGTCAAGTCTCTTACCGTCTTTCCATACCATTCTAGCTTCCTGGGCCAGTTGTTTTAGCCTTATGAGCAGGTTGTGTTCACACCAGCTTACCATGCACAAAGAACTCTGTGCCTCTTCGAGAGGCATCATGACTTTTCATTCTAGCTCTATACACTGTTCTGGGTCTTTGGTGTCCATCTTCTGCTCAGGAGCTGCCCTGCCTTCTGGCTTGCTCTCCCACAGAGCTCAGAGTCTTGCCTGGCAGACACGCACCACTGCGGGACCCATTGACAAGTCCCCGCCAGCTGGAACCACAGAGGCTCTGGGAGCCTTTCCTTCCTTCTCCTGCTTTCCGCACAAGTCACAAGTGCCCCACACCCCTCTGCATCCCCACCCGCAGCCACCCTGTCTGGTGGCGTTCATGACCTGGCTATGCACACACTTATCCTCTCCTCATCTCTGAAGAGCCATTCAGACAAACCTCAGACCAAGTTGTTTTAACCTGAGACCTGGGGGTTCACCCCAGGTTCATATGCCCCCTGAGATTATGCGCTAAGATGAGAGGAGGTAAACAGAGGTTATCAAATCTCAGGGGACTCCATGGCCTCAGACAAGGTACAAGCCACTGGTCTAAGCGTACCAAAGGAGACCCCCACCCACCCCACACACATATTCCCTGCTTTGATTGAGAGATTGAATTTACCCAGCTGAGTGTAACCGTCAGTGCCTTTTCAGGGATGCTCACAACTATTTGGAGTTATCACAGATGATCATGAAAACAGGCCCCTCGACCTTCCTCCTCCCTCGGACTCAGAATTTTGGAGGAAAGGTTATGGAGAGGCAGAAATCTGGGTTTTTTTGTTTGTTTGTTTCTCAAGACCTGGGGTCATTCTGATTAGTTGGACAGAGGTCTAAGAATCACTGCCCTGTATCACTGCATACCACCGTAGATTTTTCCCTTTGTTAGGGAGCTGGTCTCAAGATATTTAGGGCCTAGTGAAGAGGCTGAAGTTTTAAGCTCACAGGGCCTTTTTCATTTGCTCTGTTCTGTCCCCTTTGCCAGTGGGAGAAGTCACTGCCAAAGATAACTAGAGAGAAAGGATCCCTTGCCCCCTCCACCTCTGGGCAATCCAGTTTGTAAACACCTCTATTTAGCCGGTTCCAGCTATTTTGGGGGGTTCTGAAACTACCCGTTTCAGTATCCTGCAGACATAAAATGACCCCTTTTCAGACTTGTTTTCCTCCAGGTGGCACACCCAGTTAACCAAGGAATTTTAGAGTTGTTAAGGGAAATATAAATAGAAATGAGTACTTCACTTGCTAAAATGGGAGTTAGCGTAGTGCAATTGAATTAAAATTGGCATTCTTCGAGTGACCTGGAGGGACACTGTAATTCTAGACTTCCCTCAGATCATAAAAGTTTTCAATTTGATTGAAATTTCTAAGATTGGCATAGATGTAGGGTGGTATATTGGTTTCATCACTGGATCCTCACCTTTGGGTCTGAGCATGTGAGTCTGCAGCCCGGGTTCTGCTCGCAAGGCAGGGCCGCGGGCTCTGATCAGTTTGCTGGTCAGTCTCTCTCATTACAAGTGTGCTTCCAGATGCTAGGAGACGACTTGTGCTCCGCCACATGCAATGTGATCGATGAGGGCACCGAATCACATTGTAGTGTGTGAGTTTGCTTACCTCAAGAGTCTTAGCAACATGAGTGAACGAGTCAGTGAGTCGGTCAGTGTGTACCACCAAGAGGGCTTGGCTGCCTGAGAGCAGCCGGGTGCCTGTGTGGGACTTCTCAGGGAAGAGGCGGGCAGGCCTGCCTCTGACCTCTTCTCTGCTCCTTTGAGCCACCTTACGGCCGACTGCCAACGCAGTCGCTGTAAGCGCTGAGTTGTTCATGTTTGAACTTTGTGCTGCTCCTTAATCATCCATGTCGCCCTCCATTTCTGTGCAGATTGCAGCCCCCCTCCTGACGAGTCCAGCCCAGGTACGTGGTTTCCATTCAAGGCTTCTGCAGATGGCTTTTTTAATCTTCAGGGAGTGTTTGTAGCAGAATTATCCAAGATTGCCTATGCTTCCAGAGTTAGGAAAATATTTCAGGAGTTTCTTCCTTTGAGGCAGTTAGCAGCGTCTCTTAGATCTGGTGAGGAACCAGTTGGGTTGGGGACGGTGGCCTGAAGTAGGCTACCACAAGTACTTTCCTTGCTTGCCCATCCTAATACCTTTTCAGATGATTCATGTCCATGGGTGCATTGGACTTCCTGATATGGAGCAGTGCGTGTTTGTAAACAGCACTTCCTGTGATTGCACCTGAACATGAGAGCCTTACGTGGAGGGGGTGTAGCCACCCAAATGCAGCATTCACAATCACACAACATCCTCTCTTCTGAGTCTGGGTGCAGCTTAGAGTTCTTGGGCTCAACAGGCTCAGTTGGAGATAGTGCTAAAAACGGAATCTCCCTGCTGCCCATGCATGTAGGAGTCAGTGGCTATGACTCTAGTTCAGGGGTCGGCCACCTACAGCTCTGAGCCAAGTCCTGTCCACCGCCTCCTCTTGTAAATTATGTCTTTTTTTTTAATTTTTAATTTTTAATTTTTTATAAACATATAATATATTTTTATCCCCAGTGTAAATTATGTCTTATTGGCAATCATATCCACTCATCCACGTGCTGTCTCTGGCTGCTTTTGTGGGGCAACACAAGAGTCAAGCAGTTGTGACAAGGATTCCGTCATCCTCAAAGCCTAAAATATTTACTATCTAGCCTTTTTACAGAGAAAGGGTGCCGACCCCTGCTCTAGTTCATGTTGAGTTTCCTAGTCGTGGCTTGTGGGTTCCCCAGAGTGAGCATGAGACCCCCAAATATATGCTTTTGCTTATACCCCCCCCATCAGCTACCCAATCAGTCTGATGATTGGATGATTGCATATTTGTGAATGAATATAAATGTGAGGTAGCCAGACACCTATTTTATATATAGAGTGCAGTAAACCAGTGCTGTGGGGATTTCCCAAGTTCTCCCTGTCCGTGTTAGCAAAACCTCTCAGCTCATGTAACACCCATGAATTTTAGACCAGCCACATCATTTCTAGCAGCAACCGGTGGGTTGTCCTCAGTTAATATCAGTGGACTAAAATGGTCCCCTGCCAAGAGTTCCTTTGGCTTTTCCTGGAGAGCTATATTTTATCTCAGTCAAAACACACACACACATTTTTTTTTCCTCTCAGTCTTTCTCAGTCTTCCTCCCTCCCTCCCCTGTTAATGAGGGGAGAGGAGCAGAGTATGGATTTGAAAAAGTCCTTCAGAGTTACCCAAAGTGGCATGTGTGGTCCATGGATTGGCCACCAGTCATCAAGCATTGACAGATTAGCAACTAGACAAGGAACTTGCCCCCAAAAGTTAATCAGCCACATCACTAAGGATGCTGTTTAGTTGAGCTGGGTTTTATTTCATTTTTTCATGTAAGACTTTCTTGACAAAGGGAGCAGAATAAGACCCTTTTATCAAATCTAGCTTCCCAATATCTTTACTCAGCTAGGTCCTGGAAATCTCATTTCTGTCTCTGAAATTCATTTTGTCTGGAAACTTCTAAATGTAGTTTTTCTTCATATTTCCCCCCAAATATATTTCCACCCCGCAATCCTACTATCTATTTGGCAGAAATAGTCTGACACAATAGAAATAACATAGAGTTTAAAGTTAGACACATACAAATGCTCATTCTTTTTGTGTGTCTGGGAAGACACTTAACCTCTCGGAGCCTATTTTCTTACCCATATTAATAATTCTCTCTGTGTGGATTAAATGAGAAAATAGTTGCAAATAGTTGCACGTGCACAGAGGTTGGTTCTCTTCTTGAACTCAGGAGTCATCCAGACATGTCTAAGCCCTTCTCTGGGCACATAGCAGATGGGTCTCCCACCCAGACCCACATCTTTTCTCCAGGACAAGCTCTTAGTGGTTTTTAGCCATCCTTCCTTTACTCCCACTTTTTTTCAGGGTTTTTTCTTTTTTTCCCCTAATGGAAAAAAAACAAGTCATATTTAAATGGATTTTTTTTTTTTTTTTTTTTTTTTGGAAGAGAAGTAGGTAAAGTCAAAAAGTATTGCATGGAGAAGATTTGCTTAGTCAGCAAAGACCACTTGTACTTTCTGATCATTTTTAGATTAAAATGAATATTAACTACATTTGTACTGATATACATGCATGTCAAGTGGAAAAGCAAAGCAAATTTGCCAACACTTGCTTTATGAGCATTTACTTCTTAGTTAATGACTAACTTAGTTAATGAAATGCCAGTTATTTGGCTATTAAAACTAAGCTGCCATTGGTCTTTTTTAATACTTGCTGCTGAATAAAACTTACATGTGTGAACAGAGTTCTTCTCTGAGATTTTTTTTAGAGGAAGAAAGAGATTGGGTGTCACCTAGCAGAGCTCTTCCATTTTCCCAGGAAAGGACCTGTATGGCCAAGGAGTCAAGAGACCTGTCCGTGGCCACCACTGTTTAGCAGCAACAGCGGCCCGAGACTCATATTGTCCCCTCCTCAGTCTGGTGTCCTATGTCACCATGACTTCTTCGCTAAGACCTTCCTGCTGCAGACTTTCTAAATTTAAGCCTGCCTTTTTTTTTTTTTTTTCACAGACACAAATCATTGTCCACACACTGTGAGAGCATTTCCAAATTTTGAGTGGCAGCATATACTTGAAAATCTGCATTAACCAAACACCGAGTATTAAGTCCTTTTGCAACTTTTAGGCCTTTTTCTAAATCTGTTTCTCAATGAAGTGCTACTTACACAGTTTGAGAGGAGTGGAGCCCGTCTCCCTTCTCTGTGGCTCTTCAATTCTGTTTATCTAAGACTGAGCTTACCCTCTGGTGGCCATACCACCCACCTGGCATGTGGCCTCTCCCTGGTGCAGTGATGTCTGTGGGCGTTCTGTGACGTGCACCCCTTCCTAAGGGCCGTATGCTGTCGAGGCTCCACTCCCTGCCCATGGCACATTTGCTGCACCTGGGGGGCTCAGCTGGTAGTGGTGGCTAAATGCCCATTTCTGGGCTTGGTGAGCCATTATAAATAGAACTGATGAGGGCATGTCTTCTCTCTTTTAAATACCTTCTTAAATAGGAAAGCAAAAAAGAGCCAAAGCCCAAAATACCTTTAACTCTGTTTTTCCACCCTGGGGGTTCTATTTTTAAAAATTGTTTTGGTACGGGATCATAATTTCCTAGTATCCCTAAAAGAAAACTAAACCAGAAATAGAGGGTACCAGGCGGGAAGGTCAGGGGTGGGGAAGAATGTGAGGGCAGAAACAGGGGATATTCTGGGAGCTGAAAACCTGGGACACCAGGTGGAACAGCCTTTCCTCCAGACGTGGGAAGTGAGCCACACACGGCCGCACAAGGATAGAGGTGTCCTTTGCTCGAAAAGGATGGGGGCCATTGTCTTCCTGGGTGATGGAACAGTGGTAACTTGCAGTTGACTCACAGAAGCTTTTTTGTCACTTTCCTCAAAAGGAATAACCTTAAACATTTATGAGTACTCTCCCCAGTAGGTGAGGGAGACCAAGCCTACCTCAGTGGTCCCTAGGAGGTCTGCTGCTTATTTACTGGAAAAGCTTCAAGCCAGAATGTTGGAGACCAGGGTGGTTCCAGGCAGAACTCGGTGCCAGTCCTGGGCCAGAGCTTGAGCCAAGCAGAGTTAGGAGATGCAGAGGGGGTGGGTAGGGGGAAGGCAGGGGGCATGGGGCATTCGGGGCACGTAACTTGCTAAACTTCTAGAACCTGACTCTTAACGGTCTTCCTCCTCAAACGACTCCTTCTGGTGCCCAGGAGAATGGAGCGAGGCCCTTTACCCCCTGCTGACCACCCTCACAGACTGCGTGGCCATGATGAGCGACAAGGCCAAGAAGGCGATGGTGTTCCTGCTTATGCAGGACAGCGCCCCCACCATAGCCACATACCTGAGCCTGCAGTACCGCCGCGATGTGGTCTTCTGCCAGACGGTAAGCCCTGGGAGTGGCACACAGGAGCCCACGGGCTCCTCGGCCCCCAGAAAATAGTCTTGGGAGATCCTTCTCACTTCACATTGAAAAAAACCAAAGATGGCCAACACTTTCTCCTGCCTGTGGCTCTTAAGTTTCTTTAATAGATTTCAACCTGGAGGGAGTGATCCTACTTGAGAAGTATATGTTTAAGAGAAGGTCTGAGTCCACACTTCTCCCTGAGGAGACAGTGGGCACTGGTGGCTTGTGTGCATGCTCTGCTCCTGCCCGAGGCGTGTGGGGTTCCGGCTGGCCCAGGTCTCATGGCCACCTTTCTTCCCAGGAAGGAGTTTAATGAGGGAGAGAGGGATGTTGCTGTCAGTACGGTCTGTGCCTTAGTTCTGCTGCTTGTGCACAGCTGTTGCAGTGATTTGGGAGAATGGAAGAACTTAAGTGAATGTCACAAGTTTAGCAAATGCCAGTTATCCCACTAGTGACGTGAACAGTGACAGAGGGTCAGGCTGGCTCTCTGAGGTTCTGGCGGCCCATCCCCTCAGAAAATCTCCCCCCGAGGTAACTTGCAGGGTGACCATGTTCTCTCGCACTTCTGTTCTTTGTTGTGGTCTCTTCAGTTTCCAGCCGTAGCTGGTCTGGATCTGTGAATATATAGGCCCTATTCACTGTGAGGAATGAATTCTGGGCTTTTAGAAGGTTCTAGCCCAGGAGTAAGCCCAGGCAAGTTGGCTTGGAAGCTGAGCCAAAACCAAACTGGCCTTTGGGAGCAACAGGAGCAGCAAGTGTAGAGTGCTGCACAGCCTCCCATGGCTGTGCCCTGCATGGCCTCAGAGCCGAGCACCCCCCACACCCCAGACGGAGGAGTGGGAAAGGATGCTGCTGCATCCCAGCCAGAGCAGCAGAAGTAGAGAAGCTCAGGGCCAAGGGCATGGCACAGGCTGGGGACCACTTCGTGAGGCGGTGTCTGCCCCCTGACAACAGCCCCGCCTCGTGTCTCCCCCATAGCTGACTGCTCTCATCTGCGGCTTCATCATCAAGCTGAGAAACTGTCTGCATGACGACGGCTTCCTGCGGCAGCTCTACACCATCGGGCTGCTGGCCCAGTTTGAGAGCCTGCTTAGCACCTATGGTGAGCCCCCAGGGGCGCCCCCGGGATCCTGGCATCCGGGAGCAACACAGACGTGTGTGAGGCCCATTCTTCCTTCCTGAATGTTTTTCTGATGACGCACGCAGCTCATGCTGATTGAAATAAAGCCAGACATCATCACAGTATGTCAGGACCAAGCAAAAGTCGTGCATAGTTACACACACACACACACCGCTTCGTTTGTTTTCTTGGTGGTGGTTGTTACAATCAAAGATCTTTCTAGTTGAGGAGGGATGATAATTATTTAAGCGGTAATTTCCGGTGATGCACGTGGGCTGTTTCTGAATTAATCCTAAGAAAACACTGCTGCCGTATGTCTCAGTACACGAGTATTGCTGGGCTTGTGAGCCCTTTTCTGCAGCCACTACCTTGTTAGAAGGGATGATTCTGGGTGAAAGGGTAGGAATATTTTAAAATTCAAAATAGATATTTTCAAATTGACCTTGAAAAAAGACTCTCTTCTTTCTACTTTCATTTTCTGTTTATTTCTTCTGAGAGGGTAAAAATAGGTAATTTTTTTAAGAAGTATTTGTCCATCTTTGGAGTTACAAGACATCAAATAAGTGCCAGGCCCCACAGAATAGAAGGATCTGGCTACATGGTGCTCTGTGACTGTCTGTCCACTTCCAAAGTGCCAGCTCTGCCTCTTGAGCTTCTGTGCATGTGGTTTGCCTCCCCACACTGTCTGGCCCCAGGAGAGGGCCAGGAATGTGACATTGATGAGCGTGGCCATGGGGTTTCAGTAGCAGCACTTCCCATGGAGAAGTGAGTCTGCTGGTGAAGAGGCCCCCTCTGGTCACAGCCACACCTGATCCTGTCACCTGCCATCTGTAACCAGCTCTGTGGCCGTGCTGAGCCCATGGGAAGAGTGGCAGGTTCCCTCTCACTGACAGATTTGTGTCCCTCTCTTGCATCCAGGTGAGGAGCTGGCCATGCTGGAGGACATGAGCCTTGGAATCATGGACCTGAGGAACGTGACCTTCAAAGTCACTCAGGCCACTTCTAATGCATCAACTGACATGCTGCCTGTCATCACAGGAAATCGGTAGAAAGATTTTTTCTAATCCTCAGAACTAGCACTGTGTTTTAATTTATGTTCTTTCCCTGGGACGTGCTTTTCATTTTTGTTTTGTTGTGTCTCATTCAGTTAAAGACATGGATCATAGTCTTCTACATTAATTTTGCAGACCTTTAAAGGCTCACGAGCAGCTCTTGGGAAACAACTGAGCCAGACAGCCCAACAGGCACTCATGTCAAGGCCAGCTCAGTTTTCCTCTTCTCCCTCACCTCTGCTCCTGCCTCTCCCCCATCACAGCCTTCACCCACCCTCTGCCTGTCTTCCTGTTTTGCAGGGATGGCTTTAACGTGCGGATCCCTCTGCCGGGCCCACTGTTCGATGCCCTACCTCGGGAGATCCAGAGCGGCATGCTGCTGCGGGTGCAACCCGTCCTCTTCAATGTGGGGATCAACGAGCAGCAGACGCTGGCCGAGAGGTGTGGGCCCGGCTGTCACAGGGCCTGGGGTGGGTGGAGTGGTCACTGACGTGAGGTAGAAAATGGCCTCTTGGCTCAGCGCTGCAGAGACTCTGCCGGCCCCCCTTCCTTCGGCCGGCATTCTTGAAAGGCTGCCATACACCCAGTGTGTATATGGTGCTGGGGACACAAAGATGGGTCAGATGTGGTCTGCATAGGAGAGGTCTATATAGGGGAGGTAGGAGAGAGATGGGGGCACAAGGACGAAGATGAATGCAGGGAGTGGGGGTCCTGATGGGAGACCCAGGAAGAGGTCTGGGAGGGCTTCCTGGAAGAGATGATGGCTAAATTGAGTTTTGAAGAGTGAGTAGGAGTTAGATGAGGAGGTGGAGGAAAGACTTAGCATCTCAGGCCAAAAAGCCTAAGCAAAGGCAGGTGTGGAGAAACCGTGTGGGACTGGGGGCCAAGGCCGCAGGCTGGGATGGGCAGTGGTGAGATTAGAGGGGCCTCTATGCCAGGTGAGAGGCTTGCCTTGATTTTCCAAAGGCCTGTGTCTTATAAACTCCCTCCAGGTTCCCCTGCCGGACAGTAGAGAGGAGTCACATATGCCCATGTTCACAAGCGTGTGTGTGCGTGTGTGTGTGTTGGAGAGGAAGAAGGTTTGGGCATGTGTAATGACCTTCCACTAGTATGTGAAAACCTTTCCTGTCATCATTATATTCATGCGGACTATGCGTTTTAGCATAAAAAGGTATTTAACAGTACTTGCTTCCCTTCACAGCAAGTACCGTTAAATACGTCAGTTGATTGCGGAGTATAGGGTCACCTCCACTTAGTGATGTGGTAGGGCTGGTGGGAGACATCGAAGAGGCTTGAGTAGGGCAGGATACAGTCACATCTACAGTTTAAGTGGATCACTTGCTTTGAGGGGGACAAGTATGGTGAGGTTGTTGGAAGGAGTCCAGACCAGAGGCGGTGAGCTGGATCAGGCAGGGGTAGTACAGGTGGAGAAGGGACAGACTGAAGGACTGTTTCAGTGGTGAAGTGGAAGGTTTGGTCTTCTGCTGGGCTGGGTGGGATAGAGATGGTGAAGAGGATAACAGACAGAGGCCTACAGGGCGGTGGTGAGTGTGTGTTGGCACCCACTGAGCCCAAGAACCAGGAGAAGGGTCATGCTCAGGGACAGATGGAGGCTGGCTTAGGCTGGTGCCTCCAGCCCAGGAAGCAGAGACCACTAAGGCATGAGCAGAGCTGGAGGAGCCCACATCATGGAGAGTGGACAGCATCAGGACGCTGGCAGGGGTTGTCCCAGCGAGGGCGTTAATGCTCCCTGCGTCTGGCAGCTGCTGTTCCTGGTGACTGCAGGAGCAGTTTCTGGAAAGAGTGGAGGCAAGACCATGTTGCAGTAAGCAGAGGGGCAGGTGGAGGAGGGTAAGACAGACAGTAGGCTACGGGGGGAGGACTTGGTGAGTGCCGGGTTTTTGCTCATTCATCTGCTTTTGGGACATTGTCCCTTCAGCTCATAAATAAACCAGCTCACTGTGTCCCAGGACAGGCCCCGAGGGAGCAGGTGCCTAGGGGAAAAGCCATTGCAGGCATCGGGGTGGATGGGGCTGTAATCGACCTGCAGGAGGGAGTCTTGCCTGCTGAAGGATGATGTGGAACCACAAAGAGGCTAATGTGCTTGGAGGTTGCTCAGTGGGGCAGTAGTGGAGCTGGACTGGGCATCGAGGCCTAATGACCACCTTGCATGCCCACCTCCAACCTATCCTGGCTACCGGGGAGGTGCACACAGGGTGCGCCTGCGTGGCGAGAAGCATGCTAGGGCCTCACACATGGCCCGGGAGGATCAGCTAGTCACATGTGGTTGTTCAGCTGACACAGTGACTTCCGCTTCGAGTACAGGACTGGGTCCTCACCCCCAGCCAAAGCCCCATTGCTGTACCCTCTCGTAAGCAGCTCCAGAATGGGAGGACACAGGGCCTCTCTGTGAGCAGCCATGAGAGGGCTTTCTACGCATGCCGCACGAGGGTCTGGGACGGTGGAGCTTCAGTCAGCTTTGAGGCACATCCCTAACAAATGTGCGTGGTTCCCACTAATGAAATGGATTTGAACAAGTCACCTACTGGGTAGCAATGGCCTGATGCTTGGGAGGAGGGACGTGACTTAGAGTTTAGCTGGGTGCTGACCCTCGAGAGACTCAACACCATTAGCTTCAGTGCAGTTAAGCCCATGTGGGAAGGAAGACCATTAACTCATTGTGTCCCCATCTGACCTCCAAAGGTTTGGAGATACGTCTTTACAAGAAGTTATCAATGTGGAAAGTTTGGTGCGGTTAAACTCCTACTTTGAGCAGTTTAAGGAAGTTTTGCCTGAGGATTGTAAGTATTTCTCCACTCTCGGTAGGTTTCTTTTTCACCTGTCATCTGTCTTTTGTCACTTTGGGTGTCAGAACCTTTCCAGCCACTCAGGCTGTCTGCTCACCCATCCGGATGCTCCCCCTACATGCATGATTACCCCTTTGCTTCCCTGCCCTCCCTCCCCCCCGCCACCCCGCCAGCAGCCTGTTCACCTGCTCGGACTCTGCCTGGTTTGAGGCCCCAACCAGAGACGGTTCCCTCAGGCTGTGGCCCTTGCTGATTCTTCTCTGGCTGGTTGTCTTGCCACCTGGATATGGCGGGGCTTTCCCACAATCCGTCCCAAACACTGGTGTTCACTAATGGCAGTGGCCTATGTTGTGCTCCTCTTGTAAGACAGGTGGGATCAGAGGCAAGGCCCCACTCAGCTGCGTGCTGGGGTGAGCTCCCCATGCACCTCCTTCTGTGGCAGGTCAAGTGAGATGCTAGGCAGACACTGAGTGCTGTGTGGGTGTCCCCAGAGGCAGGAGAGAGTGACAGCAGCCATCACTCTGCTAACAGCCTTCTCTGTGCCCCGGGACTCAGGCAGGGGCATTGGGCTCACCATACTATCTGTACATGGGGAAGTGTCTCCTGATTTCTTACTTACTGAGCACCTGCCCCAGGTTAAGCACCAGGGGACCCAGTGAAGAGTGAGACTAGACCCTGCCTGGTTAGGAATGGGCTCCACCTCTCTGTGCTGGCACTGCCCTAGCCATGAGCAAAGGAGGCCGACTTGGTCCCTGGGTAACACCAGTGCCTTCACTGATGTGCCTGGTGCCCTGCCATGTTCCGTGCACATTTCTGCCCTGACTCGCCGTGACAATGCCATGACACAGGCGTCAGTATTTTGGTTGCATGGAAGGGTTGGCCTGGCTCTGAGGCTCGGGACTTAGACAGTTGACAGAGGTGTCCCTATTAGGAGATGCTGTGTTGCAGGGCACCTTGGGCCAGGCTGGGAAGTTGATGTTAGTTTAGTTCTAACAGGGAAGCAGTGTGGGGAAAGCCTTCAGGGATTCATCTGGAATCAGCAAGAGTATGCTGTTTTGCTTGGAGGAGGGGTGCAGGCCACTGTGCACAGCACCTTCTTCTCCCTTCGATTTTGACCGGGAGTGTGGGTAGACAGGATAGGCATGAGGGGGAGTCTCTCTGGGAGTGTGCGGCCTCGCAGTTGCATGAGACAGTGCTGGGGACGAGAGAGCTGTAGGCAGATGGTGGAGGGACACAGGGCCTGCGCTGGTCATGGCCACATGAGCTGGCAGCCTGCTGATGGGCAGGGGGACAGGGCTGGAGGGTGAGGAGAGCAGTCCAGGCACCAATGGCCTTGTGATATGGGCCACAGGCGAGGCTGGGTAGGGCACATGTGTCGCCACCGTGGTCAGCAGCACAGGTGACATGGGGCTGTCTTATGGCTGAGATTGCTGTGTGTGAGGGGAAGGGGCTAAGGACAGGGTCTCTGGGGAAGAGCCCTGTGTGGAGGTGGCTTGAGAAGAAAGGGCTCAGCGGACATGTGGGAGAGAGTCCTTGCAGGCAGGAGAGCAGTCATGTTACCTGGGTGCCTAGCGGGAGTGAGGGAAGGAGTCCTTGGTGGCTTCTGAGGCATAGTCAGTGTGGCGAGGGCTGCAGCCAGTGCAAGTAAGTGACAAAATGACACTGCCTCCATGGGCCAGTCTGTCCCAGAAATCAGCAGAGATGTGAGATCGGCAGAGACATGAGATGGGCAGCGGGGGGAAGGAGCTAGAGCAACCCTGACTGTGAGATGCAGGAGCAACTAAGGACTACAGACCAGGGGCGCTGTGGAGAGGGGGACACACAGGATGCTCACGGCAGGTGGCCTCAGTCTGCCCAGGGAACGACAGAAGTGCCGGTGCTGACCACACACTGGAACTTGCTGGGGAGCCTGGGCCGTTGTGCCTGGGCCCCACTCCAGAGTGGTGGGTGTCAGGAATTCCAGAAACTCCCCAGGTGGCAAGAGTTGAAAGCTGTAAGTGAAAGTGTCCCCTGACACTTCAGCTGCAGGTCACCAATACCCGAGCTCTTGGGAACTCCCAGGTATTGAGGTGTCCTCACATGCTTTAGCAGTGAGCATAGTTGAAAGTGACAGATTTGTCAAATCCTTGCATGTGCTAAGCTGTCTACATACTTGACCTGGATTATCTAATGTGATCCTCACAGCAGCCTTGGGGGGGTGGGCCTGGTTTCACACCATTTGACATTTGAGGACACAGAGGCAGGAGGGCGAGTCCCCGAGGGAAGGAGCCCAGGCTGACTGCCACCAGCGCCCACCTTCCAAGTGCTGCAGGAGTCAGGGACAGTGGAGTGCCCAAGCTCAGACTGGAGGTTTAGAGTCTTCTGCAGGGCTGGACCCCTGGCCAGGGCACCACGAAGGGGAGCAGGGAGGAGGGACAGAGGCCATGTGGAGGACAGATGAGTGGGCATAGTGAGACATGTGATCAGAAAGTGGGAGTTCTGTGCGCAGCATCTTGGAGGGCAGCCTCTTTCCATGATGTGAGACACCAGGAGATCTCGCTGGTGAAGAAGGGCACAGAAGGGTGCGGCCTATAGGACAAAAGCAGGCCCGGTGTGGGCCTCTCCAGGTTGGACCAGTACCACTGGACCACAACCTAGGAAGCCGGGGGAGCAGCAGCCCATTGCACCTTCAGCCTGAAGAGAATCAGGGCTCTGTGAGGCCGAGGAAATGGGGCACAGCTAATGATACCCCCAGAGTCTGCTCAGTTCATCAGTGGGCAGGTGTGCACTGACTGGGGCTGTAGGGGCAGCAAGGGAGAAGCTGCAGCCAATCTGGGGAAGTAACATGCCATATCTCCTCCAGGAGACACGCAGGCCTCCTCTAGGCTTCTGCAGCTTCTTTCACAGAGTGACTCCCTCATGAGAAGCCCCCTTTCCACGTCTGTTTCTGGCCCATTCCCCTGATTAGCACAGTGCCAGACCCATATCATGTGCATGCAGTAATTAGCGTAAGATCCTGGGTACACAACAGTGAGCTTGTGTTGGAAGCTCTCTGTGCAGCTGGATCCCAGAACTCCCTGTGTTCGGGAGTTTGGGCACCATAGCTTGGGGATTTAGGCACCATAGCTTCTTTTCTTAGATATGACCTGGAGGTTTTTATCTTTCTCTCTGATGATCCTGGGGTTTGGAAATCCCAGGTTTCTTAGGTTAAGTGATCAAACTTATCTTCCAGTTCAAGGGGTCCCTGAAGGGCTGGAGACTGTTGAGGTGACAGAGGGAGGCTCTCCGAGAGAATGGGTCACTTCAGGTCCACTGGAGGAGGCCCTACTGTCACCCCTAGGGGTGGCCAAACCCATTCTGTAGTCAAGACACATCACCCGAAGCATCCTCCTGCCTGCGGAGGCTCTGAAGACCAGATAGGTCTTCCTAATTTCCTCCCGCCCTCGTGACCCTCTATATGTGCTTCAACCCCTTGGGAGAGCTGAAAGAAGATGAGTTTGCCTTTGGCAGGTGGGACTGAAGTGGCCACGAAAGTGATTTAAGTGCTTCCCGTGTGGGGAGCCAGGACCGGTCCCTAAGCACACTCTCTTCTTGCATAAGTCACTGAAGCTTCCAGCTTGGTCAGGTACCTGTGCCACAGTGACCTCTGTGGGCTGTGGGCCTGGGTACCCCACCAGCTATTACAGATTCCTCCTGTTTTGCAGGCCTACCTCGATCTCGGAGCCAGACATGCCTGCCAGAGCTGCTGCGTTTTCTGGGCCAGAATGTACATGCCAGGAAGAATAAGAACGTCGACATTCTCTGGCAAGCTGCTGAGGTAGTACCCTCGTTATATTGAGGAAAAGAATGGGATTGTGGTACTTGCTGCCAATAGTCGTAATTATGATAATAAATCAGAATCTCAGCCAGGAGTGGAGAGAGCAAATTTCTCCCTGTGGACACAGAAGAAAGTCACGGAATATGTCGAGAACTCTGGAGGATACTGAAAGGTGCCTATGAGTTCATTACTTTAGGGCTGCCTGAATTTCAGTGAGCTAGAGACAGACTCTATCCCCTGGGGCATTTAATAAGCAGGCTGATGACAGTTGTCACCTCCAGAAGCCTGGGCAATCGATACCAGCTACAATGCACTGCCTGCTGCATCTTTTAATAGCTTCAGAGATAGACCATGGGGACCCTTGCAATCTCTTTACACAGTGTTTTTTTTTTTTTTTTTTTTTACATTGCAGTTCATATCTCCTTTTTTCCCAGGTACTTCCAGTATTTTCTCATAAATGTTCTTGTGGAGTTCCAGAGGTAGACATTCACTCACCTCTGTCGAGGGGTGACCTTAACCAGTCTCCACGGCAGCACCATGACCTGTCCAGCATGGGGACTCGCACACGAGTCCCAGGCTCAGGAGCACGAGTGATCCCTAGACGGCATTCCAGCTCCTGGCCTGGCCTGCGCACAGGGGAGGGATGGATGTCCGCTCTGCCCCTGGAGGAGGCGGACACACCACACAGCCCACTCACGCCTGGTTACCCCCAGTTCACAGAGCCTAAGAAGCCATTAGGAGGACTGTCTTCCCACTCCTCCCTTCATGGCTTTCCTGGGCTACTCATTCTAGAGCTTTCCTGTTCTCCTCATCAAGAAGGTGTTCCTCTCTACCTCAGGTCTCTTCCACTGCAGCAGACAGTCATGGTGCTTGGCTGCTGTTCCGGAGACCCTGTATTTGAGGGCCTGTCTTCATGGAGCCCTGTCTTTGAACATCCCCTTCTTTGCACCTCTCAAGGCCTCCCATCCCCAGTTTGACCAGAGCTGCCCTCCTTTTCTTACTTCTTTACATTTCTGTGTATAAAGAATGGGTCCCTGGCTAAACGGGGTATCGTTGGTCAGGTCTAGGCCCTCATTTCGTGGACGGGGAGACTGGCCAGAGCTCTAGAGCTGGCTCCTGGCTTCCTGGAGGCTGGAGGCCTGAGCCTGGCACACAGCCCCCTCATGCAGGAATGCACCTCTGGTCACCCCTGCCTACCTTCTGGAGTCTCATGTTAGTTCTGGATATACCATCTGTACATCTGGACGTCCTTTGAACCTATCTGTGGTTCTAGCTTGTGCCATGTGTCTGGGTCATGAACTCTGCTGCTTGGAGAATTCAGTGAGCAGGTGCACATTCAGCCTCCCATCATTTGGATTGTGTCGCTCTTCACCGAGCTTAGGGGTTTGCTTAGTGTCTTTCTTTTTTTTCTTTCCTTTTAAATTTTTTTTGTCTGTTCTCAAAAGAAGCCTGTCTTCCTTCTGATGGTCTTGGCCGAACTTGTTTGGGCCTTTTCTCTTTCGTCTTTCTCTAGACACCGTGCTTAGGACTGCACTGTGTCCTCTACCTACCTAGTGGTATTCCTGGCAGTGGCTGCATGTTCTTGGCTTTGCTGGCCTGGGAAGCAGGCGTGGGACCACCTCCAGGGCACTGCACTGGATCGGATATTTCTTTGGAGTGCGACAGGCTACCAGAACTCACTGTTCATCTAGTTTTGATTTTTCACAAAATACCAGTATTGTTCTCAAGGCATGGTACCTGGTACAGGTCCATAATCCCTCATCTGAAGCTCTGTGGGTAGATGTTTTGGAATTCACAGATTTATATTTTAGAAGGGTGATTTGGTATACAGTTGGTGCACATATGTGTAACACTGTGCACATCACCTCTTTGATGTGATACCCACACATGATTGACGATCCCCAGGGGAGTCTCGGGCAGCGCTCTGGAACCAAACTTATTAATATTGCCTTATTAAAAAATATGAATGTTTATATAGAATGGGATAAATGAAGATCATGAGTAGCCTCACATCAACTCCTATCTGGTTGGACTGCCAAATGAAGCTGCTGTAAACTTAAAAATCTTTTGTTTTAGGGCTTTCTCCTCTTGGAGACTGTGTACCTAGAATTATATCTAGTGGTACAAAGAAAATGCCCCAAATGTCCTTCCTGTGGGGACAGAAGGTGCCCTGCATGGCTTTTCCTCAGGCTGGAGGCCGCCACACTCTGAGCTCCCCACTTGTGAAGGGGAGAGTGCACTGACCCCTGCCTGGCCCTGAGTGAGGTAGAGGACGGTGGAGGGCCTGTGGGGCCTGACCATCAAGAGGTGGCTGAGGGGAAGCTCTTCTGAGGTCTAACCATCTGTGCACATGCAGAGGAGAGCAGAGACAGCGGGTCTGCGCTACACCTTCCAGAAAGGCCTGGAGACTCGGCCAGTGGTGCGGCATGCTGGGAGCTGCTCTGACCTCCATAGCTGGGCTTTGCTGCCCTCCTCTGCCCAGGGCCTGTAGCACAGGTCTGACCGTGATGAGATGGCCTGGGCATGGTCTGGAAGAGGGCAGCTGGTACAGTCAGAGCACAGATGGTGATGCCCCAAAAAAGAAGGGGGAGGCTAGGCCTGGGAGGAACAGCCTCTGGGGGGAGTTACATGAGGGAAGGGGACAAAGTCACTGGGGACAGAGAGGGTCCCACAGGCAGTGACCTCATTTCTGATGCTGGTTCTGGCCGGATGTGAAGTCGGGGAGCAGAAGTGATAGGAACGCTGGTCCTGGGAGTTGGCCTGGCCACGTGCCACCACTGACTGTCCAGAGCCCATGTCCCGTGCAATGCGTCTTTCCATTCTGTGGCATCTGTCCCTCCAAGCACAGCCTGCATTCCTGTTGCAGGTCTGCCGCCGTCTTAACGGGGTCCGGTTCACCAGCTGCAAGAGCGCCAAGGACCGCACGGCCATGTCAGTGACGCTGGAGCAGTGCCTGATCCTGCAGCACGAGCACGGCATGGCCCCACAGGTGTTCACCCAGGCCCTGGAGTGCATGCGCAGGTGAGTCCCGCTGCCCAGGCCGCCCGTCCCGCCTGCCCCGGGCTCCGTGTAAACTGCAGATGAGCTGGTCCCGCTGGGCACCCCCGGCCCTGGGCCCCTTGACTCCCAGCGGCACGCTATGGTTTGACTTTGGAAAATTCTCTGACGTCTGCCAAGTCAAACTGTCGGTGGTCTCAAATTGAGACCTGTTCTCTTTTAAGTCTGGAGGATAGGAGAGCCAGCAGTCTCGAATGAGCAGGGCTGCTCTGAAAGCAGGTGCCCTCAGGGCAAGCTTAGGAGTCAGGGCATGGCCCAGGGAAATCCAGTGTGGCCGCCTGCGAGTCCTTGGGCATGAGGCTGGCCCTCAGCCCCCTGCCTTGCTGCTAGTGGGAGCGAGGGCCAGGCCTTCCTCAGCAGGCACCTGCTGTTTTAAGCTCCTCGCAAACTTGAGCGAAGAAAGGGCGTCTGCAGGTTGCACCGGTTTGCTCTGCTTCTTCTCTAGCCGTCGACACAGTTTGCTTTTCTTAGCAAAGTGTCAAATGAGTGTCTTATAGTAACAGCAGCAGCCCCCCACCTGTCCGTGTGCCGTGGCGACCTCACCCTAATGATGTTCTGATTCTGAGGCAGCAGGCGTGTTTGCAGAATGAAACCCGGGACTAAAAACTGTCTACTGTTGATCGATGCCTTGTTTCAAGCGCTGCTGGGGAGCACCTTACCTCACATACCAAAAGAAAGGATAAGAAACCTGGTTTTCCCGTCTCCTTCAATGTAGCCACCAATGCTGTCAAAGTCTCGTTTCCAACGGTCACTCCTACTGAATGTTCTGTATCATTTGTCCTCTCACCAAATTCTTTAAAGCGTTTGATTCTCTTATCCTTTCTGTATGTTTCTGCCGTTTGACCTTCTCACAATGACCCACAAAAGTGATGCCTGAGCTCCTGCCTCTTGATAATAGCATCTTGTAGGAATGGAAGTATGTTGTCCCTGTTTTGTCTTTTCCACATTCATCCAAACCCCTATCTGTGACCCCGGGGCTTTGATTCACGCACGGATGGAAAGTTCGCCACCTTCCCTGGGCTGGGCCTCAGGGAGGCAATGGAGACTCTCTAGACACCTGCCCAGGCATCCTTAGTCAACCTGTCCTCACAGCCTGTCCTTCAGGCTCAGTGTCCCTGATGCCATGAGGGAGGCAGGGCCTGGGCTTCCAGGCATGCACGTCTGTACCCTGTGAGTGAACTGCGAGGTGCTACAAGGGGCCACCTTGGTGAGATGCAGGCCTCCGTTAGAGAAGAAGCACAAAAAGTAGAAGGAAACGGAGATACCTGTGGTTGTTGGAGCAAAGATTAGGATAAGGTACGCTCAGACCAGGCCCTGAGTCAGGTGTACAGTCCATGTGTAGACAGTTGTCCATTCCCGGCTTCTGGAACAAATGTGATTGAGAAAAACAATTCATTCTGCCTGCATCTGAGCACAGAGGTCTCAGGAGACCTGGGAGAACAAGGCTCCTTAGAAAGACACCAGGGCAGCCACATCTACAGGCCTGTGGCCTGTCTCAGGGCTGTGTGGGCAGTACCCACACATGCACAGATTAGCTGCTGTGGCTTTCAGCACACTCCACACTTGCTCACCTAAGAAACTGATACTCCTTATAGCAAAATTTTAAAATATGAATAAGCCCCTATACCAGTTTTTCTCCTGCCCCCACCTCAGAATCCTCCGTCTTCCTTCTGTTGACAAGCAGCTGTGCTCGTGTTGATGCCTCCTCTTTCAGCTGTAGATACGTACATACAAGCACATGGGCGTGAGTGCAGTTAACACACACGCCAGATCGCCAGGCCCTGAATCACAGCACACCCATGTGTGAACAGACGCAGCTCTGTGTGCAGTTATGCCTGTTGTTTGAGCCTACTTTTTTCACTTAGCTTTCTTGGGAGCATTTTTTCAGGCTAATAAGTAGAGACCTTACGATTTTGAGCACACCATAGTGATTCAGTTTGCTGCCATTGACCGTCTAAGCTGAACGTGGTTTCCTGCACTTCAGACAGGGGGTGGGGTATCCTTGTGTATGCTCCTGGCCTTTATAGATTTCTAATACAAATCATCACACTCTCACCCCCTGTCCCAAGTGCCTGCTTGTCTACCCTCCGGGTGCTGTCGTGCCTGTCATCGGTGCGCTTCCAAGTCTGTAAAGTCAGTGTTGCTTTCCTGGGTCACAGGTGAGGACTCCACAGTCTTGCCTAGGGCGCGACCTTCCTCCCTGGGCCTCCCTCGGCCTCTCTAAACCTCCCCCCTCCATCTCCATTTAATGGAAGTCTTTTTAAAGTGTCGTGTTTGTTTTTCTGATTTTTCTGAAATTTCTGCAATAAACATGTAATCTTACTTAACTAATCATGTCGGATATTATGACACAAGAACAAGCTCGATCATGGCCCCCCTGCACCCGCTCCCGGAACCCAGTAGTTCCAGCAGCCGGGGCTCTGTGCTCACTGCCGCCTTTCGGCCTGACCGCGTTGCAGTTCAGGCCGTCACGCGTGTGGGTTGTTTTAAGGTGATTTTCTGAACTCTTCCCTTTGGGGGGAAGACATGCATTTGTCCATAGACAGCAAGCCTGAGGTGGCTGGGTCACTAGCCAGGATTTCTGGCTGTAGTGTGGCCAGGACCTGTGGCTCAGCTGGGAGCCCTAAGGAGGCAGCAGAAAATACTGGGCCATGCCTTGAGTGGAAGAATGCATTTTGGTTCTCTTGCTTTCTCGCTTGCATCTTACCAGATGGAAGAGTAGAGCATGCAGGCAAGGGTGCAGGGGGGAGAGAGGGGGTGGGGTAAGGGGGCAAAGCTGACACTCTGGCCTTGTTTCTCCCGGAGGCCCAGGATGAGCAGTGGCCAGGGCTGTGCCAGGAAATGCTTAACAACCAGCTCCCCGCCTCTACCACAGCCAAAAACAGCCCTAATCTATAGTGTTCGCATAAATACTCCCACTGGGGCTTATTTCCAGCTACCAGTATGATGTCACAGAACATGGAGCTGGGGAAGGATGCATACACCCGGCTCCTGCAAGCCATCACAGCCAATGCCAGCTCACTGCTCGTGCTGCCTCTCTGTCCCCTACCCAGGGGCTGAAACGCTCACAGAGTGGGTCTTCGTAAGTAGCCACAGTGACACCACCTCTGCCCCCCAGGACTGCCCTGGCTGGGAAAGTGTCCCCAGTCTGAATGGCACATCACGGCAGGGCCATTCCAGGGCTTCCGAGCTCCTCTGGGAAAGCACAGGAGAAGTTTGCTTGAGCAAGGACCTCAAGCCACTCCTCTCTGGGTGGACCCTCAGAGGACACATGCGGCGTCCTGGCATCCCTGCTGCGTCTGTGGCAGTGTCACCACTTTGGTGGACGTTCGTAGAGACTATGGCTCCAGAGTATATATTTTATATATATGTATATATGTATACATATATTGCACCTCAGTGTATATTTTTCTGGGGCACCAAAAGGGGGAAAACACCCAGATTTCTGATGTGAGCTTGGTTGGCTTCCGTGGTTGGAGGTCAGCCTGTAGAACAGTGACTTGAACTTTTGGGGACACGGGCGGCTCGTGCTCAGCCACTGCTCAGCCTAACTGCCAGGGCGGGCCTGGGGAGGGCTCGGACTGGTATTTGAGGTAAATGGTCGTTGTTTGAATGGTTCATCAAGAGGCAGTTTGGCAAAATTGGTCACACCCTTCCCCCCTCCCGCCCTGCTCAGGCATCTGTGAGAAGGTCAAACCACCCCCTCCCAATGGTTCTTCATGTTCAGCTTGCTTCTTGAAATTCATGTCTTGGCAGCATGTGAGAGCATGGCAGGGCAGCGTGGAGTTGTGCTTGGCCAGCCGAGAGAGCGCGAACATGGAAAACCATTTAGTCAACCTACATGTGTTTGTTTTCGGTAGACGACAGTATTTTTTCTTATTTTCACTTCTCTTTCTCTCCTTTCTTCCTGTGACTGTGCTGGTTTTCTTTTGGTACCCCTTCCACACCCTTTTCTGCACATCATCTTTTCTTTCTCTTGTGACTCCATCCCATTTTTTTTTGTTTAACTCTTACTGTTTGGTTTTCCTCTTTTTTCCATACTTTTGATACAATTCATTGCATGTGTCCTCCCCCCCACTTTATTTCCTTTGCCTTTTTCTTTTCCTTTCTCCCAAACTTTTTCCTTTTCACAGCATTGGAACACGGGAGGTAGTCACCCAGAAGAACTTGAGCGGCCTGGTGCCCATCCGAGACTTAAGACTAGACCCCAGCCTCCTCTGTTCCATCCCTTTGTTAGCCCTGAGCCCCAATTTACTGATTGTGTGGCTCTTCCTCAGCATAGCGTACCTGGTGACCAAATTGCGTTGCAAATGAGTACCATTGCGAAAAGCAGTACTAAGTCACAAGAAAAACAAAAGTGCCAGAGTATGTCCAGCTACCTGTGTACCTGACTGGACAGAAGGAATGTGTCAGAGCGTGGTCTGCCGAGAGATATTTCATGCCTTACAGTTTGACGTTTTGTTGTTCCGAACTGTAAATACCTGCCAAATTATTTCACCGAGAGGACTCGTGCGTTTAAATGCCATCGAGTTTTCAGTGCTTGTAATATGTCCTTACAGTGCCCTGTCACTGCACCGTTTAGCTGGCCTGGAGTTAACTTGTACCAAATCTCTCACCTTCTGATGTAAAACTATTTATTACCTGTATATCTCCTGTGCCCTGTTTCTGAGAGAAGGGGCCTCTGTCTGAAGAGAATTTGTATATTTGATACTATTCTTTAATGTACTGCTAACCTTTCCTTTCCTTCTGAAGAGAAACAAAAATGATAGTTAGATGCTTTATAACCGACCCATCTAGATCCACATATTCAATAGGACGTGTACTTTCTGCTTTCATTTCAAAGCATAGTCCCTGAACTCACAGTAGCAAACACTTTGCAGAATCATAACATTCCTCACTTGTGTTTATAATTTCCAGTTTGAAATGCCCCAAAGCTGTGACCGAGTTGCCCGTTGTACCCAGTCAGGCACATTAAAGTAACATACTGCATGTGACTTTCGACTTACTCTTTGAAATCTTTAAGAATCACTAGACTGGTTACAGGAATTAGTGCACATAAGAACAAAAGGCTGTTAAAGTTAAATACATTTATTTTTCATGAAGCAGTAGGTTTCATTTTAAAAAAATCAAATGTGGTTAATAATGGTAATTTTGAAAAAAAAAAAAAAGTTCCAAAAATGGAAGCCTAACCTTTGGCCACTGGTGGTAGATGGAAATGTGAGAGAGAGAAGGAGTTGCTTGGGTTTATGCTATTAGCACTCTTTGTGCAACATGGAAATGCCCAGGAAACAAGGTGGTTCATAACCTTAACTTTCACATTTGGCAGAGGAGTTGTCGAACGTCTGTAAGGTAACAGAATAAATTAGGGAGAAATTCCATGGATTCTGTATAAGAAATGCTCCGTGGCTTCTCTGTTTTCCAGTTCAGACTATGCCGTATTCTGTTTTTGCTTGCCAGCTGGTTCCCCATACACTGGACTTTATGAAAGTGGATTTCTTTTTACCAGGCTAGAAAAATTAGAGTGAATTTAAAGAAGCTGTCTTTTCCAGAAACTTTACACCCATGCGTACACACAAACCCAGTCCACCACAAAATCTGGCCCCTCACTTCCCTCTCCCAGGATGTCCAGAACTTACTCTGGGACTTCTCTGGTTTGGCATCGGTTCTGAGTCTGTGTTCTAGGAATGGTAGATGTGGTTGGCGACGGATGATAAATACTAGACTCAGGCTAAATTCTGAGAATTTACACCCCGGGGAGGCACTTCTTTCCTAGACCCCCCGAGCACTACAGGAGCCTTCGGGCAGGGTTCCTACCTATAGGGGGAAGCCAGTCTTTTCACGAGTGCCATGTGGCCACTCTGTATTTTCCAGAACAACTGAAGTGGCCATACTGGGGCATAACTCCTGACACTCCTCACTGGGGAGTCTCACCGGATGCCAAGTGACAAGTGGTGTTAAGTTGTAGCAACACAATACTAGTCACTGATCTGTGATTCTTTGAGAGGTATGTTCACCTCCTGCCTCCTTCAAATTAAAGTGTGTGTGTCAGCACTCCAAGATTTGAAAGAGAGAAAGTAGAGTCCACAGGCCCTTTCAGCTCCAGTTCCACAGCTTCCCAGTCCCTGCTCTGGTTCAGGTGCTCCTGATGCCTCTTGGCGGTGACATGTGCCTGTGCCCATCTCCAGGCCTGTCAGAGGCTATGCATCCACGAGAGACGCCCCTTCTGACTACAGATAGCACTCTCTCTGCTCCCTGGGCCTGTGGGTACTCCACTGCCACTCCCCAGAGATTCCTCCCAGGATCCCCCCACCCAGCAAAGGGAGGCCATAGCCAGCTAGAGAAGCCCTTCTCAGCCTGTTCCTCGCTGCTGTGGTGCCAGCCAGACCTTCCTGCCCTGTGTAGATTTGGCTGCCAGGTTGACAGAGAAATAAATTGGAAAGGAGAGAAGATAAGGTTCTTCGTTTTTCTCTTCAGGGGCTGAGCCAAAAGGCCATACATTCTAGCTATCTCCTGTCATGAAGGCGAGCACAAGAAAGAACACCAGGAGATCAGCCTAGGCTCTGAATTACTGTTGCCATCTTTCTTCAGAACTCTGAGGAAAGAGACTCATTGTGCTCGCCCTTTGTGCTGAGTTTTAGCATCACTGAGGCTTTCTCTGCTTAGGAAATCAGACTAAATATAGATCTGAAAATCTTTTCTGCTTCAGTGAAAAATAGACTGGCTGAAACAAACATGGGAAGATGATTCACAAGAGGGGAGTCTGGTATTTGGTTATGGTGTTCGGCCTGCTTCTGAGGTGATGCTGGCCCCGGGCAGGACATTGTCATTGGCCACCAACCCTAGGTACTCAGGATCACTAGACCCCAGTACATCTAGACGAGTTCTAAAGTGGAAGTTCCACACCTGACAGGGAGAACCAGAGGAGTCCCCCAAATTAGTTGTCATCTGGGTTTCTGTTCCAATTTCTCATTCAAACAATGGATATCCTTGAAAAGAAAGAATTTACTTAGGGAAGAAAAAATAATGGTGGAGCTTTGAAATAGTAAAATCCCTCTTTCTAAAATCTATCCAAGACCTTTTCAGTGTCTGCTCTTGGCCCTAAGAACGGTGCTGCCGATGTGATGGGTGAAAGTGTTCTACTTTAAGGGCAGAAGGCTGGCCCCTGTGGCAGGAAAGGCCAGTTAGCACAGCACACCTCTCCCCTCTGCACATGTCAGTCTCATGCGGTAGGACCCAGGCTTGTGCAAGCAAGTTGGGACAATGTCGGCATATCGTCAGCCTCCGCCGTCAGATTTTGTAAATTCAGAACATTTGAGGGAAAGTGAATCCGATTTGCTTTTAAAAATTAAATTGCATTGTGAGGGTAACCTTAATTACAAATCCATGTATTGTATATTCAGCCAGTTAAACCAGTAGCTTCTTTAACATTTGTAAATAAAAGATAATGTTGAAGTGGACAAATTCTTCTTTGCTCCTCAAAGCAGTTTGGCATTTACTAGTGATAGGTGGTCCTTGAAAAGTGTGTCCATTTATATATAAATAGAGAAGCCATATCTGAAACAGTTTGGTAATGTGAGAGCTTCCAAAGATGAAATAAGACTGACTGTGCATAGGAACCTATAGCTTCTGCTTTAAATGGAATTATATTTTTATCTGATTGCTGGATGTTAGACAGACATGGTCGTTCTTTACTCTAGGGGCGTCCTGCTCGAATGGCCGAGGTGTTCAGCTCAGATGACACAGGTCTCACTGAGGGCTTGCGGCTCTGGTGACAAGAAAGCATAGCTAAGTTACTACATTACTTAATAACAAGCAGGTGGTTACTTTTCTAAAATATCTGAACTTATCTTTTGAATAAAGTTACTCTTACCAAAAATATTTTACATGTTCTTGATAATGAGACTGTCATTTTCACTTTAAAAGGCTTGAGCAATTGCCACTGATATTTTTTTAAAATGCATGACATAATGGTCTTCATACGATTTGAAATATTTTTTTTAAATCACTCTTTCTTGGTAACTCCAAATTTTACATCTCATAATGGGGATTTTTGTACTAAATTTGATAACTAGTCGATTTAATTGCTAGTCAAAGAATAATATAAAAATGTAAAGTTCTACTGTGCTTACAGGAAGTCATTTATATTTAGAACCGCTTTTGCCTGTGAATTTGATGTCTACAGCAGAACAGTTCCCAGAGAACTCCCCTGATGCTCCCACTCGGGAATGTGAGGGAATGTGAGGCGTGCCTGATGGCTCATCCTCCTCTTTAGCATTTGCTGTGGCCACTGGGTTGCCATGAGAACCCTCCAACCAGTACAGCTGGGGATGATGCTGGGAGCAGGCTCTCTAGGGAAGGGCACCTGTGGGCTCTCACTGGCTTAGTGGCATGCCTGTGAGAGGGGACCACAGTAAGGACAGCCCACCCAGAGAAGGCTGCCATGGGGAGATCTCAGTGGGATCACTCCTTCATGACCCTTCTAGCCCTGATGGCTGTGCAGACCCAGCGTGCCACCATTGCATGGGCTCACTGATTGCTTTGCACCCTGGACAGCTGTCTCCTCGGTGGGGATGGCATGATAGTGCAGCCTTCTCAGCCAGATGGCTTTGCTACATACTGAATTCTGCAAGGAAAATGAGCATTTTGAATTTGAGCTGATTAATAGCCATTGCTAATGTAGAAAAATGCAGCTCTTAAAAAGCTTTGGTAAGAGTAGCACCATTTCTTACTCCATTTAATTGGAAATGTAACAGAACCTTTGAACCACTAGTTATGATAGAATCCTCAGACTCTAGACATGACATACATGAAAACCATTCACTTAAAAAACAGAAGTTGCTTCTACTTAGATACAGCGCTGCCTCTGAAAATGCAGACTCGCAATCCCATCCAGCATGTGTCCATGTCTGTGCTTCTTAGTTGCCTTCCTCGTTCAGAAGCCTGCCATCTTGCGTGCATATTGTTGTAAATGAGTTCAGCACCCATTTGAATTAATCCCATTTTTTTTAATGCTATGAAAATAATCAATTCATTTCATCTTAGTTTAAGTCTTTTCTTTTTCCTTTTTTACTGCTGTCATTTCTTGTGCTTGTTTTTTTCCCCAGTGAGGGTTGTCGAAGAGAAAATACAATGAAGAATGTTGGAAGTCGCAAATATGCATTTAATTCCCTGCAGCTGAAGGCTTTCCCCAAGCATTACAGGCCTCCCGAAGGGACTTACGGAAAAGTTGAAACATGAACACACGGTTCCTCTAATTAGCTGTTACATACTAAATGTGGGTACCCTCTAGTGTCATATATGAATTCTTCAAGAAGACCTGAAGGATTGGTTTTTATTTTTGTGTTTTTAAAAAAATTTTCACTAAAAAGCCTATGGAGCATGTTTTCCACTGGAATCAGTAGGAGGTAATGTTTGGCTCAATAGTGTGGATCGTAGCGACTGCCCATTTAAATAGCCTCAGCCATAACCACACAGATATCATCGGTAGTTACCTGTATGAATCAAGCTAGATATGTCTGAAATGCTAAAAGACTTTTTTAAAGCCCACTTAGGCAGCTGCACACCTAACGTATTTTTCTACCGAGTAACTTGAAATTGAGCATTGAAATTACAGTCTACTTTTAAAAATTCTGAATGTAAAACAGTAAGTAATATATTAAATTATTGGATCCTGGCCAGACCAGCAGATGTTAAATGTTAATTCAAGTTTTGGGGAAAGAAGCTAGCTCTAGCTCGTGCAGTGAGAGCAAGTGGTTCCGACGAGTTGTCCTGTGACAGCGCAGGTGAAAGCAGAAGGTAAGATAAAGGTTGCTAAATCAGCCCAAGATAAGACTTCACTGGAAGGTGATACCTGCACAGCAGCCCACACAGTGGGGCCCCCTTCTGTCCGCTGATGCATCGTGGAACAGGGTGTGTGCTGGAGAATGTGAAGCCAGCTGTCCTGTGCTCTTCAACTCCGTGGCTGGTCCTGCCTTCGGGGCACTCCTCTCCTCCTCCCCTGGGTGTCCAGGACTCCACATGTGATGTGTCTGCTACCTCTCAGACAACAGTGTGGGGGTTTATGCATGTAGGTGCTGGAAATCTAAATATTTTCAGAACAGATGTCCTTTTCTGGGTTTCCCAGTTTATCATCTTCTAGAAGATGGTGCAGTCATATTGGACTGTCTGATGAAAGTTTCTCTTAGGTTTGCAGCACTTGTTAACTGTCCTCTTCACATTTTATTGCATAAGGTGACTATTGAGAAAGTTGAATTGATCTCCTACAGTGAGATTTTGAAAGGGATAAATGGGCCATAAAACTTAGGAATTTCATAGAAAATTATGTCCAGTCATCTATTATAAGATGATGATGATGAGTCTTATCTGCACATAGCAGAGATTGTTTTCCTTAGTTTATATACGTCTGTCAGTTCTATTTATCATTATTATTATGTTTACATGTTATTTAAAAGGTTGTAAAAGAAATCTATGTGGAACATATCCATGATGCTGATTCTAATGATTTGTGAACGCCGTGGGAAATTTCTAGGTCTAAAATTTGAGGTGTTACTTGTGGGCTCCTTTAGACAAGGCCTTTGGAAACGTGTGACATACTTGAGCTGCTGAGGCCCAGGCACGGCCACACACTGGCAGAGACCCAGAGGGGTAGGCATGCAGGTGAGGGTAGAACTGGATGAAAGACCTTCCAGACCCTTCCTGTGCAGACAGAGCCTGCTTCTCCTGGTGCCTGGTTGGGTGTGAGCAGATGCTGAGAATGCCCCAGGGAGTGATGGCAGCTGCTCATGCCTGTCCCACAGCTGGCTCACTGTGGAGAGTGCAGGCAAAGACACTCCTGTCCCCCAAACCCGCTGTAGAGCTGGCGGCATCTGGCGTCACATTCTCCAGCTCTATTGGTCCAGGTTCAAAGACAGTTTCCAGGATGGCTGATTTGGCCTCTCACCCCTCCCCCATTTCATTTAAGTTGTAATTTCTCTAGTACCTACCTAGTTCCATCTTTTCTCATTTTAGCATCATTATCTTTAAAGAATTACCTTGTCTATTTAAATTAAATGTTACGCATATTGTTTCCAGACTTTTTTTTTTTTTTGGTCTGAAGAGCATTAAGTACCCACATTTATCAAAAGGGAATATAGCAAACATTGAGTCGTCTGTTCGCAGTTTTGCATGTGGCACCTTCACGTGAATTATTTTTCCTACTTTGACTTCATGTTAAGGATTGCCCTAAAAATCTAAGACGTGGCTAATGGTGCAGAAGCTGCTGACCTTTCTGTATTCCATGTGGGCACTACCCTGGCTGCGGGAGGCAGGGGGAGCGCGGGGCAGCCTTCCTGTGGCACCACACCCTCCCCGTGGCGCCGCACCCTCCCCGCACTCTCAGAGCCAGGATACCCCCCACCCTGGCACCTCTACCCCCCACCCCCCAATCATGGTGGCTGGGGTTCCTGGGGAGAGGAGCACGGGAGCTGTGAGTCTTCAGCTGCACTGGGGAAGCCTTTTCATAGGTTACCGTCAAATAGACTCCGCCTGGTGTTCCTGAGAAGGTCCCTCATTTAAAAAGAAATGTTGAGACCTACTGAAAACATGGGATGTGACGTGGATTCTAAGCACCTGCAGCACAGTTGCCTTTGGTTTCCTTGAAAAATGTACAAATATTGTATAATACAGTTTTGTCCCTTCACAGTTGTATTTGCCAAGCTCAGTGCATTAAAGTACTTTTATTTATTTGTTTTGGGTGGGCAGTATTAATATATATAAACATATAGTTACTGTTTTATATCTTCTTAGCTCATTCTAAGCCATGTATGCTGTAAATGTGCTAGTCTTTAGAATGACAAATAATAAATGACAAGAACATGAAAGTGGGTGTTGACTGATTCATTCCATTACAGTTAGGAGGAGAACTAGTCTTATAGCCACATCATTAATAGGAATTGCTTCGAGCACTTGTGTGTCTGTAAGCGCCAGACCATGACACACTTCTGTTTTATAATCTTGTTTTCTCTTACTTTGAAGCAGAGGAGTAGTAGGGGGTGGGACTAAGAGCCTGGACTTCAGCTGCAGGAAGTACTAGCTCCCAATCCTGTTCTGCCACTCGCTGGCTGGTGACTCTGAACTTGTTGCTTGCCCTCTCAGAGCCTCTGTTTGCTCGTGTGTGAAGCATGGACACAATACTGGTACATTCTTTGTAAGGCAGTTGTGAGGTGCTTTGGCATTAAGTGTTCACAAGTGTTAGCTGTTTTTCCCTTCCCACATCCATAAATACGGATCATGAATTCTCTGGGTTGCCTGGTCATCTGTTGTGTGATTTCCTATAAAACAGTAGTTCCATTAATGGTTTGATTGTTTGTTATAACCAGAACTGCATCTTGTATCTTAGTACCTTTTTATGTGCCCAGTGATTGCCCTTAGATGAATTCCTGGCAGCAGATATTTACAATTAAAAGATAATTTAAAATTTTAAACATTTTTGAATTTTTAGTGTTACCAAAGTGCTCCCAGAAAATTAAGCTACCACCTATTTTGTTTCAAAGATTTTATTTATTTATTTGACAGATTAACTCCTCTGTTGTTAAGTTGTGGTTTTTCAGAACTCATCACTTGTCTTTGGTTTTGTTTATAGTGGGGAGTAGAAAGCTCTTATGTAATTAAATATGCTTGTCTTTTTCGTTTTGGTGTTTGTCCTGAAATCAGGTCCTGGCTTCCCCACTGAGGGGGACAAGGCACCCAGTTCCTTGTCCATGAAGTGGATGTGGTACAGTGTGCTCAATGAGGGGCTGCACTAGCCTGTGCCGCCTTGTGAAGAAAGCCTCCCTATTGCTAAGATCTGGCAAGTGGGAAGTAACCTTGTCTTATTTTTATTACAGCTGTTACTCCCCAAGCTATGACAGATTCCTGAGATCATAGGATTAGAATATCCACATTTCAGATCCTCCCTTGGACCCCTTTCATGCCTCAGTGCTATCCTTGTGATGATTCCTTCCTGCATCAGGCTCCCGGTGGGCCTTTCTGGCCAGTCCAGGCACATCTGAATTCAAATGTAGACCTCTGTGGTATTTTCACTCTCTGTTGTATAATTTAATGACCAAAAAAGCTGGGACAGATTAGAGGGGATAGGAAACATTGCTTATGATTCCACATGTAGGAAGACAATGTCGATATCAGAGAGATGACTTTAGAAAGACAGCACTTCACTACTTCCCCCTTGCCGCTCACCCCTCCCTTGGCTTCCCTGGCCTCACTCTCTCTGCTGGTTGTCCTCCACCCGCCACTAACATTATGGTGTTCCCCAGGGTTCTGTCTGTAACTTTCCTCTGTCTCATTTCAAATGCTCTTCCTGAACAGTCTGAATCATTCCTATGGAGTAAATTGCCACTTATTTGCTAATGACTCCCAAGTCTCTAGGTCCACTCCAGACTCTCTGTAGGTCCATATCCATCTGCACATCTGGCCATCTCCTAGTCATTCTACTTGAGTGTCACAGCATAGTGACAGCAAAGTCATGCTTTCTCTCCAAGCTGGCTGAGCCATCCTCTGATAAATGACCCCACCTTCCACCCAGTGGTGGTCATCTCCCCTCCCTTCCCCATCCCGTGAGCTACTAAGATCTGTATCTTTTCATTACCCCTTCAACCTAACTCATAATTTCACCTCCTACTCACAGTCATGGTCTGTGTCCTGTTACCTTAGATCCAGACCACCAGCCCTCAGCCTTCTCATTGCTCCTTTAAGGCCCATCTCAGTCCTGCCATCTGTGGTGGTTTCTCTCCACAGAATGAGTTGGTCTCTTAAAAAAAAAAAAAAAAAATACAAACCAAAAAACAAAACTTCCTCATTCCATTGTGAGTGGAACTGTTCTATTGTACTTTTATGTTTCTACTTCATCCAGCATGTTATTTTGTGTTCACAGTGGCACATGTAATGCCTGTCACTCAAAAATTTTTACTGAATGAAAAGATAAGTAACTGGTTTTTTTTGGGGGGGTGTTCAATTGAAATTTTTCCTCTTTCACCACTAGACTGTGTTGTACTTGTTTCCCTATATAATCCATCCTATTAAACAATGACAAGGAGCCAAATCTGACAGGCTCAAAGGAGAAAGCAAACTTAAGAGCAGCAGAGTGTGGCAAACACAGGACAGTGATTTTTCTTTCCAGCGTAAGCAGCGGGGTCTTTGAGGAAAGCCCAGTATTAACAGCAGGTTCACACAGTGTCCTCTCTTGATCTGGATGGTAGTGACATGATAATTTACTCTCTAGTTATTTGTTAACAGTATACATTCTGTTCACTTTTCTATATGTCTGTTATATTTAATGATAAAATTAAATATTAACCCATCATTGTTCAATAAGCAATCTAAAAAGAATTAAGAATACAACTCCATTTACAGTAATATAAAAAAGAAAAAGATACTTGGAATTAACCCAATCAAGGAGGCGAAAAAATTACAAAATGTTGCAGAAAGAAAACACCAATAAATGGAAAGACGTCCATGTGAATGGATAGGAAGATTTTTTATTGTTAAGATGCCAATACTGTCCAAAGTCCTTTACAGATTCAGTGTGCTCCCTATCAAAATTCCACTGGTGTCTTTTGTGGTGTCACAGAAATACATCTTAAAATTGATCTGGAATCTCAAGGGGCCAGGAATAGTGAAAACCATTAAAAAAAAAAAAAGTTGGAGGTTGTATACTTCCTGATTTCCAACTCATTACAAAGCTACAGTAATCAAAACAGTGTGGCACGAACATAAAGACAGACATATAGAGCAATGAAAAAGAAGAAAACCCTAGTATATGTGGTCACGTGATTTTCAACAAGAATGCAAAGACCATTCAATGAGCAAAGGGCAGTCTTTTCAACAAATGGTGTTGGGAAAACTGGATATCCCCATGCAAAAGAATGAAATTGGACCCTTCCCTTCCCCTATATACAAAATCATCTCAAACATGATCAAAGATTTAAAAGTAAGAACCAAAACTGTACAATTCCCAGAAGAAAATTTAGGGGAAGAACTTCACTGGATTGGGCAATGATTTGTTGGATATGGCACCAAAAGGACAGGCAACAAAAGTAGAAACAGATACACTAGACTACTGCATCAACATGGTGAACACAATCAACATAGTAAAAACAAATGAGAGAAAATACCTGCAGATCATCTCTGCTAAGGGGTTAATATCTAGGATATACACAGAACTCCTAGAACCCCACAACAGAAAGCCCTATTTTATAAGGGGCAAAGAACTTGAATAGCCGCTTCTCCAAAGAAGGTTTACAAAGGCCAACAAATAAATGAAATTATGCTTAACATCAGTATTGCCAGGGGTTGGGTAATGGGGAGTTGTTTAATGGCTGTACAGTTTCAGTTTTGCAAGGTGAATGAGCTCGAGACTGGCTGTGTAACAAGGTAACGTACTTAACATAACTGAACTGTATACTTAAAAATGCTTAAGAGTGTATGCTTTACATTATGTAATTTTACCACCAATAAAATTTAAAATATATAGTTACTGATAAAGGTATCGGAAATTTCAGAGTGGATCATAGACCTATATGTAAGTTAAAACTATAAAGTTTTTTGATGAAAACAGGAATAAATTTTTGTAAGTTTGGATTAGGCAGTGGTTTTCTTAGATATACCAGAAGGAAAAAGAGGTAAATTGGAATTCATCAAAATAATTGTGCTTCAAAAGACAGCATCAAGAGAGGGAAGACAGATCACCTTTGGGAGAGAACATCTGCCAATCATTTGTCTTTAAGGAACTTGTATACACTATATATATAAAGACTTCTTATAACACAATAATAAAAAGACAAGTAACTCATTTGAAAAATGGACAAAGGACTTGACCAGACATTTCTCCGAAGATACACAGAAAGCCAGTAAGCACATGAAAATATGCTCAGCTTCAGTAGCCATTAGGGAAGTGCCAATCAAAATCCTAATCGGATACCAGGTCACACCGAGTAGAATGTATATAATCAAATAGATGAAAAACAACTGTTGCTGATGTGGACCAATTGAAATCCTCTTGTTGCTGGTGGGAATGTAAAACGGTGTGGTCGCTGCAGAAAAGTTAGGCAATTCATCAAAATGTTAAACTTGGGAATTGTTATGCCACTGTTAGGTATATACACCCTGGAGAAATGAAACGTATCTGTGCAAAATTGCTCACAAATGATCATAGAATTATTCTTAATAGCCTAAAAGTGCAAATAATTCGAAGTCCCTCAACTAATGAATGTTTACATAAAACATGGTTTATCTATACTGTGGAATTAGTAATCAGCATTAAAAAGGAATGGACAGATCCTACATATGTATGAACCTTGAAAACATAGTAAGTAAAAGAAGCCAGTCACAAAAGGCCACATATAATCCCATTTTTATGACATGTCCAGACTGTGCAAATGTGCATATACACAAAGTGGATTAATGGTTGCTGGGAACTGGGGGGAAAGAGGGAATGGGGGGGAGTAACTGCTTATGGGTATGGGGCTTCTCTTGAGAATGTTCTGGAATTAGATACTGGTGATAGTTGCACAAACTTGTGACTATACAAAAAGAAGCAAAACTGAATTGTATGCTTTAAGTGTGAATTTATGGAATGTGAATTTCTCCAAATGAAGTTCGCAATAAAGCTATTATTAAAAACTGATGGTTCGATAAAGTTATTTTAGAAAATCTTATCTGGGACACCTGGGTGGCTCAGTGGGTTAAAGTCTCTGCCTTCGGCCAGGTCGTGGTCCCAGGGTTCTGGGATCGAGCCCCGCATCAGGCTCTCTGCTCAGAAGGGAGCCTGGTTCCTCCTCTCTCTGCCTGCCTCTCTGCCTACTTGTGATCTCTGTCAAATGAATAAAATCTTAAAAAAAAAAAAAAGAAAAAAAAATCTTATCAAAGTTCTTTCACTAAAAGTTGGAGCACTTACCATATCACTCGGCATCAGGGAAATACAAATCAAAACCACAATGAGATATCACCTCACACCAGTCAGAATGGCTAAAATTAACAAGTCAGGAAATGACAGATGCTGGCGAGGATGCGGAGAAAGGGGAACCCTCCTACACTGTTGGTGGGAATGCAAGCTGGTGCAGCCACTCTGGAAAACAGCATGGAGGTTCCTCAAAATGTTGAAAATAGAACTACCCTATGACCAAGCAATTGCACTACTGGGTATTTACCCTAAAGATACAAATGTAGTGATCCAAAGGGACACGTGCACCCGAATGTTTATAGCAGCAATGTCCACAATAGCCAAACTATGGAAAGAACCTAGATGTCCATCAACAGATGAATGGATCAAGAAGATGTGGTATGTACACACAATGGAATACTATGCAGCCATCAAAAGAAATGAAATCTTGCCATTTGCGACAACGTGGATGGAACTAGAGGGTATCACGCTTAGCGAAATAAGTCAAGCGGAGAAAGACAACTATCTTATGATCTCCCTGATATGAGGAAGTGGTGATGCAACATGGGCGGTTAAGGGGGTAGGAGAAGAATAAATGAAACAAGATGGGATTGGGAGGGAGACAAACCATAAGTGACTCTTAATCTCACAAAACAAACTGAGGGTTGCTGAGGGGAGGGGGGTTGGGAGAAGGGGGGTGGGGTTATGGACATTGGGGAGGGTAATGTGCTATGGTGAGTGCTGTGAAGTGTGTAAACCTGGCAATTCAGACCTGTACCTCTGGGGATAAAAATATATGTTTATAAAAAATAATAAAAAAAAGTTGGAGCACTTAAATAGGTATACAGGAGTTACCGAAAGGGGGGGTGTGGGGGAGGAAGAACCCATTACTTTCCTTTTCCAAGTGAGAAGCAGTACACCTATACCACACAAAGAAGAAACCCCAGTGACACTCTGCCACAAGGACTGGTGTGCAATTCTCACTTTAGGTGAACCTTTAAACAAGCAGCTGAGCTACAGAACACCTTGACTGCTTGTCCAAATAACCATGCCTGTAGGAAGCAGCATAGCATCTTCATTATTCTTCAATACTGAAAAGAGAGGTGAAACTTGGATTCATATTTGACTCTTGACTATATTAAGTGATCAGAGTAAAATTACTGTGATTCTAAACTTTTTCAATCATTTCCTGGTTTTCACTCCTGCTTTGTCTATGGACATCTATTATTTCAGTTTGCTCTGAATCCTTTCCTTTCGGGGTAAAGCCCACCAGAGACATCCATTGCAATTCTCTTGGGGGATACCCATTACAGTGCCTAAGACCCAAGCCTGGACATCATGGGACCTTACCCCTTTTTCCATAGGACTGGTCTAGTTCGAGAGCAGGTAGTTCAGGTAAGGTAAGAGTCCTTTTGTAGGATTTGATTAGTGGACCCTAGAAAAGGTTAGCTCTCTTCTTTTTGAATCACAGATCTTAAGGATGTGTACTTTTGGCTGCCTGGACTCTTTCCCATTATGTAGAGAGAGGACCAGGCCAAAACGGAAGCCAGAAATAGAGAAAAACAGTCACAAGATGGAGGCCAAGAGCCCCGGCAACATAATCAGAGCTATGCATCCAGCTATGTCTATTACATGATGTTAATAGTCAGGCTTTGAGGTTGTTATTCTAGTGAATCTGTGTAAATGAAGCATTTCTTCTACAAGGAATCAAACACAATTTATTTTAGAACGAAACAGTACAGATTAAGTAGAAGAAAGCTTTCTCCTAAACTTTCCCAGTAGACATTGTCTCCCAAGACTGCATATTACCAATTTTCATAGTCCCATCAGTGGCCTTCGTAATACTCACAAAGGATGTACAATTGTGTCATTTTGTTGAAAAGTCAAGTTGGAAAATTACAATCTTTTCACTTTTTGAGCTTTCTAACAATTCTCAAAATACAGTAGGATGCTCCCAGCTCATAGCTGTTCAATTAAGTTTTTCTTCCATAAGTAACTCAGAGCAAAAGAATCATTTAGTTTATACATAGTCAAAAACAGAACTCTCCCATTTTCTCCAGTGTTCATGGAGGGAAAAACTGGTCCGTCCCACCAGATGTAGCAAAAAGTCTGTCTCCTGTTTGGGCTTCTCTGTTGTAAGTGACCAGAGAAAGCTTGATGTTTTCATTTTGGTTTCAGCACACTAGCATCAATATCCTTTTCTTCCTCGGAATCTGGATCTGGTATCCAACTGAAAATAAATGTATAATTAAATCAATTTTTGTACAACATAATTAAACACAGCTTTGGTAAGGGGCTCTCACTACATGACTGAAGTAAACCAGTTTTCCAGCACAGTCAAAAGGGCAGATGTCAGCTACCAAGGAAAAAAAAAAATAATAAAGATGGAATTAAAAAGAAAAGTTCCATTTAAGGTCCCAGTAAGGATTTTCTTTTCAAGTAGGGTCCAAATTACATTTATTTTTTTTCTCTGAACTACGCCTGATACCTGTTGTTCTAGCAAACTTAACTTTTAAGTTTTGTTTGGGTTAATACTCAAATGTATTTGAAGTTTTTAAATATTAAATAACACTTAACTGTCTAGGGATTAATAATCTTTAAAGTACCTACTCATACCTAAACCTCACAGTGCAGCCTCTTTTAAGAGTGGTTGGCTAGGTGGAGGGTTTTAAAGTCAGTAAATAAGGCAGGTTTCCATCTTGGAGGACTAATAGTGAATGAGTCTTGGACAAAGGCTGAAGGAATCTATTAATCTGCTCAGAAGTTCCCTAGACAGCTCTTTCCAGTGTCAAAGTAGAAGTTACAGGTAAATAATATTATCTAAATCCTTTTTTCTGCATGATCTCACTGTAATCCTATCTATAATTACTAGGTCATTCCATATTTAATTACATATAGCTAATTTTTAGCATAACCTTTTTGAAAGCTTTAACCTCTTACCATTGATCTTTTGCATTCAAAAAATGAGTATTTCAGAGCTTTGCAGTTTCCTTCCTTCAGACACTGTAGAGGGGATTTTCCTTCCTAGGATACAGAAAACAGTATAAATACCTGGCGAATTTCCTCACAAAGCACAAAATCACTATTCTTTTGGAAGCAGTGTTTTTTGAAAAAAAATTTAAGTAAATTATAGGTGAAAATATTTTGTAATTCATTTTGACTGTTGATGTTTAGGGAGAACAGGATAGAAAAAAAGATGTATCAAGTAATTCTGGAGCACTTTAAAGGGTGCCCTTAAGTTCTTGAAGACACTAGTGTCCATGGGATACTTTTCTGTAAGATGTTTATATAAAGATCTTGAAACTGGTATTTTTAGCACCATACAGGTAAGAAAGAGAAAACACAGAACTGAAAGCAGTAATGGGGTTTCTTCAGTAGTTTTAAATTTTTTTATACTTCAGAATTCCTCAAGACAGAAGAACATTATGTGTCAAAGAAGGAGAGAGAGCATGCATATGTGTACACAGGCATGTGCATATGAGAAATCAGGCCTGCTGTAATGGGAAACGGTTTATTCTGGAAGGTTCTATCAAGTGGCTTTAAAGCCTCCAGTTATGTCCTTTTAATGCAAACTATTTTACCTCCAACACATCCCTGCATTTTCCCACCCCAACACACCATATAGCCAAGTTCTCTAGTCTGAGAAGCACAACCTAATGGAACTAGAAGAGGAAAGGGAAATATTAGCAGAATTTACATATTATTTGCGA
The DNA here is from genome assembly GCF_964662115.1 of Mustela nivalis. Classification (NCBI taxonomy): domain Eukaryota; kingdom Metazoa; phylum Chordata; class Mammalia; order Carnivora; family Mustelidae; genus Mustela; species Mustela nivalis. The sequence continues at coordinate 73,672,431 of NC_139027.1, read as the reverse complement.
GAGAAGATCTCCCTGGGACTGATGTGGAATGAACTCCTCCTTAAACGGGAAGTTCAAAAGGAGGTTAAGAAGAAAAATGGACTAAGCCATTCCCTTTCTGCCATCATGGTAGAATACTGCTACAAGAACACAGGAGAAACGTTTATTTCTGATTCTTAAGTAATAGGACTTTTTAAACTATGACTTAAAAATTAGACTTGACTAACAATTGCAAAACTAGTTAAGAGCTAAAATTTAGTATTTTTTTTCAAGGTAAATATGGAATAAAAATGATCTTAAAATATTTTGAACAAATACACTGCTGTATATATAAAGTAACACAATAGCAGTATGTTGGAGCTTGGAAGCATCTACAAATAATATATTTCATGATTCAGAGAGGCAAGATTAGAACTGAATTGCAGCAAAATTTCTTTTTGGATGTCCTATCCTGCTAAGTTACCTATACACAAACCCCTAACTTATTTAAAAAAAAAAAAGACAAAACAAAAAACAAAACTCAGACTGGTCTCAGATCAGTTAAAGGGAGGTTAAAAAAATAAATCCTAGATACTCCTGCCTAGACAGGACTTTTGCTTTTTTTTTTTTTTTTAAGATTTTATTTATTTATTTGACAGACAGAGATCACAAATAGGCAGAGAGGCAGGCAGAGAGAGAGAGGAGGAAACAGGCTCCCTGCAGAGCCGAGAGTCTGATGTGGGACTCAATCCCAGGACCCTGGGATCATGACCCGAGCTGAAGGCAGAGGCTTTAACCCACTGAGCCACCCAGGTGCCTCTACTTTAATTGTTATTTTGTCCTGCCTAGACCAGCCTTTTAAAAAACCAGGTAGCAAATAAGGTGTATGTGTGCAAATGCTGCCTGGCAGTGTGGGCACATCACAGAGCAGAGTGCCACGGTCTGGTGGGGACAGGGGCAGTTGCTAAAGGGGTCTAGTTCCCAGGAATGCAAATACATAAAACAACATCTGGAAAAAGAAGTCTGAACGTAAGTGTTCTGAATTACCTGGGGTTTAATGACACCAAACTATGATATGCAATTTGTGAAGGAAAAAGAATCAAAACCTTAACATTATTATTTTCATTAAAGAAATAAAATACATACTACTTATAAACAGCCTTATGCAGTGTCTGACAGTATAAATGAAAATAATGAAACCTTCCTACTCAAGGTGAGTTTCAGTGTAAAATGAGTAAGACAATTTTGCCTGAGAATAAAAATGACCCTCTTCAGTGTTAGTTTTAAAAGTTCACCAGCCAGAATTAGGTGCCCTAAAATCAGAACATTTTTAGTGTGGTACTGAATACCAAATGTTAACAAGGAGCCTACAATACTTAAATAGAGACATCTGGTGCATTCATGCACCAGGAAAAATGTAACCCCAATTTCACCTGCTTTTCATCAACAGGGATTTCCCTTCAAGCAGATTCTGACACCTCAACCCCACCTCTGCACCCACTCCTCCAAACCTTTATTTTGCAAGTGCCAGTCCCACTTCTAGTTTTTAACTGTGAAAAACGCTCCAGGAACCACATCTGTGGCATTCCTGACCCCCTGGAATCTTGCCACTTTCCAGTCTGTCTGCTTAGGTTCTTGATTTTAATGGTCCCCTACCATTAAAGTGAATCTCAAAAGCGAATCAGAATAGAGTAGCAAGCTTCCCTGCACTATGTTCCTCCCCCAATGTCTGTCATGACATGCTGAGGGGATGTGTGTTGCCCACATGAATGATGTGAGAACAGGTAAGAGTGAATAAAACTATACAAAAGACGAGAACTATTAAGTGATGTTTCCCCAAACTGTATCTAAGATGCCGTCTTTTTCATAAGCTTTTAAGCCATACCGCCACCTGCCTGTGGGAAGATCCATCTACAAACACCAAATCTAAGAGAGAGAGGTTAACTCATCCTCCTTCACCTTTACACCAAATGGCAGACTGCCAGCTGTCCCTTAACCTTTAACTCTTCCTTTCAAGTGGGGCATATGGCTGGGCTAGATTTCCCAGCCACCCTTGCAGCGAGGTGTGGTCCTATGACTAAGTTCCAGCCAAAGGAACTGAAATGTAAAACCTTGGGGTTGGTCCTCAAAGGCAACTGGCTGCCCCCCTTCCTCACTTCACACCACTATGTCATAGGCAATTTTGAATCAGGAGTGTGAAAATAATATCCTGTCTCCCATCACCGCACCTAAAACCACAAGATCAACAGTGTCTGGGTCTATGGAAGGCCAAGAGGAGCTGCCCAGGCCCTACTTGTAGGCACGCACAAGAGCAAAATAGGAAATTTTCTATCTTGTTTAGGGCAATGTTATTTTGGGTTTCTGTAATAGGTACCTGAACCTATACCCCAACCAATACACTCCCGGGCTTATTTGCCTTCTGAGGTCAAGATCAGTGATTCCTAAACATGACCATGCCCAAGAATAAACATGGGATACTTTTATGGGGGTGGAGGTGGGGTACTGGAACCTATACTTTCAAGCTCTCTGCCCCCATCTCCAGGTAATTCTGATGAAGTCAGAAGATCTGGGAGCTTGCTAATGAAGCACAAAGAAGATAACCTGTGACTGAAGTTCCTTGGACATGGTTTCAATCTTTTTGATCTTCCAGGAGTTATAAAATCCTAAGAAGTCTATCCAAGAGCTAACTTTTGAATTTGCTTGTTTCTTGCTTCTCTCTAGCCCCACTACGGTAGACATCCTTATCATTACCCTGAGTTTCCCTGAGGTCCTACTATAGTAGGAAGAACTACTAGTTCTTCTACTACTATAGAAGAACTACTAGTTCTTCACTATTTCCATTGCAGCACCTGTATTGAATTCCTCCCTAGAGTGAGGCTGAGCAGCTTTTCCGGTGGGTTAAAGACTCGCAAGGAGAGACTACAGCATCCATCTGCCAAAAGATCATATTAATTTCTTCATACAGAGCAGACACAGACCTGTATGTCCAGTGGTCTTCAGAGTCTCTAGGAGGGGAGTGGTAGGCTGTAGGTGCCAGTGACACCATCTGAGAAAATGGAATATTGTTCCAGATGTGCAAAACTCAGTATTTTGCCTCAGTACTGCCCTCTAAAGTCAGGGTGAATTTAACACAACTTAAACACACTCCCACTTAGGTACTTTTTATAAATATCATGTTCTCCTATGTGATCAAAATCAATTAGGTCACACACTCAACTGGGTAAAGCAAAGTCTGTGCCATGTGTCCTAATCATTATTTTGCCTAGTTTTCTAATTTCCAGAGATCTAATTTCCATGCAGGAGGGAATGTATCCCAATCATCTGTGTGTCCCCAAGTAGAGCATGGCACTTAAATGTGTGCTAAATAATTATTTTTAATTTTTATTATTTTTGATATTTATTACATTTATGTTATGTATATTTATTTTATAGTTATTATTTTCAGTATTTATTATTATTTATTTATATATAACAAAGCAACTCGGTATCCTGCTTGCCCTCAGTATCCTCCTCCACTTCTAGAGTTTCTTTCCTCAGTCCCACTGTGTACTTTATTCTCTTGATTACTTATCTCCATGGCCTTCCTGATGTTGAATGTCAGGAGAAACCAGGGCCCTCACTCTAATACACAAGGGCTTTTACACACGATAACCTTCTTCTCAAGCCTTCTGTCACATTCCCTATCCCCCTGGCCCAATAGGGCGCTAGCTTCTGGTCACATCTCCCTGACTTGCCCATGCTGTTCTTCCAGCCTCTCCCCTCAACCACCACATTCTCTACTCTTACATGACAACCTACTACTCAACATTTAAGACTTAGATCAAATGCCCCCCCGCTCTGTGAGAAGTTTCCAAATTTCCAAGCAAATAAGTTGCTCTCCATTGGGCTCCCACAGCATTTTGTGCCTAAGTCTAATCATTAAATATTTAATAAATGCTTACACAGCCTGTACTGCAGGAATTTAGCCCCTTGCATATCTGTCCTTCCCATCAGACTGAGCTCATGTAGGGTAGTGACTGTAACTGACTCATCTTGGTATCACCAAGGCCTGGCATCATGCCTGCCACTCACCAGGCATTACTAAGAGCTGACTGAATACTTGCACTAGTGAAGCAGCAGATTGGAAACAGCCTTGTACAGGGAGGTAGGAAGACAAGGCACCTCAGTTTCCTCATCTGTGTGTGAGAGACTAGAGAACCTCTTAAATTCATAACAACTCAAATTTTATAACAAATGGGGCAGCCCCTCTGGCTGACTGCTACAATCAGTGAACCAAATGTAAATCATGAATCAGTAGAAACACTGATAAAGCTTTACGATGCATGTCCATATTGGCTAGTTGTCTTTCCTTCAAAGTAAGAGCAAACTTCTGAAATTACATCTCCAGGCGCAAAAAAAATAATTGCACACAACTGATTGCCCTCTCATCAGGCCTTGGTAATTGGAAAAGGCACGTGCGTTTCAGTTGGACGCTAAGCTAGAACCCAGATCCCCAGGCAACTTTGAACCTTATTGCTTGCCACTCAATCTGCACTCAGATTGAGAAGACGTGGTTGTAGTGAGGGGAGAGCGTAGTGGAACCAAGAGACAAAACAGTAGAAAAATGGAACTGCTTCGTTTACAACTTATCCAAGAATGTATATAACTTCAACTCAGACATTCTAATCAAGAAAAAGTAAATATAGTAAATATTCAACCACAACTGAACGGAGAAATGAGAAACGACTAGTCAATACAGTGTACCAGGTTGATGTAATTCCCCGTTAGATTCTCATTTTCTGGCATGCAAGAAACCGGCCTTACTCTCCTTTTTATCCCCAGAACCTAGCAGAGTAGAAAGCAACATTTAATAAATGTTTCTTGAACTGAAATGGTTTATCTTTACAAAAACCCAAAGGGAAGGTCCAATTTAACACAGCTGAAACTCCCCCAGCAGATTTTCCCAAGTTCCCTAAATTGAAGCCTTGATCTACGTCTGCTGAGAGCCACCGCAAGCTGAGCCGGAGACGTCGGCCGGGCCCTGCTTCCCCGGTTCTCATCTCATCATCTCCCCAGGGCGTCTCATCGCCGTGGGTGCCCGGCTGCGCTACCTTGAGCACACAGTCCGACTGCAGTAGACACGCGCCCAGGTCCTCCTTCACACCCGCGCACGCGCCGCCCTTCGGCTTGTCCTCGTAATACTGGGGCATGGCTGCGCCTGCCGCCCCAGCTGCCGAGGCCGGCTTCGGGCCACAACGACTGTCACCCTGCTGGGGCGCGGATGGAAGGAACCGGAAGTCGGCAGCAACAACTTCCGGCGGGTCCCGGAACACTACAGGACCGAGAGGCCGCGCGCGCGGCGGAAGTGGACGCACGAGACGCGTCACGTCCCCAGTACTGGTTACGTTGCGGGAAGGGAAGTTGGCCCGGCGGCTGCTGGGCTTGGCTGCTGGGCGGAGGTGGTGGGCTAGCTTGGGTCCCTTGGAGGCCTCAGCGGGGCTTCAGGTGAGACCTGAGGACCGCTCCGTCCGTGCGCGGCTTCGGCTCGCCCGGCGCCTTTTTCTCCCGCCCCTCACAGTCCGACAAAGCCCACGGCCCTGGAGTGACCGTAGCCGGGTCCGTCTGCTCGGCGGGCGGTAGGGTTGCGGGTAAATCAAGGACGCCCAGTTACACTTGAATTTCACGTAGACTACGGGCAACGTCCGACACAGTGTTTCGGACGTGCTTCTACTAAAAATTACACCTGTATCGGAGATTCGAATGTAACTGGGCGACCTGTGGCTTTATCTGCTAAATATGGCAACCTCACCCGCAGCCCGGGGTAGACGAGGAGCCTCTGGGCTCGGAGCGGCGCTGCTTGGCGTCAGGGAGGCCTGGGAGGTAGAGGGTGTGGAGCGGGGACGTGGGCTGCGGGTTCGTGAGCCTGCTCTCACGGGGCTGCAGATTGATTCCACCGGACTCCCACGCCGCCATTCCCTCTGCTGAACTATTCAGGGAGTAAAACGCCATGGCCTCGAGTTTCGTTTTTATATCCCATTCCAGTGAACGAGTTTTTTGATGGTCTTGCACTGATGGACATGTGTGAACAGGCCTTTTATTTGTTTCTAATGGATTTTTAAAACGGATTCTCCTAACGACTTGATTAAGAGCAGGGGATTTTGGCTCCGTAGCCATCTCCGTGCTCATGAAGGAGTCACTTTACCTCCTAGTGATTTTCTTTCTCTCTCCCTCCTTCCCCTTTCCCGTCTCTCTCTGCTTCCCTCCCCCTGACCCGTGCTGCCTCCCCCCTCCCTCCTGCTTAACAGTAACTACCTGGGTGGGCTGCCTGAGGAGAGAAGTGAAGTGTGGGAAACTTAGGGATCCGGTAGGAGCGCTATGAAGGTTCAGAAGGTTGTGGTGCTCCCCTTGCTTGAAGTGCAGTGGGCAGTTCTTGAGCCCCCAAATAAGCCTCAGAACCACCTTCATTAGTTTTTGACCCCTCTTACCAAGGATTGTGGCAGAAAGGTAAGATGACCTCCCTCCTAAATATCTCACAAGAGGGTTGTTGGTAGCCAATAGTTTCTCAAGATTACTTGTAAAAGAAATTTTTTTTTTCTTCCATCTAGGAAGATGTTACCAAGTATTTCAGTGAATTCCCCAGTGCAGGGGAACGGAGTGTTGAACTCCAGGGATGCAGCAAGACACACAGCTGGAGCAAAACGCTACAAATACCTGAGAAGACTTTTTCGTTTTCGGCAGATGGACTTTGAGTTTGCTGCATGGCAGATGCTCTACCTATTTACTTCCCCACAGAGAGTTTACAGAAATTTTCATTATCGAAAGCAGACAAAGGATCAGTGGGCCAGAGATGACCCTGCTTTCTTGGTCCTGTTAAGTATTTGGCTCTGTGGTAAGTGTTAGTTTTACAGTAGAGTTGAAGAATGGTTTTAGAAGATTTTATTTTTTTATTTGAGAGAGAGCGCGAGTGAGCATGAGTGTGCACAAGTAGGGGGAAGGGCAGAGGGAGAAGGAGAACCAGTTCCATGCTGAGCAGGGAGCCCCATGCAGGGCTTGATCCCAGGACCCCAAGCCGAAGATTAACTGACTGAGCCACCCAGGCACCCCAAACTGAGTGTTTTAGATTGTACTTGTCATTTGCAGAATTGCGGGTCAGAATTTGGGATATTTGAAGCTGTTCCTTCCCTTCTGAAGCCTCAAATATCTCACAGGAAAGAATGTTATATTCTTTCTAGTTCTGAAGGTCCCAAGCAGATGCCAGAGTAAATTTTCCCCCCGGATCTTTGAAAAGCAGAGGACAGAGTAACTGTGTGTTTTAAATGCTATGATAAGTAAGTTGATACTAAATAAGTAAGTTGATACTAAATTCCATCGGGATGGGAGATTGCATTTCACAGGCAAATCTAGAGTGAGTTCTGAAAGTACTGATGTGAACTTGAGAAACTACTTTTAAATTTTCCAATACTGTAGTGAGAGAGTCCTAACCACCGTTACAGTGTAAATGTGTAAGATTTTTTTCACCTTTCCCTGGACTTAAGTATGTGAGTGCCTATTCAGAACTAGTGGTCTTTTAAATGTTGGGACTCCCCTGGGGAGCCACAGACAGGGACATCTACAGTAAACTACAGTTAGTTCAGTAGCCATTCTGTGTTTCAGGGTAGTCTGCTTTTCTCAATTCTATATACATATAACACATCTTTGGGGTTTTGTTTACATGACTGTCTCCTCCATTACACATGTGGGCATCTGGAGGGCAGGGATTTGTCCCGCCTATATCTCCAGAACCTAGCAGAACCTAGATTTATCATGCAAATCTTTCTTTCAGTGTCCACTATAGGATTTGGCTTTGTCCTGGACATGGGATTTTTTGAGACGATAAAGCTGCTCCTTTGGGTTGTTTTCATAGATTGTGTAGGCGTTGGTCTTCTCATATCAACTTTAATGTGGTAAGTACTATAACTTTGGTTTTTCAAGTGCTGCTGTAGAGCCTGCATTTGCTTCCATTAGAAATACAGTAGCTGATGAAAATTGAAACCAGTAACATGAACTGAAAGCATGAGTTAAATTTTTTTTATTATTGGAGTTTAGTTGGCATACAATTTTATATTTGTTTCAGGTGTATAGCACAGGGATTTGACAGTTATATACTTTATGAAATGTTCATCAAGATAAGTATAGTTACCACTTGTCACCATACAGTGTTGTTACATTATTGACAGTATTCCTTGTAATGTACTTTGTCTGTGTCTGATTTATTTTGTAACTGGAAGTTTGTACCTCTGAATCCCCTCTACCTAATACCGCCCATTCCTTTAACTCCATCTCCTCTACGAGTTTGTTCTTTATATTTATGAACCTGTTTCTGTTTTTTGTTCATTTTGTTTTTTAGATCTGCATGTAAGTGAAATGATACGGTATTTGTCTATGATTATACCCTCTAGTTGTCACTGATGGCAAGATCTCATTCTTTTCTTGACCAAGTAATTTTCCATCATGTGTGTGTGCGTGTTTGTATAATACATATATATGCCATTTTTTCTTTATCCATTCAACTATTGCTGGGTACTAAGATTGCTACCCAGTACTGGTACTGCGGGATCATTGGGTATTTCTCATTTTAATTTTTTGATATACCTTCATACTATTTTTCACAGTGGTTGCTCCAGATTATATTCCCACCAGCAGTGCACAAGGGTTGTCTTTTCTGTACATCCTTGGCAACACTGGTTTTTCCTTGTCTTTTTGATACTAGCCATTCTGACCGGTATAAGGTGGTATCTCATTGTACTTTTGATTTCCATTTCCCTGATGGTGAGTGATGCTGAGCATCTTTTCATGGGTCAGTTGGCTATTTGTATGTCTTCTTTGAAAAAAATGTTCTGTTCCTCTGCCCATTTTTTAATTGGATATTTTTTTTAGTGTTGTATAAGTTTTTATTTTGGATACGAACCCCTTATCAAATGTATCACTTGCAAATAAATCTCTTCTCATATTCACTTGGTTGCCTTTTTATTTTGTTTGTGGTTTCCTTTGCTATGCAAAGCTTTTTAATTTGGTGTAGTCCCAATAGTTCATTTTTGCTTTTGTTTACCTTGCCTGAGGAGACAGATCCATAGAAGTGTTGCTGAGGCCAATGTCCAAAAGATAACTGCTTATGTTTTCTTTTAGGAGTTTTATGGCTTCATGTCTCATATGTAGTTCTTTAATCCATTTTGAATTTATTTTTGTGTATGGTGTAAGAAAGTGCTCCATTTTCATTCTTTTGAATGTAACTGTCCAGTTTTTCCAACACCATTTATTGAAGAGACTGTCTTCCCTATTGTATATGGTTTTCTCCTTTGTCATAGGTTGACCATGTAAGTGTTAGTCTATTTCTTGGGTCTATATCCAGTTCCATTGATCTGTCTGGTTTTGTGGTTTTTTTTTTTTTTTTTTTTTTTTTTATTTGTCAGAGAGAGAGAGAGAGAGAGCAAGAGCGAGCACAGGCAGAGTGGCAGGCAGAGTCAGAGGGAGAAGCAGGCTCCCTGCGGAGCAAGGAGCCCGATGTGGGACTCGATCCCAGGACGCTGGGATCATGACCTGAGCCGAAGGCAGCTGCTTAACCAACTGAGCCACCCAGGCGTCCCTGTCTGGTTTTGTTTTGTGTGAGTTTTGTTGTTGTTGTTTTAGAAAACATGAGAGCAAGCAGGGGTGAGGGAGCAGAGGGAGAGAAAGAGAGAATCTTAAGCAGGCTCCAGTGCCCAGCATGAAGGTTGTCTAATTTGTTGTCTTATAACTTTTTTTAGTAATCTGTTGTAATCCTTTGTATTTCTGTGGTATCAGTTGTTACTTCTCTTTCATTTTTGGTTTTACTTACTTGAGTTCTGTCTCTTTTTCTTCTCTGGCTGCGTGTTTTATCAATTTTGTTTATCTTTTCAAAGAACCAGCTCTTGGTTTTGTTGATTATTCTATTGTTTTTATCAGTTCCTATTTCATTTCTTTTTACTCTGATTTTTATTACTTTCTTATTTCTGTTAACTTTCGGTTTTGCTTGTCATCTTTTCTCATGCTTAGGTGTAAAGTTAGATTACTTGAAATTTTTGTTGTTTTTTTTTTGAGGTATGCCTGTTAGAACTTCCCTCTTGGAACTGCTTTTGCTGTGTCCCAAACATTTTTGGAACATTGTGTTTCCATTTTCATTTGTCTCAAGGTATTTTTTTATTTCCTCTTTGGTTTTGTTGTTGTATATTGTTGTTGTTTTGTTGTATTTTAGTAGCAGGTTGTTTAGCCTTCACATGTTTATGGTTTTTCCAGTTTTGTTTTGTTTTGTTTTGTAATTGATTTCTAGTTTCATACCATGTAGTTGGAAAAGATCCTTGATATGATTTCAGTCTTACTAAATTTATTGAGATTTGTTTTATGGCCTCAAATGTGATCTGTTCTGGAGAGCGTTTTATATGCACTTGAAAAGATTGTGTATTCTGCTCTTTTTGGATGGAATATTCTGTGTATATGCATCTGATAAGATATCTAAAGCTACACCTTCCATATTGATTTTGTCTAGATGATCTATCCATTGATGTAAGTGGGTTGTTAAGGTCCCCTATTTTGTATTACTATCAATTTAAGATTTTATTTATTTGACAAAGAGAGATCACAAGTAGGCAGAGAGGCAGGTGGTGGTGTTAGGGGAAGCAGGCTCCCTGCTGAGCAGAGAGCCTGATTTGGAGTTTAATCCCAGGACCCTGAGGTCATGACCTGAGCCGAAGGCAGAGGCTTAACCCATTGAACCACCCAATTGCCCTTATTACTATCAATTTCTGTATTTGTGTCTGTTAGTATTTGCCTTATGTATTTGGGTGTTCCTGTGTTGGGTACATAGATATTTATAATTGTTATGTTCTTTTGTTGGATCATTTATCATTATGTAGTGCCTTTATCATTATGTAGTGCCTTGTTTTGGCTCTTGTTACAGTGTTTTGAAGCATATTTCATGTGAAAGAAGTATTGCTGCCCTGAAAAGTAATACCTACGTATTTCTTTTTTTGGGGAGTGGGGGGCTTCCATCTGCATAGAGTATCTTTTTTTCCACCCCTTCACTTTCAGTCTGTATATGTCTATAGGTTTGAAGTGAGTCTTGCTGTCAGCCTATAGCTGGGTCTTGTTATTTTATCCATTCAGTCGTCGTATGTCTTTTTTTTTTTTAAGTTTTTATTTTAATTCCTATCATAAAGTGTTACATTGGTTTCAGGTGTATGGAATAGTCATTAAACACTTATATACATCACCCGTCACCCTATGCTCATCACAAGTGCACTCCTTAATCCCTATCACTTCCTTCACCACCCCCATCTCCCCTCTGGTAACCATCAGTTTGTTCTCTCTAATTAAGTCTTTTTCTTAATTTGTCTCTGTCTTTTTTTTTTCCTTTGCTTGTTTTGCTTCATAAATTCCACACGAGTGAAATCATATGTTGTCTTTCTCTGACCTGTTTCTATTAGGATTGTATGCTCCAGCTCCATCCATATTGTTGCAAATAACAAGATTTCATTTTATGGCTGAATAATATTCCGTTATAGATGCCACATCTTTATCCATCCATCAGCCCATGGACACAGAGCTACTTCCATATCTTAACTGTTATAAATAATGCTGCTATAAACATAAGGGTGTATGTATCCCTTTAAATTAGTGTTCTTGTATTCCTTTGGTAAATACCCAGTAGTGCAGTTGCTGGATGGTAGGGAAGCTCTATTTTTAACTTTCTGAGGAACCACCACACTATTTTCCGGAGTAGCTGCGCGAGTTTGCATTCCTTCCAGCAATGGACAAGGGTTCCTTTTTCTCCACACCAACACCTGTTGTTTCTTGTGTTGTCGATTTTAGCCATTCTCACAGGTGTGGGGTGATACCTCATTGTCGTTTTGACGTTCATTTCCCTGATGATGAGTGATGTTGAGCATCTTCTCATGTGTCTGTTGGCCATCTGGATGTCTTCTTTGGAAAAATGCCTGTTCATGTTTTCAGCCCATTTTTTAATTGGATTATTGGTTTTTTGGGTGTTAAGTTTTATGAATTCTTTATATATTTTGGATACTAGTCCTTTATCAGGTAGATCATTTGCAACTATCTCCCATTCAGTAGGTTTCCTTTCAGTTTTGTTTTTTCCTTTGCTAAGCAGAAGCATCTTATTTTGATGTAGTCCCAGTAGTTTATTTTTGCTTTTGTTTCTCTTGCCTCAGGAGACCTATCTAGAAAGAAGTTGCTATGGCCATTGTCAAAGAAGTTACTGCTGGTGTTTTCTAGATTTTTATGGTATTAGGTTTTAACATTTATGTCTTTAATACATTTTGAATTTATTTTTGTGTGGCATAAGAAAGTGGTCCAGTTTCATTCTTCTACATGTAGCTGTTCAGTTTTCCCAACACCATTTGTAGAAGAGATTGTCTTTTTTTCTGGTTTTGACCATATAATTCTGGGTTCATTTCTGGGTTTTCTGCTGTGTTCCATTGGTCTGTGTGTCTTTTTTTTTTTTTTTTTAAAGATTTTATTCATTTATTTGACAGAGAGATCACAAGTAGGCAGAGAGGCAGGCTCCCCGCTGAGCAGAGAGCCCGATGCAGGTCTCAATCCCAGGACCCTGAGATCATGACCTGAGTCAAATGCAGAGACTTAACCCACTGAGCCACTCAGGTGCCTTATGTGTCTCTTTTGGTGCCAGTATCCTACCGTGTTCATCAGTACAGTTTTGTAGTACAACTTGAAATCTGGAATAGTAACACCTCCAGCTTTGTTTTTCTTTTTTCAGATGGCTTTGGCTATTCAGGGTCTCTTGTGGTTCCATACAGAATTTTGGATTGTTTGTTCCAGTTTTGTAAAAAAATGCTATTGGTGTTTTGATTGAGATTGCATTAAATGTGTAGATTGCTTTGTTATGAATGAAAATAGTGTGAGTATTTTAACAATATTTGTTCTTCCAGTCAATGAGCATGGAATATATTTCCATTTCTTTGTGTTGTCTTCAATTTCTTTTATCAGTGTTTTGTAGTTTTCACAATACAGGTCTTTCATCTCTTTGATTCCTAGGGTTTTGCAGATGGGTTTCCTTAATTTCTCTTTCTGCTACTTCATTATTGGTGTATAATTTCTTTACATTGACTTTGCATCCTGCAACTTTACTGAATTCATTTATCAGTTCTAGCAGTGTTTTGGGGCAGTCTTTCAGGTTTTCTATATATGCTATCAACTCATCTGCAAATAGTGAAAGTTTTACTTCATTGTTACCAGTTTGGTTGCCTTTTATTTCTTTTTGTTGCTTGATTGCTATGGCTAGACTTCTAGTTCACCCTGTCTTTTGATTGGAGCATTTAGACCATTTACATTGAAAGTAGTTATTGGTAGGTATGTACTTATTCCTATCTTGTTAGTTTTTTGCTTGTTTTTGTTCTTCTGTTCCTTTTCTTTTCTTTCCTTGTAATTGATGACATTTTTTAGTGTTATGCTTGGATTCTTTTCTCTTTTTTGTGTATCTATTATAGGTTTTGATTTGTGTTTACTGTGAGGTTCATATATAACATTCTGTGTATATAGCAGTTTCTAGTAAGTTGATGGTCACTTAAGTTGGAACACGTTCTAAAACCACTACATTTTTATGCCCCCCTCCATGTTCTTTGTCATATTTTACAATTTTTTTCTAAGTCCTTTAACTAATTTTTAGATAATTGGTTATACTGCTTTTTACTGCTTTTTACTGTTATACTGGTTTTACTGCTTTACTATAATTGGTTTTACTGCTTTTGTCTTTTAAGCTTCATGCTAGCTTTATAAGTGAGTGATCTATTCCCTTTATTGTATATTTGCTTTTACTTGTGAAATTTTTTTCTTCACATTTTTCTTTTAATTTTGGCTTTTTTTTCCCCTTGCTTAAGGAGATCCTTTTAATATTTCAAGGACAGTTTAGTGGTGGTGAACTCTAGCTTTTGTTTGAGAAACTCTTTCTCTCTCCTTCAGTTCTGAATGTTAACCTTGCTAGATTGAGTATTCTTGGTTGTAGGTGTTTTCCTTTCAGCACTTTGGATTTATCAAGTCACTTCCTTCTGGCCTGCAACGTTCTGTTGAGAAATCAGCTGAGTGCTTTATTGGCCTTCCTTGGGTTTTCTTTTGCTGCATTAAGATTCTGCCTTTGGGGCGCCTGGGTGTCTCAGTGGGTTAAGCCGCTGCCTTCGGCTCAGATCATGATCTCAGGGTCCTGGGATCGAATCCCGCATCGGGCTCTCTGCTCAGCAGGGAGCCTGCTTCCTCCTCTCTCTCTCTGCCTACTTGTGATCTCTGTTAAATAAATAAAGAAAATCTTTAAAAGAAAATCTTTAAAAAAAAAAAAGATTCTGTCTTTAATATTTGACATTTTAATTATTATTTGATTGGTGTGAGCCTTCATGGGTTCATTTTGTTTAGGCTTCTCTATGTACCTGGACCTGGATGTCTGTGTCCTTCCCCTAGTTAGAGAAGTTTCTAGCAATTATTTCTTCAAGTAAGTTTTCTGCCCTTCTCTGTTCTCCTTCTGGGATAGCCATAATGAAAATGTTAATATGCTTGAAATTGTCCCCAAGACTCAGTCTGTCCTTATTTTTGTTTTTAATTCTTGTTTCTTTTTGTTGTTCAGTTTGGTTGCTTTCCATTTCCAGATTGCTCGTCCATTCTTCTGTGTCCTTTAATCTGCTGCTGTTTCTCTCTAGTGTCGTTTTCATTTCAGTTGCTGTATTCTTCAGCTCTGCTTGGCTCTTAGATTTTCTGTTTACCCTCTCTTCTTCCAAGTCTGCTGAGCTTCTTGTTGAACTGTTTGTCAGGTACGCTGTTTATCTTGTCCCTTCACTTGAAGTATATTCCTCTGCCTCATTATTTTGTTTTACTTTCTGTATTTGTTTCTGTGAACTGGGCGGGATGGCTACTTCTCCTCTTGAAGGATTGGTCCTGTTTAGGACTGTCCCATACAGACTGTGGATGCCTGTTGGCCTTGGCTGGCTGGAGCTGTAGTGGGCATGGGCTGGAGGGGGCTCTCTGGGTGTCCCACACCAGGTGTACCCTAGTGGGACATCTGAAGCTGAAGTGGGCGGGAGCTGGGGCTGTCCTGGGGCACTCTGCCTGGGGATGGCCCTGATGGAATAGCTGGAGTCGAAGTGGGCTCAGGCTGGTGTTCCCAGGGCGCTCTACACCGTGGGGAACTTGGTAGGAGAATTGGAGCTAAAGTTGCTGTATGCTAGGGGTGTGGGGCTCACTTAAGTGCTGGCTAGTTAGGGCATCTATACCCTGTTCCAGTTTGAGTGATTAGGCGAGGTGGAGGGGCCATAAGCAGTGGTGCTTACCAGCTCATTTGGCCTCAGAATGTGTTCCCACAGGCCTTGGTCAATTGGCTGAGGGTTAGTTTTTGGTTTTTATTCTAGTTGTCTTTTAAGCCACTACTTTTTTGTGTGTGCCTTAGTGGGGTTTAGGCTGATGTGGGCTAGGGTCCCAGGGTTCACTGAAGTGGCAGGCTGGTTGGGTGGCCATATCCCACTCCCATCTGTGCTGGCAGTGTTGGGCTTGGGAGAGAGAGGAAACATACACTGTGGCACTTGCCAGCCCTCCGACTACTGAAGACCAGTTCCTCAGGACCCAGCTGTTTGGCAGATGCTCTGGCAGATGCTCGAGGGCTAGTTCCTTTGAATTCTAGTTGCCCTTTGAAACTGAGGCTTTTTTCCATCCTTTTGCGTGTTAGAATCTATTCCTGGTTCCTTGGTTCTGTCCCTCCCCACTGCAGTTGGCGTGTCAGGGGTGGGGTTTCTGTTGTTACTGTGTCTCCATCTCTCCTATTCTCTGTGTGGTCCCTCTGTTCTTTGTTGGGCAGAAGCTGTTCAGTCAGCCCTCAGTTCTTTTTCCAGAGGAATTACTCTGTATGTTGGTATAGATTTGGTTTGTCCATGGAGGGGAATTCAGGGTCCTCCTCCATCACCATCTTGAATCCTGTCTCCTGAAAGCATCACTTTTGATTGCCAAGATTATTATAACTTGCCCTCCCTAAGTCACTATTATGCAGTTAGCCAAGTCTGCTTGTCCAGATGATGGCATGGTTTTTCCTGTATTTGTCGGTGGGTCACTTCTAGATGTTTAAGCTATAGAGGGTTATTTCATGGCATCTTACTTTGAATATCAGACATTAAATGAAGAACATTTGAAAAAGGATTTGTTAAACTTCCGGTGCCTTCTTGCCGCGGCGCAGGTTTTATTGAACAGGTATGCAGGCTCACTTCTGCGTTTGGTTTAATGACGGTAGTGTACTGAGTGGAAGTGTTTAATTCCAGCATTTGGTTTTTCCATTTTCTCATAGATGCAGGCCCTTACATGGTTCGCATGCCAGATGAGGGGACTGGATGTGTCAAGTGAGCTCATAAAAGGCTGGTGGTTAAGTAGGGGTCGTGGTCATTGTGCATCAGAGAAATATGGAAATTTTAGCCACAGAGAGGCCTAGGTTCAAATGCCAGCTCATTTAGTGTAACTCTTAGTCCCGGTATCTTTTATAAAATGGAGTTATCTAATTTGTAAGGTATTTGAAAATATTGTGGTGTGAAAAGTACCTGGTATATAGGAAGTGCTCAGTAAATAGTGGCTGTTAGTATTTTTTTTTTTAATTTTATTTATTTGACAGGGATCACAAGTAGGCAGAGAGGCAGGTAGAGAGAGAGAGGGAGGCAGGCTCCCTCCTGAGCAGAGAGCCTGATGTGTGGCTCGATCCCAGGACCCTAGGATCATGACCTGAGCCGAAGGCAGAGGCTTTAACCCACTGAGCAACCCAGGTGCCCCAGTGGCTGTTAATATTTTAAACAAATCCTGAAACTGGAACTCTGATGATACCAATGTATTATTTCCATTTGTAACTCCTTAGAGTTTTGTATGTGGTTGGTAGGCAGTAAATGCTATGTGTCATTAACTTGGAATTCTAAAATCTGGCTTAAGACTACTACTAATATAAATTACATATTCATTATCAAAAACATGGCATATGAAATAATTTCAGCAAATAAGGCTTTCAGAGGAATAGGTTACAGCAGGTATTCTACCATGAATGTGTTGACTCTGGAGGGCCACAGAGACCAAGTCATTCTGGAGTTCAGCAGCTTTAGTGTGAGTCCGTATTACAGTTTCAGTTAAATAGAAAGGGACTCTGAGGGTGCCTAGTTGGTATAGTTGGTTAAGTATCCAACTCCTGACCTCAGCTCAGGTCTTGATTTCAATCTTGAGTTCAAGCCCAACACTGGACATGGAGCCTACTTATTAAAAAAAAAGAAGAAGAAGAAAGGAGGGGACTGACTTGGTATATTTCTCAAAAGCTACATTGTGTTGCATTGTGTTATGAATTGTATTAGAAATGATGACATGGGGGCACCTGGGTGGCTCAGTGGGTTAAAGCCTCTCCTTCAGCTCAGGTCATGACCTCAGGGTCCTGGGATTGAGCCCTCATCAGGCTCTCTGCTCAGCAGGGAGCCTGCTTCCCCTTCTGTCTGCCTCTCTGCCCACTTTTGATCTCTCTCTCTCTGTCAAATAAATAAATAAAATCAAGAAATGGTGACATGTGGTTGCTGTCATCCTAGAGGTACCACAGGAACCAGCAGGAGGAGATGTCAGGGAGAGATGGGACCATTGATTCCTAGTACCAAATGCATAGCATGGCAGTCAGAAGCAGCATACCAGGTCTGGTAGTGTAGGGTGACACTCACCAGCTCGGGAAGATAGGTGACTGTAGAATTTGGCCTTTAGTGCACTTCAGAAAAAAGAGTTGGACTTCATCGCATAGTTTGCATGTGCTGGTTGGGGAGTGGAAGAGAGGTGGAGAACTTGGAGGCTTTGGGGTAAGGAAATAGCAGATTCACACTGGAAGGAAAATCCAGTCTGTGGCTGCGAAGGAGCTGAAGCTGGATACAACTGTGGAGTCTGCACAGGAGGAGAGCAGGCCCAGACAGCACGGTGAGCTCAGGAAGAGAGGAGAGAGATGGATCAGCGAGCATCTGTGAGAATTGGGTATGAGGAGGGTAGGGAAGAGTGGCAGGTGCAGATGAAGCATTCCATGTTAGACGTGCTGAGTTCTGGTGGCTTGAGGATTTTAGTGGAAATGAAGGTAGACTCTGAGGTAGAGGACTCTGACCCTGTCTGGGCCAAGAAGAGGACAGGACTGGCATCATTAATATGGAAGTGGGAGGTGAAAGCCACAGATGTCTTGAGCTCTCCCAGAAGGAGTATCTGTTCTAGAGGGAGGACAGAAGTGCCCATGTACAGTATAAGCAAAGGGGTGGGAGCACCACAGAATGGGAGCTCTTGGGTAGTGAACGGAATGCTTGTTCTGTTCTTTTAAGGGCACATGTTCTTGGCGAAAGTGGAAGATATTTTGCTAAGTTAAGAGTTTGTTCAAACAAAGCTATATTAGTTGGGTATTTTGTTAACTGTACAGACCTGTTTTATTAGTACTGTACTATGTTCTATCCCTTGTTTTTTCTTTTTATTTCTATGGTAGGCATAGCATTTTAACTGTACCCTTGAAAAGAAATCACACACATGAAAGTCCACTGAATTTCTGCAGTTGTGTTTTTAATACAAATAATCCATTTTGTTATTACCCTTTGAAGGTCTAATTTTCTTTTACATGGGTATTTTACTTCTCATTCACTCATCATGTAACTGAACTCATAGGTCATGTTGTAGAACACTGACAGAAGCTTGAAGAATTATTCTTATGGCTAAGTACATCACTGGCACACTTCCCTGTTTGCTCATCTTTTAATGGAGAGGTGAGCTATTTGGTGTTAGGACTTTGACCTATTCTGTATCTAGTTCATTCCTTGTGGGGGAGAGGTCTTACTCAGGCCCATGGCCTTAAATACCATATACACATGGAAGTACAGTCTGGAATTTAGAGAAGAGGTCGAAGATGGATGAGTTTGTATTTCGACCTCTTCTCTAAATTCCAGACTGGTACTTCTTACTCCATGTTAACGGGCATCTTCAGCATGACACATCCAAATCCAAACTCCTGCACTGCCCAGACCGCTCTTTCTGCAGCAGTGCCCACAGTAGCTCATGGCAACTCAGTCTTCCATTGGTTTCAGACAGAAATCTCTCAGTCACCCTTGACTGCTCATTTCCCCCACGGCACCACCTGCACTACTACCACCCTTGCTTACCTTTTTCCCAGTAGCCTCCCAATTGGTGTCTCCATTTCCCCTCTTGTCCCTGTAGTCTGTTCTCAGATCAACAGTCACGGGAACTTATGTTAAAACAGTGAATCAGACACCCTTCTGGGAACTCCAGTGACTCCTTATTTCATCAAGAATAAAAGCCCAAAGGTCTTAAATGGCCATAGGTGCCAGAAGATCTGGCTCCTGCTTCATTTCCTGCCACTTTTCTCACTTGTTCCAGGCACACTGGTCTCCTCACCCATGCCTCAAACAAGCCAGGTCCCCTGCTACCTCCTCTGTACTCGTCTACCTCTGCCACTTGTGTTTGGACTCCCCTCTGCCTGAATGCTCTGCCCCAGGTAATTCCCATCCCTCCCCTTGGGTCTTGACCCAGATGTTAACCTTCGTAGGACTATCCTATTTAACACTGCATTTCAGCTTTGTATTTTCTGTCCTTTATTGCTTGATTTTTCTCCATCATGCCATCTGACGACTCCAGCTAGGCTGAAGGCAGAGATCTGTTTCTTCACCTCTTGGTCTCCAATATCTTGAGGAATGCTTAGTACACAGAAGGTAGTCAGTAAATATTTACGGGATTAACATTATTGTATTGTGAAAGAAATTTTAACTTTGCTCTTCAGGTTTATCTCGAACAAGTACTTAGTGAAGCGGCAAAGCAGGGACTACGATGTGGAGTGGGGTTACGCCTTCGACGTGCATCTAAATGCTTTTTATCCTCTCTTAGTTATTCTGCATTTTATCCAGCTCTTCTTCATTAACCGTAAGTAGTGTTGCTTCTTACACTATCATCAAAAAGTCACCATTGTATACACTAAAAAGAGATTCAGTGTACACATCTCTTTTGCAGATGTTATCCTGACGGACACATTTATTGGATATTTTGTTGGAAATACCTTGTGGCTGGTGGCAGTGGGCTATTATATCTACGTAACCTTTCTAGGATACAGTGGTAAGTCATGAATGATTTTGGTTGACTGAAAATGGCGGGGGGAGGGGTGCTGTAATAGTAACGTAAGTAGCTTACTTTCAGATGAGGGCACAGAAATTTTAATTTGTCCAGTCATTCAGCTAGAAAGTGGCATGGCTGATGTATAACAAACTTTGTAATTTTAAGGAGCCGTGTTAGACCAGACTGATATCTCGAAGTTACTTGCAGGAACACATGACCCACTTCCTTTTGTCCCTGGCTTTCTGGTTCTGGGTCCCCATGGCCAGTTAGGGTGGGACATGGGCTGGGTCTAATTTCTGGTCGGATAGCTAAACGAACCTTTACAAATCTTTGTCAAAGTGTTAAAACCTTTGCCTCACTTTGTTTTTATGATCACTGTGTGATTCTACAGATGGTCACAATTCAGGCCCAACCTTTATGGCTAAACCCTTCTAGAAATTTCTTTTTCTTAGTATGAATGAGAAACCTTTTTGTTAATTCAGCTTGTCCTTTCTTTTCACTCTGGAGGGTCAGGACCTCACTGTAAATACACACTCCGGTGCACAAATACAACTCCTCTATTCAGAGGTGTTCTTAGCCCCAGATGCTAGCCACTGTGCCCGGGACCATGTGACTCCCTCGAGTTGTAATACTTTTCTGGACATGGGGAGTCTGTTCTCTAATTCAGAGGAGGTGTTTTTGACATACTATGTTCAGGTTTTTATGAATTTTCACTTATTTTTGAGAAAGCTTTAAATTGTGATTAGCATACTACAACATTGTGGTTTCTCTAACTGGATTTGGATCACTCATTTGGTAACTCCCTATAATTAAATTGAGTACAGCTCGGCTTCAGTTTGGCGACTTTCTAGAAAATAAATATTTAGGTTAGAATGCATGTGGTAGGGACCCACTAAGTAGTGACCAAGAAGAAAACCTGGATCTTTGGAGACAGATTTTATTATTTTTAAAGTTTATTTAAAGTAGGCTCCATACCCGGTGTGGGGCTTGAACTTAATGACCCCTAAGCTCAAGAATTGCATGTTGTTCTGACGGAGCCAGGCAGGAACTTGAGGGACAGATTTTATATTTGGGAGTTTTGTTCTTTCCTGAAGCCTGGTACACTTACTAGTTGATCTCATGTAAAGGGGAGGTGTTATGCTTCCAGTATTGGGAAATCTCAAAGAGCTAAAAGTTGGACTCGTAGAGGCTTCTACACAGAGTCCCCTGTGTAAATCCACCACTGTTCAGTATTTCCTGACATCTGTCCCTTACTCTTCGCCTCTCAAGTTCCGAATCTGCTGCTCACTCAGCCTTTGTGCTAAGCTGACCTCTCAGCCTGGGTTCTCAGGTGCAGCTGTGATGCGGCAGTCACACCCATGAGCAGGGTGCAGAGCAGAGTCAGCCTTGAGAGCAGTGGCTCGGCTCGCAGATTCAGAACACGTGGGGCTTCTTGGCCCCACCTATCGTATGTAGTAAGCACTTTCAGAAAGTTCATGAGGTAGATTTCCTTTTTTTAAAAAAACTGATTTGTTTCTTTTCCAGCATTGCCATTTTTGAAAAATACAGTAATTCTTCTTTATCCATTTGCGCCTCTCATTCTGCTCTACGGCCTGTCCCTGGCACTAGGATGGAACTTCACCCACACACTGTGCTCCTTCTACAAGTACAGAGTAAAGTAAAGGCACTGAGAGACTATGCCATCTTACCTGTGCCATAGGCAGAGTTGGTGAGGGGATGATTTCTTCTGAAACTTGTAAATAAACTGTCTTTGTAGATATCTTCAGAGTGTAAAGTTTGCAAATTTGAGTAAGTATATAATTTAACGCTATTGTCAATACATTCCTTAAAACTACTAAAAGGTACATTTCTATAATAAATATTTTTTAAAGAAAAATCATTTGGAGAACTTGATAATCAGTTCCTGACAAGATTTGTAGTCTGGCCTCATTTCTCATGGGCTGTATTTTCAACATTTGCCTAGTACAACCTTAACAACCCTCCCTGACCTGTACTGTAACTCAAAGACGAATCACTGCACTACAGACCATAAGATCATTTACATTTTCTATACAAAGGAAGTGCCAAACAAAATATCTTCAATTGAACAGGCTGCTGCCACGGACATAATAGATAAGTAACACTTGTATAACACTGGTCATCCCTGTCTTAACATGAAGGCTCTTTTTCTTTCTTTGAAGACCTCTCCAAAACCCACATAACTAGAAATAGTTGTAAGTAAACTTTATCAGTGTTGAAGCTAATAATAACAAAACTCGCTACTCATTAACAAAACTTGCTACTCATTAAGTAAGTTTTACCTATTTTTATTAGAAGGAATCTTGAATTCAACATGGCTTCTTAAACATCTTTATTCCAAACACATGAACGGTTGTGGCACAGAGAAACAGTAATGAAAGGCACAGTCAACAGGACCAGTTAATAGGTTTTCAATTATAGCAGCAAATTTGGAAATAATCTTCCTTTAAAAATCTTAACAGGTACCTAAAATATTACTACAGATATTACCCATTCACCCAATGAAAACATTTTAAGGAAAATATGTACAATACATTTAAGGAGAAAAAAAAATCTGGTACAGCCTGGAAAAGCAATTCCTCAGGCACCTTCTCGAAGGGGTGCTTCCAGAAACATCTATGACGTTTCCAAACAGTGTTTTTGATGAGAAACACATTAGTTTTTCATTTCATAAATGAAACAAAATTGTTACGTTCAGTCAGCTGATTTCTACATCTTTCTTAGAAAACATCACTGTCTTTACTGAAATGAAAAGTATCAAAGCTGCTGGCAGTGCATCTTACAGTACTGTCGATATCAGCCATTTTTAAGGCTCAGAGAATAGGTCTTCTAAAGGTATTTTCACCCAATTTCAGCAAACTGAGCATTTCAAATAATGGAAGGCTAATCACACTAAAGTACCGAACCTTTGACTCCGGAGGGATTTGCTAATTACTAATACCGCGAAACAACTAGGAATAAGTGATATATAAAGTAACCTCCCTAATGTTCAAGAGTATCATTAAATATTCCCCACAACAAACAATCCTTATTTGGAAAACAATTTTAGCACCACTATTCACATTTTTACAGCAGTGTGAACACTAGGAATGATACTTTGCACAAAGTGCTTTCCATTCAATACCCAGCTTACTTTCTTGAACGTATTCTAAATTCTTCACACACACACACACACACACACACACACACACACACACACACACACACAAGTGCCAGCTCTGCTCTTTCCCATTTGTCTCCTTGAACATTATCTAATTAGTGCCCAAAAAAGGTGGAGTGTTTCAGGCAAGAAGAGTTTATATATAGGTACTGGTGATAGGGATATATATAACAAATCCCCCCCCCCTTTTTTTTTTAAAATACTGTCGTAGTCTTTTTAGCATTGTGTGTTCACATGCATTAAAGAAATAAAGCATACTGATTATGGCATCTATCAAGATTAATAATTAAAATTGTACAGCTATCAAATTTAACACACTATAATGCTACACAGCTTGGAAAAGTTTCCTTTTCTATAAAAGAAAGAGCTGGGATATCTGGGTTTCTCTAGAACACAAAGATTATTAGGACTCCAATTTCTGACTTTTTGACAGTCTTAGCCTCTCATTTTCTTCCCTTTAGCTGTGTTGTTCTTCTATCAAGGGTATGGTGATATAGTAAAATTAAGCACAAAAATTAATGTACAAAACCAAAATAACAAGCTTCAATAGCAATTAATGGCTTGGAAGCAGACAGGTATTTTAGAAAATACCTGCAAATTACAAAAATTTGGTTGGCACATACAGGATTTGATCTGTGCTTATACAATAAAGTAAGCTTGGGGTTAAAAAAAAAAAGTTTGTTCAATGCAGAGTAGATTATCCTTCTGTGAAGGCCGAATTTTTTTTTTCTCTCCTAATATTTAGAATACCACTGTTCATGATTCTTAAATAATATACTGAACAGGCTCAGAGCAGAAAAATCACAAATAAATACCTCTCCCAGGAAGAAGATTCCATATACCATGGGTCCTCCTCCTGGAATGAGAACAGTCCTGTCCTAGCAGGGTTTTTTGTTTTTATTTTTGTTTTAGAAAGCATTGCTTAGATACTCTAAGTTTTTGGCAACAAACTTCCAATCAAGACTACTAAAGATTCTCAGGCAGAGAAACCCCAGAGGCAGCCCAGCTGTAAGTTTGCTAGTGTAAGACTTGACTCATGTGGTTATCAAAATCTCCCAACTCCCGAGAATCAAGTATGAAGACTTTTCCTCCTCATCTCTTTTAAATACTATATTCATTCTCTATTGCTGCATAACAAATCACCACAAATTCAGAGGCTTAAAAAAATGCCTATTTATTATCTCACAGTTCCGCAGGCCAAAAGTCAGGGCGGGCTTGATTCAAGTTCTCTGATAGGGTCTCACAAGGCTGGAGTCATGGGGGCGGCGGAGCTGGGCTCTCATATGATGGAGAAGACTCTAGCTGCAAGCTTGCTCGGTTCATTAACTGATGGAGTTCCTGTGTTGGTAGGGCTGAAGTTCTGGTTCCTGTGGCTGTCGATGCAGGCCTCTCTCAGCTCCTGCCAGGCAACTGCATTTCTTCTCCTGTGGCCTCTCCATCTTACATCAGCAGTGGTGCCTTGAGTCCTTCTGCTTTGAATCTGACTTATGCTACCAGCCTGAGAAAACCTTGCTTTTAAAGGGCTCACACAGTTAGATTAGCTGAACAGGATTATGGGTGATACTCATGGCTTCCACCCACACACAAAGAGGGAGGAGGGCATCTACGGTACCTGAGGGTCATCTGCAGAATTGTGGCTGGTACAAACAGTGCCACTAATGAGAGCAATCGTGCCAGACATGCTGTTTCCACATGAACCAAACTTGCCTTTGAGGACAGTACTAATGGGAGACCGCCTTTTGGTGACAGTAACAGATTGAAAAGAAGCCTTCAGTACGTTGCTGAAGGTTTTGAAATAAAGACACCTGATCACATACTGGTGCCACCAGTGACCTGAAAAGCCATACCTTTTCCAAAGATCTCTCCACGGTTGAATTAACACACATGTTTCTACAGCCTGCCTGCTGAATCATCCAACACACACACACTTTTTCCAGAGCTTTTCAATCTCACTGCCTGAAACCACTGTTCTTGTCTGACTGCACAGTAGGGCCTCCGCGCGAGCTGGAAAGAGCACATGAGACTTAAGAGCAGAGAACTCAGAAATCTGGGGTCTCAGAATCCCAGAAACAGTCCTCAACCTTCTTGCCTACGATACTCGCCGTCTGCACTGTGACATTCTGCACGTCTGCTTTCATCCTTGTAGTCAGAACTCATTCCTCTGGTTTCGCAAGTGTTCGCATTAGCACTCCTGACACAGTGCTGTCCCAACAGAACTTTCTGCAGTGACAGAAGGCTATCTGCTGTCCAGTCAGGGGCCACGAGCCACATGTGGCTGATGAGCACCTGAACGTAGCTAGTGTGACTGAGGCGCTAAAGATCTTACTAATTTAAATTTACACACCCACTATGTGTCTACTGGCAACTGCTCAGGACAGCACAGCTCTAGAGTCTCAACAGTTTACATGAAATGCATACCAGATGCAAACCAGGTTTATCTCTATATGTTAATAATTAAATACTGGACACCAGAGGACAGTGTCCCCACTCACTATTCGGATACAAGTGGTTCAGTGTCCTCTCGAGGCCAAATACATATACTTCCCTCAGTCCCAGGTACTCTTCACCCCCTCCACTGTTCTGTCCCCAGACTTCGCTCCCCAACTCCTCTCCAGAGTTACCCTACAGTGTCTTGCTTAAGGAAAGCAGGGCTGTTTCTAATGGCCTCAGGAGGAAGTGGGGGCAGGGAAAGACCAACAAGGAGATGATCACAGGAAGGATGAGTTACAGGCCTGCCTGGAAGCCGGACAGGAGGGAGAACGTGTGCGCACACATAACACACACTCGCCAGGAACAACCCAAACTCAACAGCTGAGTGTGTATGTATGTAAGTGTATGGCAAGCAACGTAGATAAAGGGAGTTAAAAAGAAAGAGGAGTGTGGGCTGGAACAGTTGGTCCCCTCGTCCAGACCTGGACAGGGGACCTGCCACGTGCCAGGCCCTATTCCTGGCACTACTAGGCACTGGTAACAATTCATGGGGAGGAGTGCACGAGAGAGTCTGCAAGGGGGTGAGATTTGGCTCCAAGTATTCCCGGGAACAGGAGGGGTGAGCGAAGCCTGGGAGGGGAGGCTGAGCAGAAGCACCGGAAGAAGCCGGCTGGTATGGCTCACCAGGCTAAAGCCCAAGCAGCCCTAAGGGCAAGGGGCTGCAGTCATGGTCACCTCCCTGATCTTCAGTGCATGCTCCTTCTCCCTAAAATCAGAGTGGGCTCCTGGGGAAGCAAGGAGAGCAGAGGACTTCTTAACCCACCCAGGGGTTTCTCTCCCGATACTTGGTGGTTCTAGCAGTCCATAATATTCAACAGCTGCCAAAGTTTTACAATGAAAGGTTATTCTTTTCAAATGAAATTGGCCTGAGGGCATCAGGCCAAGGAAATGTAAGGACAACATAAAAAGTAAATTAAAGAAAGTGAAGAGTAAATCTAAAAAGCCCAGCAAAAATGTTTCACTAGACTTGGACATAAAAAAATTATTCCTGGCCATGTGTAACTTTTTAATCAAGGAAAGTAACTGACCATGATTCCAACAAGAGTAATGGAAAGAAGTGTACCCTATCCATGTTTCCCAACATTTTTCACTCCAACATACTGTACAGAAAACAAGGCTGTCTGGAAGCTCTTTGTTCAGCATCCTGGGTAACCGCGGGAGGCTCCCCCAGGCAAGAGGCAACCAGTGGACACTTCCAGCCCCCGGAGGCCTCAGCCACTGGCTAGTCCGAGAGCTCAGGGGGTCAGTCTCTGCATATCTCTCTGGAACCCACCTGCAAGCCCCCTGATGCACTGGTTGGGAGCGGATGGTGATCACTCCGAACTTCTTAAAAGTAAAATACTTTTGTAAAGATCGCTGATTGCTAAGGCTGATAGTCTTTTTGTTTCCAGTAGTAATAACATTTGGAATTACATGATTAAGAGCAATAAATGCTCTTCAGATATGAATTTACCTGTTAGTTCATAAAGCCAACAGAGCAAGTCACTTTGCAAAAACATACAACTGCTACAATCTCTCCCTAAAAACCAATATTACATTTTTTTCTGTAAAATTCAATGATTTTGACTCATACAATAACATCACCTGGAAAACATTTTGTCAGAACTCACTAAATGGGTGCAGATATAAAAGGATCAACAAGAGATAATGCATCTAACTCATGGATTAAAGACACAGATTTAAAAAGAAAAAATAGTTTGTCATCTTACATATCAGAGGGAATGTAATGAGTTGAGTCCATGATAATTTGGGCTGAATGCATGACCCCTGCACATTAAAGTTTATCAGACTGTTTTTTTTTTTTTACACCATAAACAGTATAGTAAAATAACCCTCAAGAAGGACGTTGGTCTTTAAAATCTTGGCTTTAAGGAATGACAAATGCCTTTGAAAATATTTTGTTCAGAATCACTGCAATTATAAAAGTACTTCAGTTAGGAAATCAATCTAGAATCATTCTTAAATGGCAGTGCATTTGAAAAATGGCATTCATTTGTAATGTTTGCATTTCCAAAGAAAAATATAGAAAGAACTTAAAAAAGCAAGGTAACTTTTCAAAAAAAGTATTGATTCAAAAATTTACTGCACAAAAATATGTACTTCTTAAATGTTTCTAATAAATTAACTCCATAACATTTTATGTATATTTATATATTTATATATATATATATATAATCCCTGATAATCTATAAAAGAGGGTCTATAATAGTAAAATAAATGAACTTCAAAAGTACCCCCTTCATAAAATGTATTTAACATTAATTTTTCTCAAATTTAAAGAATGTAACAATATGTACAACTCTTATGTATTAGTATAATACCAAAATAGTACAAGTCATATTAACAGGCTGTCATAACTGTAAAATGTTTGAGTCAAGTTAAAATTGGAGAACAGCTTAGGTTCGAATGAATGCAATTATCCATGGGAGCTTCACTTTCCAAGTGGAAATGACAATCATTTTATCTACAGTAGATTTCACAAGAGGTAGTGTTCAAGTAAAAAAAAAAAAAGAAAAAAAAAAAGGTACATGCTTAACTATCTTTAATTAACAAATTCACAGGAAAAAAATGTACTGGTTTCTTAGCAGATGATCAGTTGGTGACTTTTTTAATATGAATCTGAAATACAAAATAATGAGAAGTACAATAAAGGCCTTATGCATAAAATAAAAACACACACACACACACAAAAAACCCCCCACAGAAAACCAACAACAACGTACCATCTAAGCTGTATCAATGATAGCACACGTTGTCTTACCTCATTAAGAATGGCCCAAACGGCAGAATTCTGAATAACTGAAAGTCGAAAGGCTGAAATGGGGTTTAGGCTAGGATCCACCATTCCTTCGGCAACACCATTCTCAAATTTTCCTTCAAAAGAAAAATCAACACATGTTGGATAGCCTGAAATCAGCAAGCATAAAGTATCATGGACTTAAAACAGGGAAGAAAAACACCAAAACATTTCCAGTGGATGTCGTCAAGATGGGCCTGGGTGAATTTTTTCCCTTCTTTCTACTTTTATTGAACTTTCAAATTTCTCACGAATTGTATGCTTATGCACCTAGTAAGAGAGGCAGAGCGATACTTTCTCTTACTGCAAATTAAATGTGTGTGTATGTTCTTGCATCAAAAATATTTTAACATGCAGGTTTTTAATAAAATGTGACTTAAGCAAACCTTACCAAAGTGTACTCTTTACCATGGCTCAGTCCAACCCTTTGAAGGTTAAGTCAGTAATAGCAAATTTCAGTGCTTTCAGACATACCATAGAATGGTTGGCCTTGAGCAGGCACTCAATCTGTATGTATCCGTTCCCATGTCACATCTAGAAGGAATTAAGAAGTGATACCTCCTCCAGGAGGTTCTAATAGAAAACTGCTATTACAAATGACAAGTTGAAAAAGCTAGGACCAAGAGGTTCTATAAGAAGGTAGCATGCTCAATATCCAATTTTTCTTGCTGTGAGGAATTCTTAAAACAACAAAATGCAATGGAAAAAGTGACAGACAAATAGTTTGTTCCCATATCAGGTTGACACTTCTACACAGGAAGTGGGGGAAAAAATGTCCACAAAATTTTTATTGATGAAATTCAAATGATAAGAACCACCATGCAGGTGTACCAAGAAAAACATAATTCCTTTTAGGATGGTGGGGTGGGGTGGTTAACATCATTCAGTTAACTGGGATTCAAAGTGATCTTCCTCATTAAAATCGATCATAAATGTTCATCTGTTCATATGAATCCATGAGATTTTACATATTTTATCTTGACTAATTCCTTTCACACAACCTAGGTGCTCCACTAGCACGTGATTTTACTGGAGCATATTAATCACTTGGAGGGTATGCATGGAATTCCATTAGGTTCTTCTCCTCAATACTTGCCTTGCAAGTGTTACTACACTGCAGATGAGTCACTTTTGAGCAAAAGTCAGGTGGAAGCTTCTTGATCAGTCTGATATTGGAGCTCAAATAATCACGGTCATCAGTGGCTTGGCTGGAATAAAAGGTCTGCACGGAAGTGCTATTTTGTCTTGTAATTTTAGCTTGAATAAAACATTATCAAGTCTGCACCAAAAACTAACTTTCTAAGAGATAATAGTGGTAAAGGGCAGTCTTGGGAAAAAATTTCAATAATGTTCCTGGGCTTAAAAAAAAAAGTTCTTTTTCTGTTTTGCTTTGTTTTTCCATTTTAAAATTGATCACAGCTAAGCCCCAGAGCTGCTGTGTGGTCCAGAAGGTCATACTGTTCAGTTCCTATCTCTGACAAAAATTCACAAAACT
The DNA here is from genome assembly GCF_964662115.1 of Mustela nivalis. Lineage (NCBI taxonomy): Eukaryota > Metazoa > Chordata > Mammalia > Carnivora > Mustelidae > Mustela > Mustela nivalis. The sequence goes on along the minus strand of NC_139027.1, from coordinate 73,642,386 downwards.
GATCATGGCAGAGTCCATGAGAATGAATCAAGTTCACTGATGACGCTGCTGGTTCAATAAAATAATGATACATGACAGATTCAAGTAGTTCCTGTAAAGTACCAGATGAATAATAAAATAACCACTGGCCTCGCTTACATTTCCACAAGCTCTGTACACGTATCCAACTAAGCCTTCTTCTTTCTGGATATATTCACCACCATTCAGTGTAACACATTTCACTTCAGGTTGTACTCAATTTGTGTTTTCTCAGCTTGTTGGAAAATATTCTTGCCTGTACTTGGTTGCATGCAGATTTTTCAGAGGCCAATGCTTCGGTTACCTCAAGGTTGGCATTGACTCCAAATAACAACTAGGCAGGACCTATAACCTCTATCAACTCATCAAGAGACCAGGAAACAATTTGCTTTGTTTTTTTTTTTGCTGTTGTTGTTGTTTTTTAATGGAAATGATAGAATTCAGCCTTTTTTTTTTTTCTAGTGTTACCTAGTGTTTTCTAGTGTTACCTAGGGCAAGAAGATTTTTTAGGCTTTCTTTGTACTGCAGGTCTAGATCCAATTTCCCACATATAATTATATTTGTTATGACTTTTTGTGCACTGAAATACCCCCAGATACTGTGCACTAGCAGGATTTCTGACCGTGATCTTGCAAATATCCCCATCCAAAAAGGTACAAAATGCATTAGTGTATCTAATCCCTCACACACACAAATGCACAAAGACCAGGAAAAAAACAAGAACAAAAACAAAAAAAGGAGTGTCAAGCATTTGGGAGTCAACTAAGTAAAGAACATTTAGTGATAATCAGGATTAATTTTGAGGAAAACGACACTATTGGGGTTTTAGAAAGAATAAACACCTGGCATAACGAAATATTTGCAGTATTTTTTCCACCTTCTATGAAGGAAGCTGTTCTCCCAACAAGATGTGAGTATCTGTTACATAAATATTAAATATAATTCTTCAATTTACAATAGGGAAGAAACCTTCAGGCACTCTAGGGCTTAAATTTATTTTCTCTTTCCAACTCCCCTCCTTTTTTAAACATATCCATTGACCTATTTGTGTATATATGTTTATATTTATATATACACTTTATTATTTATTGGTACTCTATGTACTATGTACAATGTACTTGTTATCAGTCTGACTTCAAAAAAATTCTATTTTGCCAATTAGTAATAATCTTACAATGATATACATTTAGTTATTACCTTCCTGTCTTGTGTTCTCTTGTTTTCATGTAGTTTATGTTAAAATATGCTATAAATACCATATCATATTATTAACACTTAGGCAGTCAATGGTCTTGCTTTGTCTTCTGAGTGATCGTATTCCCAGTGTCCTCAATTCTTCAAGCAGTTGGTTGTGAGTGAAAGCTTGATGGTCTTAAGTTTATTTTATCTGCACACACATCTTGGCTGTCCAATTAAATACTACGTAACGTACCCTTGGTCATTGGCTTCATTTACTTGGCTAACACCCGAGTCACCCCGACACTCACTCTGGTTACAGCCTCATGGGCATTTATTTCTGGGAAGAAATTCTGCTGTCATGAAATACTGTCCATTAAATCTTCTGATTTCCTGACCTCTGCTTTCCTGTGAGTTGGGAACAGCGTGAGTGCTCAGGATGGCAATGTGTTCCCCAGACCAGCTGTCACATCGCGGCGTAATAACCATGGCGATCTGCCATCCGATCTGATCAAATACACCATATTTTCATGGTTAAAAAGCACTGGCATTCAAAGTCCACTTTCATAGTTTTTGGCATCATGTGTAAGCACTGGTTATCATTATGATTATTATTTTTTAAACATCACAGGATGGTGGTGTGCGGGGACACGGTCATATCATAACTGCATTGCCACTACCTGGAGCGCCCCAGCACCACCTCCTTTTTGGCTGCAAACTCTCGGCTCTTCTCACCCGCTGGGGCGTCAGAGCGCAGGGACCGCACAGAAGTAAGCGAGCACCAATACAGTGTTCCGATAACTATTTATGGACACTGAAATCAAACCTTTTTATCATTTTTACATGTCACAATATATAATTTTCATTTTTTTCAAAACCATTGAAAAATAAAAACAAAAACAAAAAAATTAAACATTCTAAGCAAAAACAGGAAGTAGGGAGGGAAAAAAACCAAGAGGAAGAGGGCCAGAGCAGGACTGAGGCTATCTGGTGTGGAGATTATGCAGCCTAATCTAGAGTTTTACAAAATAATGATAGGCTTTTAGCAAGATATGTTCAATCTGAAAATCATACCAGAGAAAACCTGTAATATATTTTTTAGAGATTTATTTATTTTAGAGAGAGAATGCACACATGCGAGCCGGGGCAGGGCAGAGGAAGAGAGACAAGCAGACTCCACACTGAGCACAAGAACCCCAGGTCAGGCTCAATCCCACAACTCTGAGATCACAATCTGAGCCAAAATCAAGAGTCCTACATTTCACTAAGGCACCCAAGTGCCCCCAAGAAGACTTGTAGTATTAAACGTATTTTTTATTTAAAAGTTATTAATAATCTTTTTTTAAAAAAATATCTTACTCATTTATTTGACAGAGAGAGATCACTGAGAGGATCACAGAGAGAGGAGGCAGAGAGGCAGGCAGAGAGGAGGAAGCAGGCTCCCCACTGAGCAGAGAGCCCGATGTGGGGCTCCATCCCAGGACCCTGAGATCATGATCTGAGCCGAAGGCAGATGCTCAACCCACTGGGCCACCCAGGCGCCCCTATTAATAATCTTATTTCATGAAAGTATGTCCATGCTGGGGCTAGACTGGGGTGGGAAGTACATGCTACAAAAAAGTATTACTGAATTATTGAGTTAGGCAGGGAACTTAGGGCTGAAAAATACTGTGAAACTTGAAACACTTTAATGAGGTATCATACTATCATCCGATGAGGTCGTTTAATTAGAAAGTAATTACCTAATGGTGTAACTGGCCTCTTTAAAACACCTGCATCCAGGACACACCTGAGTGAGACAGTCAGCTAAGCAACCAACTCTTGGTTGTGGCTCAGGTTGTGATCTCAGGGTTGTGAGACTGAGCCCTGTGTTAGGCTCCAGGGTCTATGGGGAATCTGCTTAAGACTCTTTCTCTCTCCCTGCGCTTTCTCTCTGTGTGCATGCACACACTCTTTAAATAGGTAAATCTTTAAAAAAAAAAACAACAACACGGGCACCTGGGTGGCTCAGTGGGTTAAGGCTCTGCCTTCAGCTCAAGTCATGATCTCAGGGTCCTGGAATCAAGCCGCACATCGGGCTCTCTGCTCTGCAGGGAGCCTGCTTCCCCGCCCCCCACCCCTGCCTGCCTTTCTGCCTATTTGTGATCTCTGTCAAATAAATAAATAAAATCTTTAAAAACAACAACAAAAACAGTTTCATCCAGGATTTTATCCTGCAGATATACTCTCACATTTCCAAAAGACTACAAATTGTAGCAAAAACTGCCAACAACCATCCACCACTAGGGGACCGGCTATGCGAATTTTGATATGGTAATCCATGGAAATACTAGGCAGCCAATTAAAAGAATGAAGAAAGAATACGAAGAATAAAGTACAACAGAAGATAATGTAGCTAACGATCTACTTGCACTCAACACAGAGACACTCTCATACATGTGCAGAATTGTTCAAACAAGCATTCTTTATAATGGGAAAAAAGGGAAACAAACTTTATAAACAAACAGGAGGACAGACAGTGATATATCCACTGTGAACACTTACACAGCAAGTAAATGAACGAGCCAAAGATACACGCATCCACATGGATGAATCGCATGATGGGGCGAGAAAAGAAACTGTAGACTATGGAAGGTTATTATTTCGCTCAGATTTAACAAGCAAAATAACACTGCGTGTTGTTCAGGAATACATCGTACATACATAGTAGAAGTGGACACGCAAACGGTAACCACAAACCTTAGGACAGTGGTTCTCCTTGGGTGGGAGGAGGAAAGAAGGTATTAGGGAAGAACAACTGAATTGGCAAATCTTAAGCCAAACACACAGATGCTCATTACATTATTATTTGTATCTTCTGCGCATCTGAAATGTTACGACCTTTTGGAATGTTCCTCTTTCATATATAATACTTGTGTATTTGATTGGGGAAAAGATGCAGAACAAAGGACGTACAGCATGTTATCATTCCTGTGTGATTGTGTGTTTTTAAAGAATATACTCGTATCTCTTCATTTCTGAACAGATAACTTCTAGAAGGACACAAAGCCTTAAAAGAACTGCCTCTGGGAAGCACTGGGGAGGACGGAAAAGAAGAGCAGAGGAGACTGAAATTCATGCTTTCAGGTTTGCGTTTGGTGCCACGTGCCTGTACCAGCTTCCTGAACAAGAAATTTAATTTTTGTTCTTGACCCAGTGAACTGGTAGGTCCACACTGAGAGACAGGAAAGAAGGGGGAAAGGAAGGAGGAGCTTACTGGAGAGTAATTAGAACTCCCAATTCCTGGTACTGGCCGAGACTTGCAGGGTCACGCCCTGTGGGGCTTCCCCCCACCACACCCCGACTGCGCACCAGTCTGTCCTTCCAGTGTTTCTCTGACAGGGCTCTTTGCCTCACAACTGGGACTGACTAGAAAGTGTCGAGAATAGAGCTCCAGTCTCACTGAGCTCAGGCAGTGTGGGGAACGCAGTGGGTCAGGTGCCTAAAGCCCCAGACTTTTCATGTTCTTACTCAGATTCAGATTTTCATGAGTAATGTCTCTCCATCTGCTCTATGTTTTTGAAAATCGTTTTCACCAGGTACGGCTGTTCCACTATGGGGAAGGTCTGCGAAGCTATTCCACGAAGGCATACTTAAGGGAGTGGAATTGTTTCATACTCAGTTGAAAGAAATCAGTTGCTCCTTATTTCTGATGCACCTTTTCGTTATACAAGGTCCTAGGCTGGCTGATTTACACTTTCTCTTCTGTTCTAAACATGTTTGAGCTGCTGTCTTAGATGGTCATTATCTTCAAGTTACTACTGATGGTCAATTTCCTAAGCTTTCCTAATCTAGAACACAACAGTCTCAGAAACTAAATAACGGACAAGTAATAGGGTTAATAAATGTCTTGGATATGCAGCCAAGTTTTTGTACATTTCTAGACATACGAAAATAATGAAATTCATCTATCCACCAAAACTACACAAAAACTAGGGTTATCACACAAACCTTGTAGCAGAAACCATGACACCAGATGTGAAAACTCTCAAGACAGTTTTCTGATTGTATCTGTCCTGTACACCTACAGTGTAAACTTACCAATATTCTCTTCTGCCTACCACTAAGAAAAGCATTACTTTTAAGAAAAAGAAAATACATCCTCATTCACTGAGTTGACAGCCATCCAGCAACAGAGCGTATGTTAACTGCAAGAGACAGCCAAGGGCCATTGCCGCCTGCCTTCCCCGCCAAGTGCGTGGGACTGCACTGTGACAGGTGACCGCGCTGACAGGGGACCGCCCTGTGACATGGCAAGGCCGCACAGTAAAGCGCACGCAGTGTGTTAGGAAGAGCAGACAAGAGGGGCAGCTGCAGTGTTTAACAGAAAACGAGAAAGCCTTCATTAGGAGAAATACCAGGTGGAGAAAATGGCCAGAGGCGCAGCCGCACATGAGCGCAAGGAGCATGAGAGGAACAAGAGACTCAGGACAAGGGAAACTGAGAGTCAAAGGAAACATGATGTGAAAGTGGATGGAAGCTAAGGAATGTGATCATGGAAAGGCGTTAAGATCTCTCTCCAGGCTAACATCGTGGCAACAGGGACGCTTTAGAAAGGCAACTGCTGGGGTTCCGGGCAAAGCGAGGGGAAGGACGCAGGGAGAGGCAGTCCTTCTCCGGCCCCGACCCAGAGGCAGAGGCCTGAGCACCAGCCCAGGGCAGGTGACTAGGCATTCCCAGATGGACCTATTTTATGCTAACAGACAGTACAAAGTGGGGTGTGTGTTCAGAGTGTCTCCCAAGATTGGGCTTAGGCAACCAGGTGAACAGTGATAGCAAAAACTATGGTGGCCGAAAGGTACGACCCTGGCACAGATGCTCAGAGCAAATGGCGGTGTGGCCATGTCAGAAAGCATCTCAGGGGGGGCTTCTGCCTTCGGCTCAGGTCATGATCTCAGGGTCCTGGAATCGAGCCCCGCATGGGGCTCTCTGCTCTGCAGGTGGCCTGCTTCTTCCTTATCCCCACCCCCTCTGCTTTGGTGCTCTCTCTTTCTTTCTCTCTCTCAAATAAATAAATAAAATCCTTAAAGAGAGAGAAAGCATCTCAGTACAGACCTGAAGCTCAGGAAGGAGGCAGGGGCTAAAGGCACAGAGCTTCTGGCACATGGATGTTGCTGGGACCTTTCAAGTAGCTACCATCGCCCGGTCAGAGAGGGCAGGAGGCAGCTGAAGGCAGAGGATCTAGTAGTGACTATCAACCATGAAACAGAAGGTGGGGAGAGAAAGAGGAACCAACAAATGAACCTCTGATCTGAAATCCTGGTTGGGTCAAGACAAAGTATGAAACACGAGAACCCACACAACTTAGGAGGACATTGGTAACTATAACCCTAAAGTGCTTAATATCCAACGAGAAGTTATAATTACTTAGGAGTTAGCCCAGAAAAGTCAAGGACATTCTACTAGGTTAAAGTAGGAGGTATTACCTATTCTGAAATAACCATCTTGTAATCGTTTGTCTTTGGTTTCTTTGCTTATTTCCAAACCTTCACTCTAAAATAGAACAAAAACATTAACTTTGCAAATCATTACTTCTATTTACAACAGATCTAATATATCTTAATAAACATAAAAGTGATGTTTGCGGCTCAGCTATTTCTAAAAAAGAAAAATGTCATCTCAGTCTTGAATCTTAAAAAGTTTATCAATACAAATATTCTTTTATATATAACTATCTGAATCTATGTATCTTTCTAGATTGGTTAGAAAATTTAAATATATAAATATAAATAAATACAGATAATGATACATTGATTAGAACATTTAAATTTTAATTAATTTAAATTTAAACCAATTTAATAGGGTTCATTAAAAATAAAAAACTGTGTTAACCTGAAAGAAAACTAAGCACTCCTTAAAGACCAGTAAATTAATTTTGTGTATTAAACAACAGGCATTAAAACCACATGGCATTTGGGACTCAAAATATAAACACCAGTTAAGCATTAAAGTAAAATGATGATTCACTTATTTTCCTAGTAGGAACTTCCATGTTATTTTCCAACAGGAAACAAAATGGAGGCTCTATGAATAAGACAGATGGGACATATACTAAGTGTTCCATATTTAAAAAAAAAAAAAAAAATTAATCTTGCTTGTCATGAAGGTCCTGCAAATGAGAGAATTTTCTTTCACCTCGTCAGTAAGGATAACCTCAAACCAGGTCTCCTGGTCTTAGTTCTGAAGAATTAGGGGAAAAAACAGGCATACCTTTAAAGGCAAAACTTCCACAGTTGTGTTGAGCAGGATATCTCCTGGATGTTCTTGGTTGCCGCTGTGGAACAAGTAACTGAAAAGACAAACATAAAAGTATGAGTCAGACTAGACTTGACGAAGATTCAGGAAGACGGCCTCACCTCATAGTGAGTTTTCCCAGCAATGCTTGGGTTGAGCGGGGACTGCACCAGGGCGCGTAGCGAGGGCATGTTACTGTTCCGAATAGTTGCAGGGAACCTAAAAACTCAAGGATGCAACCCTGATGGAATGTGTTAATTCCTTCCATCAGAAGGGGCATGTGTGGTGCTTGAGGAAATAATGTATTTAACAGACTTTAAGAAAAAAAAAAAAGACAGATTTAGGCTGCGGTTCACACTGTTTTAAACATACGCTACCCTCGAGGAGTAACTGAAGCTGCAGCACCTACAGAATACTACTGTATCTTGTGCCCGAGAAAATTTTCACCAGGACGGCCATGAGCCATGGCAAGTTCAAAGACTAGCTTTATCCAATGCAAATAATTTCAGTATTAGGAGCCTGAGAGTAAATTAACCAATTCCAAATATCTGAATAATTCCACTTATCACTATGAACAAACATCTGAATAGCAACTATGATCAATCTAAAATACTCCCGGGGTATGAGGATAATGTCCTCAGGTTCTGACACCCTGAAAACCAGTGTGTGTGTGTAAGTGTATATGGGGAAAGGAGGGAGGGCGGGCAGGTGTCAAACCCAGACAGGGCATGCAAAGCCTATCTAAATCTAAACTGAAAACTTAAGTTTAGGGGCGCCTGGGTGGCTCAGTCTGTTATGCAGCTGCCTTTAGTTCAGGTCATGATCCCAGCATCCTGAGATCGAGTCCCCACACCAGGCTCCTTGCTCAGTGGGGAGCCTGCTTCTCCCTCTCTCTCTGCCTACCTCTCTGCCCACTTGTGCTTGCTTTCTCCCTCTCAAATAAATGAATACAATATTAAAAAAAGAAAAAAAAAAGATAGAAAACAACTTTAACTAAGTTAAACGGTGAAAAGTTTAGATTTAGAAAGACCTAGATCCAAACCCTAAGTCTCTCATTTATTCTCTCATTTAGAGAATTCTCACATTTAGCAAGTTACATTAGCTTCCTGAGCCTGAGTTTCTTCTAAAAGTGCAGAGATTCTCACCTCACGGGACTGTAGCAAGTTTATGAGTTTATGAAAACTGACAAAATACCCTGCCTATTCAAAGTACTCAGCAAGGAGCAGAGACAGGAGGCTAACGGTATACAGTATGGTATTGGTGGGCAGAAATCATCTGGGATGAAGACCGGATTTTCCAGTGTTACAGAGGGAAGGGCACCCTCAGCTCCCTCTAGGCTACGCCAAAGATTAATTCCAACATTTTCAGATGAGAGACACCTTTTTTTAAAAGACATCTTTGACTTGAAATGCTACCTGCTATAACTTATGGGCCACTCGTGACCTCAGCTACAGACCAATACAAAACAGAAGAAGCCACTTTTTTTTTTTTAAGATTTTATTTATCCACTTGACAGACAGAGATCACAAGACAGGACTCTGGGATCATACCTGAGCTGAAGGCAGAGGCTCTAACCCACTGAGCCACCCAGGCAGCCCAGGAAGCCACTTTTAAGAAAGGAATGATGGACAGAATTTGCCATTCAAACAGACTGATTCAGAGGTGTTTACAATGAGATTACAGCGGAAGAGTCAGTATGATCTACAAAGGTTAATATCAGAAGAAATAAATGATGGTATAGCTGACAGTGGGGAGAATGTGCAACTATTAAAATGTTTACAAGGGGCACCTGGGTGGCTCAGTGGGTTGGGCCCCTCCCTTCGGCTCGGGTCGTGGTCTTAAAGTCCTGGAATCAAGCCCCACATCAGGCTCTCTGCTCAGCGGGGAGCCTGCTTCCCCCTCTCTCTGCCTATTTGTAATCTCTCTCTATGTCAAATAAATAAAAATATCTTTTAAAAAAGGTATTAAAAAATGTTTATAAATCATTTATGACAATTATGATGGAAAATATAAGATAAAATTACATACAGACCATAATGGCTTTCAAGGTAGAAAGTGCCAATATGATCACAGTGGTATCTATGGGGTTGTGATTTTTTCCCTCATTTTTTTGTATTTTAAAACTTTTTTGTTAATCAAAACATATCACAATATGTAGTCAGAAAATATTTTTCCTACCACTTCATTTCTGTACTGATAAATACAACTTCTGCTTTACCCCCCCCCCAGCAAGTCCATTATTGTGCAAGTCAAAAGTGATTCCTTTTCCCTATTCTAGGCAAGGTGGGGGTCTCTCCATGAATTCTGAGAAAATTCAGATATACTCTGATTTTAAAAGAACTGTGTTTTATAGAAATGGGTCCTCAGGGGCACCTGGGTGGCTCAGTGGGTTAAGCCTCTGCCTTCGGCTCAGGTCATGATCCCAGGGTCCTGGGATCGAGCGCCACATCGGGCTCTCTGCTCTGCAGGGAGCCTGCTTCCTCCTCTCTCTCTCTGCTTGCCTCTCTGCCTACTTGTGATCTCTGTCTGTCAAATAAATAAATAAAATCTTTGAAAAAAAAAAAAAAAGAAATGGGTCCTCAGTGGGATCATATACTTTATAGAAGTTTATTGTAAATACATTTGTTAACAAATCTGATCTCCAAAACAGGAGTTCTTTAGCAGATTCTTTGCTGGCACAATTTTAACTTGTTAAAAATAAACCAACAGAAATGGTCTGAGACTATTTGATTTATGGAGGTGAAAAAATTGTTTCTAATTGTATGATAACTCTTTGTTTAGAAGTCTCTGAGTATAGCTGACCCGCAATGCTACGATAGCTTCAGGTGTACAACACAGTGATCCGCCATCTCTGTGTGAGTCTGAGCTCACCACAAGGGCGGATGCCATCTGTCACCATACAGGGCTGCTACACTGTCACTCACTGTATTCCCTATGCTGTGCCTTTTATGCCAGCAACGTACTCATTCCATCTCTGGAAGCCTGTAGCTCCCTCTCCTCTTCACCATTTTGCCCAACCCCCCCAACTCCCCTCCCCTTCTGGCCACCAGTTTGTTTTCTGTATTCACAGGTCTGAGTCTGCTTTTTGTTTGCTTGTGGGTTGTTTTCTTTAAGATTCCTGAGTGCAATTATGTGGTATGTGTCTTTCTCAGGATGACTTACTTCATTTAGCTTAATACCCTCTAGGTCCATCCACATTGTCACAAAAGGCAAGATCTCATCCTTTGTGTGGCATATTCCCTCATGGGTACATATACCACAATCTCCTTATCTTACCTGTTTTTCTACTGATGACACTTGGGATGCTTCCCTATCATGGCCACTGTTAATCATGCTGCAGTAAACATAGAGCTGCAAGAATCTTTTTGAAGGAGTGTTTTCCTTTCCTTTGGTAAGTACCCAGTAGTGGAATTACTGCATTATACTGTACTTCCATTTTTAATTTTTTAAGGAACCTTCATATTGTTTCCCATAGTGGTTGCACCAATTTACATTCCCACCAACAGTGCACAAGGGGCCCCCTTTCCCCATGCCCCTGCCAACACTTGTTCTTTCTTGTCATTCTGATTTTAGCCATCTGACTGGTATAAGGTGACCGCTCATTGTTTTGACTTGCCTCTCCCTGACACCTAATGATGCTGAGCATACTTTCATCCATCTGTTGGGCATCTATATGTCATCTCTGGAAAAATGTGTCTTCAGGTCCTCTGCTCCATTTTTTAATCAAATCATTTGCTCTTTTGGTATTTAGTTGGGTAAGTTCTTTACATATTTTGGATATTAACCCCATTTCAGATATTTATGATGACATCTTTTTTTTTTTCAATGTAGGCTCCACACCCAGCATAGACCCCAACACAGGGCCTGAACCCCTGACTCTAAGATCAAGACCTGAGCTGAGATCAGGAGTCAGAGGCTCAACCAACTGAGCTGCCCAAATGCCCCTATGATGACTCTTTTAAGTGTGGTAAATACTACTTCAAAGTGCTGAATATCATACTGTAAGTATAAAAATAAACATTAAATTTAACCTCAAAATATTATATATTCATAAATGTGAAATATTACTCCAAAGTATTTTTAGGTTTTTCCAGGGATAGTCCCATTGCCCAAAACATTTTTTTTTATTTTTAATGTTTAAAATAAACATATAATGTATTATTAGCCCCAGGGGTACAGGTCTGTGAATCGCCAGGTTTACACACTTCACAGCACTCAACATATTGCCCAAAACATTTTTACACATTTAAATTCCTCTTTAGAATCAGTTTAGAGTAATAAAATAAAATCAATAACATGATAACTACACACTATTCTGAAAACCTTAAGTAGAATTAATCCAAATGAGTTTTTGTGGGTTCTAACAATGGGACACACCTCACACAAGAACACGTAACACAATGTGCCCCAGGCTACAGAATTATATTCCATTCAGGGATTACATTTAAGTGTACCACAGATGGTTTATAGTCTGGGGAATACACCCCAAACTGAAGAAAGGTTGGGGTAAATCATGACTGTTAAAAAACAGGCAGGAAAGAGTCCTAAATTCTGTTAAATGAACATAAATTCTGAAAAACACAAAAGGATTATGAATTCTTCCACGGTGGTCTAAAAGCAAGCCAGCATGTGTAAAATCACTGACTAGGGATGGTCACAGTCTGTCAAAAGTATCATTTCAACCAATTTTCCAGGTAACTGACTAGCTCTCACTCAACCCTGAGGAATATTCTAGAATAAGGACATGAAAACTAATCTATATTTTGAGGAAGAATTCTGCCTGAAAGTACTAAAAAACTATACTAAACATTTGTTCAACGATACCAAGAATTTACCAAACATGCTAAGAGCTGATGTCCTACCTAAAAACAACACACCCATTTTTCTACTGAGTTGTAGGAAAGTATTTTACAATCTAACACTTGGGACCCACCGTCTCCTCACATCTGTTATACACATTTTTTAAAAAAAAATCGTAAATCACACTAAGAAGAGGTGTAAAATTTTAAGACCAAATAGATTTCAATAGTCACCAACCTTTCTACATTGACTGGCTTATCAAATTTGAACAAAATGTAGTCTCCGGCTACTGGGGTTATAGCCCAGAAGAAATCCTCCCCCATGTAAGTTTTCTCCAGTGTATGTCCTTGGTAGACCTTCAAAGAAGTAGATATCTCTGCAGGTGGGTTTACATGGATTTTAAGAATTAATGGTTTCATGTAATCTTTATCCTAAGAGGAGAAACACATATGCTGTTAAACATCATATAGCTTATTTATACTTAAGAAGAATAATCAGTGACTAAACACTAAATAACAAACTGTACGTGCATGAGAAAAATAAAATTACATCACCAACCGTGAGTTTCTGTATTTTTCCTGATAGAGAAGAATGCAGACCAACATGTTGGAAAAGCGAAGGTCTGAAGCGAATTCGTAGATTTGCTTTCTGTCTATCACAATGTTTCTAAATATTAAAAAAAAAAATGTCAGTGTCACATTACAAAATGAAATCTTGTCCTCATCAGAAAACCACAAGTCCTTTTATTTTCTTTTTCCTTTTTTTAGAGACAGAGTAGGGGTCAAGGAGGGGCAGAAGGAGAGGGAGAGAAAGAGTTGTAAGTAGGTTCCACATCCAGCACGGAGCCTGAGACGTGGGGCTCCATCTCATAACCCTGAGATCATGACCTGAGTTGAAACCAAGAGTTGGACACTCGACCAATTGGGCTACCCAGGTGCCCCTTTCAGAAGTCCTTTTCAAGAATATTGAAAAGAAAATCCAACTTATCTCATAATTCCAAATCACAATTCTTTTTTTTTTTTTTTAAAGATTTTATTTATTTATTTGACAGAGATCACAAGTAGGCAGAGAGAGAGGGGGAGGCAGGCTCCCTGCTAAGCAGAGAGCCCGATGCGGGGCTCGATCCCAGGACCCTGAGACCATGACCTGAGCTGAAGGCAGAGGGTTCAACCCACTGAGCCACCGAGGCGCCCCCCAAATCACAATTCTTAAGGTCCCTTTTAACACATTGAGATTTGCTACTTACTAGATAAACAGTTTTAATATGAAAAAAATTTAAAATAAGCACAGCTAAGAGAAGAGTTCAGGATTTAATTTCAACCATCTTCAGGATACATCAAAATGTCCATCTGACTTTTAAAATTAAAATGCACACAATATAACCTAGAGGTTTGGTTCAAATATACAGAATGTCTTTAATTGGATGATATAACGCAGGATTTGCAAATAATAAAAGGCATATTTTGTTGTATCAAAGTTATCTGAAAATGCAAGGCAACAACCTGACCATAAGCATTCAGTTGGTCTTCTGCAGTATTTTATCTCCTATAGGGTTAGGTTCTAAAATGAGTCTGGGAGGTGAAAATCTCTGATAATAGAAATTAAAACCATTTAAATCCTCTATAAATTTTAGCACACAGCCCTTCGGCCAGTTTGATCAATCTTTTCTGTCACTGCTCCTTAGGTATTTCAAGTTCCACAGTTCAACTCAGCACAGTTACGGGACAACTTGTTTTTTCATGTGAAGCGCCTCCAGGTCCAGACTTCAGATTACAACCTGTCCTCACGCTTGGTCTGGCTGTGGGAAACCCAGATTGCCAGCAGGGCGCCCCCTGTGGGTTAACTCGGTATTTGAAAACAGCCTCAGCTGTCCTGTCAGGCCTTTATCAACTCTTCTCATTTTCAGTGACTTTTACAAGTTCTGGACGAAGAATGTACTTTTATTTGTAAGACATTTCCACTTGGAAAGGCCTCCAATAGTTTCCTGGGTACTAAAATGCTTAATTTTTCTCAAGAGGTTTTACTTCATTACTGTTATTACTAACACTATAGGTAATAGAACATATTCTATTTACACAAAATTCAACTACTCAAATGGGAGGTGAGGGAAAGGAAGGGAGGAGGAGTAAAGGAGAAGAGCAAGGGGGAAGGAGGAAAGGGGGGGGGAGGAGAGAATGACCAGTGTCTGAGACTGAGCCCTCTCCACAGGCGATGGACTCACTGGTACCTGAAGAGTCCAAGTGGGTGATAAACCTGTTGAATTTTCCAGCCCAGTGTCAAAGAGCTACTGTTCTGGAGGCTGCCAGCATGTGGAGACAGTTTCCCCGACTTCCTAGCAGAAGCAACTGAAGAATTACAGGCCACAGAAAAACATGGCCTAAGGAGCAGCGACAGAAGAGATTGATCAAACTGGCCAAAGGGCTGTGTGCTAAAATTTATGGAGGATTTAAATGGTTTTAATTTCTACTATCAGAGATTCTCACCTCCCAGACTCATTTAGAAGCTAACCCTATAGGAGATGAAATACTGCAGAGGACCAATTGAATACAAGTATACTGTAGGTGTGAAACGATCACCTGAATTTTCCTATGTCCTACAATAAAAATGCCTGTAAATCACAAAGAAAATACAGGTCAGGACTTGCATCATAAAAGTTGTTCAAATCAATTTATATGTTCAATCATTGTTGAAAAGTAGCTACTTTGCTATTTGGTTCTGTTCCATGATTTGCTCTAAGAAAGTGATTTAAGAACAAACAGACAAAAAAGAATGTAACAATAGCTTACAAACACCAGAAGGCAGTGTCCTAAAAACTAAGTGGGAGGTGGCATGATCAAATTGTTCTAGATAGTAAGGACATGAAGTCAAATTAATGTTTGTTAGAATGTTTTAGAATGAATATTAAGTCATCACTGTAAAGACACATTCCCATAATGAAGACTTCCTGTTACTACATGTCAAAAATCACTTATTTTGGGGGGCATCGGGGTGGCTCAGTCGGTTAAGCGTCTGCCTTCGGCTTACGTCATGATCCCAGAGTCCCGAATCAGGTTCCCTGCTCCTCAGGAGCCTGCTTCTCCCTCTGCCTCTCTCTCTCTCTCTCATGAATAAGTAATTAAAAAAGAAAATGACTTATTTTTAAGAATGTGTATTCACATTTATGCTTACATCAAAAAAAAAAAAAGATTTTTTTACCAGAGGTACAATTCTAATTGGACAAGGAAAACATAGCTAATTACTTTTTACAACAAGATTTCTATGGAAATAACATAAGACAAAAATCATCATTGACTCATTTACCTGCTACCATCACCCCAAAGGTCAGCATATGAACACTGGTTTCTTGCAAGTAATATACTAAAAAGTGCTTTTTGACTTGCCACTGCTTTGGTATAAAATATCACTGCTATTTTATTTCTTATTTCCAGATGTGCTAGGCCCGATATTGTCCCCAAAGTATTTGAAAAAAGAAAAATGACAAAGTATGAAGAAAGCTGAAATAACCCCAACTCAGGACAGACAGGAGAACATCTATAGCCCACAGTAATACACAGAAATACCAGAGCCTAATGACACTGCTAACATTTATCAGCAAACTGAAGAAAGTTGGATTTCACTGATTTAAGGGATTTTCCACTGTTATCTGAAAGTCCCTCTAATTTAGGGATTTTCTGTCAACTCAAGAAGCAAGCAAGCACTTCAAATGTCATTGCTTTCATTCAGCTATCTGGCTTCTTGAAAATCACTTTCACAAGATAGAGAAAAGAAGCCTCTTCCCCTGGTAGAAGGTAGTATCCCTCAAACTGAGAAAGCACGGTTTTATTCAGGGTAACTGATGCTGTAGGGTGTGTTACGGGGAGGGGTGGAATTGGATGGGGTGAGGATCCAACTATGTAGTGATTCTCTACAAGATCTGGACCTTAGTACACAGGCTTTATAGAGCAAGAGGATACACTGTAGTGAGCAAGGACCCTGGAGTGATAAAGGGTTTGCAGGCACTTAACTGACAGTTAGCCCTTAATTAGATCTTGTAGTACCACCTGGGTGTCAGGAAGGGGAAAGACTCTTATCTCCAACAGATACAGGGGAGACCAGAACAAACCTCTCTCCAACCCAGCCTAAGGTGGCATTTCTAAACTATGTATATAGTTTAGCCCGGAGCACGTGGCCCCAGGAGTTGGTCATGGAATGAACACGAACAAAATGATAGACCTAAGATGGAAGTCACGGTTGGCAGCACTCCTATATCCACCCTCATAAGAAATCAACTTACTGCGTCTTTTTCAGGGTTGCAGACTTTGACCCAGAGTATATGGTCCAAGAGCCAATCAATGGGTTTCTCCTTATAGAACATAAATATGAACTCCACAATCAGAGTGAGGTCTGGTGCTTGAAACATTTTACCTGGGGAAAAAAAAAAATTCTCAGTCAATAGCTGTTATGAAGAAACCAACCAACAAAATGGCTTAAATAAGTGAGATCTAACAACAAATATATAAAAGCTTGTGCTTTCAAACAGAAGTCATGGAGAGTAACTTCCCCATTTGTCTTGTCAAAAGCAAACAAACTTGCTTTAGCTAAACATTCTGAGTTGTCACCTGGGGATAAACAGATCTACTGAACTCCTGACTTTCTCCATTACAAAATCTATCATTCAGCTACTGGCTCGAAGGATTCAAGAACCAAGTCAGAGACTTTTCCTTCATGTCTTATTAAAATTCTTCCCATTTAAAAAAAAAAAAAAAAAAAAGGAAATTTTAGGTTTAGGTTAAAAAAAAAAAAAATTAACCAAATCAGTAACTGCAGAAAAACAAGGTTTCCTAATTCTTTACTTTCACAAGTAAAGATGTTTTTTTGATTCTTAAGTTTTGAGATAAATGACCAACAAGTTCAAAGGCCCAGCCTCTAATACTTAAAGGTTTAAAGTGCTACAAGAAGTGAAATGTTATTCTCTAGGTGTTTTTCTAAAACCTGTAAACTTCCTGAAATTCTTCAGCTTTCGATATCTTCTTTTTAATTACAGAATTTAGGGATTTTAGTGGAAAAAATATTTTAAATGAGCACCTTAATTAGTCTATGAAGGCAACAAATGAATACAAATTAATACCAGAACAAGAACTTCAAGGACTACATCAAATACCAGGAATTCATACTAGAAAACATAAGTGTGGCATTCTTTTTAAAAGAACCCCAATCCTACTAGAGCTCTGGGCACTAAAAGAGCGACTAGAGGGGTCAGAGAAGAAATCAGACATGCTCGGGACCATGGCTGGCCCTGTGTGTGTACTCCACAGTAAATACTGCAATCTCAGAAGTATCCAAATATTATTTGGGGTTGACTTTCATCATTTCATATGCAGAAGTTTACCTAAAATTCAATTTCCTCAAAAGCAATCCATTTCCAGGGGAAAAAAGACAATTTTAAGGTAAAAGAAATTAGTTTAAGAGTCACAGTTATTTCTGAAAAGTAGATAAATCTGACACTATTCTTACCAATGAAGCCCAGCTGGGAGAACTCGAGTATCATCCATTCTTCAGAAGAAAGTTGAAGTGCAAAATTTTTTATAGTGTTAAAGTAATTTTGTTTGACAATAATATCATCTTCAAGCTAAAAAAAGTTGAACAATCAGATTAATAAATTAGAGATGAAAAGATTCAGATAAAAGGACATTCTTATAAGAAAACTCAAGCATACTTCATAATACAAATCAAAAAATGGTCAAAAATGATGAAAATATAAAAACAAAAAAAATTTTTTTTAAGATTTTTATTTATTTATTTGAGAGAGAGACAGTGAGAGAGAACATGAGAGGCGAGAAGGTCAGAGGGAGAAGCAGACTCCCCATGGAGCTGGGAGCCCGATGCGGGACTCGATCCCGGGACTCCAGGACCGTGACCTGAGCTGAAGGCAGTTGCTCAACCAACTGAGCCACCCAGGTGCCCAAAACAAAATTTTTTTTAAAGAAAATGAGGAAAACAAAAGGAAGAGGCACACAGCAAGTCGCCTGAACCACTCCCTTACTGTGGGAAATCAGTCCACTCCATGAATACCCTTTTTTGGTCCTTTCATGGTGCCCAACAAGATTTCACACTACCCTTTTTACTTTTCAAAGGAAAAGAATTTTTATAAGGCTTTAAATTCTTAAAAAATTTTTACATAATACATGTGCTAAGTCAAAAAGCCAGTAGCTTTCCTTCTCTGCCCTCCAGCCTGCCAGCTGTGGTAACCAATGTTAACAGTTGGGTGGGTGGGCACCTGGGTGGCTCAGTTGGTTAAGCAACTGCCTTCAGCTCAGGTCATGATCCCAGAGTCCCAAGATCGAGTCCCTCATCGGGCTCCCAGCTCCACAGGGAGTCTGCTTCTCCCTCTGACATCTCCCCTCTCATGTTCGCTCGCTCTCTCTCTCTCTCTCAAATGGATACATAAAATCTTTAAAAAACTAAAAAAAAAAATAATTTTTTTTTTTAAAAAGTTGGGTGGGCATCCACTTGATGCCTTCTATAGGGTCACACAGCACAAAAAGACCCATCTGTACTCAGGTTCCCATTCCCATTTACATTTCTGTAAATAAAGGATCTTATTACCACACTGTCTTCTTTTCTTCTTACTATATCATGAATATCTTTCCAGGCTAATAAATAGTTATTAGATGCTTAATATTCCATGATATCAACTTTAAACAATTCAGTCAACTCCTCCCTCATTGTAAACATACATCCAGCTTGTTTCTCATTTCTTGTCAATGCAAACAATGATGCAATAAATCTGCTTATATTTACGTATTAGTGCTTTTCATTTCTGTAGGACAGATTCCAGAAAGTTCACTTTTGAAGTTTTTTTTTTTTTTAATTTATTTATTTGAGAGAGAGACAGTGAGAGAGAGCATGAGCGAGGAGAAGGTCAGAGAGCGAAGCAGACTCCCCATGGAGCTGGGAGCCTGATGTGGGACTCGATCCCGGGACTCCGGGATCATGACCTGAGCCGAAGGCAGTCGTCCAACCAACTGAGCCACCCAGGCGTCCCAACTTTTGAAGTTTTAAAAGCTATTTTCAGGGGCCCCTGGGTGGATGAGCTGGTTAAGTGTCTGACTCTAATTTCAGCTCAGGTCACAGTCTCAGGATTATGAGATCGAACCCCGCTTCAGGCTGTGCTCACCGGTGGGGGGCGGGGGGTGGTATCTGTTTGAGAGTCTCCCTCCCTCTTCCTCTGCCCCTCTCCCTGCTCTCTCTCCCTCTCTCTAAAATAAATATCCTGTTAAGCAATATAAACAAATAAATGATATCTTCAAGATACTTAAGAAACTGTGGCAATTCAGAGTGCCAGTTAACCCCATATGTTCCTCCGGCACCATGTGTTATTTATGCTTGGAGTTTTTACCAATTCAACTGGGAGCTGACAAAGATCAGGGACTAAGTACATGTATAAGACTTCCTCCCCAGGATCTCCTCTCATAAAAATTTCCAAGTCACAAGGTGATTTTAATACCCTAAAAATTTTTTTCCTGTTCTTACTTACTTACTTTTTTCCTGTTCTCACTTCTAGTTACTGGGCTAAGCAATTTTCACTTATCTTTATACGTAAGTTTTTTCATGTATTTAAATCCTACAAGCTTTCTTTGTCTTACCCTGTGAAGAAACAGTAGGAGTATTTGGAAAGACAGGACATGGGCCCACCAAATATTTTACTAATATTTTACCAAATATTTTATTGAGCCTTCTATTGTGTACTAACCCTAGAGAATACATTGGCAAAAACATGTTCTATGCCTCAGACATGTTCTATGCCTCCTTTAGGGAAGCTGGAGGGGAAACTAGACAAAGCACAGAACCACACTGACACCTTACTTTCCTCTGAAAGAAGAGGGGCCCACACTCAAACCTAAACACCGTCTTCGCCCAAAGCCAAGATGATCCCTAGTATCAGGCAGCTACAAACTTTTCTAATAGGTAACTTCAAAAACAAGATTGGGACTAATTACATGCACAGAGATGTAGATGAAATAGTCAAAGGCCTATTTAAAAGTTGGTACACTCATTTTGTTTGCCAACTCACGTTTTACATTTAATTAGGAAAACTGCTTTGTTCCACTCTCAAGTCTCATCGAACAACTTCACTTTTACTTCTGGGCTCTCTGTTCTGTTCCATTGGTCCATGTATCTGTCTTTGAACTTGAACCATGTTTTCATTCCTACAGCTTTCCAGTCTTGGGTAGCTTGAAGTCTGGGACTGTGGTACCTCCAGCTTTGCTGTTCTTTCTCAAGGCTGCTTTGGCTACTCACAGTCTTTTGTGGGTCCATGCAAATTTTAGTATTATTTGTTTGAGTTCTGGGAAACGCTGGTGGTATTTGATAGGGATGGCACTGTAGGTTGCTTTGGGCTGTATGGACACTCTAACAATACTAATTCCTCCACTCCATGAGCACGGAGTATCTTTCCATTTGTTTGTATCATCTTCAAGTTCTTTCATCACTGTCTTAGTTTTCAGAGGACATGTTTTCGTCTCCTTGGTTAGAGTTTAACCTTAGGTATTTTATTCTTTTTTCGTGCAACTGGAAGCTGACTGTTTTCTTTAATTCCTTCTCCTGCTCTTTGTTATTAGTGCCAACAGATTTCTGTATATAAGCAACTTCACTTTTTAAAAAACTTGGTAACTGTAGATTCCTATGTGGCTCTAAGACAAAATACAGAGATCCCTAATACCTTTCACCCAGTTTTCCCCAGTCTAACATCCTCTAGTGTAACAGCACTACACTTGACTGACCGTATAATTGACTGATCTTATTAAATTTCACCAGTCTTATAGCATTCAGGTGTGTTAGAGGTGTGTGTGTGTGTGTGTGTGTGCGCGCGCACGTACGCGTGTGTATTTAGTTCCATGTAATTTCTGGAGACAGAACAACTCCATCGTGAGCATTCTTCTGCTACTGCTACTCCTTAGATCAACAGCCTCCTCCTCCCTTCTGCACTTTCAGCATCCAGTAACCAAGAGCCTGTTCTCATTTCCACAATCCTGTGATTTCAAAAATGCCATACAATAGAATCGTACAGTACATAAGCTTTCAAGATTGGATTTTAAAGTCCCACCAGTTCCCTCACACAAACTGTTGTGTGTATCAACAGTTTGTTTCTTTTCATTATTCCATGTCTGTGGTAGAGATGTGTCACCTGAAGAACATCGGGCTTATTTCCAGATTTTCGTTAGCACAAACAAAGCTGCTATGAACCCTTAGGTACAGGATTTTTAGGAACATATGTGCTTCTATGACATAGGTGTTTTGGCATGGCAAGAGCCGGTCTTGAACTAAAATCTTACAACTCACTAGTAATCACTAGTTCACAGAGGGAAGCTAAAAAACAAGATGTAAAATACTGTTTTATAATATGCAAATGTGCTATCAGAAACCAAGCATTATATATTAGAATATTATATATGGAAGACTTTATATATTACATTTTGGCTTAATTTTAAGTAAAAAATTAAAAAAAAAAAAACTGGGGGTGCCTGGGTGGCTCAGTCTGTTAAGGGTCTGCCTTCTGCTCAGGCATGATCTCTGGTCCTAGGATGGAGCCCCGCACTGGGCTCCCTGCTCAGAGGGCAGTCCACTTCTCCTTCTCCTGCCACATACCCTGCCCCACCCCATGCTCTTTCTCTCAAATAAATAAAATCTTAAAAAGACAGACAGAGAGAGAGAGAGAGAGAGAGAGAGAGAAAGAAAGAAAGAAAGAAAGAAAGAAAACTAATGGTGGTTATCCATAAGGAAGGGAGAAAACAGAGTGATGGGAGTGAAAGTGAGACTTCTGTATATCTTAGTTTATGCAATTCTGACTTTGGAGGTTTTTTTTTTTTAATTACTAAAAAGGATAAAAATTCCTAAAAACTGAATATGAAATGAAACAATTAAACCAAGTTTCATATCAATTTGGCAGCATCGTCAAAGAGTATAAAGAATTTCTTCCAGTGGCTTTCAAACACAGAATTTTTACTAGATATCCATATTAGGATATAGGAGGGAAAAAAGGACAAAGAAAATTTAAATAGCATTCAGCAGTCTAAGAGTTAGTAGTGATACTGGTATGACTATTTTGAAACTATTTCAGACATACTGTAGAATAAAAGAATTATGTTAATAGGATAATGTTATTAAAAACCAAGACTTTTAATGTTATTAAAAACAAAGCCCTAAAATCTTCATTAGACTTCGGACTATCAATATGAGCTTGTAGTTTTCCCCTTAAGAAATACAATACTCTTCTCTTTGCTAAAAGGCCTAGAAGCAAAGACATCTTAAGAGCAATGAGCATCTCATGCACCCAGATTGTGGTCCTAAATACTATTTGCTTCTACAAAGAAAAAGACTCTTTAAGAGAAACGACTGATTCTAGGAAATGTGCAAATCTTGTGCCAGTCAGCAAAGAAGTGATCAAAGATTGCTGGACTTACATGGAAGGAATATAAGAACCAATTTTTTTTTTTTTAAGATGTTATTTATTTGACAGAGAGATACTGCGAGAGAGACAAAGCACAAAGAAGAGGGGTGGCAGGCAGAAGGAGAAACAGGACCCCTGCTGAGCAGGGAGCCCGATATGGGGCTCCATCCCAGTACTCTGGGATAATGACCTGAGCTGAAGGCAGACACCTAACCAACTGAGCCACCCAGGCGTCCCATGAGCCAACATGAAAAGATTCCCACTGATTTTTTTTTAATTTTTAATTTTTTATTTATTTTCAGCATAACAGTATTCATTATTTTTGCACCACACCCAGTGCTCCATGCAATCCGTGCCCTCTCTAATACCCACCACCTGGTTCCCCCAACCTCCCACCCCCTGCCGCTTCAAACCCCTCAGATTGTTTTTCAGAGGCTCTCATGGTTCACCTACCTTTCCAATTTCCCCCAACTCCCTTCTCCTCTCTAACTCCCCATGTCCTCCATGCTATTTGTTATGCTCCACAAATAAGTGAAACCATATGATAACTGACTCTCTCTGCTTGACTTATTTCACTCAGCATAATCTCTTCCAGTCCCGTCCATGTTGATACAGAAGTTGGGTATTCATCCTTTCTGATGGAGGCATAATACTCCATAGTGTATATGGACCACATCTTCCTTATCCATTCGTCCATTGAAGGGCATCTTGGTTCTTTCCACAGTTTGGCGACCGTGGCCATTGCTGCTATAAACATTGGGGTACAGATGGCCCTTCTTTTCACTACATCTGTATCTTTGGGGTAAATACCCAGTAGTGCAATGGCAGGATCATAAAGAAACTCTATTTTTAATTTCTTGAGGAATCTCCACACTGTTCTCCAAAGAGGCTATACCAATTTGCATTCCCACCAATAGTGGAAGAGGGTTCCCCTTTCTCCACATCCCCTCCAATACATGTTGTTTCCTGTCTTGCTAATTTTGGCCATTCTAATTGGTGTAAGGTGATATCTCAATGTGGTTTTAATTTGAATCTCCCTGATGGCTAGTGATGATGAACATTTTTTCATGTGTCTGACAGCCATTTGTTGTCTTCATTGGAGAAGTGTCTGTTCATATCTTCTGCCCATTTTTTGATATGATTATCTGTTTTGTGTGTGTTGAGTTTTAGGAGTTCTTTATAGATCCTGGATATCAACCTTTTGTCTGTACTGTCATTTGCAAATATCCCACTCGTTTCTGATGTACCAATTGTAAATAGCGATTGCAAGGACTGAGGCAAATCAAATCTATTTTAAAAATCCGTAAGTTCACAATAATGTTTTTTAAATGACCACCACTGGAGATTTCTCAGATACCAACTTCAGAAAAATTAATGAAGAGAAAGAATAGTCATTTATTCTGCCTTTCCTTAGTGAACTGTTTTTTAAGGTAACCAAACAGACAAGGAGGGAAAGTTCTTTACACGAAAACTCAGCTTCTAAGAACATTGCAAGTTACAGAATTAGAAAATTATCACTTGGCCTCGTCTAAGGAAATGACTTATCTGGGGAAAAATAATGATTTCAGAAATCATAGGGGGAGTGGCTGCTGGGGAGCTTTACATGGAGGAGAGATGAGGCTGGCCACCAAGCCCGCTGATTAATGTCAGCATCACTACAGCTGGGACAAACGCACAAAATGGGCATTGTGACACGATTCGGCAGGAAACACCCAACAGCATTCTAGAAGACACTCTTGAATTCCAAGTCAGCTGTGATACAGCACTTTACCAAAGTGTGAGATTCTGTGACAGGAAACTTCATTCCAAGCCATAAAAATAACACCAGAACTGGTGGCCTTTTTTTTTTTTTCTCCTTTAGGAATATGCCTGTGCTGACCATAGAGTTGGCTGCCTTATTAAAAGCACTCTCTCAAAGTCCTGGGTAGGCTACACCTCAGCAGACGCAACATGAAGACACACACCTAGCATAATTATCAAGTCTGTACTAAATCCCTTTGCTTCCTCACACTAATTCTCCCCCATTTTGCTGGGTGAACTCTATCCTTCACAAATAGTTAAAACCAATATTAAACTGAGGACTTTTCAGGCTAATCTGTTTTTCCCACTTTGTAGCTCATAATGAACTAGAGAGAATTCTATATAATATGAAATCATGTGAAGACTTCAATACGAAGCAACTCCTTTTTGGAGGCATAATTTTTGAGAAAATGGGCAATTACAGGGATGTTCACTGGATTCATCTGTGACACAACTAAAGAGTTGGGAACAATCTCAATGACCAAGAATAAGGTCATTATGATATCTGAATAATGATACTTCAATAAGTGATTAAAAAGTATTCCTACCTGTAATCACTGGCTTGTTAAGGTGTCTACCATAAGTGAAACAACAGTACAACAGGCTATGAGACAGCAGGTACAGTATGAACTTGTTCTTGCAAAAAAGAGTTGTATTAAATGAGTAAGTATGTGTAAAGCCTAAGTTGGAAAGAAAAATGTACGACGTGTGAAGTGTGTCTTAAGTGTCAGTTCATAGCTACTGTGCTTCTTTTTTTTTTTTTTAAGATTTTATTTATTTATTTGACAGAGAGAGATCACAAGTAGGCAGAGAGGCAGGCAGAGAGAGAGGAAGGGAAGCAGGCTCCCTGCTGAGCAGAGAGCCCGACGCGGGACTCGATCCCAGCACCCCGAGATCACGACCTGAGCCGAAGGCAGCTGCTTAACCCACTGAGCCACCCAGGCGCCCCAGCTACTGTGCTTCTAACACCACATATACACACCCTGCTTAACCAAAGTTTTCTTTATGCTTTTTTTTTTTTAAGATTTTAAGAGAGAATGGGAGAGGAAGCACAAGCAGGGGAAGCAGCAGGCAGGGGAGAATCAGACTCCCCACTGAGCAAGGAGCCCGACATGGGACTCTATCCCAGGACTCTGGGATCATGACCTGAGTCGAAGGCAGATGCTTAACGGACTGAGCCACCCAGCACCCCTGTTATCCTCTTTCTTCACCCTATCCTTTTGTTAATTTCCTAAATGCTTACTTCTTCTATACTCCACATACACACACACAAAAAAAGCTTTAAGAGTCTATGAATTCTATGGTTAGAGATAAATTTAAAACCCATTTTAAAAGCAATGTAACTACACTTTTAAATGCTCTCTATAAAGTTCTTGACCATCGTGTAAATATACAGAGGCCCTAGAACAAACAGCAAGATTCAACTACAATAATATGGGGCACATGAAATAAAATGTTTTGAAGCTATTATCTTAAGATTAAAGTAAGACTTCTCTAAGACATTTAAAGGATACCATGTTTTTATACTCCCAACTCTTGTATACAAAATGTTATATTCTGACTCTATCATCATCAATATTTCCCAACCTGAGAGCCAAGAAAGGGTGCCTGCTCATTTGAATGCACGTGGCCCAAGATAAAATGTCCAAGGAGACAAAGTCTGTGCTCCGTAAGACTGCCCTACCATGGAAAAGCAGGCTTCTCTTTCTTTCCTTCCCTCTCAAACCCCTGCCAGCAGCTGCAAAACCATTTACTTCCTTTCTGGTTCAGGGACCCAGAGCCTCTTCTTGCAACTCTCATCAAAACCTCCTTTTTGAAGAATAAATGAAACAAGATGAGATTAGGAGGGAGACAAACCATAAGTGACTCTTAATCTCACAAAACAAACTGAGGGTTGCTGGGGGGAGGGGGGTTGGGGGGGTGGGGTTATGGACATTGGGGAGGGTATGTGCTTTGGTGAGTGCTGTGAAGTGTGTAAACCTGGCGATTCACAGACCTGTACCCCTGGGGATAAAAATATATTGTATGTTTATAAAAAATAAAAAAAAAAATTTTAAAAACCTCCTTTTAGGGAAAGATCTAATAAACTTTTTATACTAAAAAACAAACAAACAACAAAAAAAAGTAACTGACAGGCTTAGTGTGCTTCGCCACTGAGGGGTATCTGCATTTTGAACAAGGAATAAAGATGAAATAAAGATTCAATTCCAACTGTAAAATTTAAGCTTAAGTCACTAAGGAGAATGAACTTTGGAAGAGATAAGAACCTCCTACAATTATTTAAGTTGTTGCCTACCTGGCTAACTTAAAAGCTGTATCATTACAGACTTATTCTCTGAGTCACGCTGCTAAAAGCTAGACCATTATAGCTAAACGTCAGTTATACTATCTTCAATATAAATGTTCATGTATTGTACCACTTAAAAAAAAAAAAAAAAAGAAGAAGAAGAAAGAAAACTGTATTACTGTAAGACCAACAAAAAAACTATCAGAAAATCCGGGTTTCTGGGTGGCTCAGTTGTTAAGTGTCTGCCTTCGGCTCAGGTCATGATCCCAGGGTCCTGGGAACAAGCCCCACTCTGGGCTCCCTGCTCAGTGCTCCCACTCTCCCTGCTTGTGTTCCCTCTCGCACTCTCTGTCAACTAAATAAATAAATAAATCTTAAAAAAAAAAAAAAAAACACCTATCAAAAAATCCTTCTTTAAAGTTTGCCAAGTAATTAAACCTTAGCTCTTTTTAACAGGGGAGAGAGGGAGAATGAGAGCAAAGATGGAGGGATAGGAGAAGAGGAAAGAGATAAAGAGATGAATGACCTGCCCACCATCACACCATTAAGTAGAAAACTATTGTTTGTGCTAAACCAGAGAATGGAACAGCAGAACCCACATTATCAGTGACTGTGATGTGACAGACCTTTCTGCTCTCTGATATACTTTTATAATCTGATACATCTTAAAAGGCTTACACTTTCAAAACTTTCTGTTTCAATGAACATATACTCTGGATATTACTTTTTCCTTAAAAGTGTGAAAAAACATTACAGGACAAACCATACTTACCTGAATGTAATATATTCCCTTTTCCTGAGCATACATCATTAGAAAACAATAATCTAGGTTTTGCTTTGTTCTCCATCTAAAATAAAAATTTTCAGAAATGAGTTAAGAATCAGACTCAAATTTAGCAAAATAAGATTCAATGTAAATATTTTATAATGCATACTACATGTTATATTTTATAATATATATACATACATTCCATACACACAGTAGACAATATATACAAAATATCTGTCGACCCACAGATACCTATATATCTATATATGTACACATAGGTTACACCCACGTAGGAGAGCATGAAAGAGAATTTACTTTTCTCTAACGAAGCCTTTATCAAAACACTAATCGTCAAGATGTCCTGAGGAAAAAAGGAGTCTAATATCAAGTAAATTTGTAAATCATATATATCCCCCTTCTGGAGACATATTCATATATCACAGGCACTGAAACTTCCAAAAGTAAATAGATTTGTTGAATAAAAACTTTTCTATTATTTTCCAAACTCCTTCGACTGAAGGCCCTTTTTGCAAATGTAATATCTTAGTGTTTCTGGAAAATGGTGCTTCAAGAACTATACTTTGAGGATCACTGCTTTGCATAAAGGCAGAAATTAATAAAATATTGTACGGAATGCTTAAAAAACCCAAAACACATTAAAGTTTACATTATTAAGTCCTTTCAGGGAATTCCTAGTAACCTACAGAAACAGACTAATGCTGAATAAGAGAAGTAGTTGTACAAACAAGTTAAAAAAAACAAAAACAAACAAACAAACAAAGGGTTTGAATCATACAAAGTAAACTTCTCCAGAATATACCTTGGAAGTTGTTCTGAATTTAATGAGACCACCTAGAATTTACCGAAACCATTCCCAAATTTTTTAGAACTAAAATATTTCTTGAGAGACAACTGATTAGATGGTTATATCCGTCTTTCAGACAAATTAACAACTCAAGAAATATAATCTCTTCCCCAAACGTGATTTTTTCCTTCTTTCTGGTGACATAAAATTCAAAACTAATGTTAGTATCTCTTAGATTACATTGTTTTTAATAACAATACAATAAAAGTTTTCAGTCCTCCAATTTTAGAGATTTAGAGACAAATCCGGTTAACTGGATTTTTATATTATTACAATATAATTCTGCAAAACAGTAATATTGTTTTTATCACTTCCACTGAATCAGTACTCATTTACTTTGCATACAGATGTTAGGTTTCTATCTGCACTCGCTTTTGCATTATTCTGAATATATCTTAAGTCATAACCCACAGAAGAGCAGTTATAAAAGTTATAGAATGCAGTGGCTGCGTGGTTCCATGATTAAGTGCCCCCAGCTCAGGTCATCATCCTGGGGTCCTGGTATTGAGTCCCAGCATCAGGCTCCCTGCTCAGTGGGGAGCCTGCTTCTCCCTCTCCCTCTGCCACTCCCCACAGCTTGTGTGTGCGCACGCTCTCTCTCTCTCTCAAATAAATAAAATCTTTAAAAAAAAGTTATTGCACAGAGCAAATCCAAACTGCATATTTTCCAATTAATAACCAAAAATGCATTAGCTCTTACAAATTAGCTGAGTCGTAAAATGTGTTACATTCCAGTAAATACTTATTACATGGTAAACATTTATTCCATATCATACTCACAAGAGTGAGGGATCTTAAACAACACAGGCTCACCTTACTCTTTCTTTGGAGTCTCCAAATGTCTCCTTTAAGTTTGTCAGGTCAGGATAATAGCTTTCAGGAGGGGATATTATTTCCACCAAGCCAGAACTGATTTCTTTAGAAAATCTGTCATAAGAAAGATTAGCTGAGTTATTTAAGCTCTGTGGGATTTTATCTATCTTAATGCTCAACTTAGTGTGCTTAACATAAAATATATCAGTGAGGTATACTGTTAGGGTCACTCACGGAAGCAGCTCATCATTGATTTTACTTGCCAGAAAATAAGAATTTTTTGAATAACACAAAGGGGTTTTTTTTTTTTTAAATAATGCTTTAAAAACAGTGCAAAAAATGCTACTATCCCTAGAGAAGCATAGAAATCCTAAGCCAACTGCATGTATTATATTCCTAAAAAGTATCAGAATTTTAAAAAATCAAAATGAAGGTATCACAGACAATAGAGAATTGAAGAAAAACAAACTAACAAATGTGTGTGTGTGTCTGTGTCATACATGGAGCAACGTCTGGAGGAATCCAGTTGTCCTAACTGTGGGATGTACTACTGACTTTAGTGGCAGACATCAAGGAGGGTGCTCAGTACCCTGGACACATACGAGGGTCCTCACGACAAAGAATTATCTCGCCTCCCATGTCAATAATGCCAAGGTTGAGAAAACCCGTTATAAAGCTTTTGTGATCAGCTTGACTAACTCAAGTGTATTCCTTCCACGTTTGCATTCCCCTCATTTAGTTTTTGCAAATCTCCACAAAATCCTTGTGCAACTACCCGCATTTACACAAATGTGGTTCATGCTTAGTCATACTTTTTTCCGGGCTTGGTGTTCCTACATACTGAGGAAGAAGAGAAATGACAAAAATCACAGCATAAACCCCAAAGACCTGACCATGTGGCCAAGGGGTGGAGGGGCTATAATTAGTGCCCTGCTCCTGTATTTGAGGAATCTATACTAAATTCTGTTTATATAAAGAGTTGCCAAGAAATTGAGCACTTGAAGGAAAAACAACAACAACAAATGCACAATTTATTTCTGCACTCTTCATAGGTTTTTAAAAAGTTTCTGGTTTCAGCATTTTAGACAAAGTAAGAACGACATTATTTTAAATCTAGGGTTGACAAATAATTGTTGCTTCCTTTTGGCTTTTTAAGTAAAAGATAGCATCTTTAGGGCAAAAATAGGTAAAAGTCAATGAAGAAACCCGTATCATGACGAGTTTTTATGGTATCACTATTAAAGCTATGAAGGCAGTATTATGAAAACTAATATCAGAAACTTACTAAGCTTTCCCCCTATTAGCTGGTAAGTGCTTGCTCACAGTAAACTATTACTCAGTCTTTGCAGAATAGAACAGATTTAGCCATAGTTTAGCACTGAGGTTTGGAACCACTACAACTACAACAAGCTACAACTACTGTAAGACTATCCACCGTGATAGCAGAGTGTTTTCTCTGTCAACTGAGGGTGAAAGACATAAGTAATCTTGTATGATCCTCTCTATGGTCTTTAAGATTGATAATTCATTAACAGAGTTACATATGTATGGCATTCAAATCTTTTCTATACTGAAATATACCACTTTGTCCATGATCAGAAAACCGTATATCCACCCACTTTAAAAGACCAATGATAGTGACCCAATGAACACTAAACACAGAGAAATGAACTATAAAAGAGGCATTTTCTTTTAGCAAAAAGCCAGTAAGTAACAGTAACTAAAATATTATCATTTTCATAATTAAGAACTTACTCTTTCTCCAAGTTGGCTACAACACTGTGTACATAATCACTATCTGTCTGGGAAAAGAAAAAAAATTATACATACATTACTGTTTTTAAATTTTTAACTTTTAATACTGAATTCAAATAAATAATTACAATATTAAGGGAAAGCATGGCATCTAATTTTGAGACATGGATTTGCATTTCTGTATTCTATTTTATTGCACTACAATATATCATGGAGTACTTACTAATACAATAAACAGAGGTCAGTTTTTATTATGTTCAGTGGTCTCTGATTAGGTAGAAAAAATGGTACAGAAACTATTTTTGCTTCTTCTGAAACACCCAAACTATAAGCAGTGAGTTAATCACAGATGCACCACGCTATAGGGAAAGATTTCTCCACTTACAATCCTAAAACCTAGGTTCAAGATCTGTCTCCGTAGCTACTTGGCCTGTATTAATTGAAAGTAAGTCACTTTCGTGAGCCCTCCTTTCCTATACTATTTAAAAAAAAAAAAAAAAAGGCAGGAGGATAAAACGCCTTAGAGACTATGACACTTAATGATAAAACCACTAATAAAAAGCTGTTGTTGTCTGTATTCTTATTATCGTCATTATTATTAGCCTGATAATGAGAACCCAAGTCAAAAGCACTTTACCCAGAGTTAGAAATAAATGCTTATCAGACCTGTATATTTTAAAATTGTATACAAACAGGGGTGCCTGGATGGTTCAGTTGGTTAAACTTCTTGATTTTGGCTCAGGTCACAATTTCAAGGTCCTGGAATCAAGCTCTGCTTTGGGCTCTGTGCTGGGTGTGGAGCCTGGTTGGGATTCCCTCTCCCTCTCCTCCTGCCCATCCCCACCACTTGTGCAGTCTCTCTCAATCACTCACTCAATCAATAAATTATATACAAATAGAGTTCTAATACTCCCTACCAATTTTAAATACATTCCCAGCTTATATTAAAATGCTCAATTGTCAAAGGAATCAGTGACCCATAAAATATGATCTAGGATATAGAGACTGCCAAAAACTCTTAATACTGGAGAAAAACAAACGGAAAAAAAAGATTAAGCTTAACCCTGGAAATTACAAAACTATTAAGCTATAAAAAGTTGTATAAAGGGTTTTCTGTAAAAGTATTTTACCTCTAATTTCTGTTAACTGAAAGTGATTTCTATTTTTATTATTACACTTAAAGAATGAGGAGTGAGGCAGTAACACCACATCCTTCAAACTCCTAACAGCTATGGAGATAAAATGGGCACGTAACTCAAACCTCTCCATATTCTTCCCACATAAACCTAAACATTAGTCAGTGATTTATTTTTTAATAAATTATTCACAGACATGTGTAACCAATGAGTACCTTACCACTCATCAGCTCTAATTTTGGAGAATATGATCAGAATTGGTTTATACAAATTTTAATGTTTAAGCAACAACCTGATATGCAATATGACAAGCATTTGTGAAGGGCCACTGATTTGCCAAGCCAAAGGAAAAGGAATACAGAGATGAACAAGACCAGTTCCCTCTCCCCAACAGGCTGTTCAAGAGGTGGGCTAAGATGAGTGGATGCAAGTGCAGATTTATTGTGTAATATGTAATAAAAAGTATGGAACTCAAGTGAACCATATCTAATATCTAATTACACGGAATCCTTATTTTGCATGCTAACTGACATAACTAGCAAAATATTTGCTTAAATGCCTGTTAACTGGTGTCACTTTTCTCCAAGAGAATCCAACCTTTCTGGTACCAGCTAAGGAAACCGTGCTGGGAAGCCTCTGAAGAAAGCTCTTGCCCACCTGACCTCGAGAGGGCTGGCCAGCCGGGCTTTATCTCCACAGGGCCACTCCCTACCTCTCCCCTGTAAAGGAAACCATCTACATTGCACAGTACATTGCGCAGTAAAGGAAACAACTTACAGAAAAGGAATGCAATGAAAAGTCAACCTACGGAATGGGAGGAGATACCTGTAATGGCGGCTATCCAAAATACTTGGAGAACTGATACAACTCTAACAAAAACCTGACTTAAATGGGGGCAGAAGATCTGAATAGACATTTTCTCCAAAGAAGACACACACACAGGCACAAGAAAAGATGCTCCCTATCACAATTATCGGGGGAATGCAAATCAAAACAGCAATGAAATACCACTCCAACCGTCAGAACGGCTAGTATCAAAAAGACAAGAAACAACAAGTGTTGGCAGAAGAAAAGGAAACCCTCGTACCCTGTTGGTGGGCAATTAAGTCAGTGCAGCCTCCTCTGGTAAATAGTACGGAGGTCCACAAAAAAATTAAAATACAGCTACCATATGGTTCAGGAATGCCACTTCTGGGTATTAATCAATAAAAAAAAAAAACCACAAAAGCACTAATTCGAAAAGATACTATGTATCCTGATGTTCACTGCAGCATTACTTACAATAGGCAAGATACAGAAGCAACTCAAGTGCCCACTGATGGACAAAAAAAATGTGATCTACAAAGTGGACTACTGTTCAGCGATAGCAAAGAATGCAATCTTGCCATTGGTGATAACACAGGTGGACCTATAGTCAATAAGCCAGACAAAGACAAAGACAATAAAATTTCACTTATATGTGGAATCTAAAAGACACAACAAATTTACAAACAGAATGAAAAGAGACTCCTAGATAGGGAGAGCTAGTGGTTGCAGGGTTGGGGGGTGGTGAAAGAGGTGAAGCAGATTAAGAGGTACCAACTCCCAGTTATAAAGTAAGTAAGTTATGAAGATGTAATGTATAGCATAGGGATAGAACGCATAATACTGTAACAACTTTGTATGGTGACAGATGGTAACTAGACCTATCACGGTAATCATTTAAAAATACATAAACATACTGAATAGCTATCTTGTACATCTTAAACTAGCATAATATTGTATGTCAGTTATAATCCAATTTTTTAAAAAGTCTGAATTAGTCAATAGGCCATAAGAGTCTCCAGAAAAGAGGTCATAAAAATAACAATATCCACCACGTTGGATAGTTACCTCCTGCATAACCTCTTAAGACTTTGTATCATTAGGTTGATAGCATTGTACTAGTCTTCTATATCCTTACACATTTTTCTTTATTCGCTCTATCGAGTAATGAAAGAAATTACACTTAAAATCTCAAAGATTGTGGAAGAATTTGCTAACAACTCAGAAGCTCACTAATCAATGGCCTACAGCCCATGACGTAGCAGAAGGCCAAGCACACATTCAGTGTGGACCAGCCCTTAGGCTGCCAACTAGTAGAAGGGATCAAGGTACCCTTTGATTCTTTGATTCTTTGTGCTAATTCTGAGAAAAATGCCATTGTTATCTGGACAGAGGTTACACTGTATCTGTATACTGCTCTAACAGACACCCACATACCTGGGTGTCATGAGGATGTATGTAGCATGAATACTTTGTAATGTTGACTGATGAGATCTAAGACAATTCATCTAAAAATTTAGAAATTAAAAAAAAAAAAAACAGGCTCTTCCTCTAGCACTTTAAAGACATTGTTCCATTGTCTTGGACTTGCACAGTTTCTAACAAGAATCTATAGTATTCTTACTCTTCTTTTTCTGTGTATAATGTATCTTTGCTTAGGCTTCTTTCTAGACCTGCCCTTTATCTGTTTAAAGCAATTTGATTATGACATACCTGACAGTGGTTTTCTGTTTATTCTGCTTGGATTTTTTTGGACTTCTTAAATCTAAGGATTTACACTTTTCTTAAAAAAAAAATGGAAAAATTTCAGTGATTATTCCTTCCTTCTCCTCTCCAATCTGGACTCTCATATGGTAGAGCAGTTACTATTATCCCATAGATAAATGCAGTGAGTAACACTGTACTTTTTCAGTCTCTTTCTCTATATTCTTAATTTTGGGTAAATTCTACTGTCATTCTTAAATTCAAAGGTATCTAATCCTTTCCTTTGGTATCTAATCTGTTAAGATTATATAGTAAAGTTTAAGTTTCAGAAATGTACTTTCCTTTGCTCTATGTTATACCATTTGATTCTTTATACATCTTCCATTCCATTCCTCAGTGTGTTAAGTACTTGAAAACGTCTGTAATAGTTTTGTTGTCCTTTCCTTCCAATTCTATCACCTCTATCTCTTCTAGATTTGTTTTGTCAGCTAAATTTTCTTTTAGTTATGGTTCATTTTTTTCTTCTTGGCATGATAGCCCTTTTTTATTTGATGATAGACATCATAAATCCTGCATTTTTGAGTGTCTTAATTTTTTTTTTTTTTTTAAAGCACTGGGCTTTATTTAAGCAGGCAGGCAACTGTGGATCAGTTGACCCCTCACAGGCCTCTTTTTGGCTTTGGTGGGGTGGGTGGGACTAGAATGACCACTTCAAAGACAGTTTGACTCCTCTGGATTCTCCAGTAAATGTCCTGGGTGACTACCAAGGACTTGCCATTCAGGCCCATCAGAACTCAAAGTACATGAGCAATGGCAATATTCAGGTTGCAGACCCCTGATCATTTTTCTCCCCAGACTTGTGTAGTGTACCCTGTGCGCACACACACCCCAATATAACAAGGACCCAAAGGCACTCTCATTTTCTGTGCAGCAGTCTCCTTTCTGCAACTCTGTTCTGCAGTTTCCCCTTGCTCTCCCTGTGACTGCCCTTGTGCAGTGTGATCTGGAATGCATCTCCAGGCAGAAAGTTGGGGAAATTGTGGTATTCACTGCATTCATTTTTCTGTCTCAGGGA
Source organism: Mustela nivalis (assembly GCF_964662115.1). NCBI lineage: Eukaryota > Metazoa > Chordata > Mammalia > Carnivora > Mustelidae > Mustela > Mustela nivalis. The sequence goes on along the minus strand of NC_139027.1, from coordinate 73,606,682 downwards.
ATCCTGTTGTGCACAGTCCGCTGTCCAATGTCTGAGAACAAAGGAATCATATTTTGTTCAGCCTTCTAGCTGCTTATAGCAGGAAAAGTAAATCCAGTCCTTATTAACTCTTTCAGGGCCTAAAACAGATGTTACTTTACATAATAAGGAACCAAAGAAAATTCCAGAAAACTAATGTGTACAAGTGACAAATCAAAAGCACTAAAGGGACCCCATGGGCTAGAATGGGACTGGCAGCTCATAATAAATTTTATGTCCCTAGGGTCAAAGGAGAAGCTATTCCTATCCATCTAATGCTTGGCTTTATGATACTTTAAATTCAATGCAGACGATCAGAAAGGCTAATAAATACCAGCTGGCCTTACTAGTTTCTAGTAAAATGGTCAAGCTGTTAAAAGAATAAACAAACATACACACACTTCATTTCCAATATGTCTATCACAGTCTTTCCTCCTTTCCTTCTCCTAAATAGTTGATGCTATAGCAACAGTTCTCAAACTTTTCCAATCAGAACTCATTCCGATCAAATTCTCACCACCTCTTCAATTATCCTAGTCTAAGCCTCACCTGTATTATTACAATAGTTTCCTAAGCAGGTTCTTTGCTTTCCTTTCCAAGGAAGTCAGCGTGACCCTTTCAAAAGGTAAGTCCTGTTATTCTCACCAAAAAGGCATAACTACGGTCCAATCACGAGAAGATAGCAAACAAATCCAGACTGAGGTATTTTACAATGTAACTGACTAGTGTGCTCAATGAAGATCTCTAAGTTCATGGAAGACAAGGAAAGTACAATCAGCTGTCATGGGTAGAAGGCAACTAAGGAGTCAGAACAACTAAATGCAAGGCGGTATTTAGGGCTGGTTTGCTAAAGCATAAAAACAACCATAGGTGGAAAAACATCTAATTTGAATAAAGTCTACAGTTTAGCAAATGGTATTATACCAATGTTAGTTTCCTAGTTTTGATAGTTTTGTCATGGCTACATATGTGGTAAATATTATGGCAAGCTAAGTCAAGGGAATAGTCTCTGTATTATTTGCATAAATTTTCTATAAACCCAAATTATTTATTATTAATATTCTTTCTAATATTCTTCTTCTTCAAGAACTTATTACCATTTAATGCATTGTATATTTGTTTTTTAATCTTTTTCTGTAAGTTTCACTGGGAAGAGGCTTTGTTTTACTCAAAGATATGCCTAATACTTACCACTGTTTGGGTAAATACTGGTTGAATTATAAGCAAATTTAATAGGATATTATGTATGTACCATTTCTTCCTAATTGACTTGGGTATGATCTGTAACAAATGCTTAAGTAAACATCTTAATATGCAACTGCTAAAAAAATTACAGGCCCAAAACACTACTGATGCACTTACACAGTAATGTGTAATTTAAAATGAAAACCAGAAACCTGAGACAGATAATCAGCAAGTCTATTTAAGATCTGAACAATATTGGGGCGCCTGGGTGGTTCAGTGGTTTAAGCCTCTGCCTTCAGCTCAGGTCATGATCTCAGAGTCCTGGGATCGAGTCCCACATCGGGCTCTCTGCTTGGCAGGGAGACTGCTTCCCCCTCTCTCTCTGCCTGCCTCTCTGCCTACTTGTGATCTCTGTCTATCAAATAAATAAATAAAAATCTTTAAAAAAACAAAAAAGATCTGAACAATACTACCAACTCGATCTAACAGACATTTATAAAACACACCTCTTGGACAATAGCAGAATCCATTCTTTTTAAGCAACATGGAATCTTATCCAGGATAGACCATATGCTAGCTTATAAACAAGTATTGATAAATTTAAAAGGTCTGAATTAGAAATAAAACAAGAGAAGGAAATTCAGAAAGTCTACAAATAAGTAAAAATTAAACAATACATTTCCAAATAATCCACGGGTCAAAGCAGATTACAAGGGGATTTAGAAAGTATTTTGATCTGAATGAAAGTAAAACTTGACATAACAAAATTTATGAGATGCAGCTAATGTGGAACTGAGAGAATAATTTAACGCTTAAAATTGCCTCTATTAGAAAAGATCTCCAGCCAATAACCTAAGAATTCAGGAAAAAAATCTAGAAAATCTAGAAGGCGGGGTGGGGGGGGTGTCTAAGAATTTGGAGAAATCTAAAGATCTAGAAAAAGAGTAAACCAAACTAAAAGCAGTAGAAAACTAAACTAAAAGTAGAAGGGAAGAAGTAATAAAGAATGGAAATTAATGTGGCAGGAAAATAAAAAAATGATGAAGTCAATAAAACTAAAAGTTCTTTGAAAAGATCAAATAATAATGTCAACTGAAGAGCATTATAGGGAGGTCTGTCTGGTCTGCCTGGCTGCCAACCAGCTGGGTGAGAAGATGGAAAAGGTCTCAGCGGGAAGGAAATGGCGAAGGGAAAAGAAGGAAATTAGAGGGGCGTTAGGAAGAGTGAAGACAGGAGACTACTGTTTAGAATAACAAACTCCGCAGACTGCTGGGACTCTTCAGCCATGGGTATGTATAATTAATATATTGTTTTCAAATGCAGAACAACAAAAGTAAGTAGAGAAAAAAATATCCCTTTGTAATGCTAGATTACAAGAGCACCATCTCTAGTCTAGTGGATTTTTTTTAAAATCTCCTCCAGGACTTTCTTCGATGTTCATCGAATGAAAGAATAATTAGAATGGTATCTGTACTTCTGCCTTTATTTAAAAAAGAGCACTAACAGGTAATTATAAGAGCTTGAGAAAACATAACCAGACAGAGGACTACTGTCTCTGAGGCTAATGTAATCTTCAGATGCTTTGGGTGGGAAAAAGTTTCAAAGCATTCAGGGAACTGAACTCTCACTGAAAGCACACTAAACTAACTAGAAAAAATTGTGCCACTTATATAAAGTTTGCCTAGGAAGCACTGACATTATACAGCATTACCAATGAGAAACAGATACAAAACTGCAAACTCCATTTTCAGTAAGACAAATATTAATAACCAAATTTCTCAAACTCTAAAGGAATCCAATGTGGTTCCAATAATCAGAGGTAGCCTGAAGAATTACACAGACCAACTATATTTGTAGGAAGCAGCCTGACTGTAGCAGCTACAAAGACAGTCTTTGATTAAAAAACAACTAGTCTGGAACACTACTTTACCCCCTCCTCCTCTTGTAACCCGGTGGCCTAAAGGAGAAAAAAAAAAAAAGCTATTTCCTTCCACGATGATTCATAAAAAAGGAACCAGCACAGCAACTATACAAAAATATATAAGAAAAAAAGGAGAAATTCAGCAAAACCTATGAACAAAAACAAACAAAAAAAACCTGTATCGATAGCCACAAAACAGATGAAAAATCATGACCAAACATTTCCCCACTAATTTAAAAGAAAAAACACCCAGTTAAAGCACTTGCTACTATGAAGCAACACTAGATATCAGAAATGATTGTGAAGATTCTAAAATGTGCATGGAAATGCAAAGGACCTAAAAAATCTAAATCAATTCTGCTAGTAACAAAATTGGAGGACTTAATCCACTACCTTATTTCAATACTTATTCAAAGTTATAGTAATCAAGATAGTGAGGTACATGCGTAAGGATCAACCTATAGGTCAATGAAACAGAAAAGAAAAAGACCCACATGTACGTGGTCATGGATTTTCAACAAAGGCATCAAAGCAATCCAGTGGGGAAAGGAAAGTGTTTTCAACAACTGGTACTGGAGTAAGTGAACACCCACCTGAAAACAATGAACGTGAACACTGTGTTACACCACAACAAAAATTAACCCAAGACGGATGGCAGACTTAACACAAAAATTAAAACAAAGTTTTCAAAAGAGATAATCTTCACAATTTGGGGCTAGGCAAAGATTTCTTAAGATCATGGAGAACAATAATTAGAAAGCAAAAAATTAATTAGACTTCATCAAAATTAAAAACTTCTCCTCACCAAGAAAATGTGAAAAACATGAATAGACTTCCACAGATTAGGAGAAAATACTCACAAAACACCCATATTTGACAAAGTAAAAGTATCCAGTATATACAAAGAACTCTGATAACTCAAAAACAAAACACACAAAAAACCACCACACAATTTTTTTTTTAAATGGGCAAATGGGTTGAAGACAATTCCTGAAAGAAGATATATAAATACAATGGATTAATGATAGATAAAGGATGGATAGGTAGGGATATGATAAATGAATACTAAAACTTTAGTAGTAAAATATAGGTGTCATATATGCAGATATAACTAAAATTCTTTCAACTTTCTTGTCTTTAAAAGTTCACAATAAAAAGAACATTCAAAAGTTCTTTTCTGAAAAAAAAAAAAAAAAAAAAAAAAAAACAAGTAAGATTTGATTCTATATACCTAAAGACCATATTATGTGCCAGGGAAAAATGATCCACAATGGTTGAAATCAAGACGTGTTAGAGCAAGATCACTAGGCTTTAAGGATGGAAAAAGAATCATTTGGGCCACTGGGCAAGATGGGTTTCTTACAGCAAGCAGTGAGAAACGTGGAAGGTCATCTAGCTGGCTTCAGCACTAGCACTCCCCTCCAACCTCCTAAAAAAGAAACTGTGATTGGGGGCTTCTATACCCAAGCAAATAATAAAGGCAGAAGATAACATCTTGGACCACCCAGGACTTCTGGGAGAATTGCTCATGTGGACCTTTCTTGAAGAAATTAGAAAATGAACTTTAATCAACAGGTTTAAGCAGATCAGCAATACAGAAACTACTTGGTGCTTATTTGGGATTAAGCAAGTAAGCAGATACACTGTGAATCATGAGGCTAAGTTTCCCACTAATGGGGAACTTAGTAAGAATAAGGAATTAGGGGAGGCTAGAACGAACCCTGCAGTATTGGACTGGAATCAAAGGTGTCATTACCAACTCATGATTTTTAACACATACAGATAAATGGACTTAAGACCTGTATAGATGTACAGATGTGTGTATATATGCATACATGTATTTCTTATTAAGAGATAACAGGTTTCTCTCCAATTAATTGGTTTCTCTCCAATTAAGAGATACTAGGTTCCCTCCGGACATGGCTGATTCCAGGTTTGGGGCAGGGAAAATACAAAATAAGCTGAGAACTTCTTACGCTGCTAGGATATAAGGAAAAATGATGGGGCATATTGAAAGAGCAACAAGTGGCCAAATTTTAACAATTTTAATAACAAAGTAAAAAATTTACCATAATATCCACAACTTCACACTGGTATCAATAACCAACAAAATAAAATTGAAGAAAAGGATAGTTCTTCCTTGCAAAATTCTAATTAATGTAGAAGAAACAAGGAAATCACCATTCAGCAAACATAACTGTCAGAGGCAAGAATCATTAAGAATGATTAGTTGGGAAAAGTTAAAGAGAAACAGGATATATGCATGATCTCAAAGCGTCACTCCAGAAGATAGCTTCTAAGTACATCTGGAAAAAGAGCTTATTTATAGAAGAGAAACCTGTCAGACACCACCTTAATCAAGTGATACAAGTTAACAATGGTGATAATGAGATATGTCAAAATCATCTCAATAGGAGACTCTGAAAAAGAATACCATATCACTTCTATGGTGTTCTTGCTAAAAAATGTGGAACTTGAATTTAATCATAAGGAAACATGACACAATCCCAGACTGAGACATATTCCAGAATCCCTGCTTCTTTAGAAAAATACTTTTAGAAGAAATGGGTTTTTTGCCGGTATATAGAAAAATAAATCAATCTCATCCAGTCACCTTGACAAATTTCCCTATTATTTCTAATAATTTGTCTCTTTATTCTTTGGGGTATTCTGTGTTATCAAAAAATAATTAAGCTCCACTCAAAGTCCAGAATAGGAATATCCAAGTGGCTGAGCCCAGGTCATATGCCTGAACTGGTAAAGCAATTATCTGGCATTTTTAGTTTGTATAATGGGAGGGCGGCTTCCTCCCAGTCAGATTTATAAAATGGGAGAATTCTCTAAATATAAAAACAGAACAGGAAAAACAAATTTTGCTGAAATCCAGAGGACACTGTAGGAAAACATTTTAATAATATGAATGATAATACAGTATAAGAAATACTATAAAATACATAACAAATAATGAGACATACAGACAAAAGATCATTAAAATGCAAAGGTCATAATGTAAAGTAAAAGTGCTAAGTTAAAGTAAATGTGAGAATGATACAATCTTAAAATCTGAATATCACACTTGGATCATATCATGGATCCTTCAGAGCAACTGGAATTTATTCCTCTTAAGTCCTGCAATTCTAGAATAGAGTCAGTAAACTTTCAAACAGTACATTAACAGTCAACTCTCAAAACCTTGCATGTTCTATAAATGTCTCATCATTTATGCCCAATTGACCCCAGGGGAGAAATCACCAGAGAGGAACAAAGAACAAAAATAGAGCCAGGAACTACTTTTTTGTGTCTCCTCTTCTCCCAGAGGGGCATTCTCATGGACCCTCTCCAAGAAAAAAAGAACATGAAGAATGGGAGGTCAAACAGGCATGAAAAGACTATGATATATTTTAACATCTATATGCTTTCTTCTACAGCTCTTTTTCATTTTTAATTTTTTGCTCACACATTAAAGTGGACCAGAGGTAATTCACACCTTTGCAAAAATTAAAAATGTTTGCAAAAGATCAGTTTACTTCTACCTATTTAACCTAAACAAATTTCATATAGGAGGCTGAGGACAGTTTCATAAAAGGGATGAGCAAGGACCTGGAGGATGATTAAGAAAGAAAGGAAGAGGCCACACTTCAGGCTAAGGAATAACACAAACAGAACTGAGGACAAGCTAGGTCTATGTGACAAACTGAGAGTAAAAGAATTGGAACACAGACCTATTAATTCTGTGAGGTAAAAAAGACTTGAATAACATGGGAATTCCCATGAATAACATGGGAAACCTGGAGGAGAAGCAGTTTGAGAAAACCAGATTAACTTAGTTATGGACGGATTAAAAACTGCTCATAAAACATTCAACTAATGTTATCAAGTAGGCAGTTCGAAATGCAGGCTTAGGAAGATGCTAGAGATCTAGAGCCAGAAACCATGCAACATACAGATCGTGGTCACCTCTACAGAATATGTATTTGTTACTAGTGTTAATGTGCCTCAGGCTACCAAACACTTAGATTAATAACTACTAATCAAGGTAGAATCAAACATAGTGATTAATAATTCTCAATTGCCTAAAGGCAATTCAGTGAACTCTATAAATCCATCAATTCTTCAAATCAACTTTGTGGCTCAGAACAGATTTTCTTCCAGATGCTGAAATCTACATCAACACATATACAAACACCGCAATTCGGGGGTCTTCAGAAAACTGCAGGCAATCGCACTGAACTGTAAGCATGCAACACCTCTCCCTGTGTGTGATCTCACTACACCTGCCTGCAACACTGCTGAGCTTATGAAGCTCAAGTGGCAGTTAAATGGCAGAATTCAGGCCTTGAATATGGGTCATCTACCCCACACCCAGTATTATTACATCTTAGTGATCAGGTGAAGGGTCCTGAATTCTTATGTACACAAATCTGACCCTATAGACTGAAAACTATTTTTAAGTTATGGCATTGTGATTTGTAATATTAAATATATATTTGGTCTTTGCCCCATTTCGGGCACAGAGCTCCCCAAACCCTGGCAATTTCACAAATAATAAGCACAGCAGATGTTCTTCTGTTACATTAATGAGGTGGTTTGGGACCCATCCCTTCCCACCACCCTAATGAAGGATGGGGGCTGGCTGCCAGGAGAGCCAACCATGTGATCAGAGTGTTGGAACTTTCGGTCCTACCCCTCCAACCTCCAGAGAAGGTAGAGGACCAGGAGGCTGAATCAATCACCAATGGCCAATGATTTAGTAAGTCATGACTATGTAATGAAGCCTCCAGAAAAACCCAAAAGGACAGGGTCGGGGAGGTTGCATGCTGGTGAATACATAAAGGTGCTGGGAGAATGGCGCCCTCGGTGAGCATGGAAGCTCCACACCCCTTCCTACTTACTTTGTGCTGCACACCCCTTCCATCTGGCTGTCATCTCTATCCTTTATCATATCCTTTCATAAATTAGTAAACATAAGTATTGCACAGAGTTCTGTTAGGCACTGTAACAAATTAGTCACACCCAAGGAAAGGGCTCTTTGGAACCTCCAACCTATAGCTGGTTGGTCAGAAACACAGGGCTTGCAACAGGTCTCCGAAGTATGCGTGCATGTGGGCATGGGAGCCAGTTCTGTGCAAACGAGCCCTTAATCTGTGAGATTTGACCTCAACTTCAGGTAGATCACATCAGAATTCAGTTCAACTGTAGGACATCCAGAAGCTGTCACAGAGAATTCCTTGGGGTGGGGCAAAGTTCCATACAGTTGCTGACCAAAAGTGTCCACGAAGTGTCTAGGTCAAAGAAGAGACAGGGATGCCTGCGAGGCATGATCCTACCAGAGTCCCGGGATCAAGCCCCACGTCAGGCTCCCTGCTCAGCGGGGTGCCTGCTTCTCCCTCTCCTCTCTGCTCATGCTCTCTCCCTCACTATCTCTGTCTCTCAATCTCTCTCAAATAAATAAATAAACCTTAAAAAAAAAAAAAAAGTAGAGCCACACAGGGAACAAACACACAGTAGGGAAGTAGTGAGATCTCCCTACACAGGAAGAAAAAAAAAAGAAAAAAATCTGAGTCTTCCCTTTACCCAAGTACAAATTTCTTTTCTTTTATGGTGTTAAGGCTTTTTTTTTTTTTTCTCATTAAAAATCAGTACATGCTCAAAATTCTAATCTTACAAAAGTGTATACAAGAGAAAGTGGCATAACCCCATAATCCAACTCTCACAACATGAAATGTTTGTTCCACAAGACCATTATCTCTATTCATCTAATTAATGCATATGTAGGAGCTGTATAAATGTGTGTATAAGCCTGAATATATTTACACACTTGAAAATGCTTCTACTACCTCAATTTTTAGAAGCAGAATGTTAGGTCACTGAGTATTTAGTACTTTAAATCTGAACAGCTATTGCCAAATTGCTTTCCAAGGAGACTGTCCCAATTTCTACTAGTTGACAAAAATTTGTATAAATACAAATGGCCACAAGACATATAAACCAAGGAGACTACTCCAATTTCTACTGACATACAATATGCTATTGACAAATACACTCTATAAATACAAGGGGTTAAAAGCCAATATTTAATCCCATTTGGTAAAGAAATCCAAATTAAAAGAAATATTTTCTTTTTACCCATCAAGTTGGCAAAAAAACCTGAAGACCAATATTATCTAGCAGTATTATCTAACAGAGCATGGGAACAGGTCTCTCTCAGACAGCTGGAAGAATAACCTAGCTCAACTTCTGGAGGGCCTTTGACCATGTGTGAACATTTTGATGTATGTGGACTATGAACAGGCAATTACACATTTAGGAATGGATCCCACATCAGTAAGTATTCCAGTCCCCAACAATTTACTTATAGAAATGCACCGTGCAGTCTTTAAAAAAAAGAGCAAAAATTTCGGGGCGCCTGGGTGGCTCAGTGGGTTAAGCCGCTGCCTTCGGCTCAGGTCATGATCTCAGGGTCCTGGGATCGAGTCCCGCATCGGGCTCTCTGCTCGGCAGGGAGCCTGCTTCCTCCTCTCTCTCTCTCTGCCTGCCTCTCTGCCTACTTGTGATCTCTCTCTGTCAAATAAATAAATAAAATCTTTAAAAAAAAAAAAAAAAAAAAAAAAAAGAGCAAAAATTTTAAACAATCTATGTCTATCAATCAGAAACTAAGTCAATTATGTTAAAACCATATGATGGATTATTTTGCAATCACAAAAAATGATGATATGATATTCTTTTTAGCATAGAAGAATGTCCATGATATGAACAAATATATATAGTGATCCCATTTACATATAAATGTATACAAGCCATAGGAAGAATTTCTTAAAATATATTTCAGAACATCAATAGTAGTTATATCTACATGGAGGAGTAACCAGTAAATTTTCATTACACATTTCTGTAATTGTTTTAAATGGCATGCATGTGTTTACTTTTATATTAAAGAAATCATTAATAATATTTTTTAAAGACATGAGAGACCAAGAAAAGTTGCAAACCAGTATGCTAGAACCAGAAAATGTCCTAAATCCTTTCATATTCTGAAATTCTACATGATAATTACGAAAATATTTACTCCAGGTGCTTTTTACCTTCATTATTTCCAAAAAGCATATTTAATATGCTTTCCCTAGATCTTGTGAGGAGAGTAAAATATAAGAAATGTTCCCCATCCTTATATTTTTTTTTAATTTTGTATTTTTTATAAACATATATTTTTATCCCCAGGGGTACAGGTCCGTGAATCGCCAGGTCCTTATATTTTGACTTTTAAAATAATAATGGCTGCATCTTGGGAATGCAGAGTAGGGGGGAGAGAAAATAAGGAAACGATAAAACCCCAGCCCAGGCAAAGCCTTTCTCAGGTTTCAAAACTCCCAAAGAAAATCAGTGCAAAACTCTAAATTCAGGTCTGAGAGCTAAATACGGGGACTCATTGCTCTTAAAGATTATTGTATATAATAATATCCTCCTCACAAGAGATCTCTATTCCTGGACTGTTACTATAGGAGACAAGTTAAGGAAAACATAACAAGTTAGACTTACATTTAACTATCAGAAAAAAATGTATTATCTAACATTTATTCATTACATTTTTAAAAACATGCTTATAAAAGCATATTAAAACATTCATTTGTGGTTTCAACTCTTATACATTACGTGTAGTAAAAAAAAAAAATAATGACCAATAATTACCTCTCCTATGAAGACAACTATAACACAGTCCAACTTCTCTTCAGGATACAGATTATCAATAAGGGAATGAAGGGTTTCTATGAGGTAAGATTTCACTTCTCTCTTCACTGTGGGAATTCCCATTACTATTGACACTGAAACAAAATAATGATAGTAATTACATAAAAAGATTTCACAAAGACAGTATAGAATAACACTAGTATTTCAAAAATGATTATTACCCTCTCAAATTGATAGCAACAACTGAGAAAGTGAAATATACTACTCAATAATAATTGAGGAATCAAAATATACTATAAAATGTACAACTATACAAAGAAAAATAATCAAAGCCTATAAAAGCATAGCCATAACAGTGTAATTCTTTTCCACAGGGCTTATAAAAAAAAAAAAGTCAAAGTACTGTTGAAAATGAAGACATTAAAAACAAGTGACAGTAAAGTATTAAATATATATTACACAAGTAAAAAATAGAAACACTGAACACATCTTAAAAATTAATGTCTCAAAAAAACCCCAATGTCTCAGATATCATGTATATAATGCAGTCAGAAGGACACAACATCCCTTCTGTGGTTTTCTTGACAAAAACGCATAATCTCAATCTAACCATGAATATCAGACAAATCCAAATTAGGTGGGATAATCCACAAAATAATTGTCCAGGTGTTCTCTAAAGTGTCAAGATCAGGAAAGACAAAGAAAGAATAAAGAACTGTGAGAGATGACAGAAGATGAAAGAAGATGAAGGAAACATGACAAGTAAATGAAATATGGGATCCTGAGTCTGTCTGATCCTGGAACAAGAAAAGAATGAGAAAATGACAAAATCTGAAGAGGCTCTAAGGTTAGTTAACATGACAGCATCAATGTCAAGTTCCTGGTTTTGATCATTATATTATGGTTATACAAAATCTGAACATTTAGAGGAACTGGGTGAGGCATATGAAAACACTGTGTGTACTATCCGTGCAACTTTTTTCAAGGCTAAAATTATAGTCAGCTCTGCTATAATGGTTGTTTTGCAACAAATTTTTTTCCTGAGAGATTAATGTATTAGGCAACTATCTAAGCATCATGTGGATTTTGCATTTGCTTAGGTGCAATTTCTCCTCTGGGACAAGCATTCACTAGGTAAACACAGAAAAAGGCAACCATTTGAAATGAGCTAAAAAAAAACTGAACCAAGCAATGTAGAAATACACAAACAGTATACACTTCTAACTTCTACCAGCTGCCTCAGTTTGCTGCACATGAAAAACCACACATGTCTACATCTAGTGTTGAAATTTCCACCAGATTGCAGATAACCTGCCTTGTATCACACTTCTCAAAATCAAAATCTTCCAAGAGGCAGTCCTTCTGAAGCCCATTTTAACAGGCAAACCTCAAGCATTATTCAGTACCTTATTTATTGTAGTACTTAGTATTTCTTAATCATTTAGCATGTGTAAAACTGCTGGGTTTTTTTTGTCTTTTTGTACATATAACTAACAAAGTTTCTGACCACTGCAATACTGACTTTTCTCCTTTTATTGAACAATTCTATATAGTATAATTAATTTTAAGAATGCATATATTCTGTTATAATAGGACTGTAATCCACAGGAAGTTTTTTTTTTAATAACATCTTTTAAAAAGCCAGTAGAGAAATATTTTGCAAATATTAAAAACATTTAAGTCTCAGTAATTAAAAATTTATCAGAAATGCTACAAAATACTTAGAATTCATGAAATTCTGAAACTGGAAGGAAGCTGGAAGATCAGAGCTCAATGAGTCTACTACTATGATTCTGCAAAGAACAATACTAACATTCATAATTTGGCTATATGCAAAAGAAGGAAACTGGACCAGTTTGTTACACCATATACAAAAATAAACTCAAAACAGACTAAAAACCTAAATGTGAGACATGAAACCATAAAAATCCTAGACAAGAGCATTGGCAATAATCTCTCTAACATGGGCCATAGCAACATTTTTCTAGGTATGTCTTCTGAGGCAAGGAAAACAAAAGCAAAAATAAACTATCAGGACTACACCAAAATAAAAAGCTTCTGCACAGCAAAGGAAATTATCCACAAAACTAAAAGACAACCTACTGAATGAGAAAAGGTATTTGCAAATGACATACCTGATAAAGGGTCAGTATCCAAAATAAATAAAGAATACAACTTAACAACAAAAAAATAATCTTTAAAAAATTTAAAAGTGGACAGAAAACTTGAACAGATACTTCTTCAAAGAGGACATACAGATGGCCAACAAGACACATGAAAAGATGCTTGACATGACTCATCATCAGAAAAAGGCAAATCAAAATCACAATGAGATAATACCTCACATCTGTCAGAATGGTTAAAATCAACAACACAAGAAAAGAGGTGTTAATGAGGATGTGGAGAAAAAAAGAAATTCTCATGCATTAGTGGCAGAAATGCAAACTGGAACAGCAACTGTAGAAAACAGTACGGAGGTTCCTCAATAATTAAAAACAAACTACCCTATGACCCAGTTAACTATACTATTGGGTACTCACCCAAAGAATATGAAAGCACTAATCCAAAAAATAAGGCCACCCCTATGTTTACCACAGCATTATTTACAATAGCCAATAACGGAAGCAGCCCAAGTGTCCATGGATGGATGAAAGGATGAAGATGTGGTGTATACACACACACACACACACACACACACACTGGAATATTATTCAGCCATAAAAAGAATGCAGTCTTGCCATTTGCAGCAACATGGATGGAGCAATAGTGTATAATGTTAAGAGAAATAATTAAGTCAGACAAAGACAAATACTATATGATTTCCACCTATAGTGAATTTAGGAAACAAAACAAAGGGGGGAAAAAAAGACACAAACCAAAAAAACAGACTCTTAGCCACACAGAACAAAGAGATGGTTACCAGAGGGGTGAGTGGGAAGATAGATATAATAGGTGATGGGTATTAAAGAATACACTTATGATGAGTGCTGAGGAATACATAAAATTACTGAATCATTACATTGTACAACTGAAATGAATACTATATATGAACTATACTGGAATTAAAATTTAAAAAGCAGTAACCACCATTCCCCCAAAAAGAACACTAAGATCCAAATGGTTTAAAAAACAGCCCCCAAAAGGTAGACGCCACACTCCTCTCTTCCATTTTGAGATGAAGAGCTTCCTGGGGTTTAAAAAGGGATCTGTCATATTTGGACTTCTGAGAAGATGGCAGAGCAGTAAGATCCTAAGCTCATGAACACACAGTGCAACTAACTCTGGAAAAGACTCAAAAACTGGCACATGAGATTTAACAGTCAATCGTAGAAAAGGCCACACTGAGAAGTACAGGAGGGGCAGAAGGGGCAGAAATGCATTTAGGAACCAAACCTCTATGAGACTAACCTCACACAGGAGGGATACCAAAGCACCAAGGAGGGAGAGGAGCAGAATCCACAGCAGGTACCACAGGTATGGAGAACCCACACTGGAAAGATGAGTCCCCATAACATCTGGCTTTGAAAACCAGTGGGGCTTAACTTCCAAAGTTTTAAAATCAGCAGACCCTAACTCCAGGTATTTTTAAATCAGCTGGATCAGCTTCAGGAGAGCTGGAGGATAACAGAAAACTGAGTCCCCACCCTCAAAGAGCCAGCATAGCAAATACTTCTGCAGAGACACTGCAAGGCAGAAGCAGTTTGGAAAGTGCCTGGGGTAGCTCACATTTTGTGCTAGATGTGCAGGAATCTTTAGGAGACTTCAAGAACAAAAGTGCTAGCACGTGCCATTCTTTTACCGTGGCACCCCCCCCCCTTTATAGCCAGATACTTGTGGAACCACCACAAACATTCTCTACACATATTGCTTACACCAAGTCCCACCTCTGCCTTCCCTTGCAGAGGTACCACATCCAACCTGACCCACTCAGCAGGCATGCCTCCAAAGCCACATCTTCCCCAAACACCATGCAAGCAACCCCAGCAGGGACCAGTACCACTCCAAAATGACTCCTGTCCTGGGGAGAAGGGAATATAACCATACAAACCAATGTAGCCACAGTCCCAGCAGCCAAACCTTATAACTGGCAATGCAGACATAGTGCCCCGCAGCTCAGTATACCTGCAGTCCCAGAGCACACAGACTAAGGGCAGGCATCCAATCTGACTGCTAACCTACTACAAGCCCCCTAAAAGCACAGGGACCAAACCCTGACCAAAGCACCCCAAATAGCTAAAAATGGACCCTTGCAGCCAACTAGACTAAAGGTAAATGCAATCCAGTCACACAGTAGGACCCACATAGCTACACAGGAGACATCCCTGAAGTGCCTGGTTCCAATGAACAGAGGACACTGTGCTACAACACACCACAAAACCTCTTCATAAGGCCACTACTTTCAAGATCAGGAGATGGAGCTGATTTCCCTAATACAAAGAAACAAACACAGAGTTAGACAAAATAGGAGACAAACTAATATGGCAAAAATGAAAGAACAGGACAAAAATCACAGCAAGAGAGCTAAATGAAATGGAGATATAAGCAATATGCCTGATAAGGGATTCAAAGTAATGGTCATAAAGATACTCACTGGCCTTGAGAAAAAAGTGGAGGATCTCAGTAAGACCTTCAACAAAGAGATAGAAAATATAAAAAAGAACCAGTCAGAGATGGAAAATTCAGTAACTGAAATTCAAAATACTCTAGAACAAATTGACAGCAGAAGAGAAGAGGCAGAACAACTAAGCAGTGATGTGGAAGACAGAGTAATGGAAAGCAACCAAGCTGAATAGCAAAAAGTAAAAAGAATAATAAAAAATGAAAATAGGGTCAGGGAACTCAACAATATCATCAAGCACAGTAATGTTCACTTCTTAGGGATCTCAAAAGACAGAAAGCAACAGAAAACTTATTTGAAGAAATTATTGCTGAAAATTTCCCTGTTCCAGGGAGGGAACAGATATCCAGACCCAGGAAGCATGGTGAGCCCCCCACAAAATTTACCCAAGGAGGTCCACACCAACACATATACTAGTTAAAATGACAAAAACAAGTGATAAAGAGAAAATTTTAAAAACAGCAAGAGAAAAGAAAACAGTCATACACAAGGGAAACCACATAAGCCTAACAGTTGATTTTAAAACAGAAACTTTGCAGGCTAGAATGCAGTGGCAAGATATATTCAAAGCCCTAAAAGGATAAAACACTCAACCAAGAACACTCTTGGTGTTCAGTGAGGCAATCATTCAGAATATAAAGAGAGATAATGACCTTCCCAGACAAACAAAAGTTAAAGGAGTTCATCACCACTAAACTAGGCTTACCAAACCAAACAAAACAAAACAAAAAAACATTAAAGGGAATTCTTTAAAGAAGAGTAGAAAGAACAGGCAATAATTTAGTGTAAGAAAATTATGGAAGGAAAAAATTTCACAGATATAATAAGATAAAATGCAAACATATAATAAAAGTAGACTAATCACTTACAACACCAGTATGGAGGTTAAAGCACAAAGGCAGTAAAATAAATTATAACTATAAAAATCAATCAGGAGATTCAAAGAAGTATAAGTATGACATAATATACATAAACTGGCAGGGAAGTGGGTAGAGGCACATAGAAAAAATTCAGTGCTTTTAGAATGGGTTCAAAACTTAAGTGACCACCAATACATAGACTACATAGGATGTTCTATATGAATTTAGACTATATAGGATGTTCTATATGAACATAATGGTAACAAATTAGGAAAAAAAAAACCTTTAATAGATACATAAGAAAACAAAGAGAAAGGTATCCAAGCATAACACTAACAAAATCCACCAAACCACAGAGGAAAAAGCAAGAGAAGAACTGAAAAAAAAAAAAAAAAAAAAAAAAAAAAAAACCTAAAACAAGAACAAAATGGTATTAAGTATATACTTATGAATAATCACTTTAAATGTAAATGGACTACATACTGCAATCAAAAGACAGTAAGACAAGAAGGTGACTGAATGGATAAAAAAGCAAGACCCATATATATGCTGTCTATAAGAGACTTCATTTCAGACTGAAAGACATGCAGATTGACAATGAAGAGATGGAAAGACATGTACCATGCAAACTGAAGGTAAAAACAAAACTGGGAAAGCACAATTTCTATCTGGCAAAACAGACTATGCAATAAAGACTAAAAAAAAGACAAAGGACACTACATAATGATAAAGAGAACTACCTGACAAAAGGATGTAACAATTGTATATATTTATGCACCCAACATGGGAACACCTACATATATGAAACTACTATTACAAACAGAAAGGAAGAAATTACCAGTACTACAATAATATTAGGAGATACCCACTTACAGTAATGGATATATTATCAAGACAGAATAATCAACAAAGGAAGAATAGCTTTGAACAATAAATTAGATATATTCAGAACATTCAATCCAAAACCAGCAGTTTACACCTTCCTTTCAAAGGGATTTGGGACAGTCTCTGGAACAGATCAAATAAACATTAGACCACAATGTAAGTCCCAATAAATCGGAAAAGATTGAAATCATGGCATCCATCTTTTTAAACCACAATAGTATAAAACTAGAAATCAAAAGAAAACATCTGGAAAGTACACAAATACATGAGGATAAATAATAAACTACTAAACAATGAAGCAAAGAAATCAACCAAGAAATCAAAGAGGAAATTAAAAAAATACAGAGAGAACATGAAAATGAAAACATAACAGCCCAAAATCTTCAGGAGGCAACAAAAGCTATTCTAATGGGAAAGTTTATAGCAACACAGGCTTATCTCAACAAGAAAAATCTCAAGTAAACAACCTAACATTTAAAGGAGCTAGAAAAAGAACAAACAAAGCCCAATGCCCACAGAAAGAAGGCAATAATAGAGATTACAGCAGAAATAAATGAAACAGAGACTTAACAGTAAAACAGATCAATGAAACCAGGAGCTAGTTTTTTGAAAAGATCAAGAAAATTAATATGCCTTCAGTAAGATTCAGCAAGAAAAAAGAGACTCAAATAAATAAAATCAGAAATGAAGCAGGAGAAATAACATCAACCCTTCAGAAATACAAAAGCATTTAAACTTTCATAAGAGATTATGAAAGTTATATGCCAACAAATTGGACAATATGAAAGAAATGGATAAATTTCTAGAAACAGTTTTCCAAAACTAAATTAGGAAAAAATAGAAAATCTGAACAGATCAATTACTAGCAACAAAATTGAATCAGTAATTTTAAAACAAAAAAAAAAACCCAAAAAAACAAAACACCACAACTCCCAAAAAATATAAGTCCAGGACCAGATGGCTTTATAGGTAAATTCTACCAAACATTTAAAGAGTTAATAAGTTAATACCTATTCTTTTCAAATTATTAGGAAAAAAAAAAAGAGGAAGCTTCAAAATTCATTCTATGAGTTCCAGCACTACCCTGACACCAAAACCAGAGGAAGGCACTAAGTAAAAGGAAAACTACAGGCCAATATCTTTCATGAACATAGATGCAAAAATCCTCAACTAAATATTAGCCAACTGAATCCAACAATATGACAAAAATAATTCACCATAATCAATGGGATTTATTCCAAGGAAGAAAGGGTGGTTCAATATACACAAATAAATCAACATCATACATCATGTTAATAAGAGAAAAGACAAAACCATAAGATCATCTCAATAAATGAAAAAGAATTTGACAAAAATCCAGCATCTGTCACAATAAAAACTCTCAACAAAGTGGATTTAGTGGGAACATACCAGAACATAATAAAGACCATATATGAAAAATTAACAGCTAGCATCACACCCATGGTGAAGAACTGAGAGCTATTCCTCTAAGATCAGGAACAAGACAAGGATGTCCACTCTCACCACTGTTATTCAACCCAGGAATCAAAGTCCTAGCCACAGCAATCAGACAAGAATAAGATATAAAAGGCATCCAGATTGGTAAAGAAGAAGTAAAACTTTCACTATTTGCAGATGACATGATACTATATATAGAAAACCCCAAAGACAGCTAGAACTGAAAAATGAATTCAATAAATTCACAGGATACAAAATACACAGAAATCAGTTGCATTTCTATTCACTAATAATGAGATAGCAGAAAGAGAAATTAAACAATAATCTCATTTACAATTGCACCAAAAAGAGTAAGATACCCAGTAATAAATTTAACTAAGGAGATGAAAGATCCATACCCCAAAAACTAAAAAACACTGATGAAACAAACAGAAGATGACACAAACAAATGGAAAGGTACTACATGCTCATGGCTTCAAAGAATCCACATTGGGGCCCCTGGGTTAAGCCTCTGCCTTCAGCTCAGGTCATAATCCCAGGGTCCTGGGATTGAGCCTCGAATCAGCCTCTCTGCTCAGCGGGGAGCCTGCTTCCTCCTCTCTGCCTGCCTCTCTGCCTACTTGTGATCTCTGTCAAATAAATAAATAAACTCTTTTTTTTTTTAAAGAATCCACATTGCTAAAACTTCCGTACTACCCAAAGCAAGCTACAGATTCAATGCAATCTGTATCAAAATAACAATAGCATTTTTCACAGAACTAAGACAAAGAATTTAAAATCTGTATGGAATCACAAAAGACCCTAAAGGCAAAAAAATTTTGAGAAAGAGCTAAGGTGAAGGTATCATAATCCCAGATTTCAAAATATACTACAAAGCTGTACTAATCAAAACAGTATGGGAGGTACTTGCATAAAAACAGATCAATGGAACAGAACAAAAAACCCAGAAATACACCTATACTTATATGGTCAATTAATCTGTGACAAAGGGGGCAAGAATATACAATGGAAAAAAAGAGAGTTTCTTCAATAAATAGTATTGAGAAAACTGTACCACTTTTTTACACCATACACAAAACTAAACTCAAAATGGATTAAAGATCTAAGTATGAGTCATGGAACCACAAAAACCCCTAAAAGAAAAGATAGGCAGTAATCTCTTGAACCAATGTCCAATCCTTACCAACACTGTTTTGGAGTCGTCTCCTCACACAAGGGAAACAAAGGCAAAAATAAACTACTGGGTCTATACCAAAAATAAAAAGCTTTTGCACAGCAAAGGAAACAATCAACAAAATAAAAAGATAACCTAGTGAATGGGAGAAGATATTTTTGCAAATGATATATCCAATAAGTGCCTCATATCAACTCAATACCAAAAAAACCAAAAATCTAATTTTAAAATGGGCAGAAGACCTAAGAAGATATTTTTCCAAAGAAAGCATACAGATGCCCAACAGACATAAAAAGATGTGCAACGTCATCAGGGAAATGCAAATCAAAACCACAATGAGGTATACTTCATACTTGTCAGGATAGCTAAATTTAAAAGGACAAAAAATTACAAGTGTTGTCAAGGATGTAGAGAAAAAGGGACCTTCATGCACAGTTAGTGGAAATGCAAGCTGGTGCAGCTGCTGTGGAAAACAGAATGGAGGTTCCTCAAAAAACTAAAAATAGAACTATCTATTAATTCCACCACTGGATATTTACTCAAAGAAAAGGAAAACATGAATTCAAAAAGATATATTCACCTTTATGTTTACTGCAGCATTTTTACAATATCCAAGATATGGAAGCAATCTAAGTTTCTATCCATAAATGAATGGATCAAGATGTGGTACATACATACAATGGAATACAACTCAGTCATAAAAAAGAATGAGATCTTGCCATTGCAACGATATGGATGTACCTTAAGGCTGTAATGGAAAGTGAAGTAAGTCAGAGAAAGATAAATACTATACAATTTCACTGATATGTGGAATTTAAGAAACAAAACAAATAACAAAAAAGACACCAAAAAAATGGACTCTGAAGTACAGCAAATAAGCTGGCGTTTGCCAGATGGGAGGTGGGTGGGGGGATAGGTAAATAGATAAAGGGATTAAAAATATACTTATAACAAGCACTGAGTATAAAATTGTTGAATCATATTGTACACCTGAAACTAATATAACACTGCATGTTCAATTTTAAAATTAATTAAATAAAATTGTTTTTAAAAGAAATTTCCCATATTTGTTCCAAACAAATATTTACTGAACACCTATCAAACCCAAGGTATTATTCTAGGCGATAAGGATAATAGTGTACAACGAAGGTAAGGTCCCTCCCCTCACGGAATCAATATTCTAGCAGAGGGAAAAAGATAAATAATAAAATCTTAGCAGGTGTGGGGCACCTGGGTGGCTCAGTGGGTTAAAGCCTCTGCCTTCGGCTCAGGTCATGATCCCAGGGTCCTGGGATCAAGCCCCGCATCGGGCTCTCTGCTCCGTGGAGAGCCTGCTTCCTCCTGTCTCTCTGCCTGTCTCTCTGCCTACTTGTCATCTCTGTCTATCAAATAAATAAAACCTTTAAAAAGAAAAAAAAAAAAAATCTTAGCAGGTGATAGGTTCTAACAAATTAAAATGTGGCAATATTAAAAAGAGTAAGTGGGGAAAAAAAAAAAAAAAAGAAAAAAAAAAAAGAGTAAGTGGGGAACAGGGAAAGGGACAGATATCTCTATAGACACCAATGTTATGGAAGGCCTCTCTTCTATCACCTGAACTGATAACTAATGATAAGAAAGAGCAGATGAAGAACACTCCAGAAGAGGAAACAGCAAGGCCCCAAAGAAACAATGATCTTAACACAGTCAAGAAATAGAACAGAATGTATCTAAAGCAGAATGCGCCTATATTCAGAGAATTAATTCGCGGTCAGATCAAATGTAACCTTAAATTTAGTTTTAACTGACTATAAGAGAAAGTCACTGTAGAATTATAAGTAGGGGAGTGACATTATCCAATTTTTAATTTTAAAAAGATTACCAAATTTTGTGGCAAACAGATATAAAAGTATTCAGAGTAAAAATGTTTTGGGGAGATCAGTTAGAAGACAGGTGCTCTGAATTAGGGTACTGGAAATGTAGCTGAGTGGACAGACTGGAGAGAGAGCACAAGTGGGGGTAGCAGCAAGCAGGCAGGAGGAGAAAGAGAAGCAGGCTCCCCACAGAGCAAGGAGCCCGACGTGGGGCTCAATCCCAGAAACCTGGGATCATGACCTGAGCTGAAGGCAGCTACTTAATCGACTGAGCCACCCAAGTACCCCATCTACCCCAATTCTTTGTGCCCTCAATGCAGTGTTCTACAAGAACTACATAGCTCAATCGTTCAGATTGCTAATCTGGTCTTCAGCTGTATCTACTGTTTATTAGTCCATCTATATGGTAATTTTAAATATAAATCGATGAAATTAGAACCAGAGATAACTAACTAATCCTTTATGAACTGGCCTCTCATCCCTCTAAAATATATTGAATATGTGTAATTTCTAAATTACATTCTTCTTGCTCTGCAAATTCAATTTCCTTGAGTATTAAAAGTCATTCACAATGTGGTTTCCTTAAATATTTTGTAACCCTAGTTGTACAATACGCCCTTTACCCATCTGTAGTTGCTGTATGTATTTATTGCAGCCTGCAAATTTCATGGAAGGATCTAGAAAGGGTGTGGGTTGGGAGGGGGTGGCTGGCAGGTTTTTGTTCTTCACAAGGAATTCAAGCCCCTCTTTAGACAGTAGTTACCTAGAACATTCTCCCTCTTTAGTCTTAGGAAGACTTAACTGGTCTGAGTGCTGTTCCTTATTTAGTCAGCCTGACCACTTTATAACAATTTTTAGCAAGAAGTCGTTTTTCTTTGATCTAAAAAACAGAAGAGGCACGTGGGTGCTCAGCTGGTTAAGTGTCTGCCTTTGGCTCAGTTCATGATCACGGGGTTCCAGGATTGAGTGAGCCCTGCATGGGGCTCCCTGTTCAGTGAGAAGTCTGCTTTTCCCTCTGCGCCCCCTCTGCTCATGTTCTCGCTCTCAAATAAATACATTAAAAATCTGAAAAAGAAAAGTTCTTAATATAAAGTCCCTAAAAAGATTTTGGAGCTGCACAAAATCCCAGCATACATATACAGAACTACTTTTTCTATGTGCATTTTTCTAAATAGAAAGTGTATAGTTTTCCTAGGATAGCCAAAGGGTTCTTTGACTCTAAAAATGTTAAGAACCACTGCTTATGGATTTAAGAAAGTGATTTTAATGTAAATCTGAGGGTTTTCTTATATATTTTTTTTCAAGCTGTTTTTTCTACCTCTCAAAAGTAGTGCCGGCTTGGTAACAATGCTAACTAGCAGAAATCTGGCTGACCAAGATTTCATTATATTTATGATAAAGTCATAAACAAATGGGATGGAACGTAAGTATCTTCAAAAAGGTAAGAGAATGTCACATTTACAAAATAACAAGGAGCTTCCATAGGAGAACCTGTTAGATGTTGCGAACTTTTAAATGACTTTAAAAATACTTGTACTTTCAGAATGGATAAAGAAGATATGGTCCATATAGATAATGGAATATTATGCCTCCATCAGAAAGGATGAATACCCAACTTTTGTGTCAACATGGATGGGACCAGAGGAGATTTTGCTAAGTGAAATAAGTCAAGCAGAGAGAGCCAGTTATCATATGGTTTCACTTACTTGTGGAGCATAAGGAATAACACAGAGGACATTGGAATATGGAAAGGGGGAGTTGGGGGAAATCAGAGGGGGAGATGAAGCATGAGAGACTATGGACTCTGAGAAACAAACTGGGGGTTTTAGAGGGGAGAGGGGTGGGGGGTTAGGTGAGCCTGGTGGTGGGTAGGTACTAAGGAGGGCACATATTGCATGGAGCACTGGGTGTGGCGCATAAACAATGAATCTTGGAACACTGAAAAAATAAAATTAAAAAAAAACTTGTAGGGGCGCCTGGGTGGCTCAGTGGGTTAAAGCCTCTGACTTCGGCTCAGGTCATGATCTCAGAGTCCTGGGATCGAGCCCCGCATCAGGCTCTCTGCTCAGCCGGGAGCCTGCTTCCTCCTCTCTCTCTGCCTGCTTCTCTGCCTACTTGTGATCTCTGCCTGTCAAATAAATAAATAAAATCTTTAAAAAAAAAAAACAACTTGTACTTTCTTTTCATTTGATATTCTTATTAATGAAGACATCATCTAGACCAGCAAATGTACTAAATGACTGAGACACCCTACCCAAATAGTGATTATTAAATGGAGAGATATAATATCAACTTCAGAAATAATTAATGATTAATGTTCTAAAGAAAATAATTCAGAGTACACCACCCATCTTGTTAGTCGTTGTACATCCAGCATCTGCTGGATAATTATTTATTTAATCAATAAGGAAATGGAAGAATGAGTTAGTCTGAACATGATATTTTAAGAATTATCACTTCATTAGGAAGGCAGAGTACAATTTTAAATGATTCATAAAGTAGAAAGATGGCAGAACTAAAAAAAGACAAATATAAAAGCTTATGCTAATAGATCAAATAATATGAGAAAATGCAACATACACAAAAAAGTAAATACCCAAGAATCCTACTGAATTAAAAGCAGATTAAATCAGCATTTCAGAAACATTATCACAAATATGAACCCCAGTATCTATCGGGTAATGGTTTTAACAAAAGACAAAAGACTCATTAGGGGAGCAAAACGATATTTTGCTATCTACATTTTAAAACCTCCAAAGAAAACATTAATAAAGTCAAAATAGAGGAATAAAAATAATGAAATAACAGTTAAGTAGGGCCCACAAGGAAAATTAAACGTCTGGCAGTTTTAACAAGAAGAAAAAAATAAACAATAAACTATATTTTCACTATATGAGAAAAAAAGTAAACCAAAGTATTTCTATTATTGTTTGAAAGGTTAAACGAAAGCGATTATATGCCTTCCAGCTCTTTAAGAAAAAGCAGGGGCAAACAGAAAAAAACCTCTCTCGACGAGACTGTGAGAACTATTAATGTAGAAAGATAACACAAGAAAAAAAAGTCACCTCAAATTTTCAAAACAGAAAAATTAAAAAGGTTTAAACACTTTTCTGCCTGGAGATGGGGCTTAAACCAGATTTCTCATGCCTATATACTCTGATCTATGGCAAAAAATATCTAACTCCTTTCAATGTAAACGAATCCTAAGTTATTATGCAGAGAGAAGGAATTTTTCTTCTTTGACCTGCCAGACTTCTAATGGTCAATGTTATACTCCAAGATCCAATTAAGACCAGCAGTACAACCACAGTAAAAAACAAAATAAACATACCTCCTGTTCTTCCGTTACCAATCTGCAGAGCAGGCTGAAGGCTTCTTTCATTTTGCAATAAATGAGGCAAATGATAATAAATACTTGGCACTTGAAGAGATTTTTTGCTTGTTAACTCCTTTAATAGCTTAAGAGTATTATCTAAAACAGAAAAGCATAATTAATGATCGCCTTACTTACAGAAGTTACTGATTTTACAAATATAGCAGTAAAAATTTATGAGCACTAGAACTAAAGAATTTTCTTTCCTGATTTCATACTTTGGTGAATAAGATCTCCATTTAAAATGAAAAAAGACACTTCTGCAACCAGAGTTTCACAGAGTCCCAATGTTGATACCACTCTGAAGAAGCCAAAGTACCATGAGAAGACAGAATGCTTTCATCATGGAATGCTTTCATCGTTTGCTGTTAAAAAGGTTCAGTTCAGAACTCAGGCCCTGCAGAACACACTCGAAACATGCTACCCGTTTATGAAAATGTAATAAGCACATTCACCACAATAACTTTCACTCTCCTTATGCTATTCTATTTTACTGAATTTTCAAATGGAAGATTTTTTTTCTTTCAAAAAAAAAAAAAAGTACAATAATTTAAACAGCACAATTTGAGAATGCCCTATACAGATCCTAATTTTCAAGTAGATTTTCTGGGTTTTTTTGGAGGACTTAATGAACCCTTTAACATAATATGAAATAAAAACTCAATCTAGTAGGCAATATTGTTTTACAGTTCCAACTCTATTTTAATTTAACCTTTTAAATATGGAAGTTGGGAGTAAGGATTTAAAGCCTCAAAGATTTCAGGCAAAACTATATGAAAACTCCATTAAAAATATGACAAGAATCAACAATTCACAAAAGAAATGCAAATGACTGTTATACTTAATCTCACAAGTAAAGAAACAATTATAAATTACAAGACACTAGTTTCAACCTATCAACTTAGCATAAGTTGATAATAATATTAAATACTGGTGATAATGTGATACATGTTTCAGCTCTTCAGCTATTCAGAAGAGCATCAAAAACCCTAGAACAAGTCTGCTTTACTAGTCAATAATTTCCCTTTTAGGAATTTCACTTTTATGCATGCAACAAGTATTTATCTATTTTGTCTCAGCGACTGTGTCATGTGTTTAGAAATGAACAAGCCACTAAAACATAGATCCCTGTTTTTAAGGAAATCATAATGTAATGAAATAACATAAGGGCTACCAGAAATGTGACCAATTTATATACAAAGTTGTTCATCGCAGAGTTAGAAATTGGGGAAAAAAAACAATATAGGAAAATCCTATTTGCCTAATATTAGAAAAATATTTAATTCATTATGGGATATGGTTAACTGACATATAGCCAATGAAAATAGCATTTTTGAAGAATATTCAAAGACATAGTGAAATACTACTAGCCTAATTTCAAAAGTTAAAACGAGGCTCTAACACCCAATCACAATTTTGAAGAAAAACGTAAGTGGAAAAAAGACTAGAAGGAAACAAAAAATGTTAGCAGAAATCAACTGGCAGCAGGCTTATGGGTGCTTTATTTTTTTTTTATTATCTATCCCACTCCATAATTTTAAGTGTTACTGTGCCATAACACACATTTCACAATCAGGAGGGGAAACATGCAGCATGAAAATTTAAAATAAGGTCAGGTAGTGAATCCAAGACAAGAGGAATGAATGATAAAGGATGGGAAGAGATGCTGCTAAATGAAAAAATTTATTAATCCTGAAAGATTACATAAATTCTGAGGCAACTGATTACATACACATGTCAATTTAATTATTAGACTAATGAAAACACAGAAACAGAGAGGATAATTGTCACTCATCTTACTCTAACCACAAGTTGTCAGAGAAGCAACAGATCAGATACCCCCAAAAGTGCACACTGTAATAAAACCATATTTTTTCCCCTGTAAGTCAGAGATAAGAGTACTAATTGCTTCAAATAGCTCAAAGGTTCTCCAGAGTCTATCTGAGGCCCATACAGGTCACAACATAAACATGTAAAAACACAAAATTAAATTTTAATCTCATTTGGAATATGGTTTTTTTTTTTTTTTTTTTAAATTTTATTTATTTATTTGACAGAGAGAAATCACAAGTAGATGGAGAGGCAGGCAGAGAGAGAGAGAGAGAGGGAAGCAGGCTCCCTGCTGAGCAGAGAGCCCGATGCGGGACTCGATCCCAGGACCCTGAGATCATGACCTGAGCCGAAGGCAGCAGCTTAAGCCACTGAGCCACCCAGGCGCCCTGGAATATGGTTTTTAAAAGATCTGGCTTTTTGCTATGGTCGGTGAAATTTATCCAACTGAAATCTAAATCAATATTATGTCACTCTCTTAAAATCAAAGTGAGTAACTAATCACAACTGTTTTATTATAATTTACCATGACAGGGAAAGTTTGTGTGATGTCTCTCGCTGGAAACAGTAATAAATGCTGGCTGATAAGCTACTTTACACGACCTTCAAATAAATTACGTCACGTAACCCTTTGAAAATAATAATTTTTATAAAACTAAAAATATCATTTGTACCTGAAAATTTATTTAATGGATCCTTACTTCCATTTGCTTCTGCTCCTACACGCTTGAACTGCTGTACAATGGCATTTAATTCAGAAGAGCGCTGAGAGATTCTATGTTCAGCTATTCGAAGACGTTCTTTCAAGGCAAGAAACTCTCGTTGATAAGCAATCAGTTTTTCTAGAAGCAAAACCAGAAGTTTTTAATGTATTTAAAAAAAAAACCAAAACTATAAGATCAGAATTTTTACAGTCACATTTTTCCAGAAAGATATTCATTTGTGTATTGCTACAGAACTGAAAATAAAAAAGAGCCCCAACCAGTTAATGTAATGCTTCTTTTTTTTTTTTTTCCCTTTCTTAGCATTAGAAAGCAATTTATTTTTTTTTCCCCTGAGGCTGTAAACTTATTTTTTTGGTTTAAGTTCAAGTTAGTAAACATAGAGTGTATTACTAGTTTCAGGGGTAGAATTTAGTGATTCATCAGTTGCATACAACACCCAGTGCTCATTACATCAAGTGACCTCCTTAATGCCCATCACCCAGTTACCCCAACCCCCACCCACCTCCCCTCCAGCAACCCTCAGTTTGTTCCCTAAAGTTAAGATTCTCTTAGGTTTTGTCTCCCTCTCTGTTTTTGTCTTTTCTTATTTTTTCCTTTCCTTCCCCTATGTTCAACTGTTGCTCTTTATATCTGTAAGAATGCAAGCACTTTCAACTAAGCACATAACAATGGAAAGACAGGGATAAAAGGATGAAAAGTTTTTAGAATTAACACTTCAAGCATAATACTAACATCATTTCTCAAAAGGTCCAAACAACTATAAAAACTATAAAAACCTTATTTGTGGGGCTCCTGGGTGGCTCAGTTGGTTAAGTGTCTGCCTTCAGCTTGGGTTATGATCCTGGGATCTGGGATGGAGCCCGGAATGGAGCCCCGCATCGAGCCAGCACTGCGCCCTGCATCTGAGCAAGGAGCCTGTTTCTCCCTCTCCCTCTGCCTGCCTCTCTGCTTGCTTGTGCTCTCTCTGTCAAATAAATAAAATCTTAAAAAAAAAAAAAGAAGACCTTATTTGTATTAAGAAGAGAGAGATAAAGTATTGAAACTGATAATAATGTATCTAATAATAAATTACCATTTATAGCATCATCATTTATTTCCATAGGCCGTTTCCTCTGTACTTCCTATTCTGCCAAGATTTCCCTAGGCCAGACTTTGGCCAAATTCCTGATTCCTAAAAACTCTACCAGGCAGATGTAAAAATCAACTGGGATGACCACCGTTAAAAATCATCCTTTTTTAATTTGAGAGAATCACAGGTCAGGAAAACCTGGTCTAGGAAATAAAAGTGGATTTTATGAGGATAAATGTAGGCATTGAAACAACCGGCTCAGAGGGACAAAGTGCAGAGTGAGAAGAGCCCTAAGGACAGAGCCTGACATAGAAATCCAAGGGATGGTGGGAGAAAAAGCATTCATTAACCACGATGAGCAATGCTGAAAGATAGCTGAGGCTATGGGAGTAGGAAGAGTAACTCCACAACCTCATTAAACTAAGAGAAACCCTAACAATGGTTTTCAACTTTGTATCAAGTTAGGTAGGCTACTATTTTGACATCTAAACAAAACACACTTCAGAAAGACTGCTTTTTACTTAATATTATTATCTTGGCTTTATTCAAGGATAGACTCAATAAAAAACAGACTTACAAAAAATAAATCTGCATGTTTCATAAAGCTAGTCTTAAAAACAGGCAATTATGTTTGTTCTTTGTCCCTTACACAAAAGCCCACACAGTAAACATCTCTTCAGAATTTTGTGGCAGGGGGAAAAAAAAGTCTACCCTGCTCAACTGTCATTCTTCCTTATATTGAACAATGACAGACATGTAAGCAGCTGTATTGCCCCTTAACTTGCTGGTTTTAGGAGGGAAGGAACGACAAAGCAGGCTGTAATTAGGTCAGACATCAAGGGAGTTTCCAGGTAACCAGCAAGGTCCTAATGACTGACCTGGGTAGTGGCCCAATAAAATTCATTACTATGCATTCATAGTTTAGGCACTTTTCCATATGTATAAACTCATTAAACAAATGAAATGTCAAAAAGATGCTATTCACAAACATGAAACTATCAACAATTATATTCTAACAAATACTGTAACAATTGTAACAAGAGATACCCAAGATTCATGTAATGAAAACTACAAACCCCTTACTGACACCTGTAAGAGTAAATGAAATCATTGCTTAATCCTAAGTGAGAAGACTCAAACTTGTAAAAAAAATTATAATAATAAAATAAATTTAAAAATAAAAATGAATTCTACCATAAATTAAATAATAAATTCAGTTCAATACCTTTCAAATAAATAATGAAACTTCTTTGGAATATGACTTTTTACACGTGATCCTAAAATTCACCTAGAGGAGAGAATGTGTTTAAAGAGGGGAAAAAAGCCCTTAACCTGGCTCAGTGGGTTAAAGCCTCTGCCTTCGGTTCAGGTCACCATCCCAGGGTCCTGGGATCGAGCCCCGCATCAGGCTCTCTGCTCAGCAGGGATCCTGTTTCCCCCTCTCTCTGCCTGCCTCTCTGCCTACTTGTGATCTTGTCTGTCAAATAAATAAATAAAATCTTTTAAAAAAATAAATAAAGAGAAAAAATAAATAAATAATAAAGGGGAACTTGCTCTGAGATCAGAACACACTGGAAGGCTATAGAAATTAAAACACTGTGGACCACCAGGTCCGGAAAGTGTGGATAAGAGCCGATTACACGAAGCAGGCGGTGTCCAAAATCAGCACTAGTGAACAGTCCTTTCAGTTCTTCCCTCTTTCAGCAAGTTAAAATCCTCTTGCGAACAGTCACGCAGTGCTGAGATTGTGGTTTCTTGACACCACCCACCCAATAGAGAATTAGAACTCTCTGGAGGAAAAGTTTAAGATGAACCTGAAACAATCTGGTATAAAATAAGAAAATGCTATTTTAAAAACACCACCACCACCACCACCACCACAGGACTTGCTGAAAGGGCACAGCAAGGTACCTGAGGGGCTCCTAACCAAATTAGAGACAAATTTAAGCACAAAACAAATACTGATAGTAACAAATAAGGGAAATGGGTTTCTTTATAGCAGAACGCCAACTAATAAATGAAGAAGGAAGGATTAATGTTGGAAAAATCACCATTTCGCAGCTATCACAGAAATAACTGATTCAGGCAAAAATTAGACCAACAGGTGAAAGTGTGCTGAGGAAAGGGCTATGTATTTCACCTCCAAGTATCTCCCCACAAAGTGCTCATTACTTACAAAGGGAAAAATATGCTAACGTTACCATGGAGAAACCTGGTAGCTACTTTGCTTAAGTGATCAAAGTTCCCATCAGCAACCAGAAAACAGACATGACATGACTGCTGATGTGAGGCACAGAGGACACGCCTTATTCTTGTGGCATTCCTGCCAAAAATACATAATCTGAATCTAATCTCAAGGAAACATCAGATGCATCCAAACTGAGAGACAAGGTACAAAATAAAAAGCTCATACTATAAAAAAAAAAGTCATGGCCATCGAAGACAAAAGGCTCGTGAGGAACTGCCACAGATGAAGAGATGAAGGAGCCATGAAAACCCAATGCAAAACACAGTCCTGGGCAGAAACCTGGACCAGAAAAGCTAAACCCTACAAAGAACATTACTGGGGGAAAAATAACAGAATATAGGCTAAAGACAAGATACTACGCCAAAGTTAAATTTCCCTAAATTAGATTTTCATACTGAAGTATTTTGCAGAATTCCTTGTTCCTAGGAAATAAACATTAAATTAGTTAGGGATTAAAAAAGCATGATTTCTGTAATTTATACCCAAATAGTGCTGAAAAGAAACAAATTATCTCAAATAGATGACAGAGACAAAATAGTCACAAGAGGTGAGATCTATAAAGACATTTTGTGTTGCCCTTGTAACTCTTCTTCATTTGAAACTTAAAAAAAAATAAATAAATAAAAAATAAATTAGGACTGGAAGGCATACAGGTTAGGTCTTTTAGCAGCTCTGGATTGGGTGGGATATGGACCTGAAGGCAGTCTCTGTCCTTCTATGCATTTTCTTGGTACTTTTTTGAAACCACCTTCCCAGAGGCCAGCTTCACCAAATAGGGAGAGTAACCATTACCACCAGAGAAACGCCCCAGCCCTTACTCCAAAACACTGTTGTGCTCTGAGGTGGCCAGGCCATGCTCCTGAAAAGATCCTTTGGGCCCATGGAATACTGGATAAAGCCCTAAGTATTTCCTGTCAGCCCAGATGCTAGTGCTGCTGTTAGCCCAAAGTCCACAGCTATGAGAGGGCTCTAAATGGATCATTTCCCATCTCTCACATCCATCCTTGGTTTCTAACTCCATATTTCCATATTTAAAGGGTTCTCTCCAGACATCACAGCAAGTCCGTACTCCATCTACAATGCCAGGTCAATGAATTAAAGTATGCGTGGTAAAGCCCTTAGCTAGACCTGCTAGGATACCACAGAACACTGCTGGCTCCTTTCAACAGAGAGGAGTTATAATTTCCTCACAGCCCCCCCTTGGAATGCAGCCTATCCTCTATCATCTACCCAAACACAGGCTCACTAGTGACTTCTAGAATATGGGAAGCTATATTTCCCATAGTTTTATGCTGCTCCCTTAAGGAGAGTAATAGATCATCCCAGAAGTTCAAACTTTAGCATAAAAGACAAAAAAATTCCTTCAAATTAGTGATCACATGTTTGATGATTCTCTATTCTCAACATTAGTAACATAATTCTTATTTTTGCTTTTCTTTAATCATTTAAATCAGTTTCTACTGGGGGATTGGCAGGAAACTGTAGGAACTCTTATACTATCATCTTACTAGGAAATGTCTAGTTTTGTTTCTTTTGTTTTTATTATAGACCGATTCTAACTCTTTTTAATTGTAGAAAATTATATATCCAGATGAGACAATGAAAGTAAAAATCATGCTGCATGAACCTAAGACTCTGAAACATACAAAATTTCCAAAGAAATCACTTTAATTCCTTCCAAGCAAATAATCAAGCCAGTTTTCCAGAGAAAAGTGTACCTATAGTTCCTCAAAGACTTATCAGGTTGACCCATATGAAACTGCTGATATTTGATCTTTTTTTTTGCAAAAATGTCAATTTCATGTGGTTCAACAATTTAAAAATAACAGCTTTGGACCCAACAATTTAAAAATGCATGAATATAGATGAAAAACTAACAAAAATAAAAACTAATATCCAATATGTAATATATAAAAACAGAACAAAAAATTTCATTTTTCAAGCAACAGTACCTCTTTATTAGCAAGATGTGGGGGACACCACTGAATTCTATGAGCTAACATTAAAAACCAGCTTTTTATATTAAAACTAAAATTACCAAAAATTAAACCCACTTTTAAATTTTATTTTAAAATATATTAAACAATAAAGTTCTGACACTGAGAAGAACGTTGATAAATAGTCTGGTCCACCCCTCTGTCCTTTAGTACTACAACAAACCACTTCACACAGATAAATATTTAAATATTTAAATACATATACACACACACACACACACACACACACACACACATACATATATATATATATGGAGATCCCTCAGAAATAGATTCCACAATTTAACAAGCTTTACTTTTCAGGAAGTCATGGCCTTTGAAAAACATTTCACTTCACATTCATCATTCTTAGACAACCATTTTTTTTAAAAAGAAGGCCCAGATGAAATTATGGGCAGTTTCTCATTTAAAAATCTCTTAAAAAATAAAAGAACTGCTGGGGAAGGTATGTGCTATGGTGAGTGCTTTGAAGTGTTTAAACCTGGTGATTCACAGACCTGTACCCCTGGGGCTAATAATACATTATATGTTAATTAAAAAAATAATAATAAAAAAGAACTGGATTCAGAAAGGGTTTAGAAGAACTAGTCTAGAAAAGCCAAAGACAAGTGAGCAGGACTCTAAATGACATAGGTTGAATGG
The DNA here is from genome assembly GCF_964662115.1 of Mustela nivalis. NCBI lineage: Eukaryota > Metazoa > Chordata > Mammalia > Carnivora > Mustelidae > Mustela > Mustela nivalis. The sequence continues at coordinate 73,573,143 of NC_139027.1, read as the reverse complement.
GATTTGAACAGACAATTCTAATTAGAACGGATATAGCTAAAAGTTACAAACAAGAAGAGGTATCTCATTCTCTAATGTTCCCATGCCTAAGAACCACCTGGAAGAGACTGTTAAAACAAAACTCTGGACCCCCACCTCAGAGATTTTAATTCAGTAGGTATGACATGGTGCTTAAGAATTTTAAACAAGCGGGGCAACCTGGATGGCTCAGTTGGTTAAGTGTCTGACTCTTAATTTTGGGTCAGATTATGATCTCAGGGTTGTGATGTTGAGCCCCATGTCGGGCTCCATATCTGGGCATGGGACCTGGGTAAGATTCTCTTTCTCCCTCTGCCCCAGCCCCACGCCTCTTAAGATTTTTTTTCAAACAAGCTCCACGGTGAAGCTTAGACATCTACCGAGCAGCACTAAGGTAACCAATACTGACCTCAAACTAGGTCTAGACTCAAGCAGCCGGGAAATCTGTATAGCTCTGCTCTACTCTCTACTAGCTGCTTCTCCTCTCTCTGGCTTACATGTTAAAGGATCCAGGGACAGAAGGTTCTGGACATAATCCTCAAAATTGCATTTGGAGCACAAAGGGATTTCAAAACATCCAGTGGACACCTATTTCTAAAGTCTTCTTAAGAATTATGAAGAATTACCAAAATCATTCCTTGTTTCTGGAATATTCCACTCAGGATCCATCATACAAGCATGGATTAAAAAAGACCAGCACCCTTCTAAACTCAAAGGGAAAATGTGGTTCACAGATACACAGAACCATATACTGCATTTAAAATAAAACAATGAATAAAATTCCTTTGTTCCCGGGGCGCCTGGGTGGCTCAGTGGGTTAAAGCCTCTGCCTTCGGCTCTGGTCATGATCTCAGGGTCCTGGGATCGAGCCCTGCATCGGGCTCTCTGATCAGTGGGGAGACTGTTTCCTTCTCTCTCTCTCTGCCTGCCTCTCTGCCTACTTGTAATCTCTGTCTGTCAAATTAAAAAAAAATAAAATAAAATTCCTTTGTTCCCTTACATAATGTTTTCACTATGCTTACAAAACAGAATTCTAACTAGTGAATGAATACCACCAGATAAGCTACAGTTGAGAAGTTTTCTAGAATAAAATCATTACTTGCGAGTTGTCCCCTAAGTAATATAATCATTAACAATGTCATTCAAAAGAGACTTCCAGGTAGAGGTTTAATAAGTTAAAATTTATCCACTGACCTTATAAAGCACAATCCCTTAAGATAATCAAATGATGCTGCATATACCTGTTACAACAGACTCCTAGAAATATTTTCTTAATCTAAATAGCTGCAAATAATTTTCTTTGAGTTCTCTGAGGACAGGGAAATCTCCTCTTAGCAATTATCCTGAAGTCCCAAATTCCATTATCATAGTGAAAGGAGATGGAAAAACAATAAACCGCATAACTTAGGAAAATGCTTACTATACTATACTTAGCCATATGTTTATGACCATTCTTTACTTTCAAAATATATCAACAATGATTTTATCAAACCCGATTTTTAAAAATTCAACAAGCTATAAGGAGCTCAGAGTAAATATTAGACAGTTACGAACTCTTTTCCCTGAGTACTTAAACTTATGAGCAGATGCTTTTCCAAAAAAGTGCTTTGTCCCCAAAGGAAAAAGTGTATTCTAGAAGATATAATAGTATGTCTTTTCCCATGAAGAATCACTCAAAACAGGGCATTATATTCTACATTAGAATCATCTTTATTTAAAATGCAGAATACTGGGCATCTGGGTGGCTCAGTGCATTAAGCCTCTGCCTCCGGCTCAGGTCATGATCTCAGGGTCCTGGGACCAAGACCCACGTCAGGCTCTCTGCTCAGCGGGGAGACTGCTCCCCACCCCAACCCTGCTCCCTGCTTGTCTCTATGCCTACTTGTGATCTCTCTCTGTCAAATAAATAAAATCTAAAAAAAAAAAAAAAAAAGACAGAACACTGACCATTAGCCAATCCTACACTACGAATTAGCCCTACCAACAAACATCATGTCCTCTTGCTGTAGCTCGCTAGATCTGATTATTTCTTTTAGGATCTATTTCATGCTTTCTTCTTCCCTCTTTACTTTCCTCTTGTTTCTTATTTTCCACCTTTCTCCCATAACAGTCTTCAGCAAAACCCTTTTCAAATTCTTCTGTGTTTCTTTCTGGACTTCTCATTTTCATCCAGAAACTTCATATCTCTCACCTCTTTCTTCTTTCCTATTATTCACACTACCCACCCCCTCATCTACCCTGCAATATCCCCACTTTTTCTGCTGTGTTTGTTTTAAATTACTGAGGACTTTTTTCACCAATTGACATAAGCAGTCCATTTACCTGGAGACATTAATTTTGCCATCTTTTGTCTCACTGAAAACAATTAAGAATTTAGGATTTTTCCTTCTTGGAACCACAGTGGCAAGGGAAAAAAAAGGAAATTAGCAGGAAAACATTTCACAATTACTCGATAAATCAGAAAATAGATGGGGAGACAAGTAATATCACTCTGAACTCCAATAATGTTGGTGAAATTGATTATAAAAGTGAAATCTCAGACTATGACTTTCCAGATGATAATATCATGAATGAATTTCATCAAGTTCAAGATCAAGGCTTCTAGTTACAGATCAAAACAGAGATGCCCCTAGCCTTCCCACTAAATATAATAAAAACTCTGTACATTACATATTACAACAAAGAAGACTCAAGTAGAGAGAAGAAGGGGAGTTAGAAGTGACAGTGGAACCCAAGGAACAGCACAACAGTGAGTTCTCGCAGTCTCTTCTTTTTGCTTGGTATATTCCAGATTGAGTACTGGAGAAGCCAGCAGCATGGAAACACCACAGGAGCACACAAAAACACCCCAAGAAAAATTTGCTCTCTCCAGACAAAGGACTAAGGATGGAGCAACCTAGCAAGAGGGAAAACTTTTAGACAATAAACACTGTATTTCTGACCAAACACCATGAAAACAACCACGGTCCCATCTCCACGCCACTGGCAAAAGCCAACCACAGAGTCTAGACCTCCACCATTGTCCAACTGTAACAAGGTCACACACACACACACACACACACACACACACACACTGATGGTATCAGAAAAGACTGTGTGCAGGGCATCTGGTTGGTACAGTCAGTTGAGCGTCCAACTCCGTTTCAGCGCAGGTCATGATCTCAAGCACATGAGATCGAGCCCCACAACAGCCTCCAAACTCAGCACAGAGTCTGCTTCAGATTCTCTCTCTCTGCCCCTCAAGCTCGCTTTCTCTCTAAAATAAACTCTTAAAAAGAAAAAAAAAAGGGGAAAGGAAAAGACTGTGTGAAGAGTGGGGACTTACATTATCCTTCAACAGTAATGTGACCCCCCCACACCCCGCAAATGCTTATCAGTAGAGACCACATGGAAAACAGTGACAGGGTACTTCCTCCTCTGCCAGCCAAACTTAGTGTCATCAGATGCCTGATAGGGAACCAATCTCCCACCTCTGCAACAAAAATAAGGAGCCCCTTCCCACCTGGTATCAACAGAGGCCAAGTAAGGAAGATGGATTTCTACCTCAGGCAGTAATAAGGTGGCACTCCACCTTTGCCTCCAAATCCAAAATTGGTGTCAGAAAAGATCAGCTAAGGGGCATTTGGGTGGCTCAATCATTTAAGCATCTGAGTTCAGATCAGGTCATGATCTCAGGGTTCTGAAATCAAGCCCTACATCAGGCTCCCCACTCATGTGGGGAATCTGCTTCTGTCTCTTCCTCTGCCCCTCTCCTGGCTCATGTTCTGTCTCTCTCTCAAATAAATAAAATCAAAAAAGAAAAAAGAAAAGAAAGAAAGAAAGAAGGCCAGCTAAGACAGCAACTTAAACAAGACCCAGAGTCTCATAACATAATACTCAAAATGCCCTGGATAGCTGAAAATCACCCATCATACTGAGAATCAGTAAATCTCAAACTGAGAGAGAAAAGACAATCAGTAATTGTTAACACCAAGATGACACAGATGTTGGAGTTACCTGACAAAGATTTTTTTAATTTTCTTTAATTTTTTAATTTGTTTTATTAACATGTAATGTATTATTAGCCCCAGGGGTACAGGTCTGTGAATCGCCAGGTTTACACACTTCACAGCACTCACCACAGCACATACCTTCCCCAATGTCCATAACCCCACCACCCTGATAAAGATTTTAAAGCAGCCATCATAAAAATGTTTCAATGGGCAAATTTTTAAAAAACTGAAGAAAAAAAAAGAAACCCTATGCAAAGAAATCAAAGACAGAAGTTATAGAAACAAATGAAAATTTTACAACAGAAAATACCATAACTGAATTTTTAAAGATTTTAATGTATGGACTGAATAGCAGAATGGAAAAGAAGAAAGTGTTGGTGAATCTTGAGAAAGACAACCAAAATTGCCTCCCAATTTGAATAACAAAAAGAAAACAGACCAGAAAAAAAAATTCTCAGGAACCTTTGAAACTGTAACAAATGATCTGAGATCTAACATTCTTGTCAGGAAAAGATAAAGAGAGTAGGCTGGGAAAAGCAGTAGAAAAAATAATGGCTAGAACTTCCCAAATTAGGCAAAAGATGTAAACACACATAAAGATGTAAGAAGCTAAGAAAATAACAAAAAGATAAACCCAAAGAAACCTATGCCAAGAAACAAAATAAATGAACTTCAGAAAATTAGAGACAAAGAAAAAAAACTGATAGCAGCCAGAGAGAAATGACACATTCCAGTGGAAAAAAATAATAATAATTTGAGTAACTGCAGATTTCTCCTCAGAAATCATGGCAGCCAGAAAAAGATGGCATGACATTTTTCAAGTACTGGGGGAGGGGGTGTGGGATTGGGAGCCTCAGCAGGTGGAGGTGGGGAAGAAGGAAAAAAAAAAAAAAAAAAGAACTATCAACCCCAAATTTCACCTGGCAAAACTATCAAATAAGACATTCCCAAAGGAAAACCAATGGAAATTTTCATCAGCAAAGCGACCCTTTCAAAATGGCTAAAAGTTCTTGAAATGGAAAGGATAAAAGAAGGAATCTTGCAACACCAGGAAAGAAAGAACTCAAAGAGCAAAAATAGGATAAATACAGGGGCACCTGGGTGGCTCAGTCTTTAAGCAGCTGCTTTCAGCTCCGGTCATGATCCCAGGGTCCTGGGATAGAGTCCCACATCAGGCCTGCTTCTCCCTCTCCCACTACCCCCTGCTTGTGTTCCCTCTCTGGCTATCACTCTCTCTGTCAAATAAATAAATAAAATCTTAAAAAAAAATAGGATAAACACAATGAGGTTTTCAAATTATGTTTGGTGGCTGAAGCAAAAGTATAACATTGTCTACGTACATTCTCAATGTAGAGAAAATATTTTAAAACAATTATAAACTATGGAGGGTAAAGGGGCTTTAAAGGATATAGGTTTCCATATACACTTAAACTGATAAAATGCCAACAGCAGTAAACTGCCATGCATATATATATATATATATATATATATATATATATCTCGTACCTAGAGCAACCAGTAAAATACCTGTATGAAGAGATACACTCAAAACACTACAGATAAATAATAATGTAGTTTTTTAAATATTCAAGCAACCCTTAAGCTGTTAGGAAAATAGAGAAACAACAAAAAAAGAGAGACTAGTGAATAAAAATAATATGACAAAACTTTATAAAGCCTAACATCACTAATCACATTAAATGCTAATATTCTAAAAATACCAAATAAAAGAGATTGATAGAGTGGATTAAAAATACATAATCCAGGGATGCCTGGGTGGTGCAGTCAGTTTGAATGCCTGACTCTTGGTTTCAGCTCAGTTTCTGATCTCGGGGTTGTGGGATCATGCCCCACATAGGGCTCCACATGCAGCAGGGAGTTTGCTATGACTCACTCTCTCTCTCTCCCCCTCTTCCTCCACCCCCCCAAAATAAAAATAAAATCTTTAAAAAAAATACATAATCCAATTATATGCTATTTCATACCATGGAGGGTCACTCAGAAATTAAAAGGAACACAGGGTGCCTGGGTGGCTCAGTCCGTTAAGCGTCTGCCTTGAGCTCAGGTTGCTATCCCAGGGTCCTGGGATCCAGCAGAGCCTTGGGCTTCCCTCTGATCAAGGAGTCTGCTTCTCCTTCTCTCCTTCTTCCTCATTGTGTGTGCTCACTCTCTCCTGCTCTCTCTCAAATAAATGAACAAAATCTTAAAAAATAAAAATAAAAAAGCACAAACTACTGAAACACCCAACAACTTGGATGGTCTTCAATTACAGTGAGTGAAAAACTGTAGTAGGTTGCATACTATGTGATTCTATTTGTGTAACATTTTCAACATAACAAAGTTATAGCAAGGAGTAAAAGATCAGTGGTTTTCAAGAGTCAGGGAGGTAGGCAGGATCATGGGTGACAAAGGGGTAGCACAAAGGAGATCTTTATGGTGATAAAATTGTTCTTTACCCTGGGTGGTGGTGGTGGTAGTGGTGGTTAAGAGAATCTGTACAAGTGATAATATGGCAAAGAACTATACACACCCATAGTACCAATGTCAATTTCCCATTTTGGCATGGTACATTACACATACATAACTTAAAACAAGTAACCACTAGAGAGAAATGGGTGAAGGTTACATTGTATCCCTCTGTACCATCTGCAGCTTCCTGTAATTCTCTAATTTTAAATAGTTTTCTAAGAAGCAAAACAAAAAAGAACCAGTGGATGAACAATAATTTCTAAGGACAAAAAGGAAACACAACATTTTCATCCAGTTGGTCATATAACTGGACAGACATCCTCACAAGATCTGCCATAAAAAGCGAGAACATCCTGTTTTGCTAAAAGGATGAATGATGGTCTTCTCTTGTCTAGCATGTATGTATGCAACAACATTTACTGGATTAGTTCATAAGCAGACAAATAGTAAAGGCTAATGCACATGCAAAAGTCATTAAAAAGACATGATGCAGAAATGGAAAGACTTAACTGGCTTCATCATTCTGTTCATCAATTTAATAATGAAAATGTTTTGCAATTAAGAAGCAAATAAGACAGCCATCTTCTCCTTGAACAAAATTATCAGCTGCAAAAGTTTCCATAAGTTTTGTGTTTGGATGATTCAAGAGCAAAAGAACTAGAAGTAATGAGGAGTTAAACCTATTACAGATGTATTTAAAACCAAGAATTACAATTTATAAGCAGGGTGTATTCCAGGTTTATGCAGGACAGTTGATGAGCAGTTAGCTGTGTTCAAAGGACACTGCTCATTTCAATTTGTATACCTACCAAACTAGAAAAATGTGCAAAAATTTGGCTTTCCTAAATTTAAATTATTAAAAATTTACAATAAAGTTGCTTTTCCCTACCAAACTTTATTTTTATTTCCATATTATTTGTAAAATTACAATAAAAATTAATGAAGGTTGCTCACTGGACCCAGATGATAAACAATGATAAAAATCCAAATTTACTGTATGATAATATTGTAATAAAATGATAAAACACTATTTTTTCCTGGTAAAATGAGGCCTTTTAGACTGATTTTAAGGAAACTGCCACTTCCATCCACAGTTCATCGCTTCCCACACCACTTAAGGCAAACCTCAGTGTTAGGTGTTTCTACTCTAGAATCATGCTGCAGAAGGGCAGAAAGGATCAGAGAGTCAGAAAGGATCTCATGATTCAGTCCACTCTAACAAAGTGACCTATCAGGGTAACAGCTCATCCACACTCTCAATCCGACTCTACACCTCTTTCATCTAATGACCTAAGGGCACAAAGAGAGAATGGCCCTATTCCTACAGATATCAGAAGTTGTAGTTGCCACAAAAAACACACACCCTGAAGTTCTCATTCACAGGCTGAGCAGACTTCTCAAAAATTCCTTAGGCCCCTCCTGAAGCTTTTCCTATATTGTGGAATTTCACATTCACCCACCTTGCTTCTTTACACAGATGCCTCTGTAAACCTTCATTTTATCCTTCACCTGGATTAGAATATAACAGTTCTTGGACACCTTCTGGTATTCATCTCCAACTATTCTCTGGATGATCACACAGCTTATCTTCCAAGCTGGAAAAACTTAAGTGACTCCCGACTTAATTCTCCAACATTATCTCTAATGCCACTTAGAATTATTTCTTGCTTCAACAATATCAAACTGCTTGGGTGTCTCCAAACCCAGTACAAGTTTCAACCCTCTCTGTGCGTGCTGTCTGCTCATCAGACCTACCCTTCTCTCTCTTCGTTTTTGAAATTCCATTCATCCTTCAAAATATTCTTTGGTCGTCTTCCCTATGAAGTTTTCTTTGACCTCTGTCCTCTTTATCTTTTTTTTTTTTTTTTTTAAATGATTTACTTAGGTGGCAAGGGAGAGCAGCAGACTCCCCACTGAGCATGAAACCCAATGCTGGACTCAATCTCACAATCCTGAGATCATGAGCTGAGCTGAAATCAAGAGTTGGATGCTTATCCAACTGTGCCTCCTCTTTATCTTAATTACACTCCTATTTTATACCTACTACACTGTACTATAACTACATATATATCTCCTTTTCCCTACTAAAGTGTGAGTTCCAGGATGGCAAATATGTCAGGAAATCCCAAGACCACACCCAGGTTCGCTGATTCAATAGAAGGACTCACAGTACTCAGCATACAGTCATATAAGCAAAGGGAAAACGCAGATGGGTAGAAGTCTGGAGGAAACCACGTACAAGCATCCAGGTCTTCTCCCAGTGGAGTAATACAGGACACACTTAGTTCCTCCAGCAATGAATTCTGACAACACATGCAAAGTGTCATCTACCAGCAAAGCTCACTAGAGACTCCGCGTCCACTGTTGTTATTGGAGGCTAGTCTTGTAGGCAAGCTCTGGCTAGCACATACCAAAATTCCAGACTTTAAGAAGGAAAGCAGATGTTCAGCATAAACTAAATTGCTTGTACAAATAATTTAGGCACAATAAGCCACTCTTATCACGTAGGCTAAGTTTTATATCAGTGTTTACCAGCCAAGTTCCCAGATGGGAGCCGAGAGGTCCAGCATTGCAGGCAGGCCTTTCTAATGATAAGCAGTCCCAGCTCTGTTGTTAACTCTCTTTGCAGCAGGAATCACATTTTAGTTTTTTTCCCCCTAAATGTCAATGACTTGTAGAATGCTACGTAATTAGCAGCTATGTCAGTGAACTACAAATCCTCTTAAATTAAAAAAAAAAAAATTAAAAGAAACTGATGTTTAAAACTGTATGTATAAAACTTGTCACAGCCTTATTTACATGGTTAAGCTAAAGATGGTAATTATATAATCGAATGTTTTGGACCCACTAAAAACCATGACATGGGAAACATCTGTGATTTATTAAGCAAAAATGTAGGTTATACATTATGCCTGATATGATACCAATTACATTTATATTTAGTAGAGTAGCTCTCAAGCTTTTTGGTCTCAGAACTTTCACAGTCTTCAAAATTACAGGACCCCAAAGACCTTTTGTTTATGTAAATTATATCTATTATATTTACCATATTAGAAATCAAAACCAATCAACATGTAAAATATTTAAAACTATTTTAAAAACATTAAACCCTTTACATGTTAACATAAATAATATATTTTACCAAAAAATTACTATTTTCTAAAACACAAATTTAGTAGAGTGACATATGCTCAAATCTCTCTAATGTCTGGCTTAACAAAAATGCAGCTGTATTCTCATAGCTGCTTCTGCTATTTCTTTTGAGAATGAAAAAGGCAACAACCAAATAACTTATCGGTACTTCTCCAAGAATAGTCTTGACTTCGTGAACCTCTTGAAAAGGTCCCAGGAATCAAGTCCTTGAACCACACTGTGAGAACCACCAGTCCAGAAAAATGAAAGAAAATATACCAAAAATATACCAACGTAGTTCTACCTGCTAGATTCTGTTGACTAGCATTCTATTTCGGACTTCTGTGCACATTTATATTCTATTAAATAAGACTGACCTGAGAGCTTTTTTTTAATGCTATTCTTGTCCACTACCGGTTTAAGGGTACAATGTACTTTATCTGTGTACTTCATTAAACAATGGAGCCTAGAGCTGGACCATTACTCATATCCCCAAAACTTGGCTGGCAGTCTTTCGAAAGCACCACAAAAAATTCAGTTAGCTAATGTTCTTTAATAATCCAGTGTTCTCAATTTAGTCCTCCTCTAATATGTCAACCATGAATAACATCCTTTCAGAGTTAAGAATACGTCAAGCATAGATTTCCACACAACCTCTGAGCACAGCACATGCTTAAGCAGCCTTCCATCCTAGAAAAATTAGATTAGGAAAATGTTTTAGGAAATGGATGGTAGCCAACGAAGCTGAACATAAAATAATGCCAAACCAAGCCCAAAGGATAAATCTGCCAACTTTAATATGTAAGTAAGAAAGGCGACTGGCCTACCTGGGAGAATGTAGGCCCTCTTCAGATTCTGTTTTAAAATTAGGTCCTTATTTACAATGCCTCAGATATTAAAGAATTCTCCCTCTCTCTCTCTCTCTGTTTTTTTTTTTTTTTTTAGAAATTCATATGGCAAAAACTTTATGCCACGATTTTATGTGTATATATTTAGAGCCTGAAGAACCTTAGGTGTAATGGGTCTCAAGCCTGCCTACAAATCAGAATCACCTGACAGAACATTTTAAGAAATGCCCAGAGGACTTCTAACTTCTACCATAACAGACTGAGAAGGCCCACAGAACCTCTTCCTAACTAGAACTGTAAGCTTGCCAAACAAGTTAAAAAAACAACTATTTCAGTGCTCTGGAAATCAACCGGAGACATACAACAAATGGTTTATTCGTGAAAACACTGTACTTCGAGTGAGGACAGAGTTAAGCATGTGATTTTTTTTTTTTTTTTTTTTTTTTTGGCCAGGAACTGCCCTCATCCCTCCTCAGCTCTAACACTTAGAAGTTCAAAAAGGCAGGGGGAGGCCTTGAAACCAACAGATTCACTGTCACGGGGGTGGAGGGGGCTCACTTGATTTGGAGTGTGAGTCAAAGTGGCAATCTCTGAGGCAAATGAATGGGAGGGTCAGCGTCTCCACCAACCTGAGGCTACTATGCTATAGGAAACAGGCAATGGGCAGGCAGAGCAGCCAGGAGACTTCACAAGAAGTTCCAGAGCATGAGACAGCAAGAGGGAGCTTAAAAAACTCTTCACAGCTCAGGTTGAGTGGAGGCTATAAGCATGCACAGCAGAGACCAGAGTGGGCCCAGGCCACCCACACACATTTGGCTGATAGAACCCATGCACACACACAGAGGAACTGACTTTCTAGAGGCAAGAGGAAAGTCAAGCCAAGGCAGACCTGAGAATGGCCTCAAGTATGACCACTCCCCAAGTACCCGTCCCCAGAGAATGGAGGTCTTACCAGCTCAAACTGTTTGACTACAACCCCTGACCAATCTTTGGCTGAACACTATTCTATGTGCTTGAAAATAAGAACAAAACAAAAGTGTAGAGAGTTATCAGTAGCCACATACTGTGGGAAAGATGGATTTGGGAGAGTTAGTCCAGTCAAGTTACTGAACAAACAAGGAAGCAAAACCACCAGCAGCTTTAGGGATAAAATTTTAAAAGAATCTACGTTGCATCGATATATTACCTAAAACATACAGTAGTCAACAAATATTTACAAGACATACAAAGAAAAAAGAAAGTGTGACCTGTACTCAGGGGGAAAAAATTAAAAGCAGTCCACAGAAATGTTCTGAGTGTTCCCAGACGCTGGATTTAATAGATGAAGACTTCAAAACAGCTACTAGAAAAGAACTAAATAAAACCACACTTACAGAATTAAAGGCAAGTGTGATAAAACTGATGTAATGAGTAGAGAAAATAAAGGGGTAGAAATTATAACACAAAACAGAAATTCTGGAGTTGAGTTTCAACCCCACATTTCTGATGACCCTGAAGTTAGATCACTAGAAATTATCCAGTCTGAAGAAGAGAGGAAGAAGACTGAAGAAAGCTGAGCTATCCCCAAGCATACACAGGAGATGAGAGAGAAAAAGTGATAGAAAATAATATATGGAAAAAGTAATGGCTTTCCACAAACTAGAAATAGAGGGGAACTTCCTTAACATGAGAAAGAACATCAACAAAAATCTCCAGCTAATACCAGACTTCATGAGAAAACTAGATGCTCTCCTACTAAGAACAGGAGCAAGGCAAGGATGCCTGCTCGTACCACTCCTATTCAACATCATATGGGAATTCCTGAATCATGCAACAAAGCAAGGCAAAGAAATAAAAAGTATATAGTTTGGGAAGAAAAATAAAACTTTGTTTGCAAAGGACATTGTCTACATGGCACATTCCAAAGGTTGACCAAAAAACTCCTGGAACTAATAAGCAATTATAGCAAGGTTTCAAGATACAAGGTTAGTATACAAAATCCAAGTGCCTTCTTATACACCGGTAATAAACTACAGACTTGAAATTAAAGACACAATACCATTTACATTAGCATCCCCCAAAATTAAATACTGGACTATACATCTAACAGAATATGTATAGGATCTACATGCAGAAAAACCACAAAACTCTGCTGAAAGAAATTAAAGAGGAACTGAGTAGATATTTCATGAGGTCTTTTCCTCCCAATTTAATCTAGAGGGGGGAAAAAATGAATAAAGCCAACAGTTAGTTCTTTGTAAAAATCTTCCCCCCAACCAAAAACAAGCAAACAAACAAAATATCCAGGTTCTGATGCTAGTATCCATGGTTGCTTCATCCGAAATTAGCATTATTCCAGGAGCTCCTGGCTGGCTCAGTCAGTAGAGAATGCAACTCTTGATCTCAGGGTTGTGAAATTTGAGCCCCATCTTGGGCATAGAGATTACTTATTAAAAAAAATAAATAAAATATTTAAAAAAGAAATTAATTAATAAACCATGTTAGCAGAATAAAAGACAAAAAACCATGAATTTTAACAGATGCATTAACAGCATTTGATAAAATCCAGCACTCATTTTTGATTAGAAAAAAACCTGTAATTCACACCATATTTAATAGGAACAGGGCAAGGATGTCCATTCATATCACCCTTTTTTTTTTAATAAGCTGCATGCCCACCCACCATGGAGTCCAACACAAGGCTTGAACTTGCAACCTCCATGATTAAGACCTAAGCTGAAATCAAGAGTCAGATGCCTAACCGACTGTACCGCCCAGGCAACCCCATTCATATCACTTTTATTCAATGTTGCACTGGAGTTTCTAGCCAGTACAATAAAGAAAAGGGGAGGAGGATAGAGGGAAGGGGGGAAAGGAGACAGAAGAAGGAATATAAATTTTTCAAGTTTCTAAAGGGAAAGGGCAAACAGGTATACCAAAAACAGGAAGACTTATCTCAGCCACACTGACTGCCACAATACAATACAGGCATGTCTTAAAAATTCAAAGGAAACATATTTTTCAGATTAAATTCCTTTACCCAGCCATCAATTTAGTGTGAAGCTAGAATTTTAAAATATTCAAAAGCATGTAACTAGTCAGGAAGCTACTAGAGAAGTGCTCTAGCAAAGCAAAGAAAAAAGTCAAGAAAGAGAAAAAACTCAGGATCTGAACATGGAAGCTCAAAAGGAAGGCAAAGGGAACTTCCAGGATAATAAAGGACAGAGTTTCAGGAAGAAACTAACTGGAAAGAAAATAAAATAAAATGACAATCAAAACACGATCGAAATTGACATGCAGAAAACTGACACACAGGAAAAACGGAAAGTTGTACAATGAAGGAAAGGTCCAATACCTGGCTCAAAAGTAAGATATATTTACTTGGTCCCAATAATGCAAACATGGAGTAGTGATTTAGCTGAAAATTGCCATGTAAGCATACTAGAAGAATGAGAATGAAAAACATTCACCTGTAATAGGAAGTCCACAAACGCTATCTAAAAAAAAAAAAAAAAATCAGAAACAACAGATATATATATAATTTACAGATCTGGAAGTATCAAAAAGAAGAGCCAAAAGTACTAAAAATAGCTCCTTCTAGGAACTGAGACTGGAAGAGTATAGAGAAATGAAGCTGGACCCCATTCTTTCAATACACCCTTTCAGTGTTATCCATTATTTTTTAACTATGAGCATATCACACTTTCATAAAAATGATACTTAATTTAAATGCACAAAAGACACAGATAGTAATACCATGGCTTTAATTGAAGAGCCTAGAAAACAGAACCAGACAATCCACCCTGTTTAATAAGAATACAATGAGAAACAACCACGGAAGAGTCATGATCACAGAACTCAGGGAACACACCTGGAAAGAGAGTGGAGAGGAAATATTGGCACGAGGCTGAGGGTATTTCTGTCCTGACTTCCAAGACCAGTTCGTGGCCATCACGGAGCACAGGAGAAATGCTGGAAAGGAGGTGCCAGGAAGGGTCAAAAGGACAGCTGGAGATCATGGGAGAGCTAAGGCAGTTAAGCCAGAATCTGTGGGATAGGCAAGGCTGTGGCAAAGAGGGTGAGGAGAGGAACATTTGCAAAAGTAAAAAAAAAAAGGCAAGACTTTTGGGTTCACATCAGGTGCTCAGGATGGTGATAACGTAGGAGATGAAGACGAGCTAAATCCTGGAGAGCACAGAGACGCCAGGATTAGAAATGAGAGCTGTACATAAAATTGGTCTGTCCTCATCTCACACAACCTCTCAGCAGCGTTCCACATGACTGACCGCTTTTCTCCTTCTTGAAACACTTCCCTCCATTGATTTCTTTGGTATCACAATTTTCTAACATTCCTCCTACCTCACCAACTGCTTCTCCTCCTCTACTTGACCTCAGAAATGGGAGTCTGACAGGGCTCAATCCTGTAAGTTTTCTCATGCATTCCTGTGACTTTAAATTTCACCTGTATTCCAGTAATACCAAAATGTCTATCTCCAGCTCCGACATCTCAAATGAATCACAGAACTCTTGATGCCCATCTCTGCTCCACACTCCCTCTTACTAGGCTTTACCTACACTGACTTTGTGTTCTTTCGACATGCCAAGCTTTATTCTTCTTTTTTAGAAGATTTTATTTATTTATTTGACAGAGAGAGAGCACAAGTAGGGGGAGTAGCAGGTAGAGGGAGAGGGAGAAGCAGGCTCCCCACAGAGCAGAGAGCCCAATGTGGGGCTCGATCCCAGGACCCTCAGATCATGACCTGAGCTGAAGGCAGCTGTTTAACTGACTGAGCCACTCAGGTGCCCCAATGCTAAGCTCCTTCTTACTTCAGGACTTTCACACCTGCTATTCCTACTGCTAAGACTTCTCTTCACTCTACTTCTCTGGTCTCAATTAAACCATCACCCCCTCAGAGAGGCCTTCTCTGACTATCTGTATTAGCCCTCATTCCCACCTCTGGCATTCTCACATTAGCCTGTCTTACCGTCAGTATTCATTGCTATTCAAAATAATCTCGCCTGTTAGGTTGCTCAGTTATTATTGGGTAACTCCCTCCTCACACCCTTAGCATCTCTATAAAGAGGTGATATCCTTGCTATCACAGAGCCTACCTCATTCACAACTATATCTCAGGTGCCCAGTGAAACAGGACCTTATATATGATCAATAAACACTAGGTAAATGAATGATTTAAAGAAGCTAAAGAGAGGGAAAGGACCAATATGAAGAAAGCTACTTACAAATCCACTAGCATTATGCCCATAAACCCCCATTAGCCTATAACTAAAAAGATTAGTGTATTTCCCTCAAGTTTATTTCCCTCTAATTCACTACTATAGCAGCTGAAGCACTGAGACAGTTTAGTGAGTTAACTTCTAGACAGTCCATCAAAAAGAGCAGGGAGATACAACACACATGCAAGAAGAAACTTTCTTTAAGGAAGGTGGAAGGAGGGCATCTTAGAGTGTCTTATTTCTACTTTATCTCTAACCTTAGTTTTCTGATAAGGAAGCCCAGGTTATCTTACCTCCTTGCATCCAGTTGGTTCAGAAAGGGCAAAACTCATTTCCCCTGAGAAGAGGGTTTATTAACCTTCTAGATCTTAATCAGCACCCTCAAAGATAATTTCCTTTCATGACGGCTTCAGCAAATGCTTGCTACCACCTCAGGAAATGCTTCCCCTCTCCTCACGGTTTATACTCCATTCTTAAGGCATTCACTGCAATCCTGTGTGGGTTCCACATGTTTGATTAATACAACAGAACGTGCATTCCCTCTTGGACAGGCAGGCTCACAATGATTCTGAATGATGCTTCTAGATCACGGAACTTTACTTCCCAGCACTACTGAATCAGTTCCCTGTTTTGCCCAAACATGGCCAGTCACTATCACAGTCTTTCACTTCACTAATAGGGTGACTACATATTTATTTACCTTTGCTCGGAGCTGTTGAAATTTATAGCTATTACCCCAGCATAACTGTTAATTGCACTTGCTTTACTCTCAAGTGGCCCAAGTTGGACACAGTATCACTCTAAATGCACAGGAAATAAATAATGTCCAATGAACTTATCTATAGTCACACAATGATGATGTGTGACTATATGATCATAGAACAGTCTGAATTTAATGAAAATCAACTAGCATTCCCATTACTAGCAATTAAGAGCCAAGTGCACCCAAACATTGAAAATGAGAACTACAATGTGGATGTTGAAGAGACTGATCATAACACAGAGGTTTTGATGTCGTGTCCTAACCATTATCTACCATGTATGTAGGGACAAAAAAGTCATATCTGCTGTGCCATGACCTGAACTCTAAAAGGCAAACTTCTGAAGGAACAAGGGCAAAAATGTTATATATCTAGTTTAGAAGAACTTGGACCAGAATCTTGCTGGGAGCTAGAGAACAGAAAGGTATGAGAAGCTGCTATAGTGTGACATCAGTGAAAATGATGCAGTAGGGCTTTCCAGGGTGCCTTCCCCCCTGGAAACAGTAAAGTAATGTGGTAAAAAAAATCCAAGATGTTTTTATGCATACAGAATAATGCCTGCATGAAACTATTACATATGTAGCATAATGGTATCTGTGTAAACATTTTTAAAACACACACACATACAGATATGCATATATAATTATGGAGTTGACAAATATAAATCCATGCATTAAAAAATGGATTAGAAGTATAGACAAACAGGGCCACCTGGGGTGGCTCAGTTGACCAAGCATCTGACTCTTGGTTTCGGCTCAGTGATCTCAGGGTCAGGAGACTGAGCCTACATCATGCTCCATAGGGAGTCTGCTTGAGATTTTCTCTCTCCCCCCCTGCCCTTACCCCACTCAGGCATGCACCTGTGTTCATTCTCTCTCTCTCTAATAAATAAACAAATAGATCTTTAAAAAACAAACAAACAAACAAACAAGTTCATGATCTAGGCTAAATCCTAGTTCATTTTTGCTGGCTACTAGCAATCACTGCTTCTTCTTACAAGTATTCACGGTGGAGAGCCTGGGTGGCTCAGTCAGTTGGGAGGCCGACTCCTGATTCTCTCTCAGGACATGATCTCAGGGTCCTGGGATTGAGACCCCTGTTGGGCTCTGCACTCAGCAGGGAGTCTGCTTCAGGATTCTCCCTTCTCTCTGCCCCTCCTCCCCCACTCACTCATGCTCTCTAAAATAAATAAATATTTAAAAAAAAACAAACAAACCGAAAATAAATAAATAATTAAGCAAGCAAGCATTCGTGGTCATGAAGCATATTGCCACAAAGGCCAAGCTCTGTAATTAGCAATACCCACCTTCTTTTCCTTTAAAATAAAAAAAAGAAAGAAAAGAAACAAAGAGCCCTGTTGGCCTGCACTTTGCCTTGTAGCATTTTCCCCAATCTTTAAAACTGCCCCATGATCATTACCAGTAGAATGAAAATTAAAATTAAAAACATAAACAAAAGAATCCTCCACAGAGCTCAAGTGACTTTTCCAAAGTCAAGAAGGAAGCTACAAGGGAACCAAGGAAGGTCTCTAGACTCCTTTCTCCCAAACAAGAACACTGCCATTATTCTTCAGGAAAAGAAAACCATGAGCAGCATCTTTTTAATAACCTCTACACCCATCCTGTCTTTCACTTCTGGAAAGAGATCAAAGCCTATTAATTCCTGAGTAACACTGGTTATTTACAATCACTGGAGTTCTTTCTGGATCTTCTCTATGACTTCCAAATAGTTAAAACATCTACTACAAGTCAAAAATTCTACCATCTGATGTTGTATCTAACCCGAACAGAACTCACTCCTAGAAAATGGTTTCAAAGTAACTTAAGTTCCATACTGAAAACTACATTTTCTAACTATCAATAAAAATGTTGCCTTAGGTATACCTTAATCATTAACTATATTATAGATCAAAATATATAATAGTCAAGCCTATCTCTTCATCTATGATTTACTCAATGTCAAGGTTATTTCAGTGAGCATAACTGACAATGGTCTGATTTTTCATTCATAATATACCAAATTTGTGATAGTCATTGATAGTGTTTTATTTTAACCAAAGCCACCACATTTATTACTGTCTTTCTCTACATCAAAGCAATAAACCTAAAGTCCTAAAGACTAATATTCTATATATTTCTGAGCCCCCCCAAAAAAGATTATGCCATTCTAAACTATTACACATATTTAGGAAGACACTTTAACAGCTGTACTCAACAACAAAACAAAAATCCATCATGACTCAAGTTAACACAGACTTCTTCCAGAAATACTAGCAACCAATAATACAGACATTTCAATTTCAAGGTAACTTTGCTAGTGTATACAACAGATCATTTAATGACTTAAGTATCCTCTAACTAATGGCAGGGTGAACTTTTTAACCTAGAAGCAATCAAGGTAAAATAGATTTCTGCTAACTTTACTGAAAACTGAAACCTCATACTTAAAAAAATAAAAAGGTAACATCAACAAATAAGGCTAGAATATGATTAAATACTAGCAAAGGAAATATTGTTTTAGAAAAAGCACATGAAAAAGTCACATTAGGTGACCAACAAAACAAGACTTGCCAAAGCTCCTATGGAGACTCCATTTAGGTGACACACTCTACTGCACAGGAGGTAGTAGGCAGTGTGTCTCTAAGATTAGTACCAGCCGTGGAACCAGATACACCTGGGCTCACATCCTTTATCCTGTCATTCTCCAGTCATGTAACAGAATGGGATTAAATACTTCACTGGTTGCCTAAGTGTTTCCTTGTCAAATAGGGATTTTTTAAAAAGATTTTTTTTAATTTATTTGTTGGAGAGAGAGAGCAAGCAAAAGCAGGGGGAGTGGCAGGTAGAAGGAGAAGCAGGCTCCCTGCTGAGGAAGGAGCCTGATGCAAGACTTGATCCCAGAACTCTGGAATCATGAACTAAGCCAAAGGCAAATGCTTAACTGACTGAGCCACCCAGGTGTCCCTCAAATAGGGATTTAATACTCACCTACTTCCCTCAAGCTGTTGTGAGAACTAAATGAGATCAAGGATGCAAACATAGCCAACAATGGTATTCTTCATTGATCCCAAGTACCAACCCTATGCTTATTTCGGTCATTACATGCTTATTTCTTTTGAAATGACACCAGTATACAGCAGTAACAGAGTTCTAATCAGTCTTATTATTTTTCTGCAAAACCATTTGCAAATAAATAGGACCTTACCATTGATTAAAAGTAAAAAGGGGGAAATATGAATGGATAAGACATTTGGGGAAATGGTACAGAGCTACAAAAGAGATAACTTGAATAAATGCAAATTATGACAGGAAGCAACAAATAGGAAACTTTACATCACAAGTCTTGAAGGTCAACTTTTTAAGCTCAACCTCAATTGACATAATGAAAGAACAAGGTACCAGGGGAAAAGTCCATCATGACAGCAAGCCACCAGACATACAGTTTAGGATTATGATAGTTCCTGGAACATTTACCTCTTTTTTCCATAATTCACACACAGGATTTGTGGAGAATTTTTTTTAATTTTTGGTACTCTGAAATAGCAATCCAGGTACCAACAGAAATTTCTGTGCACAGAGGCTTGCCAGGACTCACAAAGAAGTAAATTAAGAAACAGCTGATTGTTTGCCACAGTGAAGAAAGAGATAAACTAGCTGGCAAACTCTTATTCTGTATAACTTTCCACAGTCTAAGTAACAAGTCCCAGACTGCTGAGTTTCCCTGCAAAACTCCAATCCTATTGGAAATTTCTCTTTATAGAGAGCTGGAGTTCATCGATATACAACAAAATTGTAGCGATTGATGAAACCTCACACAGAAGGGAAAGTAGAACACGACAATGTGGTTAGTTAAATCAGAAAAACCAACCAATGGCCATTTCCTACAAACAAGAGCAACACTTTTGTCCATCATTAAGTCTTATGGACATTCAAATTTTGGTCTCTAATACAATTCCTTCTGAAAGGAACTAGGACTCTTAAGGCATAGCTAACTCCACATCTACTGATGGAGGGGAAAAATTAGGATGTGAGTGTGTGAGTCTGTGAGTGTGGAATAGGATAGCAAAGCAAGGACGCTTTCAGAGATGTCAGGGAGAGTTCTTAAGAGATAAAGAAACAGCCTAAAAGTATCTCCAGTAGACAAGTGGTGACTACCTAGATATTTCAAGAAAAAAATTATATTAAGTAGATACAAACTTAATCTGCAAATAGAAAAAAAATTTCAAAAATAGGCTGAAATGTGAAACAGAAAATGGTTAATTTTCTGTTAATTTAAACAAGTAGAAGACTGGTCAATATACTTGAGTACTTTTTCCTCTAATAAGCATGTTTGCTTATAAAGTGTAGACATAAATTTTTATCTCTGTCTACCAAGAAATGGGGGGGTGAGAAGATTCCATGCAAGCTCAAAACTTTGGAAAAAACAAAAAAGGTGGGACGCCTGGGTGGCTCAGTTGGTTGAGCGGCTGCCTTCAGCTCATGTCATGATCCCGGTGTCCTAGGATGGAGTCCCGCATCGGGCTCCTTGCTTGGCGGGGAACCTGCTTCTCCCTCTGCCTGCCCTTCTTTCTGCCTGTGCTTGCTCTCTCTCTCTCTCTCTCTGATAAATAAATAAATAAATCTTTTAAAAAAAATTTTTTTAAATAAATAAATAAAAATAAAAAAGGTAACAAGAACAAGGGGGTGGAGAAAATGATCAGAGTAATGGTCACACAAATAAATTTGATTTGAAAAAAAGAAAGAAGGAAAATATTCCGATCTGTCCTAAAATAATCAAACTCCTAGTCTAATCCCTTATCTTAGAGGAAGAAAACTCAGGTAGCCTTCTAATCACAAGATTCTAATAAAGCATGCTTAAGTTTGCAATATCTCTATCAGGTCAGGGTAATGATAAGACAGCAATTAAGAATCCTATTCCAGAGGGAAAATGCCAGCATGGAAAAAAAAAAAATCTAAATCAGCAGTAGGAGCTTAAATGGCCTTATTAACCTAACAATTAGGTTTAATTGCAAAAAAAAATGCAACTAGATAATAAAAGATTTAAATCATCTTGGGAAAAGCAACCAGGTCCCCTGCTCCACTCAAGACTCCGTCAATAACCCAGGGCATGTTTAGCGCCAGTCTCAGTAGACGTTCACTGCTTCTCCCCACAGGCTGGTGAGATTCCTAAAACCTCAGAAAGGTATAAAAATAAGAATTCCATAACCTTACAAAGGTTCGGAAATAAGGAAATGAATGAAGCCCATGCCATTGATAGTTTAGAAAAGTTTAAATATAAATATGGGTGTAAGTTTTGCATTACTTGTACTTGTCTGCTGACTGAGGTGTTTGAAATTCAAATCCAACAGCGGTACTGGGATGCCTGGGAGGCTCAGACGGTTAAGTGGGTGCCTTGGGCTGAGTTAATGATTCCAGGATCCGGGGATCCAGTCCTGCCCTGGTCTCCCTGCTCAGAGGGCAGTCTGCTTCTCCCTTTGCCTTTCACCTGGTCATGCATGTTCATGCAAACATCTCTCTCTCTCATTCCCTCACTCTTGTTTTCAAATAAAATCCTTAAAAATAATCAGCTGTACTTTCTCATTCCCTCTCTCATTCACTCACTCTTGTTTTCAAGTAAAATCTTTAAAAATAAATGATCAGCTGTACTTTAAAACTATGAGAAAAAAGATGTGTGCACACACATGCTAAGTGCCATGTCGTCACCTACTCAAAAAATGAACCCAAGTCTAAACAAATAAGGTATCTTATTGGAAGGACAAAGTCACAAGACAATGACCCTCTTCATCATGACCTCTTGCCTTGCTTTTCAGATCTCTCACGTCCTCCCCAGTCATTATATGTGCTTCTGATCAAACAGAAGCTGCCAGTCCCTAGACCCTTCTGATTCCCCCAGTCTCTTCCCACTTTTCTTCCACCCTTTATGCATGAGGTCAACACTTCTGGTCACTCAGGTCAAATGCTTCTGCCATTCAAGTCTTCTGCCACTTGTATGCACCATGGTTCAAGCCAACATCTACCCTCTCCGTTATCCCAAGGAGCACTTTCTCCTATCAAATCCCTCTTTATCCATCAGACCAACTCACATGTCCCTTCTTATAAGGAACTTTTCTAGGACCCCTTTCAGAATGAACTGTTTTTCACTTGATGCTAATCACAGCACTGTGTCCACAGCTCTGGGAGAGCAGAAGGAACAATGGTTACTTGGAGTGCTGGTAGGGCCACTAAAGTAACATCCCCCCTACCGCAGGTCTTGCGTCTCAATCACCCTTGCGTTCCCACAGCTTAGTACAAGATGGGCAAACAGAGCATTCGGTAAATCCCGGGCAAGCAGAAAGGCTAAATGCAAACAGCAGCATGGAGATGAAATCCAAGACTTGGTTCCTTCGGAGAAGTACCACGAGAGATGCTGCCCGGGCAACTTCTAGGTCAAACACCTACAAAATCAGGTGCCAACACACAAAGACACATAGTGCCACAATGTTCTCCTTCTGGGGTTTGTTACACAGATGGTGCCCACTTGGTGACAGCTCACAGAGCTAAACTCCTAAAATTGTACACTGACTATATGTACGTTAGACTTCAATAAAAACATCTACTTGAAGAAATAAAACTGCTCTGAAGATAGTAAGTATCGAAACCTGTTGAAATGAAGATGCACAGGCCAACTCATCCCTGGCTAGAAAATTATATCTTATCACCTCAACTGTGAAGAAAGTAAAAAGCCTGGCATGTGAATATTTACTACTTTTTAAATTGGAAAAGCAAGAATACTGACTGTAATCTGCTTTAAGTTACTTTCTAGCTTCCCGTCAAAAAGGTATAAATAGGGGCACCTGGGTGGCTAAGTCAGTTAAGCATCTGAACCTCGACTTGATGTCAGTCATGATGTCAGGGTTGTGAGATCAAGCCCCATGCCGGGCTCTGCACAGAGAATGGAGCCTGCTGAAGAGTCTCTCTCTCCTTCTCCCTCTGCTTCTTTCTGTTTTGTACACATATATAAATACACGTGTACACACACACACACATATACACATACATATATATAAAAATAAAATAGAAATTAAAGCTTCTTAAAAATTGGCCTACCTTTTATCCTTAGGTTTTGAAAATTATATACTAAGTTTGGATGCAAACAAAAATATACTTGAACAAGAGAGACAAAATCTCCTTTTCCTGACTAAGTTATTTAAATCTAAATGGTAATCAAATCAGCTCAACTTCCAGACTGTCTTGTTTACAACATAGGTGGCAACTACAGTTTTCTTCCAAAATATTAAGTCCTTGATTTCCCATGGTATGAAAAAAAAAAAAAAAAAAAAAAAAAAGGCTAAAATTAAACTTAAAAAAAAAAAAAAAAAAAAAACCCTATAAACTAGATTTCCATTATTCAAGACCCAGCACAATGCCAGATAGGAAATATGTACTTAACATACTGAATACATGCATTAAAAACCTAAAAGCCCCTAAAGAGGAGAGTGGTTGAATGAATTACAGTATATTCAAAACAATGAAGTATGAAGTTGTTAAAAAGAGAAAAAAAAAAAAAAAGAGGAAGACCTCCATGGACTGCTAAGAAGCAATTTCCAGGACACACTGCTAAGTGGGAAGAGCAAAACACAGAGAAGTATCTGTAGTATAATACCCATCACTTAAGAAACAGAGACAAGGAAATGTTCGTGCCTCTGCTCAATTTATGCAACAAGAAATACAGAAAGAATACAACAGGAAACAAGACTGAATACCTATAAGGGAGAGATAGAAACTGGGTAGAAAGAAGGGAGAAATGAAAATGGCATAGAAGGAATGAGGAGGGACATTTCTCCTAGGCTATCTTTTCTTACAGTTGAGTCTCAGAACCGAGATAATGTTTCACATATCCAAAATGTAAATGAAGGCAGTAAACAGGACATGGAGGGGAACCCAAAAATAGAGTGCAAGCATTAATAAATGAGCTTATGTATGGGCTTACGTGTATTATAACTGAATGGGAAAGCCACACTGAAAAGGAAGTGGATAAGAAATAAGCTAAGTAACTTTGGAAGACAGCATTTCACTACATAAGACAAAAAGACCTGTACACAGATATTATACCCTAAGAAATTTATTTTTCACCTGGATACTGGTTAACAATTCTGAAACTATTGTCTGTATATACAGTAACTGAGTAAATAACTATATTGGGATACTAACAGCCTTTTTTTTTTTTTTTTAAACTGTGGGATACAGAGATAAGTTACAAAAAAAAAAAAAAAAGGTAGGCAGAAACCAGAATGAATTCAGCTGTACTGGATTAAAATGAGAGCGATCAGTATGAACTTTTGTTTGTTTTTGTTTTTGTTTTTGTTTTTTAATATATGTGTATGCACACATATACTTTCTTGCCCTATCTACTGAGAAGCTAAGTGGTGATGCCATGGTAGGAATGAGCACACCAAGACTCCATTCTTTAAAGGAACTGGAGGGTCCCTGAAGAGAGGACTACTTCAGGGCTGGGCCAGAGAAAATGCAAGATGAACCTGGAGCATGTTACAGCACCAGAAAATCAAAAACGGCTCAAGAAATAAGTGATAACTAGATCAAGGTGCTGGCTGTACAACACTGGGAAGGTACTAAATGCCACTGAATTGTTTACTTTAATAGACTTTCTATTTTGTTATGTGAATTTCCACCTCAATAAATTTGAAAAATAGGAGAGGGGCATGTGGAAGGCACAGAAGCCAAGGTGAAGAAGCTTCCAATGACTACCTCTGGGACAATGTAAACACCAAAATCATTAAGGGTAACAGAGGATTATAAACCACAGAACAAAATAAATACCCTTGAGTCCATACTCCTATCCAGACAGGAGAAAGACAGAAGGAAGAAGAGACATCTCTTCCTTTCAGCAGAGTTCCAACCACTAAATGTAGAAGAAATGGCAGAAATGGAAAATCACATTGGGCAAACATCACAGTAATAAATTGTTGCAGACAAAAATAATCGATGAATGTTAAAATTTATAGGCAAGAATATGATGAGAAACAAGATATC
Source organism: Mustela nivalis (assembly GCF_964662115.1). NCBI lineage: Eukaryota > Metazoa > Chordata > Mammalia > Carnivora > Mustelidae > Mustela > Mustela nivalis. The sequence goes on along the minus strand of NC_139027.1, from coordinate 73,547,680 downwards.
TGCTTAATTTTCAAGAAGCCTCCACAAAATGCTTATTACTTACTTAGAAGAACATAGTAGCTTTACAGTGGAGAAGCTAGGCAGATACCGGTTTAAGCAAGTGATCCACGTTCTCATAACCAATGGTAACACACTTCAACATCACGAAGCTGGTGAATACGGTGTACTGAGAAGGACACAATGTCATGTCCGTGGTATTCTTGCCAAAATGCATTACCTCAATCTAATCATGAGAAGTCATCAGACAAATTCAAATTAAGGGACAGTCTAAAAAATAACTGGCCAAAGGCTTTAAAAGTGCCAAAAACATAAGGGAAAATATTAAGGAAATTTCCCATAATGGAGGAGACTAGAAAACATAACTAAATGCAATGTGGGATCCTGGAATGGATCCTAGAACAGAAGGGCATTAGTGGAACAAGAGGTAAAATTCAAATAAGGTTTGAAGATGAGTGAATAGTACTAGATCAAAGGCAATGTGAGGGTTTAGAATATTATATTCTGTGGTACTGGAAGTTGTTCATATTAGGGAGCATAGGGGAACTCTGTGTACTGTGCCTCAGATTTGCTGTAAACCAAAAATTACTTCAAAATAAAAAGCTTTAAAAAACACATTTATTATTCATCAGCTTACTAATTGTTTTTTTATTATTTTTTTTTTTTTTCCGCTATCTCCTGTCTTCCTCCCCCACATTAAAGTAGGGATTTTTCTGACGCATTCAGTAATATAACCCAAACTTAATAGTGCCTGACACACAGAAGGCACTCGACAAACACAATTATACAACTTTGGTTAGCCAGAACTATGATGGTATACCCAAACCCTAGATTTACTATTAATTTCCCTTACATCCTGTTTGAAAGGAGCATTCTTATTTTATTAAGAAAAACTTTAAAAAATGTAAAAGCTTTTTATTTACTGTTTTTATTTGTAAATAAGAGCCACAGTTTTACATATAATGGTTTATTTGGCTTCCATATTTCTTATATCTAACAGGTTATGATATCCAATCTCTTCATGCACCCAAGGTTCCATCTTGGTTGCAGCATACTGAAAAGTCATTCCACTGGCTAGTGAGGCAGTGGCTCCACACCAGGAGAGGCAGAGCCAAGACCTCCTCATGCTACTGGCCCCCTCCACTCACCCAGTGCTCAGCTCCTCGAGTGGGAGTACCACTCAGAGAGAAGCTAGCCACTGTCCTCACCCCCAACTCCAGAGGCCTGGCTCAGAAATTCTGCTTGGTGGAAAAGCAGGCCATAAAACAGACAGCTCCTCATCTCTTCCCAAAGGAACTAGCCTCACTGCAACAGAGTTTAACAGCAGAAGTCATGGTGAAGGAACTGGGACAATTGTAGATCGACTGAAGATACAATCTAGATTGGAGGAGTTGGTGGCTAGTTTACAAGAAAAAAAAACGAGGAAAGGGGACAGCTAGGAGGAACCTTCCTGTGGTCAGAACAAATAGCAAAAACTCCAAACACAGAAACATTTCTTCAAAGGAACCACAATTTGATTAGATTAGTTTGTAGCAGAATTTATGCTCCAGTGCAGTTGTAAACAACAGAACAATCAGCCCCCTATTAGTGTAGTGGTCACTGAAAGAGTAGAAGAGAGTCCTACCAGTATTAACAGTCACCCTAGGAAGACTGTAGGCAAACCCAAAACTATGTCTTCCTGAGGACCAACACTCAACCTTGCAGAGGGGAGAGGGAAGACAGACTAAAATAATCCAGCCAGTCACTAAACAAATAAATAAGCAAATAAACAAGCAAAGATAACAAGCCCTGGGGGTAGCAATGGGAGAGTATCCAGTGTTGCTAAATTATATTATCTAAGATGTCCAGTTTTCAACCAAAAATTATAGGCATACAAAGAAATAAGTAAATATGACCCATACACCAGGAAAAAAGCAGGCAGCATAAAACACTCCCTGTGAATATGACTAGATGTAGGATTAGCAGGTAAATATTCAAGGAAGCCACTATAAATACATTCACAAAAGTAAAAGAAAACTTCCCTGTAAAAGTAAAGAAATCATAACAACAAAAGAGAGTATCAATAAAGAGACAGAAATGTTAAGAAAGAACCAAATGCCAATTCTGGAGTTGAAAAGGACAATAATAGAAATTAAAAACACTAGAGGACCTCAGCCGTAGATATGAACTAGCAAAAGAAAGAATTAGCCAACTTGAAGAGAGATCAGTAGAGATTATATAAACTGAAGAAAGAAAGGAAAAGAGAAAGGAAAAAAGAAGAAAAATGAACAGAATCTCATAGAAATTTGGGAAACCGTTAAGAATAACATCAGAAATATACAGGGAATACAAGAAGAAGAGAGAAAGGTAAAAACAACAACAACAATGACAAAAGCAATACAAAAAAAAAATTTTTCAAAAAAAGACTGAATACTTCCCAAAGTTATTGAAAACCAGTAACCTACACATCTAGGAAGCAAAGCCCATCAACAGACACATCACGATAAAAATGATAAAAGCCAAACACAAAACAATCTTGAAAACCACAAAAGAAAAATGATTCATCACTGACAAGGCAACCCTAACCCAAGGAGAACAAAAGCTAACTTTTCAGAAGAAATACTGGAGGCCAAGAGGTGGTAGGATAACACAAAGCCCTTCAAAACAAAACAAAAACCTTGTCAACGAGGAATCCTAAGTCCAGCAGAGCTGTATTTAAAAAATGAAGGGTGAAATACACATATCCCAAGATAAACAAAAATTGAAAGGATTTATTGCTAGCAGGCATTCGTTCCTTACAAGAAATACTTAAGGAAATCATTAAACTGAAAGCAAGTAATCCTAGACAGCAATTTAAATCCACATGATGAGCACCAGTAATTATGTAATGATAATAGACACTATTAATGCACACTTTTTCTTTCTCTTCAATTTAAAAATAGTATAAAACGATATGCATATAAGTATCACCAAGCCTGTAACACATGGAAATGTAATATATTTGCCAATAACAGAACAAAGGAGATAGGTGAGAATAAAGCTGCAATGTGCTAAGGAAATAACAGATGGTAAAATAATAACAATGTATTGTTGGGTTTATAATATTGACAGATGTAAAGCATAAAACAATAACAACACAAAAAGGGGGGGTGACAGCACTAAACAGAGGTAACATTTCTATATATTACTGCAATTAATGTAGCATAAATTTGAAGCTAATTCTGATAGGCTGCAATGTAAATGATAAAGCCTGGAACAACCACTAAAATATACTCAAAAAACAGTGAAAAAAGTCATTAATGAAATTAAAATGCTACATTAGAAAATATTCAATCAATGCAAAAAAAAGTACAGAAGAGGAAGAAAAAGATATGAGACATATAAAAAGCAAAATGATGGCAGATATAAATCAAACTATATCAATAACAGGAAGAATGGATGGAGAACAGTCTGAACAAAAGGTAGACATCTTCAGACTAGATTCAGAAAATCATGATCAAACTACAGATTGTTGACAGGAGTCAAACTGTAGATTTAAAGACAAATAGATTAAAGTCAAAGAACAGAATAAAGCGTAAGATACAAGTAGAAGCCACAGAAAAGCTGGAATGGCTATATACTGATACACTAACAACAGACAAAACAGATGTTCAAACAAAAATGTTACTAGAGATAAACAGGGAATATTCAATAATAATTAATAGAAAATAAATATAAAAATATTTTAAAATAAAAAATACATGTACCCAATAACAGAACACCAAAATACATGAAGCAAAAAAGACAAAAATGAAGAGAGAAATAGATAATTCTATAGCAATAGTTGGAGTCTTCAATTCTCTACTTTCAATAATGGAAAGAACAACTAGAGAGAAGGTCAACAAGGAAACAGAAGGCTTGAAGAGCACTATTACTCCAGCAGGACCTGACAGACATCTAGAGGACACTCCATCTTACAACAGCAGCATATAGAGTCTCAAGTGCACATGCAACATTCTCGAGGATAGAACATATGCTAGATTATTTTTTAAAATCTAAATAAATTTAAAAGGATAGAAATAATATAAAGTATGTCTTCTGACCACAATGAAATGGAATTGGGAACCAATAACAGAAAAATCTGGGATACTCACAAATCTGAGAAAATTAACACTCTCCTAAACAACCAACCAGTAAAAGAAAAAAGTAAGAAATCAGAATACACTTTGAAATGCTTGAAAATCAAGACAGAACACACCAAAATATGGGATGCAACTAAAGCAGTGTCTAGAAGGAAGTTTACAGCTGTAAATACCCATATTATGAAAGAAAAGAGATCTCAAATCAATGACCTTGCCTTCTAGAGAAACCTTACCTCCACCAAAAAAAGAAGCGCAAACTAAGCCTAAAAGAAACAGAAGGTAGGAAAGTATCAAGATTAGAGTAGAAAGTAATGAAATATATGATCTCTCTGATATGAGGAATCTGAGAGGCAGGGTGGAGGGTTGTGGGGGTGTAGGGAAGGAAAAAAATGAAAAAAGGTGGCATCAGAGGGAGACAAACCATAAGAGACTCTTAATCTCACCAAACAAACTGAGAGTTGCTGGGGGTGAGGGGTGGAGATAGGGTGGCTGGGTTATGGACATTGGGGAGGGTATGTACTATGGTGAGTGCTGTGAAGTGTGTAATCCTGACGACTCACAGACCTGTACCCTGGGGGCAAATAATATAGTACATGTTAATAAAAACATTTTTTTAAAAAAAGTAATGAAATAGAGAGTAGACAGAGAAAATCAAGAAAACAAAAGGTGGTTCTTTGAAAGGTCAACAAAATCGACAAACTTTTAGCTAGTCTGACCAAGGGAAAAAAAAAAAAACCCTAAAACTATTAGAGTACTAAAAGAGGGGGCATTACTACTGATCTCACAAGAACAGGAAGGGCTATAAAGAAATATGATGAACAACTATACACCAATAAATTACATACCTTAAATGAAATGGACAAATTAGTAGAATACAGCCTACAGAAATTCACTGGAGAAGAAATAGAGAATCTGAAAAGAACCGTAACAAGTAATAAGATTCTATCAGTCATCAAAAAACTGACAGAATCTTATTACTTGCTGTGGGTCTTTTCACAAAGAAAAGCCCAGGCCCAGATGATATCAGCGCTGATTCCACCAAACATTTAAAGAACACTTATTTTCCACAAACTCTTCCAAATAGAAAAGAACACTTCCCAAATCTTTCTATGAAATGAGTATCACCCTAATATCAAAAACTGACAAACACAAAATAAGAAAACTACAGACCAATAACCCTTCTGACTATGGATCCAAAATCCCCAACAAATACTAGCAAACCAAATCCGGCAACATCTAAAAAGAATTATACACCATGCCAAGTGTTACTTATCCTTAAGGATGCAAGGTTAGTTGAACACATACAAATCATTTAATGTAATATATCTTATCAACAGAATACAGAGCAACAACAACAACAACAAAAATCACTCAACAGACACAGGAAATTCATTTGACAAAATTCAACATACTTTCATGATAAAAACACTCAGCAAGCCAAGACTAAAAGGCAACTTCCTTCACCTGAAAAAAAGACATTTACTTAAAAACCACAGCTAATATTCCACTTAAATAAATGTAAAGACTGGCTGCTTTCCCCTTAAGACCAAGACAAGGAGCTCAGCTCTCACATTACTTCTATTTAACACTGAAATGAAGGTTCTAGCCAGAAAAATTAAACAACACAAAGAAAAAGCATTCATACTAGCAATGAAGAAATAAAATTATTTGTATTCACAGATGGCATGATCTGGTACAAAGAAGATCCTAAGGAATCCACTATAAGAATAAATAAGCTCAGGAAGGTTGCAGGATACAAAATCAATATACAGAAATCAATTGTGTTTCTATACACTTGCAATGAAAACTGACAAAGTTAAGAAAACAACTCCAGCAATTGCACTACTGGGTATTTACCCTAAAGATACAAATGTAGTGATCCAAAGGGGCACATGCACCCGAATGTTTATAGCAGCAATGTCCACAATAGCCAAACTATGGAAAGAACCTAGATGTCCATCAACAGATGAATGGATCAAGAAGATGTGGTATATATACACAATGGAATACTATGCAGCCATCAAAAGAAATGAAATCTTGCCATTTGCGACAACATGAATGGAACTAGAGCGTCACATGCTTAGCGAAATAAGTCAAGCAGAGAAAGACAACTATCATATGATCTCCCTGATATGAGGAAGTGGTGATGCAACATGGGGGCTTAAGTGGGTAGGAGAAGAATCAATGAAACAAGATGGGATTGGGAGGGAGACAAACCATAAGTGACTCTTAATCTCACAAAACAAACTGAGGGTTGCTGGGGGGAGGGGGGTTAGGAGAAGGGGGGTGGGGTTATGGACATTGGGGAGGGTATGTGCTTTGGTGAGTGCTGTGAAGTGTGTAAACCTGGCGATTCACAGACCTGTACCCCTGGGGATAAAAATACATGTTAATAAAAAATTAAAAAAAAAAAAAAGAAAAAAGAAAACAACTCCACCATCCAAAATGCTATCAGAAAGTATAAAATACTTGGGCATAAATTTTTAAAAAGAAGCATAAACCTTAAACTGTGTAAATGTATGCAAAAATTGTTGAAAAAAAAGTAAAGACCTAAATAAATGAAATCCCATGTTTTATGGATTGGAAGACTGAACACTATTAAGATGGTAATGGTACTTAATCTGATCTATAGGTTCAAAGCAATCCCTATCATAATCCCAGTTGACTTCTTTATATACATTGATAGGCAGATGTTAAAATTCACATGGAACTGCAAGGGACCCAAAATAGCCAAACAATCCTGAAAAAGTATAAACTAACAGAATTTATACTTCCAAACTTCAGAAGTCACTACAGTCTAATAATCAAAATGGTGCTGTATTAGAAGGAAGGAATATCAATGGACTAGAATTGAGAGTCCAGAAATAAATCCATACATTTATGATCAACTGATTTTCAACAACAGTGCCTAGACCATTCAATGGGGGTAAACAAATGGCTAGGACCACTGGATAGCTAGATGCAAAAGAATCAAGTAGGACCTTTACTTCATACCACACACAAAAATTGACCTAAAAATGGATTAAAGGCCAAGACTCTTAGAAGCAAACACAGAATTTTCATTATTTCAGGTTTGACAATGAACTCTTGGATATGACACCAAAAGCACAAGCAACAACAAAAACAAAAAAAATTTGAATTTCACCAAAATTTAAAACTCTTGTGCTTCATAGGGCACGATCCAAGAATGTGACAGACAACCCACAAAATGGGAGAAAATATTTGCCAATCAAGTATCTGCTAAGTAAATTATATCCAGAATATATAAAGAACTCTTACAATTTAATAAATAGACTTTAATTTTTTTTAAATAAGCAAAGGATCCAAACTGACAATTTCCCAAAGAATGTATGCAAACTGCTAAAAGAATATAAAAAGATGCTAGACATCATTAGTCATCAGAGAAATGCCACTCAAAATCACAATAAAACACTATATCCCCAACACTAGAATGAGAATTGAGAGCTTGATAATATGGGTTGTCAAGAATGTGAAGAAACTGGAACTCTCATATGCTACTAGAAGGAATGCATAATAGTCCGGTTGCTATGAAAAACAGTCTGGGGGCGCCTGGGTGGCTCAGTGGGTTAAAGCCTCTGCCTTCAGCTCAGGTCATGATCTCAGGGTCCTGGGATCGAGCCCCACATCGGGCTCTCTGCTCAGCAGGGAGCCTGCTTCCTCCTCTCTCTCTGCCTGACTCTCTACCTACTCGTGATATCTGTCTGTCAAATAAATACATAAAATCTTAAAAAAGGGAAAAAAAAAGAAAACCAGTCTGGCAGCTCTTCAAATGATTAAATATAGAGTGACTAAATGATCCAGCAATTCCACCCCTAGACAAATACCCAAGAGAAATGAAAACACATGTCCACACACAAACATGTACATGAATGTTATATGTTCCTATGAGCAGACGGATTGCTTGCTCGGTCTTCCCCAGTTTCTGGATTGTGCCTGAGCAAAGTAGGAAGTTCCTTAGGAGAACCCCAGCTACAAGTGAGACATGTAATGAATGACTCTGGTCCCCTCTCACAATGTCTGCATACAACTTTCCAAACCTGTCTATTCCACATAATTGGAATTCTGCCTCATTTAATTCTGCATGCTCTGCTAAAACTGGTATCCCCAACCCCAAACTCCATCTTCCCTGGCTGGGTTCCTAAGATCCTCCCAAACTTATGCCAATCCCATGGACCAGCTCGTGTATTCTTCCAAGTGTTAGATGAAGACTATGAAAAATAGGTTAAGGACTGCACTGTAATTACCAACTAAACCTTGAGAGTCTAGGAATCTTACATGCCTATGAAACTGAGTGTCTCCTAATTCCAAGGCACAAATATACTACACCGTTTCAGAGCTTTTTGGCTGCACAAGGACCTCTCTACCTGACGTGCCCACTATCTACTACTCTGCCTGGCATCATCTCCCTATTTATTCTTCCTCTGTGAAGTGATTCAAGAGTAGCTTCAGTCTCTGCTCTTCTGGCAAGCCGACCAAGAGCTAAGAGCATAATACCTGGAACCAGCATGACTGAGCTCAAACTTCACTTTACCACTTAAATGTACCACCTTGTCAAGTTTCTCAACCACTTTCCCTCAGTTCTCTCATCTAGTGAAAGGGGGTAATTCTTTTTCCCAGGCTTGTTATAAGGATTCAATGAAATCATATATAACATGTAATATGCTTCCCCAGCACTGGGTTATTACTTCTATCTCAATCTATTGATGGTATCATATTTGTTTTGTTTACCTGAATCTTCCCCTACCAGTCCCTGAGCCTCTCAAAGGTGTTAATTTATTATTTCTTTCATATTCATAGCATTTAATGCAGTGCTAGGCAGTACATTAAGGGGCCGATGAGTGAATGAAAAATAAAAACTACTAGCCCAGCAAAGTCAATGATTATGGAAACCACGCTTTCAATATAAAAATCAGACCACATGGTTGATGAGTGTACTAGACCTGACTATCTAAGAGCAGGCCTGCTCTGGAAAATCCAGACTATCTGACTGCCAGAATGATCTAGAAAGAATCCAAATGCTCAGCAGTTAAATCAGTTACATAAACGATAGCATTAAAACACAGAGGACTGGGGCACCTGGTTGGCTCAGTCCATCAAGCATATGCCTTTGACTCGGGTCATGATCCCAGGGGTCCTGGGATTGAGGCCCACGTCAGGTTTCCTGCTCAGCAGAGAGCCTGCTTCTCCCTCTCCTTCTCTCTCTCTCCAATAAATAAAACCCAAAACAAAAATAAACAACAACAAAAACAACCAGGATCTTATATAACCATAACAGGAGTCATCTGTTGACACCTGAAAGAGTCTGGACAAAACACTAAGCAGAAAAACAGAGCAGAATAATATGCATGAAAGGATTACAGAGCTGGTCAAAGAATGATAATCAAAGAGAACAGACTTTATGTGTATCTAATATCACAGAAGGAAAGAATATTTCTATGTTTAAATTTTGATTCTAAAGACAATTTTTTAAAAGATTTTATTTGTTTATTTGACAGAGAGAAAGTACATGCCTACATGCAAGTGGAACAGCAGGCAGAGGGAGAGGGACAGGGAGAAGGAGGCTTCCCACTGAGCAGAGTGACATGGGGCTCAATCCCAGGACACTGGGATCATGACCGGAGCCCAAGACTGTGATCAGCCAACTGAGCCACCCAGGGGCCCCTAAAGACAACTTAATCCACAAAGAAAATAATGCTTATAATGCCTTTACACAAGAAACAAGGTAAGTGGAATAGAGATTCTGAAAGTTTTAATCCCTTACATAAGACTCAGTGAAAAGGATCACATTTCTCCATTACTATAACTCTGAATAGATAAGTTTCCTGATAAGAAAAAAATCCAGATATGCCCCTCACAGTCAATTCTCTTATTTCAATAAGTAAACTTATAAGACCAGGCATCTGTTTTGGTCATGTCTGGGACAATCAACAGTTTGATTAAATTAACCAAAGTTCTTCCTAAGTATGTCTTCTCCTTTCCATACAATTAAAAAACGAAATCCAAATTGTATATATTTGTCCACAAAAAATAAAGGTCTTCAGCAAGTTTTTCATTCATTTCTCCCTGAAACAGTTCCTCTCAAAATTACAGCCCAACTCAGGAAAAAAAAAAAAAAAAAAGAGATAGTATACTTGCAAGAGATAGTATACTTGCTCAAAGAACAGATCCTATGCTTTTCACTTTAATCGGCTTATTTTATACATACGTACTCACACAGATATATACACATCTGCATATATATATATACCTATACACACACCAGAGGAAAATTAAGTAATGAATGCATCTTTTCAGTTATCTTCATATAAGTTACTAAAACAGGACCCCAATAATCTGGAGATGATGACTACTCTAACGATTCTAAAAAACAAAATATGTACTTCCATCCTTCTATGCCATCAACTTTCCCTAGATTAACATAGGAATGGGAGCACCTGGCTGGCTCAGTAGACTGACCGTCCAATTCTTGATTTTTTAGGTCATGATCTCAGGGTTGTGAGACTGAGCTCGAGTCACGCTCTGTACTGGGTATGGAGACTGCTTAAGATTTTCTCTCTAGGGCGCCTGGGTGGCTCAGTTGGTTAAGCAACTGCCTTTGGCTCAGGTCACGGTCCCGGAGTCCCAGGATCCAGTCCCGCATCAGGCTCCCAGCTCCGTGGGGTCTCCAGTCCCACATCAGGCTCCCAGCTCCGTGGGGAGTCTGCTTCTCCCTCTGACCTTCTTTCCTCTCATGCTCTCTCTCAAATAAATAAATAAATAAAGTCTTAAAAAAAAAAAAAAAAAGATTTTCTCTCTCTAACATCTCCCTCTGCCCTTCCCCCATTGTCTCTGAGATCTCAAATAAATTTAAAAAAAAAAAAAAAAGAAGCAAAGGCATTATCCCTGAATACCACTTAACAAATAACCTTCCTTAAAAACACAATTCAACAGTCTAAACACAATAAACTTAAAACTGGTTTCCAATTTTGAGTAAGAATTTATCCTCACCTACTTCATAAATACTCTTGCCCAAAGAGCAATCTGTCAACACATGTAGTTTAAATCATTAACTACAACAGCACCAAATCATTACTATAATCAGCATGTAAATTTCATGAAGGCGCTGATTGTGTCCTTTTAAGCACTTTAAACAACATCCAGTACAAGGAAGCTTATTAAACATTTATGATGTTTAATAAAAATAAAATGCCAAAACAAAAGTCTTTGTTATTCAGCTTGGCTGCCATGTATAATATAACCACTGATCATTATCTATTTCTCCAAGAGCAATTATAAGAAATCGAAAACAAACCCCATTCAGATTAGAAATTCTGTCTCCTCTGTCCAAGAATACAGTTTCATTTTTGCATCAGAAAGAAACTAGCAGGCCTCCAGCAGAGAGCATGCAAAATGCAGATTGTTGTGGTGCTTAACCCAAGCATTTATGCATTGTTTACTACTATATTTCATGCACATTTTTGGAGATATTTGCCTTACCTTTCCCATTTTGCCACGTAGTATACCAAGATAAAGTCAGGAACGACGTGATAAATGCTAAAACAGTAGCTACAGTTCCATTTCGGAGCCTCATCTCATTTCACCATCACACTGGTTCATATGTTTATGATGATAACCAAAACAGTTCTCTTTCTAATCCTGAAGTCAACTGAATCCAGTACTCCTGGCTCGGGGCCAATAAAAACAATCAATAAGAGAGGTTCATTTCAGATGCTCTGCAGAAGGAGCCCAGCAGCAACACCATTCATAACTGCAATTCTGGATTGTCTTCACAGTCGTCATAGGCTGCTGTCTCAGGCTTCTTTCTTCCTGTTCAGGGGAAAAAGAGAAAGGAAAACTTGTTCAATAATGCAAAATACTACTTTCTTCATTTATCACTCACCATTATGAACAAACTTTTGGCTGGGCTAATCCCCAGCTACCAAGATTATACCCGCATCTAAACAATTCATTTAATATACTAGAATCATACGATGTTTCTCCTCCAGAAAAAGAGCTTCAAACTATATTCCCTCCTCCTTGATTCGGTTTTGTCTGCAAAAAAAGAAAGTTATGGCTCATTATTTAAAGGGAGAGGTTGTGGGGCTCATTAAACAAATAGGAAGCCACAGATTTGAAGCTGATTAACTCTGAGGATCATGCAACGGGTCCTACGTAAGATAATCGTCATACTCCTCCATTTTCCTTTTGCAAAATAATAGTCAATGTTTTGAAAACTTTAAGAAAAACTGGGAGACTACAACATACAAGCATCAAAAAACCTGGGTTCTAGCTCCAGCAACATCATTATATATAGGACTTCAGGTGTGCCACTGATTTAGGCCTTGTTTCATCCATAAAACAAGCAAACCACCTGGCCTGGCTCCACTTCTAGGACACAAATAATGTTTATAAACCATAGAAAAGTCACAGTGATTATTGCCATTTATCATTATCATAAAAGAATTGTAGTTTTTCAGGTGAGTAACCTGCTCCCAAGGTGTCAACTGGGAATACGAAAAGGCATTTAGGAAACGAAGCAACCCAACCAGAACACTGCAGGACCTAGGACCTCGTACTGCTTTCACTCAGAAAATCTGAACATCAAATTCAATCAAGTCCTTATGGGTACTTAAGTATACTCACCTAGCATTTAATAGGTTCTCCATAAATGTTAACTGTGTTAAAAAATAAAAGCAAACCAAACAAACAAAACTGCAGCCAGCCACGGGTTTGGTCTGCACTATGCATAGCCAGTCTCTTTCCCTGGGGGCATGTCAGGCACTCCAAGATGTTCACCGATTCCCAGTGACCTCAAAGGGACCACAAGATGCACTTGGCAACATACTGAGACACACTGTACTGGGGTAAGTTAATGCACTTCCAAAAATGCCTCACAAGCCCCAGGGACAATTCCCTTGGCTACAAAGTATGGCTGATTAAAGTAGCCATTGGCAGGCAATTCAGAAACCACCATGTCAGCTACAGTTGTAAAACTGAACATAGTGACTAGAAATCCCCCCTAGACTAAGGGATAGTACTGATGGTAAGAATGACAGACTCTACAAGGCACTGAGTGTTTCCTATGCAACCACTATATGCTTTAAATCTTCAACAAAACCCTAAGAGGCAGACCTTTTCTTTAACTGAAGTATAATTGACACACAATGTCACATTAGTTTCACATTAGTTTCACATTAATAATGCCTGCCTGAGACAGGCATTATTAAACTGGAGAGGGAACACTAATCTGTAGGACTTCAAAGTTCAAGCGCTTACCTACTGCCCTTTGCCTTTCAAACTAGGCCACCTGCACCTTGTAAGAATAAAGAGAAGGGCAAGGGCCACTCCCAGTCTAGAGCACCTTCCTGAGGTATTAACTTCACCCAACAGTGTGTGAATTTCAAAAATTTTCTCTTCTATAATGAATATGTATTTACTAGGAAATAAGCTGCAAAATTCATAGGAAATTTCTGAGTTTAAACCTAAAACTTTTTTTTAAATTTTTTATTTTTTAAAGATTTTTGACAGAGATCACAAGTAGGCAAAAAGGCAGGCAGAGAGAGAGAGAGGGGGAAGCAGGCTCCCTTCTGAGCAGAGAGCCCGGTGTGGGAGATCCCGGGACCCTGGGATCATGACCTGAGTAGAAGACAGAGGCTTAACCCAGGCGCCCCATAAACCTAAGACTTTAAACAAATTTCTCACTTCCTGTAACCTCTAGCTAAGCACCCCTCCCCCACCACACACACATCCAAGCATGTCTTCTAACCCTCCTTAGCCAACAGCTCTCACTGTGGCATCATATTCTGGAAGCACTGAACCCCTCTACTTCCTTGCTTCTTCTTACTATCTGAAAACAAGGAACTCCAAAGATATTCTCAGAAGTTATCGCTATTTTCTACAACCAAAGTTATTCATCTTCTATAGTTAAGACAAGTTAACATCAAACACGCTCACATTGATGGTTTAGATTTTAAAATCTTTGTGGTGAAATCCTACAATTTGTACTAAATTCCTTAAAGTGCCTAATATATTGTCTTATATTAATAAGCACCCTAATAATGAGTTCTGATTATAAAAAGAGATGTGATAATTCAGTGAATTATATAATACAGAATTACAATCCTGGTGCAACATTATATAAAAATGCATCTAGCTTTCTGTTGCTACATACTTAGCTGCACCCTACTTCAGGAAGAATTTTGTCCTAGTTAAAGATCTAAAAGTATACAGGTTATTAGAATAAACATCCAATTAATAATTATGGGGAAGTAAAGAAGAAATCATAAAGGATATTTTAAAATAGTTTTATTAAATACAAAAAACGCCCATATGATAAAATTCAATATTAACACGTAGAGACAGTAAAAGTGAATGACTTCTAAAGTCAAAGTAAGCTATAGATATGCTATTAATAATATGCAAAGAATATACCAAATATGAAAAAATTAGATCCAGGGAGCCATTAAGCTCTGGCTTAATCTTTGAAGAAGATACTTATCAATTCTACTAACAAATAAGACCTAAAATTCTGCAGGAGAAATATAAGAGCACTTTACTCAGTAAGAATGTAGTAGTACATTTTAATTAGGGTTTCCAAACTAATCAAATATAACTGTACAGTACAACTGAAGACTCCAGACTAGTGATCTCTATGATCTTCAACCAGGAGAAGCAGTCAGGCTGGACAGCCAAGAGCCCTCTGGACTGACTGACTACCTAAAGCAAGAAACAAATTGTGTCATTATTTTTATCGGTATCCACATTTGCAAAAATTTCAACCTAATACCTTAATACTCTCTGAGATTATCACTTAATGTATCCGAATCTTTAACAATAAAAAATGTGATAGCTAAAACTTTCAATCATCTTCTTCAGCCTCCCAAAGACATATGGAACTTCAACTCAAGACCGCAAACTGAAAAACCTGTTTTATTTGACTGTTCTATTGTTTGATTATTGGATACAAAAACCTTCATTTAAAGTGTTTTCTGAACTATTCAATACATTTTATGGCTGAGAACACTTTGCTGAACACTTGGCATATTCCCTCATTATTCCATAGACAGGACAGAGGTGCCTGAAGACTGAAAGGCAGAAGCATGAAATCCATGACGTAAGCTATATAACTTTATACAAATTATGTAAAAATTCATTTTAAATTTATCAAAGGTTTAATACTTTTCATTAACACAGCTTACATAATTTCACTGTCCAGCACGTTTTTGGATTTACAAGTGTGGACTAAAGAATCCCATGCCACGATAAGCTGTTAATAAAACTATTTTTTTTTAACATTCAGAAAACGAAAGATAAACCACAAAAGGCATTATCTGATTCTAAATTTAGGTTTTATATTCCACCAAACGACGCTATCATTATCTTTCATGAGAATTCGTCCGAGAGCAAAAGCAGAACAGCAAAATACATGAAAAGCATTAAAAACATACATTATGTCTGCTTATATTTCGCAATTCGGACTGTAAGCAAATAAACGGGCTCAGAAGAAACACACGCTGCGAGAAATAAAAGCGGGCGCGCAAGTGGTATGACTGCCAGCTCATAAAACACGCCTCAGAGGTGTCACCTGGTACACTTTGTGTGCAATCACCCAGACCCAATCTAAGGGTCCCACTTGCAGCTTCCTCCTTCAGGGCAACTGGGGCCTGGGGGGATGGCGGTGCTCTTTCACACCGGACCCGCACACCTTCACTTTGTAGAAATATTCGCGACGACCGCTGCACACCGCCTCCGCCACGGCGGGAGCACCCCTGCCTCCATGCCCCGCACCTCCTGGCCCCCACCCCACCTGCCCCCGGCCCCGTAAAGGCGCCCACCCCCGGGCCGGTGAGGGCCCTGGGGCGGCCCGGTCCCGCGGACAACTCTCCCTTCCTCCCAGTACCCCCTAAGCCCGCACTTTCCTCCACTTTGCCCCGAAGTCGACGAGCCCCGCCGCGCCTGGGAGCACCGGGAAACGCACCAGGCGCCCTGCCGGCCACAGCTAGAGCGCGCGGCACCAAGGGGCTGTAGCGGCGGCGGCGGTGGCGCGGGGCTGACCCCACGACCAGGGCGCCCCGGCCCGCGCCCCGCCCCGAGGCCCAGCCAGCGCCCCGAGCCCGCCCCGCAGCAGCCGGAGACGCGAGCTCCCGGTCGGGCCGCGGCGCGGGTAGCTCCGTTACCAGCAGGTGGATCTCCCGCGACCCCGGCGCCTCGGAGCCCAGCAGCCGGCACCGCCCCTCCATCCCGCGCCCCTCCGCGCAGCCGCCCTGCGCCCCAACCTCGAGGCCGCCCGCGCGCCGCCGCCAGCCGCGAGCCGCGAGCCCCTCACCCGCCGCTGGTGCTGCCAGTTCTGCCGCGGCCGCCGCCGAGGCTGCTGTGGCCGCCGCTGCAGCCGCTGCCGCTGCCTGGTGCCCCGCCTCCCCAGCGCGACTCCGCCCCCGCCGCTGGAGCGCCGCGGCCGCCCCGCCCCCCGGCCCCGCCCGCGACCCCACCAGCCATTGGCCGCCGGTGCTGCGCGCCCTCCACTGGGCGCCCCCGCGCGGCAGAGCCGCTCGCGTCAGTGGCCTGCCCGGCTGTCATTTAGGGGCGCCGACTCGCAGCTACATAACTCTCCTGAGATCCCTTTCCTCCCCCCTGCATTTAATGTCACGGCGAGGTCTGGCTCTGCGTCTTGGTCTCCGGTCCCAGGCTCCGAGAGCTTGGCTTCTCCGCGCAGCCGCCCCCCCAACCCCCCGCGCCCCGCCAAGCCACATCTGGCTTTAATCCTCCCCGGCGTGTGCAGAGGCAGCTCAGACTGCCAACGAAAGGCCCCAGGGAACCCTCGGCCTCAGCCTGGGCGCGCGACCCGACCACCCTGGGCTTCCTCAGTCGGAGCCCCTGGCCCCAGCTGCAAGTTCCATTCCTCGGTCATCCGGCCTGGGCAGCATTCCTGGCGACAGGTCCCGGGGGCAGGTCCCAGGGGCAGGTCCCTCTCCAAACCAACAATAGCTTCCGAGGCCCAGCAGTTCCAGGACATCAGCGACCGTCTCTGACCTTCGCAGCATCCCCAGCGATAGGCATTCCTATCTCCAATTTACGGGGACTCAGAAGGAAGGACTGGCATAAACATAGGAAGAAAAAATACAAGGTTTAAAGGCAGATCGTTTGCATGCCAAAGCCTTTGATTTTACCACTGCATCACATATCCTGCCCCTTTCTCCTGGGCCCCATGTTCTAATCTTTCACCATGTCAGGTTAACCAACTAGGTAATCGTCTATAGAAAGCCTGAGTGGTCCACCTCTCTTTTGCTTAGTGTTCATATGTATTATGACTTGTGTTAATAGTAACTACCATTGAGCACATCATCTTTTGGTTATACCAAAGATGTCTCATTTTAACCATTACCATAATCCTCACAACAGCCCTCCAAGTTAACATTTACAGGGAACTACCAGCCAAAGATCAAGGGAACATCCTTCTTCCTGCCAAGCTCCCAAAGTAATAAGTAGTTTCTTTTTCGAAATCCATAATCTAAAAATTCAAAACTCTTAAGAGACAAACATCAATCAGAATCGTTCCCCGCGCCCAGCAAAATTCCTTTCTTTTGTCTCAAGATAGTGGTAATTAATAATCAGCTATGACATGCATGGGTTTCTTAGTTCTTCCATGGTGATATTTCTCTCCATGACTGTTGAGCTGTTTTTAAAGGTCCAGGAAGACCTACATGATTCTTTCCTCTCATGGTTCTCCCTCAATTCAGGGGGAGTAGACAAAAAGGCTCCTCCACTACCCAGCACCATGAACATAACTTAAGCATGACAGCCATGACATCGAATGACAACTTTTCTCTCTGCCTTGGGGGCCGGAGAACCAGATTTCCTGTGTTCTATGACAAAGACATTTCCTTGTAGCAAGCTGACAATAAGATTTCCAGATGTAAGCATTAAAGACTGAGGCCATTCTAGGATACAACCTTTGAGACACTGCTTGATACATGTTGCTGAAAATATCTTTGGGGAATGGAAAATCCTAGACCTTATTATACATTGCTCTTAATGACAGACTAGCCTTTTGCAAACAGAGAAAGCTCTGCCATTTGACAGATGATGGGGAAAGCCACCAAGCCATGCCCACAAGATTGGCCAAAAGACCGTGTACCTGGGTAGCTACTATTCTTATTTTACAGAGGAAGAAACTGAGGCTCTGAGAGATTAATTTAGCAGCTGCAAATAGTAATTTAGGCAACTAGTAAATAACAGAACCAGAATTCACATCCAGGTCTGTTGGATTCCAGAGCCCCTACATCATTCCACCATACCAACTCTCTGTTTGAGTCTTTAGCAACTGACAAAATTTTGTTGAATGGATGAATATCAAAAAGATAAGTTTCTCTCCACTTTCTCCATATTTTTCCCTCGCACAAAGAGACAGAAATGAAAGCATTCACAAACATTCTGTAGAGGAATATGTCAGAGGAGAAAGGAAAGCCTGGAAGGCCAAGTTTCAATTGCAGACTCAATGGTCTTATTCAGGAAGGTGGCAGAAACTCCCCCTGGACACTGGTTAGTGGCAAAACCTATAGCAAAAGACGGAAAGCAAGCAGAAAAAAAAACAACTGCCTTCCTTTTGGGGCCTTTCTGATGATATGTTGCTTCTCTGTCAGCAGAAGGGTAGGTTTGGGAAGAAATTTGGCCCTACAGTTAGTCACCACTAACCATTCACATTTTAGCTCAGGAAAATCTGGATTTCAATTCATTGTCCTAAAAACTGGAATGACATGGAATATGGGCCTCCAAAGCGTAGGTCATAATTGGTTGCTCATTTGTCCTAACTTTGCAGAGCACAGGATCCTGGATTTTCCAACTACATCTGTGGTATCTGTTTAATAAAGGCAGTCATGCCAAGCCCCACTGAGTCCTCTTTTTCTTATCTTTTCCATGATGATTCCCTCTTTTATTCCCTCTTTGTTGCTTCTCTACTGTGCAGTTTCCTTTTGCCTTCTCCAGGCCTTTAGTTCAGAGTCAGTGGAAATAAGAGAAGTGTTTAGGCAAGAAGTTCTGCCTGTAACTTCACCGATCTGGATTCTGTCCCTAGCATCTTTCCACATTTTCTGAGGGCCTAGGAGGTGCAGAGGTAGCCAGCATCTAATCACAGGGCCATCACACACTACTGGGAGAGGTAAGTAAGGAATTAAACCCCAAGATACTGCCACAAGTTCAAGGTACTAGGACAGAAGATAGGATGGGGCCACCAGTCAGATTCTCAGGACAGGGAAGGCCTCCTGGAGATGACATGGGAGCTAAAGGCAGAGTCCACATCAAAGCTAATCTTTTCCCTTTATTGCTTTGAGGGGGCATAGTTATTGGTGGGGCCACACCTACAGTAATCAACTTCTAAGAAATGAAGCAAGTCATCTTTAGTTCTCTTCAACCCTGGTCCCCTCCAATTGCATCATATATGAACATTTATAATTGTTGTGATTCTGGAGCACCTGGGTGGCTCAGATGGTTAAGCCTCTGCCTTTGGCTCAGGTCACCATCCCAGCATCCTGGGATTGAGCCTGCCTTGGGCTCCCTGCTTCTCCTTCTACCTGCCACTCCCCCCCCCCCCCCCCCCCCGCTTGTGCACTCTTGCACTTTCTCTCTCAAATAAATAAATAAAATCTTTTAAAAATAAATAAATGTTGTGATTCTGGTTTGTTGGCTACTCACGTAAATGGGATCATTTTTCAATTATAAAGGCTTCAAGAGGAATCGCCCCAGGAGGTCCTTCCTGGCTCCTATAGACCTGGCAGGAACCCTCTCATTTCTCATGGTAAACAGTGTGCTCTATCACTTTTAGTCTAGAAGCTACAGGAAAACTAGGGCCAGGATGGGCAGTAAAAGCTTATGTGTTTTCAGACACAGTATCCAAACTGTTTCTGCTGTGTAATGAGACACAGGGACCAAGAAATTAATGAAACAATTCAAATAGAACCAGCCTATTTAATATGCAACTCTAGGTGGGCATGAAGTTTCAGCCAGATGGACAACAGAGAGCTAAATGATTTTTACTTCATTTTTACAATTCCTCCTCACACCTTTGCTTATCCTGATGTGAGAGAAACCTTGAAAGAGGCCTTTCCATTTCATTCACATTCACATTGTTGGGGTAGAGGGGTCTATCCCATTATTCAGACAAAAACCGACATGGGCAGCTATGTAATTTTGGAATTGGGGGTCCTCACCATACTTAAATGCTGTGGTCGGTGCCACTTGTGTATGTGTACAAGCCATTGCTTAAATTGTTCAAGAAAACCCCAAAAGAGGATCCTACCACCTTACTGAGAAAGGGCTCCCTTCCAGGCATTGTTAGAACAATCGGCAATGCCCCGTGGCAGGGAAAGTCTCTGCCAAGAGTGTTTAGAAGGATTGGAGGGATCACTCCCTTTTTAGCCACACCATTAAAGCTGACTCACTGGTTTTATTATATTTGATGTATACTCTGAAGGTACGAAGGAAGAGAATGGTGAGCCAGAGAATTACAGAGCTTTGGGGATATTTTTTTTTCCTTTCTTTTTCTTCCTCTGTAAATTTGGTAATTGTAAAAGATGTTGGGTCAACAGCCTTGTGTCTGAAATCCATCCATGTGTAACACCAAATCCAGCAGTTCAACTGTGCTACTCTATCCGTTCCTTTCAAACAGGATAAAAACCTCTACTCAAAAAATACATGCAGGACCATTACTGCCCAGTATCAGGCCATTTGGAGCTATGGATAGCTGGACAACATAATCATTGTCACCTTTTTCATAACAACCAGTATTTCTTGCCCCTCTCTTACAGGGGTGGTTTACCGCCCTACAAGCAGGTGGGTGTATCAACCAGGCACCAATCAGAAAAGAAAAAAGAAACAATTCTAGGTATTTTGCACAGAGGAACTAATACTCGGGAGATGGGTTGCAAAGGTGTTGGGAGGACAGAAAGAAGAAAGAAAAGGGTAAAGAGCAGAAAGAAAGCCGGATGGTTACCCAAGGATCCTGGATTGCTGGTGCCTCCAGGGTGGACACTGGGAGCTTGCATCTGCAGCTGCACTATTGGTTCTAGAACCCTAAAAACATACTGCCTCCGCATGGGGGGCTGGAGACAGGAATCACCCCACCCCTTTAGCTCACGCAGCTGTTGCCAACAACCTCCAGCAACCCTTGGTCTCAGAAGCGGGAGGCTTTTCGCTGGTCTGTGCCTTCTCATCTCCAACCACGGTCTCCTCTTGGCAGATGCTACTGGGAAGCCTCCGGGAGCCTTGGAAACGGCCCCTCCCAGCTCCAGCCTCTCAGGGCAGAGGACACAAAGGCAGCACGGGTGAGGCTATAGACCGGGGTAGATAACCAACCCAGTGTCAGAATAAAAAGCCATGTCAGGCATTCTGTAAAGCGAAACCAGAGCTGGTCCTGGAAACTTGAGGGACTGGAGAACTGTATGCCTGTCAGATCTTTCCACTCCAGTGGGGCTCACACAAACTCTAGAAAACACAGTTCACATTCACATTTTGCTCTTAAGAGAGACTGTTCATGTGTCTTATGGCAGCCATCAAGACCTGTCACTAGTAAAGAGAGACTGTGCTATCAGACAAGGCCATATTCAGCCCTTACGTGAGTAAAAGTTTGGAAGATGCCGAATTGTAAAATGCGGTCTCACCTCCCCCCCCCCCCAGGGTGTTCGGATTCTGGCTGGAAGAACACCCACAGCTCTCCTAGTCTAACACCCATTTGCCACAAGAGCCACATTCTCCCTGCCCCCGCCTCAAGCTGAGCCACGCCATCCTGAACAGCTCCCTGCCTTCCACAAAGGGGCACAGGCGGTCTCCTCTGGCGACTCATTCCCTGTCCCCCTTCCACCACCCTCGGTGGCCAGCTAACATCCTCAGCGAGATTCAGCTTGCTGCCACTTCCTGGGAAGCCATTCCTTACCTACGAGCCTGGGAGACAGACCCACGGCACTCCCGTCTCCACTCCTACATATGGATTCATCACTCTGTAGCATTATCCTGAGTTTCAAAGCTGGTGTTAGTTGGAGGAAGGGAAAGCTTTGGCCCCTCTTGGCCTTTAGAGTGATTGGGTCAGATCTGACGCAGCTGGAGCCCTCCAGCTACAAACAACCCCGGGGCCATGAAGAATGTTATCATTTTCTCTGTGTTTTTTTAAGTGAAAAAAGGTGGGCTGCCAATATCATCGTCTGCTGACTCATTCACTCATTCACTCAGCTATTATGCTCTTCAGGGCTGGGACCATCTCACTAAGCAATGTGGGATGGGCCCGAGGGAATTACTCTGCACGTGTTTGTTGATGGAATGGAGGGTTTCGTGGAACAAGATACACTTGCTCTGAGTCTTTAAGAATAGGTATAGGGGAATTGGACAGGTGTAGGGGAAAAAGAAGCATTACAAGAGAAGAAGCACACATAAATACACACACACACACACACACACACACACAGAGGGCAGTGCACACTGGTTATTCATGGCACCTGGGCAGGAGTGGGTGAACAGAGGCATTGGGGAAAATATGGCAGGTTATGGAGGAGAGTGCAGGAGAGTCCCAGCCTCGGGCTTGGGTAAGAGGAAAGCACGGAAGATTTCTGAATTGAAACGCAATGTTACAAAGCAAATATTCAAGGGTAGAGAATCAGACCATTGACACCAGCAAGAGAATTGCTGTAGTATTTTTACCTGAATTTAAGAAAATGAATCTTAGGATTATCAAACGGGTATTTTCTGAACTGCTACTTTTGGGCCCATCTGTGTACTGTGCTAGAGGCACTTAGTAAATATTTACTCATTGCTTTGGTTGTGCTTCCTACTTTAAATTTTACATTGGTCTCGGATCAAAATCACAAGGTTTATGAAAGGCTGAAGAAGAATGAAGAAAGAAGTTTCTCTTCAGTAAGTAAACATTCTAATATTGGCGTCTCAGACACAACCAAAAATACAATATCACTTCAGAAATGAACTATCGTGACAACTAAGGCATCTCTTCAGAGGAAAGAGTCTTCCAGAATTCTGAACACTCCATTTAATACACTTCTTCATAGTCATGTTCATAATGACTTTGGGGAGGTAGAGACATTGTAAGCAATCGAGAGTGTCTTCTGAATACAAAATCTTGGTATACAGAGGTACCAGTAAGACATTCCAAGACAATCACAGCAGAGTGCTTTGTAAAGCTAATTTTTTAAATATTTTCTTCAGAACTTTTGGATAGCCACTGTTCTGTGTCCTTAACGCATGCTGATTGATAGTATATACTGTAAGAGTGAACTGCCTGTGGCTCTCTGCATGGGAAGGAAGTGGAGGAGCAAGTTTCCACTCACACCCTGGAGGCAAGAGGGGGTGTCAGCAAGGACTTCCCAGTTTAGGGGACAAGAGAACAGCTCGAACAGGTACAAAAACTTGAACACAGTTGAGTTAGGAGCACAAAGGCCTCCTCCTAGGGGAACTCAATTCTGGTACAAATTGGGTCCTGTTCCTTTTCCCCTGGGCCCCCAGGGCTGGTTCATTGCCTTGTGCCATGGTCCAGCCAGCTGGCCTGGCTTTTCCTCAGATGTTGACTTCTTTCACCATCTGAATAATTGCCATATCCTTTCATGGCGGAGAACATTTTATTCCTGTCGTTCTCCTCACAAGGGCTCCACAAGTTAAATCTATTGAGTAACCATTTCCCTAGTTTATCCAGTAATACACAGACATACAGATAGACAGAGGCATATACAATCAAAAGTTCTGACTCACAGCAATGCGATGGCCAGCTCAGAGATGGCTAGCCATTAACTGACAAGCTGGTGTCCCAGGATACAGGGCCCTCACACATGGACCCTCCCGTATTTTTACACTGGCTGGAGACCAACAGAACTCATCAAATCTCTTCTCTGAAGGTCTCTGAAACAAAGATGTGCAGTGTCAGGGCAGAAACAGAAAGACAGAGGATGGAGTACACAGAAGCCATGAGAAAGAGGAAGCCAGAGGTAGAGGGGAAAGCAGAGAGAAGAGAAATGAGCTCATGAAAGGGTGAGAAGCAGCAGCCTGGCAGGGAAGCAGACTGAGCAGTGAGGCTTAGTCTAGTGCTGGACCAGCCAATCAGGCCAAGCCGCTGTGGGACAGGAGTGCCTACTGCGGGCAGGACAAGGACTTGAACTTGCCCAGGAGGCTGAAGGCTTGCTTCCTGCTCTTCTCAAAACTTCCCCTCACAGGACTTTTTAGGGAGGGCAGAGCAGAGAGTCAGGGGTTTGAGGAAGGCTGCCTTGTCTTCATAAGTAGGATTTGACTGTTTTTATAAAGGACCATGAGCTCTTACGAGATCACATATCCACATGCAAATATAAAACCTCAAACATTCTGGAATCAAAGCCGTATTTTAGATTATCCACAGTTCACGTCATGTGCTCCACTATTCCATTCCCCTGTCACCTGTGAGTTGAAAAAAGTAAGTAATTATACTTATTTCCATTTTGAAATTTGAACTTAAGACGGTTGGGCATGGATTGAAAAGGGAGAGAGGCCAAGCTGCTGAAGCTCATCAAGGCAGCCAGAGATTCAACAAGGCCAAGATTGGATAAATGTGTGACTTATGGATGTCTTTATATAGAGGACAAAAATGATCTCTTTCTGATAATGATGATCATAATTTCCACATTCCATTCTTTTCCCCAAAACCCAAAACATGAGATCACTCAGATAAATCCTTTTGCATTTTGGAATTCATTAGAACTGCCTGTGTGGTATATTTTTTTTAATCAGCCTTCTAATTTTCAAACCTGAATCCTATCTCACTGGCCACATTTATGTTGCCATTCAACGGTAACAGAGATGATATTCAGAAGTACCAGGGAGTTGGACTCAAACTTCTAGCAGGATGTGGATTTGGCACTGTGGGCTTCTAATGAAAAAAATATAAGAACTGCTCCCAGCTAATGGAAAAATAAATTGGAATTGTATTGGGAAGGTGCCCAAAGGAACTTGCCTCAAATGAGAATTGAGTTTTTATTAGAAAAATCAGATAAGAGTAAAAAAAAATCCTCTGATCCCTCTAATTATCAAATGGTCCTTATAATTTATTGTTTCGTTGCCCTCTATAAAGGGATATTACACGAGTGTCTGTCAAATGTTCTGTCATTATGAAAGTCCCCTCTGTCCGGCAATGTGAAATAATTTCCCCTTTCAAATGAAAACTTCAACCTTGCAGTGAAAAGTACGTGTGCCAATTTCTGTAACGTCCAAGTGCTAAAGGAAAAGTCATCATCTTGGCCTCTGCAGAGAAAAACAAATATTTAGGAAGCTTCTTCCTCATTTTAGCGTTTGCCGTAGTTGCTATTTGGCTACACATCATATTTCTTTCCTCTTCAACAAATATTTACTGAGGGCTTACTGTGTTCTGGGCACCAAACACTGTGTGGCACACACAACTGAACACAGTTCTTCATTTTGTTTGGAGTCGGGGTAAGAGCAGGAATATAGCAAGAAATGAGGCTGCCCTGAAGACTGGTGTCTGAGGTCAGTTTCAGGGGGAGGAGACTGGGGGAGGACTTTGGGGCTAGCATAGGGAGTATGGACTTCTTTTGGTAGATAATGGGAAGTCACCAGATATGTTTGAGATAGGCGGATTGGAGCTGTGTTCAGAACGTGTGTCCTGACCCTCCTGGTGGCAGCCTGCACTGTGGGGTGGAGGGGAGGGAGGGTGGAGCCTCTGGGCAAGCACAAAAGAACAAGAGAGAAGAGATGGCAAAAGTGGCATGGAGATTTTGAGCCCAGTGACGGGGCTGACAGTAGCATCCCAAACCAAAGCAGAAATTACAGAACTTCCATTCTGGCTCTGCTGAATCAGAGCTGTTAAGAGATACAGAGATGGAGCTCTTTGGCAGGAGTGGGAAATGAACATCAGACCTTAGGAGAAAGATCAAGTGATGCCAGCAAGATGGAGAGAAACAGGGGTGAGCAGAAGCCACGGGGTTTACCAGTTAGCTCACGGGCCACCTTCACCAGAGCCATTTCATTGGAGCAGTGTCCACAAGAGGCTCCAAGGCCATTTGCCCAAGATGAATGGGTGGTCAGGAAGTGAAGGCAGTGAGTGTGAGCTACGCTTGACAGGGTGGAGAAAAGCCTTTCTGGTTTTCTTGATCAGATACATTTGAAGAGAAAGAAAAAGGAAATCTAATGGATGCATCATAGTTCATCACTGGCTACATCCTACTGAGCATTCCCTTTTAGATTTGCCAGCTTCATATTCCTAATCATTCCTTATGTCTCCGCTATTTTTCTATAGTTGCAAACAAGAATGAAGTAATCATAAATAGAGCATTCCCAGAGCATTTATTTACCCTCTGCCAGACATCACACTAAGAATTCTTGAAGTATTAGTTAATCTTCATGACAGCTATAAGGTTGAAACTCTGATTTTGCCTGTTACACACACAAGGAAACTGAGGCAAGAGACATTAAACAACTTGTGTAAATTCACACAACTAGGAAGTCACTGAGCTGAGATTCAGCCTGGGTGTCCTGCTGAAGTCTGTGTCTTTAGTTGATATGCTGGCCTCCCCCACCACTGCAAAGGTGTAAAAGGAGTCCTAGGAACTTTATAGAAGCTAAACACAATCATAGACAGCTTTCAAGTACTTACTGTATTTTGAGAGTGACTTGGGCTAAGTTCATCATCCCTGTTTCACAGCCAAGAGTTATACAGAGAACTTGAAAAATCTGCCAGCATCCTAAGCTTAGAATTGATGACTCTAGGAGGGAGGAGGAACCCAGAAGCCCCTTTGGTCAAGTGCTTTCTTCATTTAAAAAGAAACCACCATCTGGGGTTTCTGGGTGGCTCAGTTGGTTAAGCGTCTGACTCTTGATTTTGGTGCAGGTTGTGATCTCAGGGTCCTGGATTGGAGCCCCACATCCAGCTCCAGGCTCAGCTGGGGGTCTGCCTCAGAATTCTCTCTTTCCCTCTGCCCCTCCCCGCACTTGCTTGCTCTCTCGCGCGCTCTCTCTCTCCAAAATAAATAAATAAATATTTTTTAAAAAGAGGGACTCTGGGCGGCTCAGCCAGTTAAGCATCACCTTTGGCTCAGGTCATGATCCCAGGGTCCTGGGATCAAGTCCTGTGTCAGGCTTCCTGCCTGCTTCTCCCTCGCCTGGCTCTCCCCCTACTTGTGCTCTCTCTCTCTCCCCCTCCCTCCTTCTCTCTCTCTGACAGAAAGCAAACAAGCAAGCAAGAAAGAAGGAAGGAAACCACCATCCAGAGAAGCAGGGTGGCTTGGCCAAAGTCACATGACCAGCTTAGTGTCAGCTAAGTCCAGAACTCAATATCCTGAGTCTTTCTACTGCACCCAAAGGAGCTGGAGGTGGAGGGGACAGGGGAGGGTGTGTGTGTGGGGTGGGGGTTGGTGAGAGAGGACAGAAGCCACTGGAGCAAGGCTGTGCCCTAGAACCCAGTTCAGGGTGAGGGTGAGCAGTACCGACCTGTCTCCGGACCTTTTCCTGAAAGAGCTCCCTGAGGTTGTGTGTTCCCATCAGCCATTTGGTGCCACTCTGATTTCCTAATTTCGTCCCATCTCCACCCACCCCCACACCCTCACGCTGTCTGTGCCCAGAAGAGAGGGTGGATGTGGATGAGGCCTGGCATGCAAGTGCTTAATGAATGTTTTAAAGTTCATTAATTGACCCACCAAGGAGTGAATAATTAAGGGAGACATATACAAAGGAAGAGCATCTCCATGGTTCTCCCCTTGATCCGCTAGGGAAGCAAGGACATAACCTGGAGCAGAAGCTTCTGGGATCCTGCAGAGTGCACACATGTGGTCTGGACCAGTGACCGGAGCTGTGCGGTACTGGTACCTGGTACCGGTCCATTTCTTCTTAAAATGGAGGCTCCCACCATATGAGCGGCAGTTGGTAGCTTTCACCTTTTATTGGCATTTCATTCTGCTGCCAACAGGGACACAAGAATGTGAAAACACTAAATAAGTGTCTCTCACAAAAACAACTTTCCACAGAAAAACTCACTGTGCAAACACGGCTGCTCCCTAAATGGCCCTACACATAAGGCCAAGAGACAGAAAGCACATTTTGCAGAATAACGGCCTCTCACAAAACTGTTAGAGATTTTGGGGTGGTGTTAAATCTTGTAGGCAGAAGAGGGCGAAGTCATGATGATTCAGGGATGGTCTTTTGTGTTCGGCTTGGAGATGCATGACGTTTTGAGGCCATTCTATTTGTATGATTAAAGCAAATGACTTCAGGACAATACAAAATACTGTTCGTCCTCATGACAAGAAAAACTTTTTTTCTGATGATGTATGGTGATGGATGTTAACTAGACTTGTTGTAGTGATCATTTCACAATGTGTTCAAATAGCAAATCTTTCTGCAGTACCCTTGAAACTGATAGTGTCACATGTCAATCACACCTCAATTAAAAAAAAAAAAAACAGAGATAAGAGATCAAAACAAACACACAAACAACCCACTTCTTACGCAAAAAATGTAGCAAATTTCCAGCTTGGATTTGAGAGTATGCAGAATTGGAAGTTATGTATATGGGCTTCATTTCAGGGATAGTACGACAACCCCAGACAAAAAATATTTTTCTTGGTGATTCTCAGCTGCCTGAACATTAATACTTTGTTATGACTTATCACCTAAGTGTAAGAATTTTCTCTTTGATCATTATCTGGATCTTGGTAATCGTTCTATAATACATGTTTCTCAAATCATGTCATATACTTTAAATATATATAATTATACTTGTCAAGTTATTCTATAATAAAGTTTTTTGGTTTGGGTTTTAGTTTTCTTTGTTTTTGTTTTTGTTTTTTTTTTTTAAGAGCAAATGCCCCTGAAAAGGACACTGCATTACCCCAAGGCTGCCCCAGGCCTGTGGGTCCAGACAGGTCATCACAGACAGTGACGAGGGCTGGAAGGGAATGTTTTCTGCCCCAGGGGCCACAGCTACACAGTTCAGCTTGTTATCACCTCCTGTGGACAGAGGCCCAGAGGAGCCCGATCTGCTTTTTCAGAAGAAAGTGAAATATTTGCTCTAATGTTAATTTTCCCTATATTAAAGTAACAGGTGGACCAAACAAGACACATTTTCTAGCCATAGATGAATGACAGATCTCAGCTTCCAACCTTGCAAGATATTCTTGGTTAATAATATCTTGACATGAACCGATGGATCTGATCCTTAGACTTCATTTGAACCCCAGATCTTCCATTCAATAAATGTGTTATATATCGAGATGCCTGGGTGGCTCGGGTGGTTAAGTGTCTGCCTTCAAGTTAGGTCATGATCCTAGGGTTCTGGGATCAAGTCCCACATAGGGCTCCTGGCTCGGCAGGGAGCCTACTTCTCCCTCTGCCTCCTGATCCCCCTGCTTGGGCTCACACTCTCTCTGATTTAAAAAAAAAAATGTGTTATATATGAATACATGATGTATATATTTTTTCAAAGATTTTATTTAGTCATTTGAGAGAGAGGCAGAGAGAGAGGATGAGTAGGGGCATGGAGAGGGGACAAGCAGACTCCATGCTGGGCATGGAGCCTGATTCTGACAGATCCCACCACCCTGAGATCAGGATCTGAGCTGAAACCAAGAGTTAGATGCCAACCAACTGAGCCACCCAAGGGCCCCTATGATATATATTTTAATCATGTATGTGCTGCATATTAGTATAGATATTATACATTATATCCTGCATATTATATAAAAATATCAAGTAATTAGGTCTCCTTATACTTAACGCTTAGAAGCCCAGTTTTGACACCTATGAAATAAGTATGACATTGGCCACCTTGCAGAGATGTCGTGAGGATTTATTGCATACATCCTTTCCCATTCTGATTGGCCATCTTGGAGGAGCTGCCTGACTCTGGAGGACTCCTGCATCTGTTATTGTGTTCATAGCTTGTGCTTAGCGTGAGCAGAAAGCAGTCAGGGGTGGGATCAGGGACCTGGTGAACACGGGGAGAGTCTGCCGCAGCCACAGAAAGGACTGCTGAAGACTGGACTCATTTTCTCATCTTCAGTTCTCCTATTTTCATGACTGGTTGAGCTTTATGAAGTTCAGTACACAGTCCTCTCCAGGAGCATTCACCCTTCCAGAACAGAGGGAGGATAAAAAGAGAGCGCGCTCTGGCGGGGAGGGGCTGGGGAAGCCACACCCCAGGGCAGGAAGTGGCCCTTTCAGACCCAGGGCGTGGCTTCTTCCACCATACTTTGTCCCTGAGGCCCCAGCAGCTCCTGTATCCTCAAGTTTTGCCTAGCCCAGCCCTGCCCAGACAGTGGTAGTCACATTAGGTTGTTTAATAAAAGCAACTTACACTCAGTGTATAAAATACAATTCTAACGTCATAAAAGGAAACGTATACTGTGATATGGAAACCAACGTGGAAAGAACCCCGGGAAGTGTGGTGGTGGTGGGCGGGGCTTGGGGCGGGGTTGCCCAGAGAACGTTTAAGCTTGCAGAATGGCCATGGCATAGTCCTCAGTCTGGATTTTTCCCCTTTCCCAGCAGTGTTCAGCTCTGAAATTCCTTCCGCTGGGGTAGCTCTGAAATGCCTTCTGCGGTACCATGCACAATGCTTTACTGTTCTGTGCCCTCTCTGGGTTTGAGTTTATGCCTTCCTCCCACCCTGCCATGTAAACGGGTACAAGTTCTGGTGCTCAGTGGACGCCTCTTGTCCTCTTTCTCCCTCTGCTTTCTACCAGTGCATCCCCCGACCCCCATCTCTGCCCCCAGCAAGCCTGTTATGTCATGGCCTGCATTCTATAGCATGGCCTCTTTGAGGCAGAATTCACAGACTGAGCCTTTGCTCCTCTCCCTTTCTCCTCTTACACATGGGGTCAGCTGCCAATTCCCATCTGTATGCCTTTCATAAATGGTATGGGCTTCTGATCTTGTTTCTCATGTGTCCTCATTAGGACAAGCCCTCATGACATCAGCCTTCCTGAAAAGTGTTACAGAAATCCCGGCCAGCTAGCTTAAATGCAAAAAAGGGACGCATCTGGGCTTCATGAGGGATGGAGCCAGAAACTAGAACCAAAAACTGGGGCACACCTGGTGATAAGTTAGTAGCACGACTGGGGAGTGGTGGGGGGAATGGAGAATTCAAATTACTCCAAAGGGTGAACCCCAAACTCTGGGGACTGGCCCTCAAAGCTTGCCTCGGATGTACTGTTTCCTGCCCAGCCAACAGTACCTCATTGTATTTTGTTCTCAAAAACACATGACCATTTTTGCTTCTCTTTCTTGATACTTTTCAGAAAAATATGATTTTAAATCACAAGGGGCCTTATGCAATAAAAATGTCTGAGAAAAGAAATATGTCTCTTTAAGATGAAGCCCTCTTTTTCAATACAACATATGTAAAAATGAGATTTAATATGTCTTGCTCTTTTTAGAAAGTACACTTTTATTTCACTTATAATTAGCGCATATGGCATCGGTGTTTCTTCTGCTATTTACTGAAGGAGTCCCATGGGTAAGGAGAGAACTCTCTCTACTGGGTGTCTGTTGGCTTGGCTTCTGGTTAACCAACATCCTTGTGACAGAGACAAATAGTTGCCTTTCCATTATAAATTTTCCAATTGTCTTTACTAACTGAACCCTGATTTTTCTGGGAATGGCAATGTATCCAACTAAATAAATACATTTCTCAGTCACCCAGCATATATGGGTGACAATAGGATGAGGTTTCTGCCACTGACAGTAATGCAGAAATCATTACATGAGGCTTGTACCCTTGCCCTTCATCAGACCCAATGGCTGAGGCTTTAGCCGTTATTTTGTGACCACACCCCAAGGGACAGTAAAGCTCAAGTTTAAGAGGAATCTGGTTCCCTAATGCTTTGGGAAGCTACCACACCAGACTTGAAGGGCCTAATTTTAGATTTTTCACATAAAATAAAAACAAACCTCAATCCATGGCTCTGAGCTTGAGCTGCCCACAGGACTCATCAGAGGAGTTTTAAAAATTATTGTTGCTTGGGCCTCACCTCAAAAAATTGTTGTGTGATTGATATGGGGTATGGTCTGGACATACAGTTTTTTTTTTTTTTAAACTTCCAGATGATTCAGTGCACCAAAAGTTGCAGTCTGCTGCCCTACTCTGTGTAAGCCATTGCTTTCCCAATTTTTGTTCCTTGCAGCCAAATGCAATGACTCACAGACGTGATCTCTATTCTCAATGACTCAGTGTGTTTCTAGTTAGAATGACAGTCAACAGTACACAAGCTACTACATAAAATCAGACCCAAGGATGGGTAGGTAACCTTACCAGGACCAGTAAAATAAAAACCAGAAGCAAACCAGGAGAATAACTTCATGACCTTTTGGCAAAGATTTCTTCAATAGAATATAAAAAGCACTAGCCATGAAAGAAAAAATCAAAAGGGTTTTCTTTTCATGTTGATTAAAATGAAAAACTCGTGTTCATCGAAAGATACTAAGAAGAGAATGAAGAGGAAAGCCATGAGTGGGAGAAGATCTTTGCACTACATATATCCAACAAAGGACTTATGTCCAGAGTATACAGTGAACTTCAATCATTCAATAAGAGGCTGTCAGCGCAACAGAAAATGGGCTAAGACTTGAACAGACACTTCATGAAATACAATATCCAAATAGCGATCAATATATAAAAAGGTGCTCCATCTTCTTAGTCATTAGGAAAACGCAGAGAAAAAGTATAATGTGATACCATTGTATACCCATTGTATAATGGTGTAAAACAGCTCAAGTGAAGAAGACTGGTCATACCAAGTGTGGCTGAAAATACGGAGTAACTGGCAATCTTCCAGACTGCTAAGGGAAGGGTAATTAATACCACTGCTTTGGGAAACTTTGTTTAGAAGTAGCTCTAAAGTCTCTTGAAGGGAGAAATATAGAAGAATTTTTTGGACATCTTTTTATAACCACCCAAAATCCCACGCCAACCCCAAATTCTGAACACTTTAACAAAGAACAAAGAAAAACAACCCAGCAAACTTTGATACAAATCACATCTGGAGGACCAAATAAATTGCACGTTGTTTATAGTAATGATACATAGCAGGGCCATATTGGCTGGAGAACAGAAATACCATCCAGTATAAAGTGTAAAAGGTCTTTAGGAACATAACCCTGAGGTAAAATGCAATAATGTGTACTGGTCTATATTGATAGCATATGATCTAACATCACTAGAATTATTAGGATAACTTTGAATGTAAGCGCTAAAAGCCAATTAGAACAAAAATTAGCAAAATAAATAAATAAATAAATAAATAAAGGATTTTTATGGATGAATGCTAGGTTAAGAGCTGTAGAAGAGATAGCCTCAGGAACAGCTGGACCTAAACAGCCCTGGAATGCCCTTGTCCCCCTCAGCTCTTCAATCTTCCCCATGTGTGGCTTCCTTCTTCTTGCTGACTACATACTTGCCTCTCTCTACATAGTCTTATGTACAATTTCATCCCTGGGAAGTCACTCATTTTTTTTCTCATTTCCAGTCTTAAAATTCCAGGGAAGGAGGGTGATTAGCTCCATAGGTCAAGACCCCACCCCTAGACCCGTCAGCTGTGGCTTGGGGATGGGGCTGACAAAGACACTATGAATGTCCAGCCCCAGCCAGGTGCCCTGCATGAACTCTGGCCAGAAGGCATATTTTCAAAATGCCTACTCCTGAGTTCTCATGAAAATTAGGTGAACATGGTGGAAACCAACACCAAGAAACGTGGGACACCAGATAACTGGGGAGAAGCACATTCACTTTAGGGAAACTTAGATTTTCCTGTTGAACACCAGGTTTTGTGATTGTGTTTTCCTGTATGATCATTTCCCTCATTCAGCCTCTATGGGGACTGAAATTGGAAGAAAATCAGCCACAGCTCCTAGTCACTATCTACTTGGACATATATCCACAGGGAGCCTGACATGCCTAAAACAAGACTGCCACACTCCATCAGCCATAAACTGTACTTCCAATTATGGGATTGGGAAGCAATGTGTACTCAGAACACAAAATGTCAAGCATGGCCTGCATCAGAAAATGTAGACCGTGTAGTATGCCCAAAAATAGAACTCATGGGTTGCTAGCGGAAGCCCAGTTATAAAGTGTGGGGCAACAAAAGTGTTCCCTGATCTCCTAGAGCTTGTGGAGGGCACACTCAAAGCATGCAATCTATTCTCTGAAGATGGACTGCTTGGGAGATCCCAAACACCAAGGGCAAGTCAGTGTGTGTTGCTCAAAACAGAACATGGCGGCGCCTGGATGGCTCATTGGGTTAAAGCCTCTGCCTTCAGCTCAGGTCATGATCCCAGGGTCCTGAGATCGAGCCCCACATCAGGCTCTCTGCTCATCAGGGAGCCTGCTTCCTCCTCTCTCTCTCTCTCTTTCTCTCTCTCTGTCTGCCTATTTGTGATCTCTGTCAAATAAATAAATAAAAATATTAAAAAACAAAAAGCCAGAACATGGAGGCAAAGGTATATGCCCTCCCATACAAAATCTAGTCTCTGGATGCCCCCTCGCCTCAAAAGTGGGGATCAGGCTGTTCCCCTGCTCACTATAGAGAATTTTGGAAGGTCTGTGTTCATGTCATTAGCTGCAGAAATCCAAGAAAGTCCCATGAACTTCAAGACTGGGTAGACCAGAGTCTTCTGGAACTAATTCTGTGTGTGCGTTGGATTTCTCTGGACAATAGGAAAACTTTGTACTTTGTATCACATGTTTCATCTACCAGCTTAGAGTATTTCACAGGAAGTTGTTCTTCCTGTATTTTTACCAGTAAAGTAGATGTACTGTGGCAGAACACAGTCTGCAACCTGCACCATCAGCACTCTATCTACTCATGGTGTGGCCCATGAGTACACACACACGGCAGACTTCCTGCTATGCATCTGTCTGGGTTTTTGTATAGGTGGAAGCAAATGTTGCTTCACGGAGTGTTTCCCAATTCATTTCCTGAAAATACAGCTGTCTTCTTTCAATTCCCTAAAACATGCTTTAATATCTTTTTTATTTTTTTAAGATTCTATTTTTAAGTAGTCTCTCTACCCAGTGTGGGGTTTGAACCCACAACCCAGAGATCAAGAGTTGCACACTCTACCAACATATCCAGGCAGATGTCCCTGTGCTTTATATAGCTATAGCATAGTTCTCAAAATTTTGACTTCATGGCATCAGAAAGAAAGTGGTCTGGATCTGCTTCCTAGGGACAGAACTCAATTTGTGACTTTCTCAATGCTACAAAAGCAAACAAACACACAAAAAACAAACACACTGCCTGTTAGGCTCAAAAGAGCCAGTTCCCTAATTGAATTTTACTTAAGGTTTTGGTGACTTACACAGACAAAGCCTAGGTTTCTTGGGGACCCCAGGGCATGTCATCAAAGACAAAGTATCTGGTAGAATGCAGGAGAGCATTAGGAGGCAGGAGGTCTTCATCATGAAATAAACCCCAGAAAAGGGAGCAAGTTCCCAGAGATGGTGGTCACGTGGGAAGCCGGGAGCCAGGTGGGATGAATGGTGATGGGTCAGACATGCCTCTTAGTGCTCTAGCACTGCCTTAAATCAAAGGAGAGGCCTTCTGAGTCCTGACCTGGAATTCCTCCCTTCTCTCCTGAGCCTCTGCCCCCTTGGCATGCCTTGGCAATGTGATACATAAACCACGGAAAGGAACATTTGCCCACACTGTCTTATAGATGAGGGCATGTGGCCAGGAAGGAGCCATTAGAACCCCTGTTTGTGCTTCCTCCTCTCTCCCTGTGTCTGGAGAACCTCGGGTAACAAATAAGAAGGACTCCAAAACATTGATTAAGGTGGCAAGTAAGAGTTTAGTTCTGGAAACCACATTACTGTAAGTGCTATGCAACGTGCCTGGTGGGGTGAGGGGGAGAGAGAGCAAAAAAAAGAACGTGGGAGAATAAGAGGGAGTGTCCCTTCCCACAAAGGGCCCATTTATACAGACAGACAAGATCAGAAATTAGAAACAGCCTGGTTGAATTGGACCAAGAGAAGGGTTCATTTAGTCCCTAAATTTAAAAAACAGGAGATTTCCACATTAAAATCTGGTAACTGACTTCTTGTGAAAATGAAAAATCACAACCCCAGATGTGCATCCTCACAAGGCAACAAACTGCTGGGGTCTGGACGGCCAGGCATTCTCCACTTGGGAACAGACGGTACCACTCTCTGCTGCCTCACTCCTGAGCACTGTAACTGCGCAACTGCCACAGCGTATCACAGAGGAATTTGTCATTCTTGGCTGGACACCAGAAACGTGAAATTAGAGGATGATTATATAAGTTCAACAAAAGGCCACTTCGAGGACCATTACGAATTCTTGTGGAAAGAGGAACACTGAAACTCAATTCCATAAATTATCTCAAGCTCTACACTCAGGAGTATAGGGTTGGTGCTGGAGGAATCCATCCGGCTTCTGGAAGTTGGACCAGGCAGCCTAATTGTAGTGGCTGACCTCCTAGTTTCTGGGCCCACTTGGAGGAGAACCAATTGTAGGATGGGGAATTCTATACCCAGCTGCTCAGCACGGGGTCAGAGAGGGAGTGAAGGTCCTGCCCTGACATCAACCTTCAACAGAAGAGTGCCAAGGGGGAATCCATGAATAATTCAGATCACCACCAGATACATGCCCAGTCAGCGTCGATGGCCATGAATTACCTTGTGTGTATTTCCTGCCTACATGTCAGTCCATCTTTTCACTGGCGTCCGTGGCAAGTTTATGAATGAGCACATTCTCTAACGCCTCTGCTGTAGGCAAGGCCGTTTCAGGATCTTGGCCCAAGTTTCCAAATTTCTGACTTGTTATTTACCAACCGTACACCATCAGAGATCGAATAACTCATGACTAAAAACATGCCCTTACTGGGGTGCCTGGGTGGCTCAGTGGGTTAAGCGTTGGCCTTCCGCTCAGGTCATGATCTTGAAGTCCTGGGATTGAGCCCCACATCGGGCTCTCGGCTCAGCAGGGAGGCTGCTTTCCCCTCTCTCTCTGCCTTCTGCTCTGCCTACTT